>NC_066580.1:71676855-72332668 GCF_024323335.1 Lathyrus oleraceus | reverse complement strand
GTTCTTGAGAGGCTAAGAGAACAAAGGGTATGTTCTATTTGATGGAGTATGAAACTGTGCTGGTTTAGTCTAAAATATGAATTGAAAAAACAGTTAAGAAGGTATATATAAGGGGCGTGTGGCAGCTAAATATAACTTTGAAGTTATACAAGATATGATTTACGGTGAAGATTTTTTTTCTGTTTCCTAGTGATATGGGACCTTATTCAAAATAAGTAGATTTTCAAGGTGTTAACTGAAATATTTGAGTAAAAATATATTATATATATAATTTTTAAAACGCTGTATGAATGATATATCTAAAGAGATTTTGCCAATTAAACAATTAAAAGATCAATTTTGATAGTATTAAGTATATATAAAGTAAGTCTTATAAAATACATAAAATAATATATGCACAAAGTATTAAAAAATGAATCTTTATGCTTTTATTGTTGATCCGTTCCAGATCTATAATGCGATAATTAAATCATTAGAGATAGATTTT
Source organism: Lathyrus oleraceus (assembly GCF_024323335.1). Classification (NCBI taxonomy): domain Eukaryota; kingdom Viridiplantae; phylum Streptophyta; class Magnoliopsida; order Fabales; family Fabaceae; genus Lathyrus; species Lathyrus oleraceus. Next base: position 72,332,181 of record NC_066580.1, on the reverse strand, counting down.
ATAAATTGTTTACTTATTTAGTCATCTCTTAGATTTACTTAATTTGATTGGAAAAAGTAATAATTTAATATTATTATAAATAAGAGAGTTCATCTTTTATTTACTTTAAACTTATTTTTGGTGACATTATGTTTTCTGTCTTTCACAAAAAAATATTTTGTATATAACACACCCCAAAAGCAACAAACTAAAAATAATTAATTTTGTCAATGCGACCAATGAACCAGTTATCGGAACCAATCTAACTCTAATTTGCATTTTTTAAACCAACTCATCTATCTGGATTTGAAATTTAAACCCTAATATGACATATATAATTATTAATTATTTTCATCAAATATATATATATATATATATATATATATATATATATATATATATATATATATATATATATATATATATATATCCCAACAAAGTAGACATCCCTTAATCAGTTACTGTAAAACTAATCCTACAAGATACTATTGTGAATTGCTATTTTAGCATTATAAACGAATCCATTTATAGAACTAATCCTTCAAGGTTTCCATACACAGATTTAGACTTTTCGTGTGAAATAACATGGTATTGAATTAAACAACTACCATTTCAGGATATAGCTGATCTACAATTCTACATATAACAATTACCCTCAAATACACAAGGTTGTATTGTAGTCATTTCCAATGAACTTTACATCAATAGAAGAATGGTAGCTCCAATGAAAATCCACAATCTATAAAACTCAGTATGATGGTTTGTAATTGTACCTGCCCCGCACACTGGCAGGAGATTGAACACCTCTGTCACTCACCATATCATAATAATCTATTTCACTATTATCTGAGTAAAGACCATTTTGGTTTACACTTGTTTCAGAACCAGCATTACTGCTAGTTGCATGTGGAGAACCCGAGGCGCTAACATTCATGCTTCGCTGATGTCCTGATCGCACACTATACATTGCAGAAGCTGGAATGTTTGTCATCAATGGTCGCGTATTGCCTGGAACCCTTTTTCTTATATCCTGTTCAAAGAGAAACAATTGAAATAATTAAGGGGGGAAATACAAAAATGTTAATGCAATAGTTAATAGAAAAGAATGAAGTGAGACAAACACTAATTGAGGAACTTGAAAGTAATCTTGAAACACTAAGCATCCAGAAAGGGAATAAGTGATTATATATAGCATTCTACAGTATTTTATACAAGAGTAGTGATTGACACTATGCAGGAGGTGCATTACAAATTTATTCTGAACTGATGGAAGAAAAATACGAAATTCACATATGCATACCATATGCCTAATAGCCATATCCAAGGATTTCTTCGAGAGTGTTCGTCCAAAACCAGAGCTATCTGGAGATGAAGATGACTTGCCAGATAGATTACTGCGGGGAGAGTTTTTGACATCCATCTTAGGAGGTGCTAGTTTCCTCATATTTATTACCCTCTCAACCATTTTGGTACCCATTGCAGCAGGACTGACTTTGTCATTCGCTTTGGAATAACCACGATTAACAGCAGGCATAGAGCTTCCACTTGTATGAGAAATGCCGTTGGTGGGCCGTCCTCTAGAAGGAGAACACGATTGCCTCTTTGGTCTGCCGCTAGAAGCAGGCTCAATAGACGAAGAGCGTGCTGAGGGTGCTCCAGGTCTTCCCCTTGTAGCTGAAACTGACCTTTCCGAAAGTGTTGTCCTCAAATTGGGGGGAGCGTCGAGTGAAAAGTTAGGCATTTCAGATGGCTTCCATGGTCTTGATATTGCTGTTGGTGAAGTTCCACGTGACGGTATTGGCTGCTTCAACAAGGCTGGAGCTGGCTTGGGTATTGAAGAAGTCTTAACTGAAGGAGCAGAGATGGTTGGCACATTTGATGGTGTGGATGGTCGCCGGGTAGGTGTTGATGCCCTTGATGCAGGCCTGGAGTTAGATAAGGTAGGCCTGGAGTTAGATAAGGTAGGCCTGCTGGTCGGTGTTGAAGATCTTGTAGTAGTTCTTGACAAGGGTGTTGAAGACCTAGAAGGGACCATGGGTCTGGCTGCAGGAACTTTAGTAGTCTTGATGACAGGAGCTGTTGGTTTAGTTGCAGGAACTGTAATAGTCTTCGTGACAGGAACTGTAGTCTTAACAGAAGGAACAGTGGGCTTTGCCGCAGCTACCATTGTCCTAGTTGAAGGTATTGATGTCCGGGAAGTAGGTGTTGAAGGTCTAGATGACTTTGAAGATGTGGTTAATGTTGACCGTCCCGTGGGAGTTGCAGGTCTTGATCCTGGATTCCCTGATGATGAAGGCCTCCTGGTTCCACCACCTGAAGCAGTCAACCCAGGAGAAGAAGCTTGTTTAGAAACCAAGTTGTTCCTTCTACTATGCTCCGGTGGACGATTTGCCATCTACAACCATAAAATAAATTCAAGAATGACTTCTGCAAGCATAAAATAATTGTTTAATAATTTTATCACAGCAAGAGTTTAAAATCAAGAGTTATCAATTTACTAATATATTCCCTACAAATATTAAAACAAAATATGATTTATTCATAAAAGAAGAAACTTATTCATACAGAAATAATTTACAGCGGAAAAGGAGGAAAAAGAATATGAAACAAAGGAGCAGACAACAAAAAGAGATAATCAATATAGCAACAGAGGCATCCTTGCAAATGAGACAAAAACTACAATTCCTCAAAACCAGGAACTTAATGCAAAAAGTATAATTTCATTAGTGTACTCAAATCCAATGTAAAAGAAAACATCTCCGATAGACCATGACGTGCGTGATCCAAAAGATTTTGTTAATTTGCTTACTCTAGATTTTAATGGCACGGGACTTGTGGTTGAAGCACTGAGCTGACTCATAACAGTTTTTTTAGTTTCCATCTCCAAAGAAGGAAAAAGAGGAGTCCCAGGAGGAGTTAGAAGCCTGAAAAGATAATAAGTATGTTGAGCCCCAATTGGACATAAATCACTTTTTTACATCTTAAATAAAAATTCGAGCATGTCAAAAAAAATTATAATAGTGTTTATTCATTTATTTCTCGTTGCTTCAGATACACAAATGTCTACGCAAGAACCTTTGTACAACAAAACTACCAAACTTTATTCCAGAGTTGACTACATAGATCATACATTTAAGTTTCACTCAATACTAGAACTTTGTAGTATTAGTTTTCTTTTTTCCGCAAGTACAGACCCATTCTTTCCCCATTATTAGAATAAGAATAATATTAGTAACAAAAATGACAACAGTAACATAATAGCACAAATAATGAAATTAAGCTGATTTCCCAATACTAACAAACCTGTAATTTCTAACAATGTCTTTTTAAGCCAGTGAGCATGGGGGCACTGGCCACCGAGCTACAGTTTTTCTATAAATAAAGTAACCATTATCTTCTAAAAAAACATTATCTTCTAAACTTCAAGTTACGAATACAAGATGGCATTTAGAAATTTTGTCCATATCATCATATCATAATAATACTAAAACGGGAAAACCCAAGAAAATTATCCTCTAAACTAGCTTAATTGTGATTGCACAAGGTTTCACCCACTTTTGATTGCTAGTAAGATAAGATGATATATTTAAAACTAAACAGAGGGTAGATGCACAGTTAATTGTGAAATTTGAATATTTAGAGAAACTTATCCTAAAACTTGAGTACTGAATAACAGTTCCCGTCACACATCTTATTTCCCAAGTCCCATGAATGTATTGAAGGCATTTTGTCATCATTTAACCACATAGAATTACCAATACTTCTATTCTAACCCCTGTCCGCGTTAACAGTCAAAGATCAAGTAACATGGCACAATAATGAAACAATGCCCCCTTAATATATAAAGAGTCGTAATTACCGCAGATGTTAACTATTAACAGATAATAGTTAACACCATATTTTATTGGAAAGAACATGCTATATCATTGGACCCTATATTACTATTTAAAGGAATAAGCTTTGGCTTTTAATTTGCTTAAGTAAGATGAAGGACTTTAATGTTAATGATAACGAGTGCTACCTACACCTATACTCACGGGGCAATAGAAAATAAATGGAAACTTCCAAACTAATTGCCATTGTTAAATTTTTACCAGCAAATTGAAGAAAATGACCAGACATCTCTTACATTTTCTTTATTTTTTGCCTTCCCTTTAATGTGAGAGATCAAAGAAAAAGTTGAAATCCTCATACCACATAAGTAAAAGTACCAAAGAAAGTATGAGCTAATATCAACCGTAAAAACTTAACTTTCTCTGAATATAGAAACCACATTCTACAATCATTTATCCAACTAAAAAACAACCTTCAAGCTGCACTATTACACTAATTACCAAAACAGAAATCCATTATCACAAATATTTCATAAAAAAATAAAGACGAAAAAGGCAAAGAAAGGTACAAGGAACAAACACATACCACTCATAGTCATTCTTATCAGTTTCAGAATTGAGAAAATCATCCGCACCAGTCTTACGGACAGGAGCTTCAGTTGATGATGAAATGTTAAATAAGGAAGAAGTCCTCAGATTAGAGCCTTCAACACACAAAAAAAACACAAAAGATACCAACAAGTCAACAACAACAAAGACAAATTCAACAACAAATGGTTTTTCAATTCTCCGCCATCATCCACCTAAAACTACAAAACATAAATTCACCACAAAAAAAAAACTACCATGCATAATAATCATCAACATCAAGGTTTTAAAAAATGGTCTATTACCGCCAACGACAAAACAGTATTGGAAGATGCCGATACAGACACCTTAATTCATGAAAAATAAATTATAGTTAATTCACACCGCAACGACTGCAATCAATATCGCAACATTTATACGTCCAAACTCGCAAAATTCTTTACACTCGTGATCGTTATTTAAAACCTTGATCAACATGATGAACAACAAAAACCATAACCTTCACATCAAAATAGTGCTCTTCATTTCAAAATGTGTTTATATATATATATATATATATATATATATATATATATATATATATATATATATATATATATATATATACTAAATTTATCCCTAAATATAATTAATAAAATTAATTACTAAATCATCTATCTATCTATCTATACACAAAATTAACGCACTAAACACACTACCTAATTAATTTCCTTATTAGCATTTACCTAATGCAGAATCAACGAATTCTTCATTAGAATCTCGTAACAGAAGATCGTCATTCTCATTCTCGCAATTCATCATCTGATTAAACAACGCAAGCTCGTCATCTTTATCAACAAAAAACGAAGACGATCTGGAAATCCCCAATTGACGACGCCTCTGCCTCACCGCAGTTAGCATTTGCGATTCCGAAGCTCTGAAACTACGACTCATTCCGAAAATGTTGGTAATTAGAAAATTTCAGGCTTAGTGGTGAAGATAGAGGGAGTGTGAGTGTGAGTGGGGTTCTAGAAAGTTCGAATTGAGAAAACGTGAGAAAGATGAAAGTGAGAGTGGCATTCGTGGAATTGAGGAAGAGGGTGGTGGAGGAAGGAGAGAATAGATGATGTGCAGTTGTTGTCGTTACGTTACGTGTTTCTATCACTTGAATACTACGTTACATGGTTGGCTTGATTTCATCAATTAGTTACAACTATATTATAATTTTTAATCACCAAAATATTCTTTTTATTCTATCCTTTTTTGTAATTACATAAATTAATCTTATAATAAAGAATCAGACTCTACTAAAAAAACTTAAGAAAATTTAAAAATTCTCTTATCATCTATTTTTTAATAGAAATTAGATATCATCTACGCACAACTGCAGACACTAATTATTCGAATTGAAAAGTCTATTAAGATTTCTTACCACCAAATTTAAATTTTTAATTTGTGCCTTTCCGTTATTTTTATATTTTTGTAATCAGTTATAACTGTTTTTTTCATTATATGTTTTTCCAAGGGTGACTTCACAACCCTGCACTCATTGCTAATGCAAACTTCGCAGCTAAAAGCGGTTTTTGCATGTTTGTGTTTTCTAAAAGTTAAAAATAGGTTAATTATAATCAGTTTTTTTTATTATATCTACAAAATTACTCGATATAAGCTGAAAAAACCCCTATTTTCCTTCTTCAAAGTTATTTCTTTTCATTATTCACTTTGTACGGTTGGTTTTGAATTAATATTAATTCATTATTATAATAAATTAATGCATTGGTTGTTGACTTTAATATAAAAGGAGAACCGAAGAAAGAGTTCGGTTTCATTTTCTATCTAACAACTTTTTCCTTCCTGATTTACCCTTTTTTGAAAAGTGTTCTTTTATTTATTTGGTTGTTAGCTTCACACCAATTATGTTTCTATATCTTGAGGGACTCCGGAGCCATGGTACCCCCTCATTTTCATATAGTTTTTATTGTGAAGTTTATTTAAGCATCCAAGAGTGTTTTTTTTTTTTACTCAAGCATCCAAGAGTTAATCGTGTACTCTTGTCATATGAAAATCGATATTAGGGTTGTTCCACTAAGAATAAGAATGTAAATTGAAAAACGTCTTTGGTCTTTTGGCCTTTAACCACCACCATGAAAGTAATTTGACATTATCTACCAATCGCAAAGACTTGGAATTTTGTTGCCGAAGATCCGTAAGTTTCGTTCTTTTATAATAATTTAGATGGTCGTCAACTAGATGACATGAGCGTATTTTCAAACATCCTTACAGAGAGAAATAAATGCATTAAATTGAAGGTCATGTGCACCAATAACATTAGCATTAGTGTTGAGTATCTTTGGTCATTGAAAAATGTCACTCTAAATCTGACCAAAAATCTGTAACTCCAAAAAAAGATACTGTGATTTTTCTTCCTTTCCGCATCCACTTCTACACCTGATCAATTCAAGATGTACAATTGTTTGCCTCCAAAATGTCTTTAGTAGGAACCATGTTGTTGATGAGATTCCACACTAACATAAACACTTAAAGTTAATATAAACACTTAAAGAGGCATAATTTTGTTCCAAAAATTCTCTTGGTTCGGGCCAATATCAAATTGATTCTTATGTATCGGTATATGATATCCGCCTTTTTTTGAGTAGTCATCTTCTCGATTAGGGGACCACACTTGTTAGCACTGTTATCTGCAAAACAATGTCGTCCAACATAGAGAAACACATTGTCACCCACTCTTTCTCTCAAGCAAAAAGTATCCCTAACCATCTCCATTCTAAACCCTCCAGACTCCCATCCTAATATATGCATCTCTGCCGCTGAAATATTTTGGTGGATCGATAACTCATAAAGACGACGAAACCTAAAACATAGATTTCCTTCCTGCAACCAAAGATCCCTCCAAAAGAAAGTCCCCCCTCCCTCCATTATCACCAACCAAAATAAATGATCATCTAACCTCTAACTCCAACTCAGGTTGTCCATTCCCTAACTCTAACAATATCCTTCCATCATACTGATGTCCTACTACCTCCACCACTCAATACCCCATATTTTATTGTCAATACCTTATATCACAACTCATTCTGATCAACTTTCAACCTCCACCATCATTTTCCTATCAAGACTAAATGGAAATCCCTTACCCTCTAAATCTTTAAATCACTTATTTTCATATCTTAACACACTTTGTTTCAATTAATACAATAGACCTTACGCATGTCCTTCTTCCCCTCCTTGAAAGAAAGACTTAAATAATGATACAATTGAAGAAATAATACATGTAGGAGCCAAAAAGAAATATATAAAATAAATTGATAGAGATGTCAGAGCATGTTTGTTGAGTACAAGTTTATCACCCATGAAGAGATTTTTAATTTTCTACAAACATAATTTATTTTTGATTCTCTCTAATCAAAGAGCTCTAGAACGGGCGCCAATGGGGATTACCCCTAATTGGGAGACGAAGGTAAAGAAAGAGAATTTAGCCAATTTTACAATTTAACACCACTGAAGCCCTTACCATGCATGAATCCACTACATTATCACTGACCAATATAATATTGTGAAAATTAACCTCTAGACTTGAGATCACTTTAGAAAGTATCAAAATCGCCTTTAAAGATCTAATATTTTTTCAAATCTTCTCACTTAAGATCAAAGTGTTACCTGCAAATTGCAAGTGGGAGATTTTGATATCAGAGTCCATATTGATCCTATTATTGTGATATAATTCAAGTTGTAGCCCAAATCCAAGTTAGTTAGGATTAGGGTTTGTTAGTTACTTAGTTATCAAGTTAGTCAGTTAGTTTGTTACTTAGAGTACAAGTAACTTTGTATATGAATACATGCATATTGTAATTCAGTTTTATAACATTCAATAATAACAGTTCTTATTCTCTCTCTCTCTCTCTCTCTCTCTCTCTCTCTCTCTCTCTCTCTCTCCTCACTAAAAGTTCCTCACGCACTAACAAGTTGCTAACTAGAGCACTAGTTAATTTCTTGATCATGTTTCAAGAATCACACATCTGTGATCATGTTTCCGAGATCCTGGGTTATTAGTCGTGTTTGCTACAAAGATGAATGGTAACAATGGTATTCTGAATTTTGTTCCAATTCTTGGCTGCAAGAATTGGATTCGATTGAGAAAATATATGCAATCTATGTTTGGCTTTCATGAAACCCTAGAAGTGGTTACTATTGTCTTCCTTGAGCTTGTAGAGAATGCAATTCATGCTCAGAGAGTCGCGAATAAGAAGACCAAGAAGAAAGATCGTAAGGCTACATTTTATATTCAATTGGCGGTAGACGTGGTGAACTTTGATCGGATTTCTCATGTTGAATCAACGAATGAGGTATGGGATATTCTTGTCAAGTATTACTAAGGAGGTAAGAAGGTTAAAGTTGTCAAACTACAGACATTGCGAAGGCAGTATCAATTACTACAAATGGGAAAAGAAGAAAATATTGCAGGGTATATCTCGAAGGTGCAGATAATTGTTCATATCATGAGAGGTTGTGGTGAAACCCTAACTAATAAAATGATAGTTGAGAAGGTAATGCATATGTTGACCTCTTACTTTGATCACATTATTGTTGCTATTTAAGAATCCAGAAATCTTGAAACATTGAAATTGGAATATTTGGTTGGTTCGTTGGAGGCACATGAGACGAGGATTGTCGAAAGGAAATATGTTTAGGATTTGATACAAGAACTGCAAGCTCAGACATGGAAGAAACATTGTTGTTCCAACAAGTTCAAGAGAAAAGGAGACAAGACTCAGAGTCAGAAGTCTTGGTCGAACCCTCTAAAGCATAAGGTCGATGATAGTGCTTCTGAATCCACCAAAAGAGGAGAATGGAGCTCCTATCAAAAAGACAAAGAAGAGAAAAAAGGTGTATAATGTTATAATTGTGAAAAGTGGGGTCGCTTGGCCAAGAGTTGTTGGTACAAGAAACACTAGGGAGCGACAAAAGGAAAGGAGGAAGGAGCAAACCTTGCACGCCAAGATTCAAATGATTCTGAAGACATGATGGTTATGGCTGCAGTTGCAAATGAGCATGTCAACACCAAGATTTGGTTTCTCGACATAGGCTTTTCTAATCGCATGACTGGTCTAAAAGTGTGGTTAGCAGATTTCGACGAGTCGAAGAAGATCAAGGTCAAACTGTTGATGATAGCTCGTTGCAACCAGAAGGTACTGGCGACATAATTATTCAAAGGAGCAATGGAGCAAAATCTATGATCAAATGTACTCTATGTATCTGAAATGAAGTGTAATCTTCTAAGTGTTGGACAACTGGTCAAAAAAGGTTTCTCAATGGTTATGAAAGATGGACCCTTGAAACTATTTGACACTTAGAATAACCTGGTCTTAAAATTTCCTCTGTAGAAGAATAGGACATTTAAGACCATGATCAATTCGACTGAGGTATAATTCCTAAAAATAATTGTTGACTAAAAGAACAGTTGGTTGTGGAATTTAAGATTTGGTCGTCTAAATTTTAGGTCACTCAATCAACTAATTTCTCAAGATATGGTAATTGTTATACCAAGTCTTGAGATGCCCGACAAACTCTGTGAAAGTTGCTTAGTAGGGAAGCAATCCATAAAGTCTTTTGTTTTGACTATGCCAATGAGGTCCTCTTTCATACTAGAAGTATACATTCAAATGTATGCAACCCGTTCGAGGATCATACCATTGGCATAAACATGTATTTTGTCTCACTTGTTGAAGAGTATAGTCGAAAGCTTTGGATCTATGTGATCAAGCGAAAGGACAAAGTATTTTAAATCTTTAAAAGATTAAAGATGCTTGTCTAAAACTAGAGTGAAAAGAAGATCAAGGTTCTGCAAGCAGATGGAGGTGGCGAATACATATGCAAGATATTTGAAGAGTTCTATGCAGAACATGGTATCGATCATGAGGTAACTTTTCCTTACACGACTCAACATAATGGAATATCATAAAGAAGAAACAATATCATATTGGATATGGTGAGATGCATGTTGAAGCAGAATAATTTTCCAAAATCCTTATGGGGTGAAGTTGTCACCACTGTTGTTTATACTATGAACATGTGCCCTACCAAGAAGCTGAAAAACAATGTTCCAAAAGAAGTTTGGAGTGGAAAATGACGAGCAGTGAGTCGTCTGAAGGTGTTTGGATTTATTTGCTACAAGCATGTTCCTGATGCAAGAAGAAAGAAGCTTGATGATAAAAGTGAACCTATGACTCAAGTAGGATATCACAAAACTGGAGCATACAGACTATTCAATCCAATAAATGAGAAGATTGTAATGAGTCAAGATATCGTGATTGATGAGAACTCTGCCTAGGATTTGAATTCTGGTGATGTAATTAACAAGCCTTTGATGAGTTATGGCATCGACAAAGAAATTGATGAAGGCAAAGTCGAAGCAGTTGCTAATATTCCATACATAGTTGAAGTTGAAGAGGGTGTGGCTAGCACAAGCCAAAGACCTAAAAGAACCATAGTACTCCTAGGCTTCAAGACTGTGAAGTGGTTGGTGACGATGAAGTCACACCGGATGGAGATTTAGTTCATTTCTCTTTACTTGCAGGTGTTAAACCAGTCAATTATAGCAAGGCCTTAAAGGATAAACAATGGAAGGCAGTTATGGTTGAAGAGTTACAAACGGTCGAAAGAAATAATACATGGAAGCTAGTCGAATTGCCAACACACACAAAAGACATCAAAGTGAAATGGGTGTTCAAAATAAAGCACAATCCTGATGGGTAGATTGCAAGACACATGGAAAGATTAGTAGCTCAAGGATTTATTCAGAGAGAAGGACTCGACTACTCTGAAGTATATACACCAGTAGCAAGATTGGAGATTGTTCGATTGGTGGTAGCCTTGGCATGTAAGCAAGGCTGGTCGACATTTTACTTAGATGTGAAATCAAATTTTTTGAATGGTCCTCTAGATGAAGACGTATATGTCACACAACCTCCTGGGTTTGTGATACATGAGGAAGTAAGGAAAGTATATAGGTTGCACAAAGCACTTTATGGCCTTAAGCAGGCACCTAGAGCATGGAACAAGAATATCAACTCATACTTGGTCAGATTGGGATTCATCAAATGCAAAATTGAGTATGGTGTCTATGTTCAGGTTGTATCACAAGATATAATAATCATTTGCTTATATGTTGATGACTTGTTAGTAATTAGAAATAGCTTGGAGAACTTGTCGAAATTCAAAGAGAGGATGAAGAAGGAATTTGAAATGTCGAATCTGGGGAAGTTGTCGTACTTCCTAGACATGGAATTTCAAATGTCAAAGCAAGGTATGATGCTACATCAAATAAAATATGGTGAAGATATACTCAAGAGATTTAGGATGGAAGACTATAATCCTGCATCCTCACCTATCGAACCAAATTTGAAGCCGGAGAAGCATGGAGAGGAAGACAAAGTCGATGTCACTTTATTCAAAAAAAATGTCGGATATTTGAGATATGTGTAACAGTCGACCTGATATAGGTTTCTTAGTCAGATTAGTAAGCAGATACATAAGTGAATCAAGTGTGTCACACATGAAGGTTGCAAGAAGAATCTTGAAATACTTAAAAGAATCGATAAACTATGGAGTTCTATATCCACGAGATTCTGAAAGTAAAGAAGCTAAGATTATTTTCTATTCAGATGTTGATTGGTGTGGAGATAAGGAACATCGAAGAAGCATAACTAGTTATATCTTTCAAGTATTTAGTGCTCCAATCTCATGGTGCTCGAGAAAGCAACATGTGGTGGCATTATCATCATGTAAGACTGAATATATAGTAGGATCATATGATGTGTATCAAGAAATTTGGATCAAATCTGTGCTGGAAGAGATGAAGGTCGAAGTGAAGAAATCTTTGGTGTTGCAGATCGACAACAAGTTAGCCATTAATCTTACAAAGAATCCAGTTCTGCATGGAAGATTGAGGCTAGGTTTCATTTCCTAAAGAGAAGGTAAACCAGGGTGAACTGAAAGTAAGACATTGCTCGAGTGAAGCACAGTTGACCGACATTCTCACCAAAGGACTGAAGATCGACATATTCCTAACTTTGAAAATAAAATTAGGAATGATTCAGATCGACTATGATTAGTTTGTGTTTCACAACTTAGATTATAAGGGGGTATGTTGTGATATAATCTAATTTAGTTAGGGTTAGAATTTGTTAGTTACTTAGTTACCAAGTTAGTCAGTTACTTTGTTGCTTAGAGTACAAATAACTTTATTACATACATATTATAATTCAATTTTATAATATTCAATATTAACAATCTTTATTCTTCATTCTCTCTCACTTTCGCTCCTCATTAAAAATGTCTCACGCACTAACACCAATAACCTATAAAGAGATAGGGTTAACTCAAACATTTAACATGATATTCAAGCTTTATGTCGCTATTAAGAATAAAAAAGGTGACATAGGATTTCGCTGCCTCTCTCCTTATCGCAAATACTTTAGTTAGACTCCTATTAACAAGAATTTATGCTAAAGGAAACTGAGTACACTCCTTCATCCATTGCCTTCATCTTCTAAGAAACTACATACTTATGATTACATTAAAATACCCCTATTTGTATTAATTATAAGCCTTCTCAAAGTCTACTTTATATAAAATCAACTATTTTCTTCGTCTTTGCACCGTCCGCCACTTCATTTTCTATAACAATGTCATCCAAAATTTGTTATCCCTTACATTTTCAATCTTCACAAAAGTTGATCATGCATCGGAAATTACATTTCCAATCACTAATATTAGACGATTCGTAAAAACCTAGTTCTTAACACCAAGAATCTATGTAGAAGGCTCATGAAACTATCATCACCTCAAATTCACGTGAACTTTCTCCCTATAAAAGACTGGACAATCAATGAAGAATATTCTTCAATGAACTTATTGAAAGGGGAAGAAAAATAGTTAAATTCATCGAGAATTGATTATATACAAAACATGCAATATTTTAATAGTAAAGTATAACAATTAACAAGAAAATTAATACAAATTTTAACCTCTTGTTGCAGTTTCTATGGTTGCATGAGCCACGAGGAACCTCTACATGAGCTAGGTGGGAAAGAAATTAATTGAAACAAATTATACTTGTCTCTAGTGATGAGTTGTGGGTGGGAAATTATATTTTTGTGATTTCACTTACAGGTTTTGAAAAGGTAAAGTAAAATAAATTAACAATTATTTAAATATTAAAGTTAATATCTATATTAATATAACAATCTTCAAATGTCATGTCACGAGAGTAATAGAGTATACATTTATATAATATGTCCATTATAGACCATCTATGATGGTTGTTCATACTCTAACTTTCATAGTAATATACAATTGCAATTTATTTTGGCTTTTGGGTAACAATGGCAATTTCAATCTAAAGGAACACGCCCTTGAATAGATATCACGGATACATTGAAATTTAAAAATTAAAAAAAATAATCAATTATTTTATTGTATAGTGAACTTTTATAACCCAACCATAACCATTATATCGTTTCGGTTTCGGTTTATTTGTCATTTGATTCGGTTTTATAATAATTTGAAACGGTTTGATTCGGTTAACAATGGAATAGAAGTGTCTTATGTTACTTTGGCATTTTAAGGCTCAAACCAAAGCCTAAAAAGTGGCAAATCTAAATAAAGATAAATAACAACATGAAATGCATTATTGAATAGAAGCTTGCACATTAGTTTTTTTTACATCAGAATCAATCATTTAAATGGAGTTTTGGGCAAAATGCTGATTTGCTAAAATTGCCTCTATAAAATCCACATTCATTGAACAACAGAGGAAAGGAGATTAAAGAATGTACAATTCAATAGTCAGAAGGAGGTGGTTAAGCATCATCTGCATCACTTCCACCATGTGCTTCATGGCTGCCCCAATAATTACTGCCGTCAGGACCTAATACTTTGAACCTGACCAAAAGAGCAAACACTTGTACAATCCCTCATACAATTACCACTCAAAAACTATGTTGCAGTGACACTTCATATTAAAAATGGGCCTAGTTCAGAGACGTGTCGACGTTAGGTGATTACACGACCCAGGCATACGTCGTTATACTCATTTTCTTTCATTTTTTTAAATTATTATCACTGTCAATGTGTCAGTATTGTGTCTGGTGTGTTTGTGCTTCAGAGCTCAAACAACATCGTATATGAGTGTCGTGTCTAGCGTGTTTGTACTTCATAGTTCAAACGACATTGTGTGTCAGTGTCGTGTCTCGTGTGTTTGTGCTTCATAGTTCAAACGACATTGTGTGTCAGTGTCCTGTCTCGTGTGTTTGTGCTTCATAGTTCAAACCACATTGTGTGTCAGTGTCGTGTCTCATGTGTTTGTGCTTCATAGTTCAAACGACATTGTGTGTCAGTGTCCTGTCTCGTGTGTTTGTGCTTCATAGTTCAAACCACATTGTGTGTCAGTGTCGTGTCTCATGTGTTTGTGCTTCATAGTTCAAACGACATTGTGTGTCAGTGTCGTGTATGGTGTGTTTGTGCTTCATAGTTCAAACGACATCATAATGTCGATGTTCAGTGTCGTGTTTGGTGTGTTTGAGCTTGATAGCTCAAACGACATCACATTACATTCAAAAATGTTATCTCAAACATCAATTTTACTAACCGTTCGATAACGGATTTTCCTTCTTTGTATTTCTGGCTCTTTTCATGAGCAGTGATCTGAAAGAAACCAAAAGGGTAACTCAATGTAGCATAGAAACAGAAAACAAAAGCAAAATTTCTCAGACGTGCCGAGTTAAGTCTTACATAAGTCCAACCGACGACTGATCCACAACCAACACAGAAAATGTCAGCCACCGTATGCATCCCAGTGATCATAGGTCTGTCCTCCTTTTCTCCAATAGTAACATTCGCGCTGTAAAAGCATACAACATTTTTAACTATATCGACGAACAGAACCAACTCCAAATATAATACAGCCAGAACTATAGAGGTTTTCGGAAGCAAGAAGCCAATCAATAAAAGAACATAACTAACAGAATGTCGGTTTCGGTTATTAAAGGAATGACACAATGATAAAGAACAGATATCAAGGATAACTTACACCTTACGAAAGAGATAAGCTTTCCCATGTCTGCTGTGGAAAGCCTGAATAAAACAGCACAAACATTTTCAAATGACCAATACTGAATTGTCGGTACCAACTAATAAACACCATTAAAACATCACGAAAAAGTTTAAAGTTTGGAAAATCATAACACTTTCAATTTAACCAGACCTAAAAATTTGGTTATTCATTCATTGGCACATTGACATTCACAAAAGTATGATTCATGAAAAACCAAAATCTGAATAGAATGGCTTTTCAAGTTTTCATAGCTCCTCAATGAAATAGGCCAAACAAGCCCAACAGGTATCATCATTAAACTATCAAAGGTTTAAAAAAAACGGTCCCCAGCCGTGAGAGCTGTCGTTTTCACAGCCACGACAAAGCGGTATCGCGGCATATATGGATGATACCAATACCATTATTCACCGTTTTTATGTTAAAGAACAATTGTGGTTAATTCACACTGCGACGACCACAATCAGCAGTGTCGTACGCGCGACGGCTATTTAAAATCTTGATCACCATACACTGATATTGTGATTATTTCTACCCAAATCCATCAAAGTACTTTAACAGAATCATAGTGTATGATCTTAATTTTTGTCAAACTCACAATAAATTCAAAAACCTAAATGAAATTACAATCCCAGAAAGAAAAAAAACAGATAACAGGATTAAAAATCGAACCTTTGAAACGATATCTTCAGAAACCGCGAGAGGAGTTCTACAGTGTTTACAGCTATAGATCCTCCCCTCAAGATGAACAACAAACAACCTCCCCATATCTGAACAACGAAAATTCCACGAAAGAACTTAACAAGATCAAAAACAGTTTTTTAGGGTCAACGTGAAAATCAACAAATACACAGTCCAAACTGAATCACATAAAGGGTGAAATTGAAGCTATGAATATAAAGTTATGATGTGAATTAAGAAGATGAAGAGGGCGAAGAGAGAAACGGTTGAATCTTACCTTAGTTTGGTTATGGAAAGAAGAGTACGCAAAAGGAGTTGCAAGAAATTTGGAGAGAGAATGAATCAAACATCGCTTTTTCTGAAAAAGTAGTACCCGACAAGACGCGTGTTGTGTTTATTTTATTTTTACAATGTTTTATTTTTTTGCTTAATCATTAATGGAACATGGATTATTTGCTATACTTTGCTTGCAAAACAAAACTCTCGTATCTTCTACTATACTACATTTTCTAACACGTCTATTTTAGTAGTATTTTTTATTGATTATTTCCATATAAAGTTTAATAAATTTATATTGATAGCATAATGATTTTAATCAATAAAAAGAAAATTGTTAGGGTATAGATTTAGTAGTATTCAAAGCTCTTTAAAAACTCATTTACACCTTTTGAGTTGTAGTCAAATTAATAAAAGAAAAATGTCAAATAAAATACTTTTCTTTTTATATCTTTTTATATCTTTTTTTTTTTTACGTATACTAGTATAAATAATATATTTTATTAATTTTCGATATTATTTCTCTTTCTTCTATAATATATTTATTATTTTATTTATTAATAATAACTAATATCATTGATAAATTTATAACTAATATTAAATTGAATTTTAAAAATGAAATATTTTTTAAAAGCGACAAGTAAGATAATAGAAAGGATAACTATTTATTTTAGTTTATCGTTTACATGCAAAGCTCTTTTAATGCAATAGTTCAGACCTCTGATGCGGAGAGCAGAGATATGTTTGTAAGAATATCATTCCAATTTTTAAATTAATGAGATCAGAGATATGTAATTTTGCAAGGCAAGAGTAAATGAAGAAGTATATGTTTTGACGTGTAGATGAGCTTATATATGACAGACAATTATAATCATTCGTGATGAGTCCAGTGCAAAGTGTATGAGACTGTTGGACGTGAATAATTTGGATATGGTGTGGAGCCCTCTTGCGAAGGTTTACATGTTCCTCGTTCTCCTACAAAGAGTATACTCTGGATTGAATATTTCATGTTAGGCCAATCTTGTTGTGCCATTTGGGTGGCCCGAACTTGTTATTCCTCCCCCCCCCCCTTTTCCCCCTCGGTATTTGCTATCATGTATGAAGTTATGATTATGATATAAGCTCTAAGACTCTCTTATATACCTCATATCTTTGTCGATTCGATGTGCCCAGGTAGATCCTTATTTTGGAGACTAGGTGGGTTGGAGACATGTTGAGTGAGAATATGTGACCTCAAGAACATGAGCATTAAATGCTTGTATTGTAACTGAAATGTTTGTCAATTTAACCTCCATGTGGCCCAAGGATACAAAGGTATGGAGTGACGATGTTGTTATAGCACTCAAGTGTCGTCATGGCATCAAATCATAGGAATCATGCCTTGTAGTATTCTTCTTAATCTCAATTATAGATTTTCATTTCCTGGTTATCTATAAAAAAGATAGATCGCCATAAGTTGCTCTTTTTCTCCTTTTGTCACAGAGCTTTATATATTTATCTCTCCTTATAAATTTTGATTCAGAAGTGATTTGATGCTTATTTTATTTGACCTTTACTCTCGCATATAGGCAATGTTTATCGATTTTTGATGATTTTGCATTTTCCCATTCAACTCAAGCTCTACAGTCTTTTCAAGGTGTAACACTTTCTTTATCTACATGTTCACTTGTTTCTGTTTATTACTTAGTTATGGCCAACTTAGAAAACCTGAACATTCTCTTAGTCGACTTATCTAATAGAGATGATATAATTGAAGTTCTTCGTGAACCAGGGTGGTAGACCTTACAATATTGGATGTGGTCCTTTTAGAGATGAGATATCCTCCCATAGACTTTATAGAAATTTAGAGATAGTTCTGACATTGTTGGGAGCTCTTGAGGTGATGGTGAAGAGTTAGAGGGTCCCCAAGATGAGGAGAACATTAAGATGAATGTTGAGGAAGATGGGTGGGAAAACCCGTTTAGGATTGACATTGGGAAAGTTGGTTGTGGTTTTTCTTTCCCTAAAATCCCCATAATAAATCGGTGTTAGTATTTGGAGTATCCAGGTTAACTTAAGACCCGTGTTTATATTAAAGGTCTTAGGCGTTTCCACGGTCAAGAACCAATTGATTATGAAGTTAAGTGGTGGATCGAGTTTCTGTAGTTGCATGTCCCTAATACATTCAGGAGGAATATACCCCAATATGGGGATTTTGTTGATTGTCTTATCGCTTTCATTCTCATTTACTTTTGATTATTTATTCTCCTTCATAATTACACATCCTCTCTAAATCAAGTTTGAATTGATTCATTTTTTAGCATGCATAAACCAATTGTTATATTTGAGTTTTGATCATGATGGTTTAAGTCAATTTTCTAAGTTATTGAAACAAGAACTATAGGCGATATCAACTCAAGTCATGTGGGAAGTGGAATCTCAAACTATTTTGAAAAACTTGAAAAATTGAGCCCACAACAAGGCTTTTCATGTTTTGATCAAGTGTATGAACACTCACTTATCCAGAGTTTTAATTGATAATGGATCATCCCTGAATGTAATGTCAAAGACTACTTTGATGAAACTGACAATAGAGGGTGTCGTATTAAAGCCAAGTTCAATGGTAGTTAGAGCCTTTGATGGTTCTCAAAGTTATATATATTGGGAGGTGGGCCTTCCTATAAAGATCGGGCCACATACATTTTATGGTTCCTTTTAGGTTATGGATATAGAACCTGCGTACACCTGTCTACTTGGACGACCGTGGGTCCATGTTGTTGGGGAAATCACATCGACTCTCCATCAAAAGATGAAATTTGTGGTCGAAGGGAAACTGGTTATGATTAATGGAGAAGAAGATATCTTTGTGAGTCATCTAGCTTCATACCGATATATCGAAGGTGGGGAAAAGAGTCTAAAAACGTTATTCCAGGCCCTAGAAATTTTTGCTGTCACCACTCATCCGATGGAGAAAATTTAGAAGCCCGAGACCTCTAGGACATCTTGGAGGGACTTACAAGTTGTTGTAAGATGTGGAAATCTCGAAGGTTGGGGAAAGCTGTCAAAAATTCCAGAGAAGAATGACCGATATGGTTTGGGCTATCAATTATCTAAATTTGGCAAGACTATGAGGTATGAAAGACAAATTCCTCACATTCTAAAGACTTTCATTACTGCTAGGTTCAAACTTGGAAAACAAGTGTCTGTGGTGTACAACAAGGAAAACAATTAGGGGGCATCAAACCTCATCTACGAGTGTGCTCCGGGCGAAGAACTAAATAATTGGACCGTTGTGGAGATCCCAGAGATTTATTTTCGTTCAAAGTAATTTTTTGTTTGTTAAATCCCTATGTTCTTCCCGAGGCATAATGGCAGCTTGTAAGGGCCTCCATTTGTTTTGAACTTTGTTTATCATTAATAAAAGTTGTTTCTTCATTCAATCAAGATCCTTTTCTTTCAGTTCCTTTTTTTTTCAAATAACAATATTTTCTTTTATACACATTTTCTAATCCACATTCTAAAACACAAAAGCATGATAAAACATGCAGATCCACATCCAAACCAATTGATTACGACACTATTATACTCCAATATAACTTCGATCTTCCAATTAACCAAGCCAAGGTGGATGGTGAAGAAGATTGCGAACCCCCTGAAGAGTTAGCCAAACTATTAAAGCATGAGTCAAAGATCATACAACTACATCAAGAATCGGTAAAGATCATCAATCTCGAAACTGAGAAGAATCAAAAAGAGGTCAAGATAGGGGCTTCTTTAGAAGAAATTGTGAAAAAGAAGTTGATTGAACTTTTGCTAAAATTATGTAGACGTGTTGGCTTGGTCGTATCAAAACATGCCTAGGTTGGATATTAACATTGGTATGCACAAGTTTCCTCTCAAAGAAGAATGCCCTCCAATTAAGAAGAAGCTCTAAAGGATTAGACCAGACATGGCTCTCAAAATCCATGAAAAAGTCCTCAAACAGTTCAACGCAGGTTTCTTAGCTATTGCAAAGTATCCGCAATGGGTTGCTAACATTATACTAGTACCTAAGAAAGATGGAAAAATGTGTTTGTATGTGGACTACTGAGACTTGAACAAAGTGAGCCCAAAAGATGATTTCTTACTACCTCACATTAATGTATTGGTGGATAACATGACTCATTTCTCAGTATTTTATTTTATGGATGGTTTCTCCGGATATAACCATATTAAAATGGATCCCGAAGATACGGAGAAGACTACGTTCATAACCCCTTAGGGAAATTTATGCTACAAAGTGATGCCTTTTGGTTTGAAGAATGCAGAGGTAACATATCAATGAGAAATGGTTACTCTCTTTCATGACATGATTCATAAAGAGGTTGAGGTATATGTTGATGCTATGATTGCTAAGTCTTAGTCAGAATAAGATCACATCGTCCATCTGCAGAAGCTATTTAGTCGTTTGAGGAAGTTCAGACTAAGGTTGAATCCTAACAAGTGCACATTCGGTGTAAGATCAAGCAAGTTATTAGGTTTCATTGTAAGTCAACATGGAATCAAGGTCGACCCCAACAAGGTGAAATCCATACAAGAGATTTCAGCTCCTAGAACAGAAAAAGAGGTTAGTGGATTCCTAGGTCAATTGAACTACATTGTGAGGTTCATATCGCACCTCGCATCCACCTGCGAACCTATATTCAAATTACTCAGAAGGAATCAAGCGATCAGTGGAACGAAGGCTGCCAAGCATCCTTTGACAAAATCAAACAATATTTTCAAGAGTCGCGGATCTTGGTACCACCCGTTCCAGGAAAGGCACTCATTATGTACTTAACCATGCTTGATGGAGCTATGGGATGTGTATTGGGCCAACATGATGAAACATGTAGAAAAGAGCATGCCATCTACTACCTAAGCAACATTTTCACTGACTGTGAGGCTCGGTATTCACTACTCAAAAAGACTTAATGTGCATTTGCATGGGCCGCCAAACATCTGACAAACCACATGTTAACTCACATCATGTGGTTAATAGAAAGAATGGATCATCTAAAGTACATCTTTGAGAAACCAGTTCTTACAGGAAGAATTGCCCGATGGAAGATGTTATTATTTGAGTATGAAATCTAATAAGTTACACAAAAATCCATCAAAGGTAGTGTGTTGGCAGATCACCTAGCTCTCCGTCCAATGGAAGAGTATCAGCCCATGAATGGTCATAAGAGATTAAGAAATCCCAGGACCCGAGGAAGGACACGAGCTAGGGGAACGATGAACGCTCATGTTCGATGGTGCTTCAAACGCTCTAGGACATGGAATTTAGGAAGTTTTGAAATTTGCAAAGAACTATCAGAAACCCTTCTTCGCAAGGTTGTGTTATGATTGTACCCACAATATTGCCGAGTACGAAGCTTGTATCCTGGGATTTGAGGAAACTATTGATCTAAGGATTAAGTTCCTCGAAGAATATGGAGATTCAACTTTAGTTATACACCAAGTCAACGGCGATTAGGACACTCGATATCCCAAATTGATTCTATATCAGGATCATATGTTGGAATTGGCAACTCAGTTTGAAGAAATCACCTTTACTCACATTCCCCGAGAATATAATCAAATGGATGACGCATTGGAAACCATATCATCTATGTTCAAAGTGACTTGGCCCAACCATGAGCCAATTGTAAGAATCAGACACTTCGAGGAACCTACACATTGTCTCGCATCCGAAGGAGAGCCTTATAACAAGCCTTGGTTCTATGACATCAAAAGATATTTAGAAAAACAAGAATATCCAGAAAATACCTCAGTGATAGACAAGCGAACTCTAAGAAGGCTAGTGGCGAAGTTCTTCTTGAATGGGGAGGTGTTATAAAAACTAAATTACAACATGGTCTTGCTCCGATGGGTGGATAGACGTGAAGTAGACATGCTCATCAAAGAAGTCCATGAGAGACCTTTTGGTACTCATGCAAACAAACATGTTATGGAAAATAAAATCTTAAGAGCAGGTTACTACTAGTTGGTAATGGAAATTGACTATTACCATTATGCAAAGACATGCCACAAATGCCAGAT
The DNA here is from genome assembly GCF_024323335.1 of Lathyrus oleraceus. Classification (NCBI taxonomy): domain Eukaryota; kingdom Viridiplantae; phylum Streptophyta; class Magnoliopsida; order Fabales; family Fabaceae; genus Lathyrus; species Lathyrus oleraceus. Next base: position 72,309,672 of record NC_066580.1, on the reverse strand, counting down.
ATACTCCGACAAAGTACATGTGCCACCAACTCCCCTGAATGGCCTAACTTCACCATGGACTTTCTCCATGTGGGGCATATACATGATTGGGATGATTGAACCAAGGGACTCAAATGGACACTGATTCATACTAGTTGACATATACTACTTCACCAAATGGGTTGAAGTCGCTTCTTATACAAATGTAACGAAGCGAGTAATCACTCAGTTCATCAAGTAAGATATCATCTGCCGGTATGGGGTTCCTAATAATATCATCACATATAATGGGTCCAACTTGAACAACAAAATGATGAAGGAGTTATGTGGCGACTTCAAGATCGAGCATCACAGTTTGTCACCTTACCAACCCAAGATGAACGGTTTCATTGAAACAACCAACAATAACATCAATAAGATCATCCAAAAGATGGTGAAAACAGACAAAGATTGGCATAAGATGCTTCCATTTGCATTACACGACTACCATACCTTAGTACGCACTTCGACTAGGGCAATGTAACAACCCAATTTTAGTAATTATTTCTTATATTATTATTACTATATTTTATTTTATTTATTTGGAGTGTTGATTAATTAATTGGTTGTTAGGTAGGATAATAATTGATTATATTAATTAATTTGGTGTGTTAATTAATTATTTAGTTGATATGAGATATAATTGAATTAATTAACTTGGTGAGTATATTGTGTTAGTTTAATATAATTGAACTAAATAGAGATATTTAAATATTAGGTCTTATTGGGCCTATTATTAAATTAGAATTCTTATGCTTTAAGCCCAAATAGAATACTAGTATATAAGAGGAGGAGAGTGAGAATTATGATTCACTTGATCATTTGACAACAATAGAGAAAGAGGAGAGGAAAAGTGAGGAGAAGAAGGGAAGAACAAGAGAGAAGCTAGGGTTTCCAAAAAATTGAAGAGGTAGGGGGGAATCCTTATTGTTATGGGTTAGTATGATTGGGTCAATGGGTAGATGTATGTTTAGGTTAAAATCCCTAATGTTGTATGGTTGTTTGGAATTATTAGGTTTGATGAGTACTCTTAATTGTGGTGATTTAATTGTGTTAAAACTGAAAATTAACGTTATATAATTAGGGTATTGTATGAGTTATAATTTTCTGAACGTGTAGCTTTTTACGGAATCGAAATCGGAGGTCCGAAAGTCCTCAAACGATGAAAAACGCAGAAAATTCTGCATGCTGTTTTACAGTAACCGGTTACTCATCGAGCGTTAACCGGTAACTTGCTTAAAAATCTGCATTCTGTTAAACTGAGTAACGGGTTACCCACCGAGCGTTAACCGGTTACTTGCTTAAAAATCTGCATTCTGTTAAACTGAGTAACGGGTTACCCACCGAGCGTTAACCGGTTACTTGCTTAAAAATCTGTTAATTCTGTTTTACAGTAACCGATTACTCACCGAGCGTTAACCGGTTACCACTATTGAAAAATGAAAAATTGAGAATTTAAAAGTTGTATTTATTTTGAAATGCAATCTAAGTGTGTGTATTTGATAATTAGCTTATATTTGTGAATGATATATTGTTATGAAGGTGTATATGTACCATTGGTGGATTGCGAATGATATATTGTTATGAATGTGTATATGTACCATTGGTGGATTATGAATGATATATTGTTATGAATGTGTATATGTACCATTGGTGGATTGTGAATGATATATTGTTATGAATGTGTATATGTACCATTGGTGGATTGTGAATGATATATTGTTATGAATGTGTATATGTACCATTGATGGATTGTGAATGATATATTGTTATGAATGTGTATATGTACCATTGGTGGATTGTGAATGATATATTGTTATGAATGTGTTTATGTACCATTGGTGGATTGTGAATGATATATTGTTATGAATGTGTATATGTACCATTGGTGGATTGTGAATGATATATTGTTATGAATGTGTATATGTACCATTGGTGGATAATTCATAGAGTTGAATTATGGTGATATGTGAAATGTTAAGATGGTAGAGATGATCTTAATTGCATATGTATTGGTATTTGTACATTCATTCATGGCATGCATGGTCGGCTTCATAGTGGAAGCGGTGAAACTGTGGGTTCACATGGTAGCACACGTTGATCCTTAATTGGAAATAGGCGTGGTAGATAGACGTTGATCCTTAATTGTAAATAGGCATAGCAGACGTTGATCCTTAATTGGAAATAGACGTGGTGGCTTGGATTCTAGATGTTGAATCGGAAAGCGGTGGAACGTTGGGTCCATATAGACGTTGATCCTTAATTGGAAATAGGCGTAGCAGACGTTGATCCTTGTTGATTGTAATCTTAAGTGTCGGGTTTTTGTTATCGTATCCACAGGGATTGTAAGATATCACCGCCGTTCGATGGTTGTATTAATCTTAGCTTAAGTAACACAGGGTTTTGGTTTTAATCACGTTATCTTGCATAAAAAGGTAATACAATGCGGTAAAAGTTTGATTTGAATATTTGAGAAATATTGCCAAAGTTAGGGTTCAACAATCACTTTGCATGTATTTGTTCGGTCAACAATCTTATAAACTCCTTTAGATGATAAATTATTTCACAAAGTCCTCCCAATGTGTTTCTCTCGAACACACATTGTGAGTTTTCCCATTTTGATCGATTGTTTATCTCTAACACAACCTATCAAAATGACAACTTTTTGGTTCAACCTTATGGTGAACAAAATCATTCATTACTATCTCTAGCTAACAAACAAGATTGGATGAAAACCTAGGTTAAGAGTTGGTAAACATCTCTCGATCATAAACCAACACAAAGAGTTTTGAATAAGAACAAAGTTTTCATCATATATTCACCATTAAAGAGTTTACACATGAAGATCCTTACATTTACACACAAAGCTAATGATCATCTACATCTAACCTTGACAAAGGAGGACTTAGCTACTCATTTTCATGGTAGCTTGGTCGGCAAGTTTCGGAAGAGGGTTGATCAACATCCGAGTCGAATAATCGAGATTGGATGGGAATCCACCTTCTTTTTGTAAAAGATGGTTAAGAGATGAAGAGAAATGAAATTTAGGGCACAAAAGCTTCTAAGAACAATGCTGCAAAATATCTAGAAAAAGTGCAAAAGTATGGAAAAACTAGGTATGGCTCCAAAAAGTGGCACTTGCTACTTATAGAGCTGTACTGGGCTGTCTTGCTCGCTAGGCGAGCAGAATGGCTCGCCTAGCGAGGGTCTAATTGAGGCACCAGAGGCACCTGCGCCCAGAGAAACAGCCTATCTCAGACTGTCATGTTCGCCTAGCGAACAAAACCTTCGCCTAGCGAAGGACACGCTTCAACCTTCGCCCCAGCGAGGTTGAAAGGTTTTGCTACTGGAATGCTCGCTGGGCACTCGCTAGAGCCTCGCCTAGCGAGTGAGTGCTGGCTGCGCTTTTCACCAAAACTGAACGAACTCGCTACCACCTTCGCTAGCAGTTCGCCTAGCGAATTTATTGACATTTTACTGGAGCTTTTCGCAGGGCGCTCGCCTAGCGAGTGCTTTGCCACAACCCTCGCCTAGCGAGCAGGCTGATGAATGCTTGTTTTACTTGATCCCTTTGCCAAATTTCTTGTGTCTTCACTTTCTATTATTTCATGCCTACTTCCTGCACAATAACACACAAATCAAAGGTACCAAGATCGTTTATCGTTTAATTGCATTTCATCTGAAACAAAGGTGGTTTCGACATTTTAGCAAGGAAATAGAGTGAAAGATGCCCACATATGATAGCTCAAATAAGCACTTTTGGGCATCTAACAACTCTCCCCAACTAGATTCTTGCTTGTCCTCAAGCAAAGTATGCCTCTTGAAGGACAAGAGGATTTGCTTTAAGAAAATGGTTTCTCCGAAGTTGGATAAAACGGCTCAAACACAAGCGAATCAGCATATACAAGTTTCCAACGGTTCGAATAAAATAATACACAAGAACTAAAACTTAATAGCTATGCGAAATATTTATCTATCTACAACAATATTATTCTGAATGAATCACCCTATCTCTCCTCTTCGAATAAGGAATGAAGAATTTACGCGTTTGCAACCGCGGGAATAATCTCACTCTCTAACAAATAATGAAGAAATCAATTCGATTCATACAATGTCTAACAATTATAAATGGTAATGTGGAAGCACGAAGATCACTAAGGGCTTTTCGGTTGAAGCTTGGTCAGGTTAACAAACAAGGGTCATTTCTAAGGCCATTGAAAACGAAATTGCCGATGCAAAAGAGACATTCACTGTACACATATTCACACATCTCGACTTCGTTCCATTTGTTTCTTATTTGAAACCTTCACAACTCTTATTTCACAACTCAATTTTTATTTTTCACTATTTTTCTTCCAAGCAAGCATTCATTTTCATTCTTTCTATTTTTGTTCTTTTCTTTCACATCATATTTACAAAACAGATGTTTCTTTTCTATATTTTTATTTTCAATGCTTGCTCGGTTTTTCTTTTCTTTTTCAAGAGTTGTGGTACTTACCGATTCTCCCCAACTTATTTCTTACTCACCCTAAGTGAATGCTCTTAACTTTTTACAGCAAAAGAACAATAATCAAGATTTTCCGGGTTGTAAAAAAAGATTTTTGAAATCTCACTTTATTTCAAGCTGAGATTCAACTGTTTAAGCTCAAAGGGGTTAACGAATACTCTCTCTGCTCACAGGTAAGTTGTTTTTGGATGTAGTTGTGCTCGATAGAAAACAAGTGCCTTGATCATTTCTAATTGCTTCCACATATTCAAAATAATAAAAGACAAAGCATGAATCAAATGAATCAACAAAACTTATTAGAATCCAGCATTTAAGTGTACAATGGAGGTTTCCTCACAATTTGTGGTTTTAAGTCCTAGATGAAACATTCATTCAATTATGTTGCAAAAAGATAATATTCAATTTACCAAAAAGAGTAAAGTTCTTAATGCATTCTAAAATTCTAGCCGGAGGTAACCATGTACCTTAGCCTCATTCACTTGTTTATTCTTATCATTGCCATCCAAGCTCGGATGCACCTTCATTGGGTACTTCTTTGAGGAGCAACCAATCTAGAAGGTTTGCCACTCAATCAACCAAAAATTTATTAAACAAACAAAATTAAAAACATAAATAAATAACATTACTGAAAAATTAAATTTGTTCATGGGGGACAAAACACCCCAAAAGTACAAAACCAAAGTCAAAATACAGAATCCGAAAATACAATAGAAATAAACATAAAAACTGAAAAATACAAAAACTTAACCCTCTAAGGGCTCAGAATCCTCCTCGCTACCGGCTTCAGAACCGGTAGCCTCATCATCCTCAGCATCATCATCATCAGCTGCAGCACCCGAAGACGCACCGGCGCCCGCCCCCTCACCATACACAGGCCTGTCCACAGGCCAGTTGGCGTTAAGCAGAAACTGCTCACGCGTCATCAAGGCATGAGCACCACTTCCCTGCAGCTGTAACCGCTGCATAGAGTCGTGCATATCTATCATGGCACGCTGGGATGCCGCCATCCATTCAAAACTGAAATCACACACAGCCTGCAGGTAAGGATCTGGTCCAAGAGTAGAAGTACCAGGACCATCAGAAGCCCGGGTACTCTCTGCAGCTGCACTGCCTCTGGCATTCTTCGCTCTACAATATTTGGCCACGTACCGGTCATCGATAGGTGGCGGGATCCTTACCTGACCCCGAGACGGTAGTTTCACCTTTGCCTGAATGCACAAACGCATGATCAAGCACGGGAAAGCTAGGGGACAATTCACACGAGCCCCCGACTTTAGCCCGCTCTCAATCACGGACTTAAGCTCATTAGCGATGATCCTCGCCACATCGATCTGGACGTTGGAGAGGATACTGTGAACCAAATGTGCCACTGGGATCGGCACTGTAGAGGTGTGGGACTTTGGCTAGATGTTTGTCAGAACCAAAAGCAGAATCAGTTGAGCCAAGGGAGTCATGTCCTCCCTATGATACCTCATTGGAACCCCAGATGGGTTCAGCTCAACAGATTTCCCTCTTAATAGCAGGGCGGCAGAAATGGCTTCAACATCTCGGTGAAGCCGTAAATCAGTGTGGTATGTGTCTCTTTCCTCAGCTCCCAGCTGGAGCGGCTCACCAAGGACTCAGTTAATGGCATCCCTATCAAATGCAACTGGACGGCCGGCCACTCTAGATATCCAAGTAAAGGGCTCGTCGTCATCAGGCAGTGCGTTTGCATAAAACTCACGCACCGTTGCTATGTCATAATGCTCAAGTGGGGAAATTAACCGATCCCACTTCATAGTGTCCATCAACCCGGCAAATGCTCTGTTTGTTCCTTGGGGGTTGATGAGGAATCGCTTCTCCGGAAGAATTTTCCGTTTCTCCAGAGCAACGTACCTGGCGGCCTGCTTCGCCCCGACAAATTTGTCGTTATCAAATTGGATCGTTACTGGACGGGAAGTGCTCGTTCCCTTTCTCTTCTTTGAATTTCCAGACCTTGATTCCATCTGCAAAATATAAAAGGAAACAACACACACCAAACAGATTAGACAGCAAAACCAAAATTTAAAGAACTGTCATGCTCGCTGCTGCTTCGCCTAGCGAAGTGGCAGCGAATGCTCGCCCCTGGTTCGCCTAGCGAGTGCTAGCGAACCTTACGGGTTTTTTGGGTTCTGCAGCATTTTCAGAGAAATCTTCCCAAAACCCGCATTCTAATGGTTCCAATTTCAGAACCTAATGATTTATCAATTAAACGAACGTTCTATGCTATTGGGGATTACACATTTACATGCTAAACCTAAAATCCCCAATTGCAAAACCTAAAATCCCCAATTGCAAAACCTAAAATCCCACATGCAAACCTAAAGTTTCCCATACCACAACTCATCCTAATTGACATCCAAATCGGAAATAACAGAGTTCAAACATACAGAAAATGTAGTAGGGCAAACCTTAGTTACACGGATTGATTGAAATGTGAAGTGGAGTAGGGTTTGCAATCTTCCAAATAGGGATGGAGTGTTAGTGAGAGAGATGAAAATGAGAGAGTGCTCGGTTAAAATTTTCCTCAGCAGAGTTGAAAAAACAGAAAAGTTGTGTTTGGGCCAAAATGAGTGCCCTGCTGAGATTTTTAATAAGTGCTGTCATGCAGCGCTCGCTGCTGCTTCGCCTAGCGAGCAGCTAGCGAATAAGCTCGCTACTGCCCCGCCTAGCGAGCAGCAAGCGAGCATGACAGCAATTGCCTTTTCAAAGGCAGCAGTTCAGGTTCATTCAGCAAGGTGTTAGCACTTCGAATCTCATCACAACACACAGAAAAAACAGTAAATACTTACAATGTTGGGGTGCCTCCCAACAAGCGCTTGTTTAACGTCGGCTAAGCTCGACGGTGTGATGCTCACAGAGGAGCATCCAACGGAATTGCACAGCTCTCGCGATCCACATGACCGCCGAGATAAACTTTCAATCGTTGGCCATTCACGGTCCAACTATCTTTCTTGTCCATGTCTTCAATGACAATAGCCCCGTACTCCTTCACCTCTTTCACCCGAAATGGCCCGGACCATTTTGATTTCAACTTCCCGGGAAACAATTTCAACCTGGAGTTGAACAATAGGACCAACTGTCCGGGCGCAAATTCTTTGATTCGGAGCTTCTTGTCGTGGTACTTTTTTGCCTTTTCTTTGTACAACCAACTTGAGTGATATGCGGCATTGCGCATCTCTTCCAACTCAAGTAGTTGCACCTTCCTTTTGTCACCGGCCAACTTATTTTCAAAATTTAAATATTTCAGGGCCCACAAGGCTTTGTGCTCCAATTCAACCGGCAAATGGCAAGTTTTACCAAACACCAATTGAAAGGGAGTTAGGCCAATTGGAGCTTTAAAGGCGGTACGGTATGCCCATAACGCCTCATCCAATTTTTGGGACCACTCCTTTTTTGAATTAGACACAGTTTTTTCGAGAATTCTCTTAATCTCTCGATTAGAGACCTCGACTTGCCCATTCGCCTGTGGGTGATACGGAGTTGTCACCCTATGTGATACACCGTAATGTTTTAAAATGCTTTCCAACGGTGCATTACAAAAGTGTGACCCTCCGTCACTTATCAACACTCGGGGGGTTCCGAAACGGGAAAATATGTTTTTCTTCAAAAATTTTATCACCGTTTTCGCGTCCGCCCGAGGTGAGGCAATCGTCTCAACCCACTTAGAGACGTAATCAACTGCGACAAGCATATACTCGTTCCCATAAGAGGGTGGGAATGGTCCTACAAAATCGATGCCCCAACAATCAAATACTTCGACTTCTTGTATATTTTGGAGAGGCATCTCATCTCTCTTACCTATCCCACCGCTTCTTTGGCAACTATCACAACTTTGCGCATGGGTGTGTGCGTCTTTGAAAATGGTGGGCCAATAAAATCCCGATTGGAGGATTTTAGTGGCCGTTCTCACCCCATTATAGTGTCCGCCGTAAGGCGAGTTGTGACAATGCCAAAGGATGCTCTGCGCTTCATCGCCAGTGACGCATCTCCTTAATAGGTTATCACTACCCAACTTAAACAAGTACGGGTCATCCCAAACATAATACTTGGCATCCGAAAGAAACTTCCTTTTTTGGTTCGAAGTTAGGTCGGGAGGCACAAAACCACTAGCCTTGTGGTTCGCAAAGTCTGCAAACCACGGCCTAACTTGAACTTTAAACAGTTTTTCATCAGGAAATTCTTCCCGGATTTCCTTCTCAGACGCTGTAACCTCCACATTCACTAAGCGGGATAAATGATCCGCCACCAAATTTTCCGACCCCTTCTTGTCTTTGATTTCCACATCAAATTCTTGTAACAAGAGGATCCAACGGATGAGCCTTTGCTTCGAATCCGGTTTGGTTAGCAGATATTTAATCGCCGCGTGGTCGGTATACACTACGACTTTAGACCCTATAAGATAAGATCTAAACTTTTCAAGCGCGTACACTATTGCAAGTAGTTCTTTCTCCGTGGTGGCATAGTTTATTTGAGCCTCGTTAAGAACCTTACTTGCATAATGTATCGCATGAAAATTTTTATCTTTTCTTTGGCCAAGTACCGCTCCAACTGCGTAGTCGCTCGCATCACACATTAGTTCAAAATTTTCATTCCAATTGGGAGCGACTATTATTGGAGCGGTAACCAATTTTTCTTTTAAAGTTTCGAAAGCTTGCAAACAATCATCGGTTAAGAGAAATACCTGGTCCTTAGCGAGCAAATTGCTCAAAGGCTTAGCCACCTTTGAGAAGTCCTTGATAAAGCGCCGATAGAACCCGGCGTGCCCCAAAAAGCTACGGATGCCCTTCACATTCACCGGAGGAGGTAATTTTTCTATCACTTCAACCTTAGCTCTATCCACTTCAAGCCCCCTTCTAGAGACTTTGTGGCCTAGCACGATCCCCTCGGTCACCATGAAGTGACACTTCTCCCAATTAAGCACCAAATTGGTCTTCACACATCTTTCCAATACCGTTTTCAAGTTTGCCAAGCATAGACTAAAAGACCCACCAAATACCGAGAAGTCATCCATGAAGACTTCCATTGTTTTCTCTATCAGATCGGCAAAAATGGCTTGCACACATCGTTGGAAAGTCGCCGGTGCATTGCACAGCCCAAAGGGCATTTTTCGGTATGCGAACACTCCAAACGGACACGTGAAAGCCGTCTTCTCATGATCGGCCGGGTCAACCGCAATTTGGTTGTACCCAGAGTAGCCGTCCAAAAAACAATAGTATTGTTGGCCCGAGAGTCTTTCGAGCATTTGATCCATGAATGGGAGTGGAAAATGGTCCTTTCGAGTCGCGGTATTCAACCGCCTATAATCAATACACATTCTCCACCCCGTTGCAACTTTAGTAGGGATCAATTCATCCTTGTCATTTCGGATTACGGTAATTCCACCCTTCTTCGGAACCACGTGCACAGGACTAACCCACGGACTATCCGAGATCGGGTAAATCATCCCCGCATCCAACAGCTTTACAACTTCCTTTCGAACAACCTCCTTCATGGTAGGATTTAAGCGGCGTTGTGGTTGAGCTACCGGCTTGAAATCCTCTTCCATCAAAATCTTGTGCATACAATAGGAGGGACTAATTCCTTTTAGATCGGAAAGAGTCCAACCCATGGCTTCTTGATTTGTTTGTAGCACGGTGATCAGACGGGCTTCTTCTTCATTTGTCAAAAGGTTGCTTATAATGACCGGCTTTGCCTCGGTCTCATCTAGGAAGACATATTTCAAAGTAGAGGGTAGTGTTTTTAATTCAATAGGCGCTTTTTCTTCAATAACCTCCTTCTTCAAGTCTTCTTCCTCTACTTCCCACGGTTGTAGGTCGTCTAAACTATCAAGTTCCTTTAAGCATTCCTCAAGAGCTAGCTCTTCTTCAACGGTGAAAACCTCCAATGAGTCGTCAAGAGCTAACTCCATAGGAGTTATCTCATGAATATGCTTTGAAACTTCCAAAATAGCGTCTTCGGTCACATCGATGCGAAAGCTATCATTTCTATCTTTTGAGTGCTTCATTGCTTCGAATAGATCGAATGTTACTTCCTCATTTTGGACTCTGACCTTCATTAAACTGTCATCAACATCTATCATCATTCGCGCGGTCTTCATGAATGGTCGGCCCAAGATGAGCGGAGCATCATCATCTTCCTCCATATCAATAACAATAAAATCGACCGGGAAAAAGAATTTGTCGACTTTAACCAAAACATCTTGGGCTACGCCATGAGGATGGGTTGTCGATTTATCCGCCAATTGCAACGTCATTCGGATGGACTTAATTTCTATGTTGCCAAGCCTCTTAATAATAGACAAAGGTATAAGATTAATGCTCGACCCCAAGTCAATTAGTCCTTTCCCGACATAGATATCTCCAATTTTAACTGGCAAAGTAACTCTTCCCGGATCAACCTCTTTTTTTGGAAGCGTCCTTTGAATAATGGCACTACAGCTCGCATCAAGGACGATGGTCTCCGGTTCCGTATACCTCCGTTTTTTTGTAAGTATGTCCTTCATGAACTTGGCATACTTGGGCATTTGCTCCAAGGCTTCGGCAAACGGAATGTTTATTTGTAATTGTTTAAAAATATCCATGAACCGGGCGTAATGCCGTTCATTCTCTCTTTTGGACGGGGCATGAGGATAAGGTAGGTTTTGGATTGGAGTAGTGCTCACTACCTCCTTTCCCTTTGCAACTCTAGCACTCCTCCATCTAGGCTTTTTCACTTCCTCCCCCCTTACTTCATCAATCGTATTTTTCTTTTCAACTTCACCATTCTTTTTGTTATTTTCGACTTCTTCCTCTTTATTCCACTCCCCCACTTCACCATCAACATTTTCCTCCAATATTTCCTCCTCATTTTCTTTCTTTTTCTCTCTTTGTTCACTCTCAACTCTTTTGTTATTCTCACTCATCAACTCCTTCCCACTTCTCGTTGTGACCGCCTTACAATGCTCCTTAGGATTTGTTTGCGTATTTGCCGAAAAGGAAGGACCGGTTTGTTGTTCCGCGAGTTGCTTAGCAAGTTGCCCAACTTGAGTCTCGAGATTTTTTATGGCCGCGTCGTTGCTTTTTTGATTTGCCATTGACATTTGCATGAATTGCGTCAATGTGTCTTCCAACTTAGAAGTTACGACCGGCGGTTGTTGAGGTATATAAGGATTTTGTGGAGGGTTTTGACGGCTAGAAGAACCACCTCCATAACCTTGGTTATGGTAATAGTTACTCCTAGGTTGGAACCCTTGGTTCCCTTGGTAATGTTGTTGTTGATTTTGAGGGTGCGGTTGATAAGGTTGTTGTTGTTGTTGTTGTTGTCTCGGTTGGTAGTCCCTTTGATTTGCCATGTAGTTTACCTCTTTGAATCCCGGAGGTGGACAGAATCCGGTGTCATGCTCACCTTTACAAAGCTCACAACAAGCTATTTGTTTAGCTTTAGAAGGTTCCCTTAACTCTTTAATTTGTTGTGTTAAGAGTTCCACTTGTTGTGAGATGAGCTTGTTTTGGGCAAGGATGGCATCGTTCGTCCCTAGCTCAAGCACTCCCGGCTTCTTCAAAGAGTTGCCTCGACTTTGACTCTGAAGATCATTTAGAGCCATTCGATTTATAATGTTTGTAGCTTCTTCGGCACTTTTTGACAATAAAGAGCCACCCTAAGTAGCATCCAACAACGTCTTGCAGTTTGGCTGAAGTCCATTTTTGAAGATATGGATTTGAGTCAATTCATCAAATCCATGCCCTTTACATTTCCGAAGCATGGACTTGAATCTTTCCCACGCTTCATTTAAAGATTCACTGGTTCCTTGTGAAAACACCGAGATGGCCGTCTTTGATTCCATGAACCGGTTATGGGAGAAGAATCTTTCGATAAACTTTTGTTCTAACACGTTCCAGTCTGTCATTACGGCTGGTGTTTGGTCTAAGTACCAATCTTTTGCTTTGCCGAGCAAAGCGTGGGGAAATAATCTTCTGAATAACGGGAGCTCCTGAGCCTGATCCACTCCGGCCGCCAATGCTATCTCATAGAATTTTGTGAGAAAAGCAAAGGGATCTTCATGGTCCATTCCGGTGAATGGACTTCCATATAATAAATTGAGAGTTCCCGTTTTCATCTCAGCTTGCCTTCCCGTGTGGTTGGCAAACTGAGCGGTGTTTCTTGGACTGTTTATGCATGGAGTAGAAATAGGTGGTGGTGGTGGTGGCTCCATGTTAGGTATGAATGGTGGTGGATTAGTGGTAGAAGAACTTTCTCCTTGCTCTTGACGTTGTCTAGCCTGTTGCCTCCTACGTCTCGTTTTGCTATTAAGCCTCCTTGCGGTTCTCTCGATCTCAGGATCAAAAAGAAGTTCGTCCACAGGGATTTGCCCTCGCATAAAACGTAAGCTGCACACTAAACCAAACAAATTACAAGCACAAGTCAAAAATTTAAAAGCTAAAAATTAAGCAACCATTGCGATGCTCGCAATATCAATTTACAATCCCCGGCAACGGCGCCATTTTGTTGATTGTAATCTTAAGTGTCGGGTTTTTGTTATCGTATCCACAGGGATTGTAAGATATCACCGCCGTTCGATGGTTGTATTAATCTTAGCTTAAGTAACACAGGGTTTTGGTTTTAATCACGTTATCTTGCATAAAAAGGTAATACAATGCGGTAAAAGTTTGATTTGAATATTTGAGAAATATTGCCAAAGTTAGGGTTCAACGATCACTTTGCATGTATTTGTTCGGTCAACAATCTTATAAACTCCTTTAGATGATAAATTATTTCACAAAGTCCTCCCAATGTGTTTCTCTCGAACACACATTGTGAGTTTTCCCATTTTGATCGATTGTTTATCTCTAACACAACCTATCAAAATGACAACTTTTTGGTTCAACCTTATGGTGAACAAAATCATTCATTACTATCTCTAGCTAACAAACAAGATTGGATGAAAACCTAGGTTAAGAGTTGGTAAACATCTCTCGATCATAAACCAACACAAAGAGTTTTGAATAAGAACAAATTTTTCATCATATATTCACCATTAAAGAGTTTACACATGAAGATCCTTACATTTACACACAAAGCTAATGATCATCTACATCTAACCTTGACAAAGGAGGACTTAGCTACTCATTTTCATGGTAGCTTGGTCGGCAAGTTTCGGAAGAGGGTTGATCAACATCCGAGTCGAATAATCGAGATTGGATGGGAATCCACCTTCTTTTTGTAAAAGATGGTTAAGAGATGAAGAGAAATGAAATTTAGGGCACAAAAGCTTCTAAGAACAATGCTGCAAAATATCTAGAAAAAGTGCAAAAGTATGGAAAAACTAGGTATGGCTCCAAAAAGTGGCACTTGCTACTTATAGAGCTGTACTGGGCTGTCTTGCTCGCTAGGCAAGCAGAATGGCTCGCCTAGCGAGGGTCTAATTGAGGCACCAGAGGCACCTGCGCCCAGAGAAACAGCCTATCTCAGACTGTCATGTTCGCCTAGCGAACAAAACCTTCGCCTAGCGAAGGACACGCTTCAACCTTCGCCCCAGCGAGGTTGAAAGGTTTTGCTACTGGAATGCTCGCTGGGCACTCGCTAGAGCCTCGCCTAGCGAGTGAGTGCTGGCTGCGCTTTTCACCAAAACTGAACGAACTCGCTACCACCTTCGCTAGCAGCTCGCCTAGCGAATTTATTGACATTTTACTGGAGCTTTTCGCAGGGCGCTCGCCTAGCGAGTGCTTTGCCACATCCCTCGCCTAGCGAGCAGGCTGATGAATGCTTGTTTTACTTGATCCCTTTGCCAAATTTCTTGTGTCTTCACTTTCTATTATTTCATGCCTACTTCCTGCACAATAACACACAAATCAAAGGTACCAAGATCGTTTATCGTTTAATTGCATTTCATCTGAAACAAAGGTGGTTTCGACATTTTAGCAAGGAAATAGAGTGAAAGATGCCCACATATGATAGCTCAAATAAGCACTTTTGGGCATCTAACAATCCTTAATTGGAAATAGACGTGGTGGCTTGGATTCTAGATGTTGAATCGGAAAGCGATGGAACGTTGGGTCCATATAGACGTTGATCCTTAATTGGAAATAGGCGTAGCAGACGTTGATCCTTAATTGGAAATAGACGTGGTGGCTTGGATTCTAGATATTGAATTGGAAAGCGGTGAAACGTTGGGTTCACATTGAGGTACCGCGTGCATAGAGTCACACGTCTTGCATTGAGTCACATTAGAGTCATGTGATAATTGAGTGTATGCATTGTTGTGATTGTGATGTGTGTATGAGATATGGTAATTGAACTTGGTGATGTTTGAGTACATAACTTGATGTGATTGTGATGTGTGTATGAGATATGGTGATTGAATTTGGTGATGTTTGGATACATAACTTGGAAAAGTATGTGATTATGTGATAATTGTAGTTATGTGTATTTTTGGGAATATAATATTGGATTTGAGTATTATACTCCTTGAGTTTGTATGTGTGCTTGAAACATGTGAAATAAATGTTGGTTAATATTATTTACATGGTTATATGAAGTGTGATGAATTCCTTTAATTGTTGATTTAATCATTGTGCTTGATTATACTTCTTCATGATGATTTGAATTCTCACCCTTTCTGTTTGAATGTTACCTTTACATGGGTATCGTGCAGATACTCAGGAGTAGTATCGCTGAAGTAAGTGGAAGGTAGCTCACTCGAAATTAGTCGGAGAGTTTCCGTATTTTAGTTTGAAGACTAGGTAATGAGTCAATGCCCTGGTCATGTAACACTGGGTAGATTAGTAGTATTGAACTCGTATCCTATTTGGATAAGTATTCTGTTATTACTTGTGAACATGCTTATGTGCAATTGCTGTTGAGAGACCATAGTGCCAAATATTCTGATTATGGTTTTAGTTTATTTTGAAGAGATTATTGAGAGATGATCATGGTATGGGACAAGGATCATTTGATGAAATGCATGAGTATTCATTATTTTCCGCTGCGAACGCATATTCTGGAATATTCATGATAATTGAAATGTGTTATTTAAATGACCAGGTGTATTGTAGATTGATGATGAATGAGGTTGGTTTTTGAAAGCTTTTAGTTTTTGAAAAGGTCGATGTGACGCCCTTTTGTTTATATGCGTGCTTATTTACTCTGATTATATGTTAAGTATTTTGGGGTAGAAAAAGGAGTGTTACAGGCAACACCTTTCTCTTTTGTTTATGGAACGGAGGTCATACTTCCTGTTGAGGTAGAGATTCCCTCACTTCGGGTCCTTATGGAAAATGGGCTCGAAGAAACCGAATGGGTCCAGACACGACTCGATCAACTCAACCTCATCAAAGAAAAGCCCTTAACAGCTTTGTGCCACTGACAATTATATCAAAACTATTTGAAAAAAGCATTTGACAAGAAGGTTCTTCCTCGAGTATTGCAAGAAGATGATCTGGTACTAAATAAAATCGCGCTACCTCGTTTAGATTCATGTGGAAAATGGACACCAAACTATGAAGGTCCATATGTCGTAAAAAGAGTCTTTTATGGATGATCTCTAATACTCAAGACAATGGGCGGAGAAGAATTGCCACATCCACTAAATTTGGCCGTAGTAAAAAAATACAACACCTAAAAAAAGAAAAAACAAGTTCGCTAAGTCGAAAACCCGAAAGGGAGGCTTAGGAAAAAATGGGTGTCCCAGTGGACTGAAAACTCGAAAGGACGGTCCAAGCAAAAATTAGGGACACAAAAAAAAATATTCATCTCGGTGGATTGAAAACTCAAAAGGACGATCTAGGCAAAAATTAGGGATTCTATCAAATAAAAAGGCAAAAAAGATTGTGATCCATAAAAGGCTCATCCCCCGCTAACAACTAAAGACGAGAATACTCGATCCAATCATTATCCTCAAAAGCAAAGTATTGAGATTATTAAATACATAAGGAAGATAACATCGTTGAAACTCAATTCCATTGCCTTTTCATTTTTTTCGTTTTTACTGTTGTCATTACCTCTTTTAGGAATTGCATCCTATTATACTATTTCCTATTCACATGCCACACTATCATTAATAAAGTTTTCTTTTCTCAAGCCTTATCCATTATTTTTTATTTTTCTGCTTGTTCGCAAAAATGATGATTATTTTTATAAACATGGCATTAAAACTATATTAGGACATAATAATAAAAAGCGTTGAGAACCGTAAAAGCGCTTGATTTGAAAGATGTCTAAAGGAAATCCACAGTTTCCACCACTACGCCTGAAGCATAAGACATAAAGTCACTTTACATGTCACTTTGACCTAATCAACACTGACACGGGCTGACATAGCTTGCCAGGATACAGTTGGAACAAAAGGCATCCGAATGGCTCGCATCTATTGCATTTCCTCAAATTACAACAAAGGCACAAGTGTTTGGAAGTCGGCATCCCCAAGAGTCAAATCATTCACAGATGAATCACTACCAAAGTTTCATTCATGCATTATGTCATGCATAGCATATCCACGAATATGGAACATTACACCATGTAAATTCCAAACATGCATTTGTTACAAAACATGCACGCATGACATAACATAAGGGTCAAGATACCTCGAAAAATCTGAAATCAATCCCTAGCTAAGTCAGTGACAGCTCTCTGACTAGGCTTATCCCTTTCTTGAAGGTAGAGAAAAACAAGAAAGGAGGGTTTGAATTGTTTTCACAGATAATAATTTTTTTTTGGAGTTTCTACACACACACAAATTAAAGACATACAACACAGAAGTTATCCTGGTTCGATTGAAATTCAAAGCTACTCCAGTCCACCCGACCAAGGTGATTTCGCCTTCAATAAGGACTTAATCCAATAATCTAGAAAGATTACAACAAACGTCTAAGAGTACAATGATCTCTTAGCCCTCTCAAGTATACATACTTCACAAGTCACTTGAGGAACTTTAAAACAACTATTTTTAGAAATACAAGAAAGTGTTTAGTGCTTCTAGATAAGCAATATGAACACAGTAAGAACAATATAAAATCACACTAAGAGCAACAACTCGTGTGATAACGTAAAACAAGAATTTAATGTATGATTGAATTTTGATGTTCAGAATTCTTGTAGGATAGCTTCGTGTCTTGGTATGATGATAGTTGGACCTTTTTATAGTGCTTGGAGATGATACCGTTGAATGGAGCATTGATGCTGATATCTTGCCAATAATGGGACTTAATGACATTAATTTTGTTGTCCTTTCTATATCCGTTTAGGAGAGTATTCAATGTTTATCCATATTGATATTCATACCATATTTGGAATACTTCACTGTTAAGTTCTTGATTCTATTCTGTTGGGTGTGATTCAGAGTGCGCGGAATCCAGATTCTTTTCTTAGATCTTGTATTCTTCAGATAGTTGACTGTAGTGTCTTCTTCAAAAGTTCTTGCCTTATCTCTGATTAGACATCCTTCTGATGTAAGGATCAATAGACTCTTCATATGTGAGATCCTTCAGATGCAGAGTTCCAGAGTCTTCAGATGACAAATGTTGTGGTCATCATTGTGTTTAGAGTCAGAGCGAATACCTTTAACTCTAAGTCAGTTGTTCTGGACTTTGTGACGTCAGATGTTATTTCATCATATTCATTTTTTGTTAGAGTCCTGCACAATTAGAGAATTTTATTAAAGTACCAAAATATTTTATCCTTTGTTATCATCAAAATTTGAGATAAATTGCAGAACCAAAATCTTGTTCTAACAATCTCCCTCTTTTTGATGATGACAAAACTTTAGACTTTTGATGAAACAACGATACTTCACAACAATTAGAAGAGGATAATTTCAGGGTCAGATATACTATGGCTCCCTCTGAGGTAAGCAAGCTCCCCCTAAATTTGATACTATAGAAAGTTTGGAGTTTCAGAGCCTCTTATGTTGCTTAGATTGTTTCTCAGATGTTTTACTTAGTTACTTCCTGCAAGAAAACTTAGACTGCGTAATATATTTAGAATTTTAGAATGTAAGCAGTGCATTATGAGAATCAGATATTAATTTCATTAGAATGATGTTAAATTATTTCTCCCCATTTTTGTCAGACTCAAAAAGACAACCGAGAAAAATAGATATTGCGAAACACAATTTCATTATATAATACAAGAAAGAGGTATAGAGAAAAGAGAATCATAGAAGTTAAAACAGTTAAAGGAAAAACACAAAGCATAGAGCCTAAGGTGCCTAAGGATTTGGAGGAGGAGGCATCCTCTGAAGCAGCTGAGTCAGGAGGGTCTGAATACTGGAGTTGACAGAGTCTTGTTGATCGGGTCTAACTCTCACAAGTTGTTGTTCCTTCTGGAGTTCTTCCAGAGTCTTGAGCACTAGCGGAGCAAGATTAGAGTTTGAAGACTCCCTTTGAGTCAGAGCAACTTCTTTTGCCTTAACAGCCTCTTCTGCAGCAATGTGCGCTGCTTCTTCAGCGTCAGTCTTGGCTTTGGCTTCGGCTTTAGCAGCAACAAATTTTTCTTCAACTTCCTTTCTCGCCTGCTCTTCAGCTTCCAGTCTTGCCTTTTCTTCAGCTTCCTGGCGTGCTTTCTCTTCAGCTTCTTTGATCATACGTGCCTCTAGCCTCTCCTCAACTTCTTTAATTTTGTTGTCCTTTCTATAGTCTTTGTATCAACATGACTAGGCTCCTTAACTTGTGCCTCGTCATCATGTCCTTTGAAACGTCCCCCATTTTCTCTTCTACTACGCTGAGTCTGAGGTCCACGAATTTTTATCGGTGGCTGCCTTGCATTTATATCAGATATTATTAAAAAAATCAATACAATCCCATTAATTTTTATTAGATTTTCTAAAAACTTAGTGTCACATTCGCCTATAACACCAAATTCATCTAGAAAATCGATTAAAACCTAAACTTATTATAGTATATCACTTTTATTACATATCATAATTTCACACAATATTTTGAAAATTATGGAAAAGTTAATTTTGTTTTTCTTAATTATAAGACAATAAGCTCGTTTCATCGAAGATGCGGGATGTTAGATATATGTGTGGGGTGTCAAGTATAATTTTCCTAATTCAAAAGTCTAGAAACCAAATGAACTTGAGATCCATTCATTATGGTCCAAAAGAGAGCACTAACTAACCCGTGTTCATTTTTGGGGGATCCAATTTGCACCCCCTATATTTTGAAGAACACCCCTTTTGCCTAGTTTTGCATACCAGTTGGATTGTCTCGTACTTGTACTTGCTACATATGTCTAGGTTTTGTATGCATTGTTCTGTTATCATTCCCATAAATGATTGGAGTTTATCTAAAAAAAAGGTGAAAAATAAAATCTTCCAATCCAATTAAATCAAAATAATGACGTCAAACAAATTCTAAATCATGCTTTCAAATTAAAATGTCAATAATGATGTAACCAGTTTATCGATAAATCAAATTAAAAAACCATGGCAACAGGATGTGTCGAGTTTGCCATTATTTTTTAAAATGGCCTTTAACTATTTGTAGGAAATAACACAGTAATTGGAATATTTTAAATGGATGCATTTGTTTTATTTTTTTATTTATGCATATTAGGGCATTGTAATTGCACCATATTTATTGTTGTAATCTAGTTAATAATCAACTTTTTATGTAACAAATTTATGCAATTAGCCTATTTAATAGTCATTTTGTTAATTAAAAATTCAAATCCTACATAATATCTGAGACATTTATTAGGAGATAATTCTCTACGTATTAATTTGCAGAGGTTAGTATAGAAAAATTAAGAGAAGAATTAAAAATGGCACTATTATATATGTTTATGTCCACTTGTAGAAGATGTGTTTGAGAGAAAAAGTCATTTTTGATTGAGAAGTTGTGAGTATAAAAATTAGATGTCTCATCCATTTTTGTTTGATAATGGAGAAAACTATACAACCGTGGCCATTGTAGAGAGATGCATGAAATCTGGTGAAAAGATTAAAAAAATGGGAATACAAGAGATCCAATCCAATGTACTAATGACTATTGCAATCGCCGTGGACTTATTTAATCTAATAGTCATAATTAATGGTACACGGGTGAGGGATTTAGTTGCTCCTTCACCCTAGAAGCCACCCAAATAAATTGTTGGAAAATTACTCAATAATAGAAAAAATAAATAACTAGAATATTCGATTTTTAACGTAAAAAACTTTTCTCAAAGTGAGAGAATAAAAATTATGGGATCCAATTTAATAAAATCTTCTACTATATCAATAATCACTATTATAAATAATATATTTAATAATAAAGTTTTCATCTCACCCAGTCAAAACCGAGTTAAAGTGTCAAAGCATGTATGTTTTATTTATTTTTTTAAATAAATACTACATATTTTCTCAGTTTATAAATATAATCGAGAGAAAAAAATTGAAGACCTGCTTCGAATCCCAACAATAACAGTTTATGTGTTTATTTCTTTAAAAGTTGTGCATTTTTTTTAATTATTGATCTATACATTATATTCAATAACCAAAGAATTAGATTATCATATTTTACTATAAAAGCACAGGTTAATAAGATTTTACCATAAACCTAACTTATATGTAGCCGCTCCAAAGTCTTATGCATGATTCGTTGAGATGGATTGCAAGACAGAAAAATCCTCAATGTTCTTTAGTCTTGAACAAAATCTTTTTTTCCCTTAGAGTCTATCTCACATAATAATGTTAATGTTGTTGTTGTATTTTTGTAATAACCTTCCTATGTTGTCTATGAAAGAAATCATTTAGAAATTTATTTTTTCCTCGGTTGATAGCATTGAAAAATTTATTCTTAAACACAATCATTCATTTATCTTTCATGTTCTCTTTAATGTGAAAGCATTTTCTATAAAAACATTTGCTCAAGATAATGAAATTTTTCTGGGATGGATTGTAAGTATAGGAAAAAAATTCTTAGTTGGAACAGATAATTTATCAGAAATTTGAAAAAAAAATGTTGTTCTCCAAGAATCCATTGCAAATATATTATTCTGTGTAAACAATGTAAATATAAAAAAAATAAAATTCTTATTGGTTTTTAACAAAAATCGAGAGGTATGTGACGCTTAGGGTGAAACATATTTTATTGTATTTTTTATCTAAAAAGAAACACAATTTACCTCGATTTTAAGTAATAACCGAGGTAAAACATAAGCGTGTTTATTCAATTTTTTCACCGTCCTTACACAAATATTTGTCGTTCATTTAATGAGTATCAACGCTCAAGACACTGTCATTAGTGATCCTCATGGAACCTAAAACCCTCATTATAAAAGAATCTTGAATATTAAAAATCGATAATGAAACATTTGACATGAAAATTTTGAAACTTAAAAATGCATTTATTTTGTTTGGGAAAAGTTCTCAAGGATAAATTGCAAGAGCAGAAAATTATTTGGATTCAAGATTTGTGTTCTTAAATAATCATATAATTGAATATTTATTTTATTCATCTAACTTTTTGTTTGTTTTATATCGGACATTTGATCTTCCTCAAGATCAATGAAACGAGGATCCCCAACATTTGCTCTTCTCCAAGATATCTAACATTTGTTTTTAATATTTTACGTAAACAACGTAATATTCTGTGCAAACAATGTAGTTTGTAAAAAAAAATTATTAATATTCTTTGTAAACAATGTAATGAGTATTTTTAAAAAATAATATATATATATATATATATATATATATATATATATATATATATATATATATCTTTCCCCTCAGTTTTGTTATTAAACCGAGAGGTATATGGTGCTAGTTTAGAAAATATAAAAAATTTATTGTTGGAGATCAAATCCATGACCATTTCAACTAACCCCTCAATTATTCTTAAATCGAAGGGTAAAGTGACATCTTTTCATGACGCCCTTCGTTACCTAACCTCTTTGGCTGAGGTTAAATCAGCTTTGCGTCCGAGGTTACATGTGTTTTTTGTAGTAGTGAATGAGTATACAAAAGTCTTCATAGTAATACTAGGGAATAACACTCTTCACCGATAAACAATAAATGTGAGAAAATGTTGTGATATAATCCAAGTTGTAGCCCAAACCCAAGTTAGTTAGGGTTATGGTTTGTTATATTAGTTACTTAGTATACAAGTAACTTAGCGTATATATATATATATATATATATATATATATATATATATATATATATATATATATTATAATTCAGTTTTACAATATTCAATAATAACAATCCTTATTCGTCATTCTCCCTCTCTCTCTTTTCTCTCCTCACTAAAAATATCTCACACACTAAAAAATTGATATTTGGAACTCCGGTTAGTTTCTTGATTGTGATTTCAAAAATCACACGCCGGTGATCGTGTTTCCGGAATCGTGGGTTATTAATCGCGTTTCTGTAAAGATGAAGGGTAACAATGGCATTCTGAATTCTTTTCCAATTCTTGATGGAAAGAATTGGATCCGATGGAGAAAACAAATGAAATCTCTTTTTGACTTTCATGAAACCTTAGAAGTGGTTACTAATTGCATCCTTGAACTTGCTGAAAATGAAACGGATGCTTAGAGAGATACGAACAAGGAGACCAAGAAGAAAGACTACAAGGCTGCATTTTATATTTAATCAGAGGTAGACACGAAGAACTTTGATCAGATTTCTCATGTTGAATCAGCTAATGAGGCATGAGATATCCTTATCAAGTATTAAGAATAAGGTGATAAGGTTAAAGTTGTCAAATTGCAAATGTTGCGAAGGCAATATGAGTTACTGCATATGGGAGAAGAAGAAAAGATTGTAGGCTATGTCTAAGGTGCAAAAGCTTGTTCATCTCATGAAAGGTTGTGGTGAAACCATAACTGATAAGATGATAGTTTATAAGGTAATGTGTATGTTGACCTCTCACTTTTATCACATTATCGTTGCTCTTAAAGAATATAGCAATCTTGAAACATTGAATTGGAAGATTTGGTTGGTTCGTTGGAGGCATATGAGATGAGGATTATCGAAAGGATTGGGCAAATGGTCAAAAAAGATTTCTCAGTGGTTATAAAAGATGGATCCTTTAAACTATTCGATACTTAGAATAATCTGGTCTTAAAATCTCCCATGTCGAAGAATAGGACATTTAAGACCATGATCATTTCGACTGAGGTACAATGCCTAAAAACAGTTTTCGACCATAAGAATAATTGGTTGTAGAATTTGAAGTTTGATCATCTGAATTTTAGATCACTCAATCAACTGATTATTCAAGATATGGTAACTAGTATTCTAAGTCTTGATATACCCGACAAACTCTGTGAAGTTTCTGTATGCGTGTGTGTGGTTGTTCACGGATTGAGGGTGAAGATTGGTGGTTCTTTTAGGTTCAAAGGATGATTGGGAGGGCTGTTGATTGGGAGGGATTCAGAGAGAGGATGAGAAGATGAATGAGAGTGTGAATGAAGATGGAAATCTCAAGAGTGAAGAAGATCGAAAACTGAAGAATGAAGGTTTGTACTTATAGATTTTTTCCAAATTCTGTTATGAAACTACTTTGAAATTAGCTCTAAATTCAATTGAAATTCCCTTGTCAGTTAGAGATTTAGATTTGGTTAGTTGTTAGAAATTTAGCGGAAACTCACACGAAATGCAATGTTGGTTAGGAAATCAACTTAGAATGAAATGCAAATTCACTTGAAATTACATTTAGAAATCAGTAAACAGTTAATTTTTTTTTATGGAAGTTAGGGTATCTAAATTCTCATGTTAGTTAGAGATTCTGTTAAAATTGGTTATGGTACCAAATTCAGTTTTGTGAAATTAAGCTTGAAATTCGGCTTTGCGATGGAATTTGAGTTATCAAAATGTTTTCTGTAAAACTCAGTTGTCAAAATGTTAGTAGAATAGCTTGATGAGTTGTTTTCCCTGTCATTAGTTGAAATTGATTAGCTAAAATCCTTTTGTTTTGTTAATTGGTTTAAAGTTAAACGTTAAGTGAAAAAGTGAGTATAGAAACTTGTTTTGGTTTTGTGAATTGGTTCTGTTAATGAAATCGTGAAATCCGTTTGTGATTAGTAATTATTGAATTTATTAGTTAGAAGAGTTGTGAAATGGAGTGGTTAGTTTGATAATTTAATTTTGTTAATTTGGTATTTGCAGGTTAAGGTTAAATCATCAATTGTTAATGCGTGGAGTTAATAATGCGAATGGTTTTGTTTGTGGAATGCAAATTGGAATTTGGCTTGTTAAACTTAATGACTGCACTTTGGATCCTTTTTGCAGGTAAAAAATTATGACTCAGTTTGGATGCATTTGGAAGGTGCTTGGATATGTGAAAATTGAATGCTTGGAATTCAAATTTTGTATTGGTTGAATTTGTAATTTTTTTAGTTTAAATGTATGAATTGTATTGACTATTGCAACTTGAATGGAATTAAATGTGTAAATTGGATTCACATTGTACTTTGAATGGTTGTTTATAATTAAGGGAAATGAGATTTGTAAATGGTTTTGATTGTAATGGAAAGGTAACTTTGGTTTGTAAGATTGCAATGTAATGAATGATATTGAGTGAAAGTAATGACTTATAAATATGTATCAATTGTGAACTTTTGTTTTAATGAGTATTTGAATACTTTAAGTTCGACTTCGAAAGTTGAATGGAAACAACAATCAAAATATGATTGCAAATTGAATTAAAATACTTTAAAATGGGATGTTTTATCATTAGTTATTTCTTGGAATCATGTTGAATTATACTAGGCAATATTTTAGAGAATGGTTATAAAATGGATTGTGAAATATTAGAAGCTTGAATGGTTGAATTAATGGTTATGAGAAAAGCATGGGCTTATGTACATGAATCTTAAAATTGCATTTGGAATGAAAAGGTTGGAAATTGAGTGAAATGGAAAGTTGAAAGTGCATTGATATGTATGGGAAATTTTCATGCATGGAAAACAATATATTGAATGAGTTATGAAAAGAATGTTTGAAAATTGAATTTTGACTTGAATGCCCTGCATAAATGGAAAGAAAGGGCTTAATGGTTAATGAATTTTAATGTTTGCTAAACCAAATGTGAATGATCAATGATACCAAAGTCCAATGGACCTATAAATGGATGGTTGACTTTGGTCAACTAGTTAACCAAAAAGTCCATAATTGACCAAAGTCAACTGTGGAGTTTGAATTAGGGTTTTCACCAAGCACAAGGTGAGAAGTCAAGACACGAGGTTCACTTGAACCAAATCTTCCCTTATTAGGGTTTCACTACCAATATGACTAGATAAAAAACTAAATCATATCCTAGGAGTTTGACCCAGTTACAAACCCTAGCCTTGTAAACCAACTGAGCTTTGAATCTATAGATTAACGAGTGTCAACATGAATGAATGCATATGAATGAAATATTAATGTGTACAGATGAATTTCAAGTCATAGGTTGAGTAAAAAGATGAAAAGGGGAGGGCAAATTTTGGGGTACGACAGGGAGGAACAAATAACCAAAATAAGATGAGTTGGATTAGTTGGAAATCTATTTGTCATAGCAAGAAAAATGGATGTCTTGGGTTGAAGCATTGTGGATCCTTTAATCTAGCACTTATAAGTAAATGGTTACGAAGAATATTATCAAAATCATATTCACTTTGGATGAACTTTCTCACTTTAAGGTATGGTGAAGTGAAATCCAAAATTCTTCAACTGCCTACAAATGCTAGAGGCAAGAAGGATTCATTATGGTGGAAAGACTTAGGTTCATAAGCTTCTTGTGCCAGGTCAAGTGAAAATTGATTATATAACTCCATTAGTTGTAAAATTGGTAATGGTAAAGAAGATAAATTTAATAAGTCAAAATGGATAAGGAATGCTCACCTACTAATTCAATTTCCTACATTATTTGAAATATCCACAAAGCAAGAAGCAACAATTTCGGATATGGGGGTGTGTCAAGGATAAAATTGGGTCTGGAATTTAGTACCTAGTAAGGAAAGGTTGAAATCTAGAATAAGCATATCAATTAGAGGATTTGTCTCAAATCTTGGTTCAATTTCACTTGTTGAGAGGGATCGAGGATTCATTCAAATGGTGGAAAGTTAGTGATGGGTTCAATGTTAAAAGTAGCTATGTTGTTATTTATGATTTGGATCGAACTTTTTCCCATACGAACGACTCGATTCTTAAAGGGTTATCTAAAATATGAAACCCCATGATTCCTAGTAAAATCCCGATTTTCTGCTAGAGGCTCTTGCTGCAGTGCCTACCAACCAGACTATAATTGTTAACTAAAGGAATACTAACAGGAAGTTATAATTTGGTTTGTCCTTTGTTTTAGATGCAAATGAAGATGAGACCCACATGTTGATTGGTTGTCTAATTAGTAAAGTTGTGTGGATAAGGGTGAGTTCTTGGTTGGTCTTTGAGGGAGTTAACTATGACAACATAGTTGGTCATATTGAACTATTTCGTGACAGAATTGGAACAAAATCCAAAGATAATCTAAGTAGTTTATTTTGGTATACTACTTTCTATTGTGGTGGAGTTGTATAAATAACATTCTTTTTCAGAGAGATTTGTTGATTAGTTGGGATATCATGGGTAGAATTAAGAATCTAACTTGGGAATGGTATCAAGTTAAACTCAGGGGCCATCCTTTCCGTAAGAGGGAAGATTGGTGGGTAGATCTCATTAGGTGTCTATATTATAGATTTTTTTCTATAATTTCATTGTGGATTTGGTTTTAGTTTGTTCTTTCTTGTATCAAAGGTCGAGCACCCCTCGTAATCCTTATAATTCAAGCTTTTCTTATAAAAAAACAAAAAGAAGACTAAAGTTCCAATAGAATACAAAAACTATGAAAATAAAAATTAGAAAGAATGTACTACTATTTATTAGAATCACTTGATTAACAAGTTAATAAACATAAAATATGATGAAAATTGAGAGATGTGTAAGACGTATGTGGGGGGAGGTGGGGGTGGATGTGTGTGTGTATGTATGTATGTGTGCATATATGTATATGTGTGTGTGTGTGTGTATGTATGTGTGTGTGTGTGTGTGTGTGTGTGTGTGTGTGAGAGAGAGAGAGAGAGAGAGAGAGAGAGAGAGAGAGCATATGATAACAATTAACAAACATGTTCTCGAGCGTCAAACCCACATAGTGAAGTCGCTCTACCAAATTATAGATATTAAGCATAAGGTATTGAGACAACCCCCAATCATCAAGCTTAAAGGAGAACGCACTCTAAGGAACCACAAATGTAGAGTTAAAGAATGCAAACTCTTCTTAGCTGAGTAGTATTTCTAAAGGTTAATTATTGATATTTGTCATTTAAAAATATTTTTAGTTTAATTTCTTTCAGCAAGAAATTGGATAGAATGATGTTTACGTACCATTTTTATTTCATCATTGTTTATGTAGAGTTTTTTAAAAAAAAAACATTAAACATTAATTAATTGTTTGGTTTTAGGAAAAGAGAAAATTACTCAAAAACGATACAAGCAAGGCGATCAACAAGATCCCGCCACCAAAGGAAAACCAATAGCACACACCAACTAAGGCATCATTAACATACTAACATGATGTCTAAGCTTAGGTTTTAACCAAGTACTTTAAAAAATGATATCAACAATACAAGGACATATAGTACTACTACAAGTAGTGTTTCTAAAATAAATTGCATTCCTGAAATTTCAAACTGCATAAACAATTTCAACAATGGCGCACTTGATGGTGACTGCTCTCCATCATTTTCCTTTACTATGCTCAACATTCCATATTAGTTCCTCTTTCCAATCTATCAGCTTGTGATTCATTTGCATCCAAGCCAGAACATCATTCCAAATATCCTTCATTTTCAAGCAAGAGAAGAGCAAGTTTTGGATGGTCTCCTTTTCCATGCAAAAACAACAATAATCATCAAATAATCCAAATTTGTTCAATCTTTCCTTGGTTGCAAGTTTGTCTTGACAAGATAACCAAAGAGTACACATAGCTCTAAATCTCGCAATGTTTCCATATAGTAACTTCCTCCATATGACCACTTGGTTTTATTCCTTGATTGCAAAATACATGTTCATGGTTTGATATTTACACTGTTGCAACATGTTGTCCCATTCTTGAAGATGCATTACCACCCGCATTTGGTTGAGAATATATTTCAATATCCATGAGCAATTACTCCTAATGGGGACATACATGATATCCATGTTTTTAGTGTAATAACAATGGATCCATTTGATCCATAAGATGTAAGCCTTGCCACATAAGTTCCAGAGAAGCTTTATCAAGGAGGTTTTATTCCAATCTTCAAGCGATATAACATTGAGACCACCTTGACTCTCTGAAGTACAAACTTTGTTCTAAGAAATAGGAGATTTCCTTGTTATTTTATCACTACCAAAATCTATTTGATCACAGTTTTGGGAAGAAGAATGCACCGAAGCCAATAATTTGTAATTGAAAATATTAAACTTTTAAATAGTTGGAGTCCGCCAGCAAAACTCAGGAGTTTTGAACTCCAATGCTTTATCCTAGTAATAATTCTCTCCACTAATAACATACAATGACCAACAGGCAACTTCTTACTAGAGAGGGCAATACCTAGTATCCGAAGGGAAGAGGACCTTCGTGAAAGAAGTCAAATTTTGGATCTCCTACTTTGTGTTTGTAGGAGAATTGCCATCCAAGGTGCAGCGGAATTTAAAATTTCTCCATTTAGTGATCCTTACGAATGGGCATGATCAGTGATAGAATCGTTACCTCTTGTGGCGATTCAAACCTTTGGTGCAGATCTCTGATAATGATCAAAACCTTTGATACAGATCCACGGGGCGATCACAAACGTTGAACGATGACAACGTCTCTACTCAGTCTACATGAACGGATTCCTTCAATCGCAGTGCTAGCTGTTATGAATGAAGGCTTTGAGTGAGAGAGAGATACGAAATTCCAACTCTTCAGTTGTGTTTTCTGTCTCAGTGAGTTACAATGCTTCTACCCAAGGGGTTCTATTTATAGAACCACTTGTGTGGGCTTCAAGCCAAAAAGCCCACTTAAGTGCATTTTGGCCCATATCTCATAATATGCCAAAATCACTTAAGTACTTGGTACCTTACCATATTTCGTATTCTACTTAAGTACACCGTACCTTACGATGTTCCTTAATTATTCTATCTCTCATCAATCCGTCCTTTGTGTGTGACCCTATAGGTTTTCGCGGCGTTGGCAATTATATTAAATCACGTATTTAACATAATAAACAGTGAGCGGTATCTAGCAACACATCACTGCTACCCAAGTCACGAAAATGTCATGTGATCTGACAAAACCTCCTGTGATAATAATTATGTGTATAATTACCCCTTTGCCCTTATGTCTATATTGAACACAAGGTATAGACCGTGTCACCCTTGTCCAGTTCAATATTGGGCCCATAGACATTTATCCTGTTACGCAGGATTGGCAAATTCCATCTAGGACACTCATGTCCCTCAGCATGCTTCGTGGAGTACCCATCAACTGTCTTTATGGTTATCCAGTTACGGACAACGTTGGATCAGCAATAAAGCACTCGACTCTACATCTAGGATCCATAGTGGTTTCAGGTCGAAGAGTGGTATACACTATTATCACCATGAGAATAACTTATGACACTTTGCATAACTTTCTATATAGTATTCTCATAGCGGGTCAATCCGGTATAAATATTACTCCTAATATTCATACCTATGTTTAAGACTTGATAACTCTTTATCCATGATCCATGAGATGTGATCATCAGTCTACAAACATAATAGTCTTAATGCTTTAATGTTATCCCACTTCACACTAAAGCTCGACTACGGATACTTTAAGAATAGTGTCCTTATGTTTAATGTGTTCTCATGATTAAGTCACACTTAATACATTAAATGGACTTTCTATTCCAGGAACTTTATTAATCAACCATAATAAAGAAAATGCCTTTTATTATTAATAAATAATTCGATACAAGTACCAAAAGTATTGGCCTCTAGGGCTTACACCAACAGTGTTATCATCCTTATTCCTAAAGTAGGCTTTGCATTTGCTAGGATTAACTGACATGCCTGTTGATCTGGTAAACTCATTAAAAATTATCATCAACAAACCAATAGATATTGTATCACCTATAGCAAAAAGGAGCAGATAATCAACAAAACTCAATTTAATCAAGTTCAATTTCTCACACTTAGAATGAAAATTGAAATTTGGATTACACTTAAGTATCTGTAGACTCCTATGAAGATAGTCTATCATAATGACAAACAGAAAGAGGGATATAAGATCCCCTTGTCTAAGGTTAGCTTTCAAAATGCAAGTATTCTCACCATTTACCTTATATCTATAAGACATTGTGGAGACTGTTGTCATAATCCATATTATGAATTTAGAAGGGAAACTAAGCTCCTTTAAAATAGCCTCCAAAGCAAACCACTCCACAATTTTACAGGCCTTCTGAAGGTCCATTTGGAGCATACATCTGGGAGGACTACCCTTGGTGTTATACCCCTTAATTAGCTCATAGGTAAGAAGGATGTGATCTTGGATGTGTTTTCCTAAAACAAAAGTTATTTGACTCACATCAATTATGTTGCCTAGCACTTTGCTAAGTCTTTTTGCCATTATTTTGGAAATGATCTTATATATAGTTGTACAACAAGATATGTGCCTATAGTCTTTAATCATACTAGCATTGGTTGACTTGGGGATGATGATGACTAAATTCTTATTTATAGCACTATAGATCATATCCTTCTAAAAGAACTCCAACATTGCATTTATGGTGTCACCTTTGATGATGTCCCAAGTAGCTTTGAACAACTTGGCACCGTAGCCATCAATTCTAGGAGTTGTAAGGCCACTTATCCCCTTTAGAGCTTTAGCAATTTCCAATTGAGTATCAATGAGTTGATATCTTTGGTTTTCATACAAGTGGGCCCATTTCCTTATGGAAACAATAGTAATACCATTCAACCTAGGATTTGCAGTTCCCACTAGCTTCACATAGAACTGCAAAATCTCATCTTCAATATCATGTCGAGCGATCAACAAAGTTCCATATGCGTTAACCAAGGAATGAATATGAGTTTGCTTGTATTACTCTTCAAAGAAGCATGGAAATAAGCATTATTTCCATCTCCAAGCCTAAGCCAATTAATTTTAGATCTTTGTTTCAGCAGTTGCTCCTCAATATTTCTCAAATTTAAAACTTCATTTGTACGACTTTTGGTTCTATCAATGAGCATACTATTCATTATGTCATGAACTAGATGTTATTGACCTTCCTTAAGGCTAAAAATAACTTTCTTAATTTTATCTTTAATGCCTTTGAAAGGCCTACTCTTCTCCCTAAATACAAGCTTTAGATTTTGGAGTTTCTTCCATGGAATATACATAGTTGTTCTAGTTATAGGTTGGTCCCATTTGGCTTTGACAACATCATGGTAACCCTTAGTAGAAACGACAACATTTTGGAATTTAAACTAGATACTTCTAGAGACCCATTTCACTTGCCCCTCCAAACACAATAAAACATGATCTGATACCCTTGGCTCCATGATCTTCAGGGTTGTATCAGTGTTGATGTTAAGCCAATCCATGTTACCAATTACCATGTCAATCCTAGAGTATATACCTCCATTAGGTTGTTTGTTAAACTATGTAAAATGGTCACCAAAAATATCCTTCTCATACAGACCAATATTATCCATCATTGTAATCAAATCAATGTATTCCCCCTCATGAACAAGATTTACACCTATTATATCCCGGGCTTCGCAAACGTTGTTGAAACCTCCCATAAGGAACCATGGACTATTAGTTTGAGTCTGGAGGTTTTTAATGTCTTTCCAAAATCTTCTTCTCTGCTCAAAGGTGTTCAAGCCATATATTGTAGTGCACCACTCATTGACCCCATCATTAATGTGATAAATTTCACAGTGAGTAAGTTGGTATGTGCAGGCTATTGTTAGATGCCAAAGTGTGTTTATTTGAGCTATCAAATGTGGGCATCTTCCACTCCTTTTTGTCGAAAAAGTGTTCAAAACTGCCCTTGCTTTTGTTGATTTGCAATACAATGTGAAATGATCTTGGTACCTTTAATTTGTGTGTTATTGTGCAGGAATTAGGCATGAAAGAGTAGAAAACTAAGGCACAAGAAAGATGGCAAAGGAACCAAGAAAGAAAGCATACATCAGCAAGCTCGCTTGGCGAGTAAGGTGGCGAGGTGCTCGCTAGGCGAGCCCCTAGCAAGCTGCCAGCGAACATTCCCAGAATTTTACAGTAGCAAAATGATCAAAACTCGCTGTGGCGAGGGAAGTAGCGAGCACTTCCAGTGGAAAAATCATCAACATTCGCTAGGCGAACATCTAGCGAGCTCCCAGCGAGCAATTCCAGTAGCAAAACCATCAAGACTCGCTGGAGCGAAGGAGGAAGCGTGGGCTTCGCCTAGCGAAGGATTCTTCGCCTAGCGAACATATGAAAACTGGACTTGGATGATTCTTCTGGACGCAGGCTCTTCTAGTGGCCTATTTTGGGGCTCGCTAGGCGAACCATTCTGCTCGCCTAGCGAGCATGACAGCTCAGTAACCAGTACTATAAGTAGCAGGGGCTACTTTTTGTAAAATCTCTTTTTATCTTAGATCTTTTCATTTTTTCTTGGGATCATACTTTTGTACTTGTTTGGAGCTTAGAAACCCATTTTCTCATATTTCTTCTTCTCTTGATAATATTTCACAAAAAAGAAGGTGGATTCCCATCCAATCTCGATTCTTCGACTCGGATGTTGATCAACCTTCTTCCGAAACTTGTTGTGCAAGCTACCATGAAAATGAGTAGCTAAGTCTTTCATTTTGTCAAGGTTAGATGTAGATGATCATAAGCTTTGTATGTAAATGGATTGATCTTCATGTGTAAACTCTTTGATGATGAATATATGGTGAAAACCCTTGTTTTATTGATAACTCTTTGTGTTGGTTTATTATTGAAAGGTATTTTCCAACTCTTGACCTATGTTTTCCTCCATCTTTGTTCTTGAGCTAGAGATAGTCTTGAATGGGTTTGTTCACTAAAAAGTTAAACCTAAAAGTTGTCATTTTGATAGATTGTGTGAGAGATCAACAATGGATCAAAATGGGAAAACCCACAATGTGTGTTAGAGATAAACACATTGGGAGGACTTTGTGGATGTGTTTATCATCTAAAGGAGTTTATGAGTTTTGTTTGATCGAACATATGCATGCAAAGTGATCGTCAAACCCTAACTTTGACAATCTTTCTAAAATCATAAAACCAAAACTTTTACCGCAATTTCTTACTTTTTATGCAAGCTACCGTAACCAAACTAAAACCCTTTTGTTACTATAAGTTGAGAACTTAACAACTGTCGAACGGCGGCAATATCACATAATCCCTCTGGAGACGATAACAAACCCCGATACTCTAACCACTTACCCAACAAAATGGCGTTGTTGCCGGGGACTATGAATTGATATTGCGAGCATCGCAATAGTTGCTAAATTTTTAACTTTTGAATTTTTGACTTGTGCTTGTTAATTTGTTTGGTTTAGTGTGCAACTTTCGTTTATGCGAGGGCAGGTTCCTGAGGACCAACTTCTTTTTGATCCCGAGATCGAAAGAACCACAAGGAGACTGAATAGCAGAACGAGACGAAGGAGGCAACAAGCTAGACAACGACAAGAACAAGGAAAAGGTTCTTCTACAACACACACACACCACCTTTCATACCTATCATGGATCCACCACCACAACTACCGCCCGCTTCCACACCATGTGTCAACAGTCCAAGGAATTCAGCTCAATTTGCCAGCTGTAGCACCTCAAATTTGCACCTATCATTGTACATACATTCTCATATTAGGTCATAGCATATCATGGTCCACTGCATAGCATTGCATTGATCCATTTGCCTCAAGTGCAAGCCAATCAAGAAATTAGGTCAAACTGATCAGGAGATCAGTCAACCAAGCAAGCAAGGGTGTTTCTCAAGGAGCCAAGGCCCTAGGGTTGGTCCAACATGTTCACATGACTTGGAGGCCCATTTGAAGTGTTTTGGTCAAGGGTTGGATGTTCAGAAGGCATCAGTTCATGCACAATCAGTCAAAAACCCTAGAAAGTCAAAGTTGGTCAACTGTGGTTGATTTTATGGTTTTGATGGATGGATTTGGTTTGAGAGAGTTTATTCATGTCCCAATAGGCCTCATATATCATGGCAAACAATATCATTGAAGAAATTGAAGCCAATCAGAAAATTTCCCAAAATAGAAACTGGACCTGTAATTTTAACTGCCCAAAATGGAAACTTCTTGATCCCAAACTTACATCATGATATATATAACTTATTCTCTGTCAGAAAAACCCTAGCTGCAGCCTCCCAAAGATCAGAAACTCTCATTCTCTCTCAATTTGCATTTTCACAAATTCCAATTTCTGAGCAAAACCTTCAAAGCACTCGAGCAACTCTTGTTTGTTTCATCACTTGGCCAACATTTGGAAGCCTTTTGCAGCACCAAATCACGACTGGAACAACATCTTCATGTTCTGTTTTCTTCAAGCATCTTCAATGGCCAACTCGATTTAAGCTGGATTTAAGTGGGCTGAGCTAAACTTCTTCAAGAACCCATCATTTCCAACCACAAAGAACATCTGTTTCGAGCCAAAGCAGTCAAATAGCAACTGCATCATCACTGAGCTTCACTTTTGGTTAGTTTTCGATTCACTTATTTTCCAAAATCGTGCCATGGTTTGGATAGTTTATACCTTGCTGAGTCCAATGAGCTTTAGATTATTAAAAATGGTTAAGTGTGGAGTGAGTAATTCGGTTTTAAAGCTTGATGTTCATGGATGTTTTTGCTTGTTGCTTCGTGTTTAGTTTGTTTTAATGAATATGGTTGCTGGAATATTGATGTGCGTTGCTTGACGTTTCGATTGGTATGTTGGATTCAAGTTTCTGGAAAAAAGTTCTTCATCGTGATGAACACGATCACTGTATGCGTAAACCCTAAACACTGTGCTAAAACCCTAAAATTCGTTTTTTCCAGAATTTA
Source organism: Lathyrus oleraceus (assembly GCF_024323335.1). Taxonomy (NCBI): domain Eukaryota; kingdom Viridiplantae; phylum Streptophyta; class Magnoliopsida; order Fabales; family Fabaceae; genus Lathyrus; species Lathyrus oleraceus. The sequence goes on along the minus strand of NC_066580.1, from coordinate 72,274,126 downwards.
CTGTTCACGTGTTGGCTGCTGTTGTCGCTTTTGTCTTCATGAGCTCACACTATTTCATTGCCACGCCCAGTTATCACTTGACACGCCTGCAAGCTTATACTCACCGTTTCATTAAACTGTCCCAAATATTACCATATTGCCACCGTGCTCCATTAATTAATTAATCATGTGTTAAATAATATTTCATTTCAATGTTTATTTCATTTTGGTTCATCATTTTACAAAAATCATAACTCGTGCATTTTAATTCCAAAATTCATGAAAATTTCAGCATTGTGTTCTGCATGAATGTCTACTATTTTATCATGATTTTTAATGATTTTTTGGTTGGCTGGATTTTTAATGGCATTAGGGTTCTTGACATGTATGCATATTTGATACCTTTTGCCAAAACCATTGTGAAATTGTGATGATGTATCCAATGACCCTGAATTTTTTTGTGCTTAATCTACACTCATCCATGTTTATTTTGATGTAAAGTTCATGATTTTATCTTATCTGGTTGTTGAGTTGTGAATTTTTGAAGTAGGGTGTGACAATTTGTGTCACACCAATGATATGCAATTTCATGATTTTTGTTGACATGCTTCCTGACCTCCAATTAATGTGAAATTTTGCATGAGCCTTCTCTTATGTGTCTAGTTGACTTGTGATTTTTCCTGGAATTAATTGAGCTATTTCCTAATTGTTTGAGATTTTTCTCCCCTGTCTAGTCAAATGTTGACTTTGTGTGACACATCTTGCCATTCCATTTGGGAAATTCTCATACTTTATTGGATGATCTTGAAATTTTACATGTGCATACTAGACATCTTAAGCTTTGTCATGGTGTTGATATCATTCATTTATCATTTGTTATCACTGACTTATGAATTTTTGAAGTTGATACATGTTTGGTTGACTTCTTTGAGCATGCTTGAAATTGCTTTGACTTTCTGATCTTCATTGACCATCTTCCCATGATCCAATTGAGCTGAAATTTTATATGCATGTCATGTTATGGATTGTGATTGAGCATGAATTATTTGATGATTTTTGGAATTGTTTGAGTTGACTTTTGATGCAAGTCATTCTGTTGACTTCTATGAGCTTTCATTTGCCATGTTTTGACTTCTTTTGCTTATGAATTGATGATGATGCATGATATGAACATGGAACCAATTGGAATTGTTTCTTGATTGATTAAACATGATTTTGAATGTTTGCCCTTTGCTGTTTTGACTTTTTCATTCTCTTTTGACCCTAGGCTTGTCCTAGTGGTCCTGTTACTCACTGATTGAGCTTATGTTTTCAGGTTGAACACCAAATGACCAATGAGATCAACTTCTTTTGATTGAACTTGCTTAAATATCATTGTCTAACCTCTTGGTTTTGTAGGTGGCTTGACTCATATGATTTGAGTCTTGTGCTTTGCACATTTGATTATCTGATTTGACTGTTGATTCCTATTTCCTTTGTTTTAACTTGTGAACTGTGTACTGATTTGTTTGACCATTTCAGGTACCCTTAGTTGCTTAGTTCTTTGAACTTGCTTTGCTTTGCTTTAAATAGCAACTTGCTTGAGGTATAATTACTTTTTCTTCATGTAGTCTGGAAGACCTGGCCTGTTACTTGGCCAGGCAACTGTCTGAAGTCCTCCTTAAGAGGCAATGTTTGTGTATGTTTAATTTGTCCTTGTACAGAGTCAAAGACCTCCTAAGTGAAGAGGCAATTGGCAGAACCAAGGGATAAGCAACCTATCCCCTGCTATTCTGTGTGTCTTCTGCTTTGCTCACACCACTGTGTTGATGCATTGCAGATACAAACCCAAGATCTTGTACAATTGTACAGTTGAGTCAGTATCAAATGTGTAGAAGGGTTCCCACCTTCTGAACCCACACATTCTTGTCTTAAGCTCTCCCAGGCCAGGGATAGAAGCTGTGAAGTCTCGTCTTCACTCACCTTTCATCTGCTTCACCTTAGCCCCTCAATGGCAAGGTTAAGAGCACCATCACCCATTTCCAGAGGTTTGTTTGTTGAGGTTGATATGACCCCTCGACTAAAACCTAACCCTTGTGTGAGCCCCTTGCGTGTATATAGTGTGTGCTACCTGTGCTTGTATGTTTGTTTGACTTGCTTCCTGTGCAAGTTAGGTTTAGTTTAGACTAATCCTTGTTTGCTTTCGCCCTCGTTGCGATCCTTTCTCTCGCCCTCGTTGCAATCGAGCCTTTTCCTTTCTCTCGCCCTCGTTGCGATCGAGCCTTTTCCTTTCTCTCGCCCTCGTTGCGATCGAGCCTTTTCCTTTCTCTCGCCCTCGTTGCGATCGAGACTTTCCCTTTCTCTTGCCCTAGTTGCAATCGAGACCTTTGTCCCTCCGTAGCCGAACTACGGCAACTCTGATTCTCATGTCCAGATGAGATACGTAGGCACGAGATGCGATGTCTTGTCGAGTTTGACTAACAACTAACACTAATTCTTTTCTCTCGCCCTCGTTGCGATTGAGACCTCCCCTTTCTCTTGCCCTCGTTGCAATTGAGACCCTTGCTTCCTGTGCAAGTTAGGTTAGGTGTGGCTTGCTTCCTGTGCGAGTCATGTTTAGGATAGGCTTGCTTCCTGTGCAAGTTAGCTAGAAACCTTAACTTAGGGACGACTTTGCATGACAACATCTAGGCTCGAGTCGTAGTCTCCCTAGTGTTGTGTCTCCCTCTGTTATCTGGTTAGGCTAGATCCTTTATCCCTGCGTAGGGGAACTACATCGCCCTGATCTTCACACCAGATGAAATATGTAGGCAGGAGATTGAGCTGATCTCTCCGGGCGCCCTTTTTCTTTTTCAACCTTTTGTGTCTTAACCACCCTTGCGTGTGTTTTGGTTCGGATGCTGATGTAAGTCCAGTGATTGGCAGTCGGGCTCCACGTTTGCCTCTTTGTGTGTGTTTTGGTTCGGATGCTGATGTAAGTCCAGCGATTGGCATTCAGGCTCCACGTTTGCCTTTGCCTGTGTTTGTTTGTGTGCGTGTTAGCCGAGCTACGAATGCTCTGATTCTCCTTCGTCCAAGGAGATACGTATGCATAGGATACGATATCCTAGCGAGCATGTGTCGTTTCCCCAGTCCGAACTACTTCGACTCTGATGTTTATGCCTGATAGACTAAGTAGGCCCAGGATACGATGTCCTGCCGAGTCAGTTTCAGTCAGTTTCTTTTGTCTCTTTCAGCCAGTGTGTGTGTGTTTGAGCAGCGTTTAGCAACCAATTTTTCCTTCCTATTGTGCGTGGATCCCGTAGAGTACTACGGATGCGTAGGGGTGCTAATACCTTCCCTTCGCATAACCGACTCCCGAACCCATTCTCTTTGGTCGCGAGACCATGTTCTTTCCTAGGTTTACTTCGAGCGTTTCCTTTCCCTCTTTTGGGATAAATAACGCACGGTGGCGGCTCTGTTGTTCTTCCCTTTCCCGCCGGTTTTTCGCGTAATGCGACAGCTGGCGACTCTGCTGGGGACATAGAGAAGTTGACCTCTGCTGGTCCATCTTCCCTGAGCGAGTCTCTCATAGCGCTCTCTAGGATTAGGGTTTTGGTTGCTTTGTGCTGTGTTTATTTATTGCATTTCTTTATTTGTTCATTTCATTTATTGATTGCATTGATTGTGTGCATTAATGTTTGCATTCATATTCATTATTCATTCTGCCTGGCTGGTTGTCTGTTTTTCTTTGTGGGGTGGGAGTCAGTTGAGGTAAGAGGTCCAATACCCGAACTCGAGTGCACTCTAGGATAGGAGAATGGCATAGTCTTGTTGACTGGTGTGGAGTATTCCTTAGCCAGTTGACTTGCGAGACCATTCACTTGGTGGAGGCCATGTTGAACTAATAATGTCACACAAGTTATTTGTGGTTAGGCATTATTCTTTCAATCATGTGCCGCAGAAGCCAAGGACCTTAGTTTACCAAACCCATCTTGGCCTATTTTTTAGGACCGTAGTGCGGAGGTCGTTCAGATGTCAGTTCTGATACGATTGTTACGCGATACTACACTCATAAGAGTTTCTCTTGAGAATATTCTTGGAATACGAGTATTCGTTCCTCCGATAATATTCGAGAGATGGAACGATGATTATGGGAACCTCTGATAGAACATGTCTGGCAGGTTTAAACCCTAGTACACTCCCTTTGGGTGGTTCTTAACCGAGACTCCATGCTCGTGACTCTCAACAAACCCATGATTCGTGGTTGAGTCGTTCAAACATTGTTAATATCAATGGATCCCGGATCAGGGGTAAAACCTAAAATCCACCAAAGCGGCTGGTTGATATTAAGGATGTTTGAGCTGGTTCATGTACCGTTAATATCAATGGAACTTGGGTGTCGATAAGGTGAAAACCTAAATCCACCAAAATGGATGATTGATATTAGGGATACAATGAGCTTTCCCACGACCTTTGTTTGGCGTGCTTTGCTTGATCCTTGAGTGTGTTTGTTGCATTCATGCATTCATGCATTCATCTGCATCCATATCATCAAAAAAGAAAAAGAAAATTTTCAAGGAACTCAAAGGAGTTTATCTGCAAAAAATTTCAAAACATGAAAAAACCGGGAAAATTTTTTCACCTGATATATCTGATGAGATATTCTCATATATGATCAAAATGCTAAATATTTCAAAGTTTGCAAATAAAACCCTCGAGTTCCTTTGAAATAAAAACAAGCATATGCATAAACACTTCATGCATCATTTGCATTAGCGGGTGTTTTGTTCCGGTCTCCCGTCCTGTGGTCTGACCCTGCGATCTTCATTTATTTTGAAGACGCACTTTGCCGGTATTATACCAGAGCCGACTCTGCCAGATTGATGGATCATCCTGAGCAAGAGAATTGTGAACTCGAGGGAGATTTTGCCAGACTTAGTGCTGTTGATGGATTTATTCCTGGTTAACCAATCCCGGGCTGGCATTGGCTACTGTTCTGGGGCACTTAAGGAGCAAGGTTTGTTTGCAAGTGGAGGATTCATCCATGACGATCAACCTGAAGAAGAGGATGCTGCTATCTTGGAAGAGGACGCAGAGGACTTGAACAATTTCATCATTCCTGGTGGTGTCTGTCACAATTGGGTCACTGTGGGCGTTCCTACAGTTGTTCATAAGTCAGAGTAACAATCATTTTGTTTAAAAACTCTTCTCCCATGCCAAAAGGAGAAGTGATGACATTGTTGGCAACATGTTGTGCAATGATATTTTCATTCAAATAATTCATGTTAAAACATTTGTTTTCCATTTGTTTTCCCTTTTTGCTTTTTTGCATGAAATTGGTGATCACAAAAAACCTTAAAAACAAGAATAAAAGCAATCTTTTCATCTGCATAACGATTGTCTTGTTTGATTTTCAAAGAGCTTTTCATATCAAAATCTTTATGCAGGTTGTTTCTCAAACCCATTAAACATAATGATCGGACGTCATCTCCCAATTTTGAATTCCCTGTATTCGAAGCGGAAGAAGATGATGTTGAAGGGATTCCTGACGGTATTTCCCGACTTCTTGAGCAAAAAAGAAGACCACACTCAGCTGTATCTCGAGAATCAGCAGAACAGCCAACTGGGGCATCAAAAAAAAAGAAGAAGAAGAAAAAATCAATCAAAAAAAAAAAAACAAAGAAAGAGAGGGTGCAAAATCAAAAGAAATCAAAAGCAAAATCAAAAGAAAACAAAAGAAAAAATAGCACCCTCAAAGTCCCAAGTTGGCTGATGCTGAATTCGATCGAAAAGAAGAGATCAACTGCCATGTGTCATGGTCAGTTATATCAGCAGAGAATGAAGAAAGCATTCGATAAGAAGGTCAAGCCTCGTGTGTTCCGAGAAGGTGACCTCATGCTCAAGAAAGTCCTGTCTTTCGTGCCCGATTCCAGGGGCAAGTGAACTCCAAGCTATGAAAGTCCATGTGTTGACAAGAGAGCCTCTTCAGGCAATGTCTCGACACTTACAACAATGGATGGAGAAGTTCACTCGTCCTGTGAATTCCAGATGCAGTCAAGAAATACTTCGCCTAAAAACAAAAAAAAAAGCAAAAGCTCGATGAGTCGAACACCCCAAAGGGCGACTTAGGCAAAAAGGAGCGTCTCGGTGGATTGAAAACCCGAAAGGGCAATCCAGGCAAAAGTTAGAGACATTGAAAAAAAAGAATTTGCATCCCGCTAGATTGATCACCTCACACTGGGGCAATCTAGGCAAAAATTAGGGATTTGGCAAGTAACTGCATCTTGACAAGACTGTGCTCTATATCTGTCATCCGTCAGGGATTCTCGATTCATCGTCGACTGAAGCTCCGAATACATCGAAAATTCGGATTGGTAGAGGAAAGGTCATTATGTTCAATGTAGCCCTCTCCAATATATATCACCGATTTCAGACTTGTACAGATCTATGGAGTCTCGCCCTTTGCAGACTACCATTCCATCACATCAATTTGAGCTTTTAGCCAATTGTTTGCACTCTTATTTGTTTCAACTCAACAAATGTTTTGCATGTTTTCATTGATAAGGTATCATTGTTTTCAAAATAAACAAATTTTTCAAAATTGTTCTTAAACAAAGTGAACGTTCACAATGATGGAAGGATACTTAGGAGATCCGCAGTGCTCTCCCGAGGGTGGTATGATTACCAACAGGTAAGACATTTGTTCGTATCTCGAGCATAACTGTATCTTTTTCCTGACGAACCTCTTTTGGTTTCTCCTCAGCAAAGTTGCCTGATGCAGTGTCGTTTGAAGTTATTCATCTTCATGTTCCCGGCAGTACAGATTCTTCCTCCAAATCCCTGTTAGCTCTATTATGGGGCATCCCCAGTAGAGTGCTGTTTGAGCCCTATCGTGGGGCATCCCCAACAAGTTTGCTGTTTCGGACATTATTGTGGGGCAGTTCCCCAAGCAGAGTGTTTACTGAAGACTTTAACTTTCCTCTCTCCAGCAGAGTAGTCTTCCTCTCTCCCCCAGCATGGTTGTTTTTCTTGGAAGATTCAGTATTTGGTAGATCAACATCCCAGTACTATGTCATGCCCTCAGATGGATCCCCAGCGGAGTTGTTGGCATGATGAGCTTTATCAATGCCTATGTATCCTCATCAGAGATCTGGTTGCTTCTTGGTATCCCTGATTTCCAGCACAAGTTGTTGTGGCGCATCCGCCTGTATGTTGAACTCTGTTCTCCGGTTGCGACTGACGATCCCTCCGGAAGCCTCTTGTGGCTCTTCTTCCCCTGCAGGATGAGGACTCTGGTTTTCCCTCCGGACGGTTGATTCCCGGACCTGCGTGTTGAGCATGTCTGTTTGTCAGCATTCATCATACATTTTAGGTAGAATGCATACATGCATAATCATAGCATTTGGATACTCATGTTGCAGTTGTCGCCGGGTATCTGTTGATTGTTACCTCCTGCTATTTGTTGATACAGATCTCTCCAGTAGATTTTCCTTAAGCAGATATGGGTGTGTCTGATCTCTCCATATAGAGTCTACCCCTTAAGCAGAAAGTGTCAATCTTTCCTGCCATTTCCCCACTGAGATACATCCTCGTGGATGACGGTTGCTTCCGTTCCCTCCCTACACGGGATGGGTTTTCCCTATTGAGTTCTTTCCTCATTAGGATGAGTCTTGTTCAGTCCGCCTTTTTGGATCGATCCTAAACTGGCTCCCCGTCGACTGTTTCTTGTGCTTCCCTGGGGCATAAATGAATAGTTGCTCACTAACCGGCACTCATTCATCTTATCCTCAGCGGAATTTGTTGGCCTCTACCTACTAACCGGTAGTTGTAAGTCCTATCTTTGTGGTTTTCTACCCACAAGCTGGTAGTTGTAAAATCCCACTTTCATCCCCTTGTCGGAATTAACCCTTTGTGCTCATCCCGATGATGACTGGTTACTTTTCCGTGGTTTTCTGCCTACAAACCGGTAGTTGTAAGTCCTATCTTTGTGGTTTTCTACCTACAAACCGGTAGTTGTAAAATCCCACTTTCATCCCCTGGCGGATATGGTTTGTTGGCCTCTACCTACAAACCGGTAGTTGTAAGTCCTATCTTTGTGGTTTTCTACCTACTAGCTGGTAATTGTAAAATCCCACTTTCATCCCCTTGTTGAAGTTAACCCTGTGTGCTCATCCTATCGATGACTGGTTACTTTTCCGTGGTTTTCTACCTACAGACCGGTAGATGTAATCCCCTCTTTGCAGTTATCAGTATCCGGTTTGCGGTATTGATATTCTTTCCCCTTTGGATACTTGCTCCGAGTTAGCAACTTTATCCCCTTTTGATTGGTCATCTTTTGCATACCTAGTCCTGGTACCCTGATGCCTTTCTTTTCGGTCGTTTATCCATTTAACAACCTATAACCCGGTTATGGATAATCTTCCATGCGAGGTTATTATCTACGTTTTGACGGCTATAGATAATATATCTCATGCACTCTTTGGTCAATCTTTCGATTGTTATCACCAGCAGAGTAAGATTCGTATTCCTTGTGGAATCGAATGTCCATCCTTTAACAAGTTTGCCTTCGCTCTCTTCAGGATGATGTCGGTCGATTGTTCATTTAACAACCTATAACCCGGTTATGGATAATCTTCCATGCGAGGTTATTATCTACGTTTTGACGGCAATAGATAATATATCTCATGCACTCTTTGGTCAATCTTTCGATTGTTATCACCAGCAGAGTAAGATTCGTATTCCTTGTGGAATCGAATGTCCATCCTTTAACAAGTTTGCCTTTGCTCTCTTCAGGATGATGTCGGTCGATTATTCATTTAACAACCTACAACCCGGTTATGGATAATCTTCCATGAGAGTGTATTATCTACGTTCTGACGGCTATAGATAATATATCTCATGCACTCTTTGGTCAATCTTTCGATTGTTATCACCAGCAGAGTAAGATTCGTATTCCTTGTGGAATCGAATGTCCATCCTTTAACAAGTTTGCCTTCGCTCTCTTCAGGATGATGTCGGTCGATTGTTCATTTAACAACCTACAACCCGGTTATGGATAATCTTCCATGCGAGGTTATTATCTACGTTCTGACGGCTATAGATAATATATCTCATGCACTCTTTGGTCAATCTTTCGATTGTTATCACCAGCAGAGTAAGATTCGTATTCCTTGTGGAATCGAATGTCCATCCTTTAACAAGTTTGCCTTCGCTCTCTTCAGGATGATGTCGGTCGATTATTCATTTAACAACCTACAACCCGGTTATGGATAATCTTCCATGCGAGGTTATTATCTACGTTCTGACGGCTATAGATAATATATCTCATGCACTCTTTGGTCAATCTTTCGATTGTTATCACCAGCAGAGTAAGATTCGTATTCCTTGTGGAATCGAATGTCCATCCTTTAACAAGTTTGCCTTCGCTCTCTTCAGGATGTTTTCGGTCGATTATTCATTTAACAACCTACAACCCGGTTATGGATAATCTTCCATGCGAGGTTATTATCTACGTTCTGACGGCTATAGATAATATATCTCATGCACTCTTTGGTCAATCTTTCGATTGTTATCACCAGCAGAGTAAGATTCGTATTCCTTGTGGAATCGAATGTCCATCCTTTAACAAGTTTGCCTTCGCTCTCTTCAGGATGATGTCGGTCGATTATTCATTTAACAACCTACAACCCGGTTATGGATAATCTTCCATGCGAGATTATTATCTACGTTCTGACGGCTATAGATAATATGTCTCATGCGCTCTTGGGTCGAAGTCGTCCTCCCCAGTCGAGTAAGATTCGTATTTCTTGTGGAATCGAATGTCCATCCTTTAACAAGACTGCTTTTCTAGCCCTCTTCAGGATGTTGAGTGTTTTGGAACACAAACCAATTCACGCTTTGGCACTCAGGCCAATCTTTCCGGTATTCAGACCGAAGAAGTTTCCGACGATCAGGTCGATGTACTTATGTTTTTTCCGGTATTCAGACCGAAGAAGTTTCCGACGATCAGGTCGATGTACTTATGTTTTTTCCGGTATTCAGACCGAAGAAGTTTCCGACGATCAGGTCGATGTACTTATGTTTTTTCCGGTATTCAGACCGAAGGAGTTTCCGACGATCAGGTCGATGTACTCATGGCACTCAGGCCAATTTTCCGGTATTCAGACCGAAGAAGTTTCCGACGATCAGGTCGATGTACTTATGTTTTTTCCGGTATTCAGACCGAAGAAGTTTCCGACGATCAGGTCGATGTACTTATGGCACTCAGGCCAATTTTCCGGTATTCAGACCGAAGTGGCATCCAGGCCAATTTCCGATGTTTCAGATCAACATCAAATCTCTCATACCCCGATGCTCAGTATTCAGACTGACGAGCGACACTCAGGCGTGGTTATCCCTGTGTTACCATTTATTTTGGTATCCAGGTCGACGTTTCTGTTTCGGTATTCAGGCCGATTTCTTTTTTCGTTCCAGACGGATTTTTCTTTCCAGACTGTTTCTTTGCCGATCCTGACAGGCATTCTTGTATTATATCCAGTTGGTGCAAATTTCTACGGTTCTTTTGTATTCAATCCCTGTTTACCCTGAAAGCCTGACAGCCATTGCTATCATCCGTTCGGGTTCCCAGCTGATTGAATAGGGGCAGCTGTAGCACCTCAAATTTGCACCTATCATTGTACATACATTCTCATATTAGGTCATAGCATATCATGGTCCACTGCATAGCATTGCATTGATCCATTTGCCTCAAGTGCAAGCCAATCAAGAAATTAGGTCAAACTGATCAGGAGATCAGTCAACCAAGCAAGCAAGGGTGTTTCTCAAGGAGCCAAGGCCCTAGGGTTGGTCCAACATGTTCACATGACTTGGAGGCCCATTTGAAGTGTTTTGGTCAAGGGTTGGATGTTCAGAAGGCATCAGTTCATGCACAATCAGTCAAAAACCCTAGAAAGTCAAAGTTGGTCAACTGTGGTTGATTTTATGGTTTTGATGGATGGATTTGGTTTGAGAGAGTTTATTCATGTCCCAATAGGCCTCATATATCATGGCAAACAATATCATTGAAGAAATTGAAGCCAATCAGAAAATTTCCCAAAATAGAAACTGGACCTGTAATTTTAACTGCCCAAAATGGAAACTTCTTGATCCCAAACTTACATCATGATACAAGCTTCGAATGAATTTTTTCCCAACATGAAAGTTGAAGATCTTGTTCTCCCATTTCCAAAAAGTCCAAGAACTCTCAATTCCCATGCATGGTTGTCAAGATATGATCAAATCATTTTCACAAAATCTTGAACTTCAAAAGGCCATATCTCTCAAACCATTTGGCCAATTTTGGTGGGGTTTTTTCCTACAAACCACATTTACCTCCTCTTTCCAAAAATGTAAATTTCATGCACCAAAACATCACCATGCAAAATGGCATTTTTGGACTTGACTTCATTAATTTCAAGTATGTGCAAAAAGTGATTTTTTTGATTTAGACATTTTCAGCACATTTGGCCATTTGGGACTTGTTTATAATGTTGTTTAAAACTTGTTTGAGGCCCAAACTCGGCCAGAATCATACACCTCCATGAACCATGTTCAAAATTAGCAAAAGTTGCAATTCACTTCATTTAAGTTAACCTTGCTTAGCATTTGTTTAACCAACCTTAAACAGTCCATATATAACTTATTCTCTGTCAGAAAAACCCTAGCTGCAGCCTCCCAAAGATCAGAAACTCTCATTCTCTCTCAATTTGCATTTTCACAAATTCCAATTTCTGAGCAAAACCTTCAAAGCACTCGAGCAACTCTTGTTTGTTTCATCACTTGGCCAACATTTGGAAGCCTTTTGCAGCACCAAATCACGACTGGAACAACATCTTCATGTTCTGTTTTCTTCAAGCATCTTCAATGGCCAACTCGATTTAAGCTGGATTTAAGTGGGATGAGCTAAACTTCTTCAAGAACCCATCATTTCCAACCACAAAGAACATCTGTTTCGAGCCAAAGCAGTCAAATAGCAACTGCATCATCACTGAGCTTCACTTTTGGTTAGTTTTCGATTCACTTATTTTCCAAAATCGTGCCATGGTTTGGATAGTTTATACCTTGCTGAGTCCAATGAGCTTTAGATTATTAAAAATGGTTAAGTGTGGAGTGAGTAATTCGGTTTTAAAGCTTGATGTTCATGGATGTTTTTGCTTGTTGCTTCGTGTTTAGTTTGTTTTAATGAATATGGTTGCTGGAATATTGATGTGTGTTGCTTGACGTTTCGATTGGTATGTTGGATTCAAGTTTCTGGAAAAAAGTTCTTCATCGTGATGAACACGATCACTGTATGCGTAAACCCTAAACACTGTGCTAAAACCCTAAAATTCGTTTTTTCCAGAATTTACTGTTCACGTGTTGGCTGCTGTTGTCGCTTTTGTCTTCATGAGCTCACACTATTTCATTGCCACGCCCAGTTATCACTTGACACGCCTGCAAGCTTATACTCACCGTTTCATTAAACTGTCCCAAATATTACCATATTGCCACCGTGCTCCATTAATTAATTAATCATGTGTTAAATAATATTTCATTTCAATGTTTATTTCATTTTGGTTCATCATTTTACAAAAATCATAACTCGTGCATTTTAATTCCAAAATTCATGAAAATTTCAGCATTGTGTTCTGCATGAATGTCTACTATTTTATCATGATTTTTAATGATTTTTTGGTTGGCTGGATTTTTAATGGCATTAGGGTTCTTGACATGTATGCATATTTGATACCTTTTGCCAAAACCATTGTGAAATTGTGATGATGTATCCAATGACCCTGAATTTTTTTGTGCTTAATCTACACTCATCCATGTTTATTTTGATGTAAAGTTCATGATTTTATCTTATCTGGTTGTTGAGTTGTGAATTTTTGAAGTAGGGTGTGACAATTTGTGTCACACCAATGATATGCAATTTCATGATTTTTGTTGACATGCTTCCTGACCTCCAATTAATGTGAAATTTTGCATGAGCCTTCTCTTATGTGTCTAGTTGACTTGTGATTTTTCCTGGAATTAATTGAGCTATTTCCTAATTGTTTGAGATTTTTCTCCCCTGTCTAGTCAAATGTTGACTTTGTGTGACACATCTTGCCATTCCATTTGGGAAATTCTCATACTTTATTGGATGATCTTGAAATTTTACATGTGCATACTAGACATCTTAAGCTTTGTCATGGTGTTGATATCATTCATTTATCATTTGTTATCACTGACTTATGAATTTTTGAAGTTGATACATGTTTGGTTGACTTCTTTGAGCATGCTTGAAATTGCTTTGACTTTCTGATCTTCATTGACCATCTTCCCATGATCCAATTGAGCTGAAATTTTATATGCATGTCATGTTATGGATTGTGATTGAGCATGAATTATTTGATGATTTTTGGAATTGTTTGAGTTGACTTTTGATGCAAGTCATTCTGTTGACTTCTATGAGCTTTCATTTGCCATGTTTTGACTTCTTTTGCTTATGAATTGATGATGATGCATGATATGAACATGGAACCAATTGGAATTGTTTCTTGATTGATTAAACATGATTTTGAATGTTTGCCCTTTGCTGTTTTGACTTTTTCATTCTCTTTTGACCCTAGGCTTGTCCTAGTGGTCCTGTTACTCACTGATTGAGCTTATGTTTTCAGGTTGAACACCAAATGACCAATGAGATCAACTTCTTTTGATTGAACTTGCTTAAATATCATTGTCTAACCTCTTGGTTTTGTAGGTGGCTTGACTCATATGATTTGAGTCTTGTGCTTTGCACATTTGATTATCTGATTTGACTGTTGATTCCTATTTCCTTTGTTTTAACTTGTGAACTGTGTACTGATTTGTTTGACCATTTCAGGTACCCTTAGTTGCTTAGTTCTTTGAACTTGCTTTGCTTTGCTTTAAATAGCAACTTTCTTGAGGTATAATTACTTTTTCTTCATGTAGTCTGGAAGACCTGGCCTGTTACTTGGCCAGGCAACTGTCTGAAGTCCTCCTTAAGAGGCAATGTTTGTGTATGTTTAATTTGTCCTTGTACAGAGTCAAAGACCTCCTAAGTGAAGAGGCAATTGGCAGAACCAAGGGATAAGCAACCTATCCCCTGCTATTCTGTGTGTCTTCTGCTTTGCTCACACCACTGTGTTGATGCATTGCAGATACAAACCCAAGATCTTGTACAATTGTACAGTTGAGTCAGTATCAAATGTGTAGAAGGGTTCCCACCTTCTGAACCCACACATTCTTGTCTTAAGCTCTCCCAGGCCAGGGATAGAAGCTGTGAAGTCTCGTCTTCACTCACCTTTCATCTGCTTCACCTTAGCCCCTCAATGGCAAGGTTAAGAGCACCATCACCCATTTCCAGAGGTTTGTTTGTTGAGGTTGATATGACCCCTCGACTAAAACCTAACCCTTGTGTGAGCCCCTTGCGTGTATATAGTGTGTGCTACCTGTGCTTGTATGTTTGTTTGACTTGCTTCCTGTGCAAGTTAGGTTTAGTTTAGACTAATCCTTGTTTGCTTTCGCCCTCGTTGCGATCCTTTCTCTCGCCCTCGTTGCGATCGAGCCTTTTCCTTTCTCTCGCCCTCGTTGCGATCGAGCCTTTTCCTTTCTCTCGCCCTCGTTGCGATCGAGCCTTTTCCTTTCTCTCGCCCTCGTTGCGATCGAGACTTTCCCTTTCTCTTGCCCTAGTTGCAATCGAGACCTTTGTCCCTCCGTAGCCGAACTACGGCAACTCTGATTCTCATGTCCAGATGAGATACGTAGGCACGAGATGCGATGTCTTGTCGAGTTTGACTAACAACTAACACTAATTCTTTTCTCTCGCCCTCGTTGCGATTGAGACCTCCCCTTTCTCTTGCCCTCGTTGCAATTGAGACCCTTGCTTCCTGTGCAAGTTAGGTTAGGTGTGGCTTGCTTCCTGTGCGAGTCATGTTTAGGATAGGCTTGCTTCCTGTGCAAGTTAGCTAGAAACCTTAACTTAGGGACGACTTTGCATGACAACATCTAGGCTCGAGTCGTAGTCTCCCTAGTGTTGTGTCTCCCTCTGTTATCTGGTTAGGCTAGATCCTTTATCCCTGCATAGGGGAACTACATCGCCCTGATCTTCACACCAGATGAAATATGTAGGCAGGAGATTGAGCTGATCTCTCCGGGCGCCCTTTTTCTTTTTCAACCTTTTGTGTCTTAACCACCCTTGCGTGTGTTTTGGTTCGGATGCTGATGTAAGTCCAGTGATTGGCAGTCGGGCTCCACGTTTGCCTCTTTGTGTGTGTTTTGGTTCGGATGCTGATGTAAGTCCAGCGATTGGCATTCAGGCTCCACGTTTGCCTTTGCCTGTGTTTGTTTGTGTGCGTGTTAGCCGAGCTACGAATGCTCTGATTCTCCTTCGTCCAAGGAGATACGTATGCATAGGATACGATATCCTAGCGAGCATGTGTCGTTTCCCCAGTCCGAACTACTTCGACTCTGATGTTTATGCCTGATAGACTAAGTAGGCCCAGGATACGATGTCCTGCCGAGTCAGTTTCAGTCAGTTTCTTTTGTCTCTTTCAGCCAGTGTGTGTGTGTTTGAGCAGCGTTTAGCAACCAATTTTTCCTTCCTATTGTGCGTGGATCCCGTAGAGTACTACGGATGCGTAGGGGTGCTAATACCTTCCCTTCGCATAACCGACTCCCGAACCCATTCTCTTTGGTCGCGAGACCATGTTCTTTCCTAGGTTTACTTCGAGCGTTTCCTTTCCCTCTTTTGGGATAAATAACGCACGGTGGCGGCTCTGTTGTTCTTCCCTTTCCCGCCGGTTTTTCGCGTAATGCGACAGCAACCACACGGGAAGGCAAACCGAGATGAAGACGGGAACTCTTAACTTGCTATACGGAAGTCCATTCACCGGAATGGACCACGAAGACCCCTTTGCTTTTCTCACCAAATTTTACGAGATAGCATTGGCAGCCGGAGTTGATCAAGCTCAAGAGCTACCGTTGTTCAAAAGATTATTTCCTCATGCTTTGCTCGGAAAAGCCAAAGATTGGTACTTGGATCAAACACCTGCAGTCATGACGGATTGGAACGTGTTGGAAGAGAAGTTCATTGAAAGATTTTTCTCCCACAACCGGTTCATGGAATCCAAAACGGCTATCTCCGTGTTTTCGCAAGGATCCAACGAATCATTGAATGAGGCATGGGAAAGATTTAAATCCATGCTTCGAAAGTGCAAAGGGCATGGTTTTGACGAATTGACTCAAATCCACATTTTCAAGAATGGCCTTCAACCTAATTGCAAGACTTTGTTGGATGCTACCTCGGGTGGTTCTTTGTTGTCTAAAAGCGCTGAAGAAGCTACTGATATCATTAACCGTATGGCTCTAAATGACCTCCAAAGTCAAAGTAGAGGCAACACTTTGAAGAAACTGGGAGTGCTTGAACTTGGGACAAACGATGCTATTCTTGCCCAAAATAAGCTCATTTCACAACAAGTTGAAATCTTAACTCAACAAATCAAAGAATTGAAAGAGCCGTCGAGAGCTAAACAAATAGCTTGTTGAGAGCTTTGCAAGGGTGATCATGACACCGGGTTTTGTCCACCTCCCGGGTTCGAAGAGGTGAATTACATGGCGAACCAACGAGCTACCAACCGAGGCAACAACAACAACAACAACCGTATCAACAACATCCTCAAAATCAACAACAACACTTTCAAGGGAATCAAGGGTTCCAACCAAGGGCTAACTATCACCATAACCAAGGTTATGGGGGTGGTACTTCTAGCAGTCAAAATCCTTACCAACCTCAACCACCGCCGGTCGTGACTTCAAAGTTAGAAGAGACTGTCATACGGTGAACTGACTTCGTGTGTTTTTGCTTTGGAAAGCAAATGTCGCGGATAGCAAGAGTCGCCACCGACTTTTCTTTTATCCAATAAGGAAAGGTGGAAAAGAACAGGAAAGACCTTAATTAGATTTTGGGTTCGGGAGGTACATTATACAAAGGGAAGGTGTTAGCACCCTTTGTATCCATGGTTATCCATGGGCTCTTAATTGCTTGATCACTTATGTTATTTTTTCTTGTCTGAAAAAAATGTTTGTGAATTGTTTAGAAAATGTTTTGAAAAGAGAATTTAACTTTGTAATGATTCTTGTATGAATGTATACAAAGTGGTTATCTCGTTTAGTTTTGAAAGTTGTTTAGAAAAATATAACTCGGTAATGATTCTAGTATGAATGTATACCAAGTGGTGATTTTCTAAAAGATGTTTTGAAAGGTGTGAGGTGTGAAAAGTATTTCAAGTTGTGAGTAAGCAATTAAGGGTTATACCTACCTGAGGTCTTTATAAGTATTTCCTATCCTTATGGGGGTAAAACTGTCCTTACTATTGAGAAGTAAGTAGTTTTATCCTTTAGATGTAAAAAGGTCATCGTAGGGTCATCGATTGGTCATTAAAGGCAACATTTGTAAGGATACCTTAGCATTCGAAGGGACGATCATCATTTAACTGTAGGCTACAACGAAGGGTCATCGAGGGACAAAATCATATATTCGCAGGCAACATCCGAGGGACTATGATTTATTTTATAGGGACATGATGATTTAACCGAAGGGTCTTTGCTAAGTGCACCCCCACATTCGCGGGACATGACCATAATACCGTAATATCGTAAGGCAACAAAGAGAGGTCCAAGATCACATATTCAAAGGCAATGTTTTACAATCAATTAGGTAGTTGTAATCAATTAGGTAATTAGGTCCATATTATAATCAATTAAGTAATTAAGATGAATCTCCACATTAAAATCAATTAAGTAATTAGGATGAATCTCCACATTAAAATCAATTAAGTAATTAGGATGAATCTCCACAAGGGTATCCCACAAATAAGGTGGAATACCTAGCAAGCTACTTTTCCGGGAATATGTAAGCCCTTACAAAATTCAGCAAACGGGTTAGAATATCGAGACAAAGTGCAATTGAGAATTGCACTACAAAAGAAACACAGCAGTAGTAATGTCAGGCGAAATAATGCATGATTATAATGAATCAGATCAGGTAGGCACAAAACAGAACAGAAAAATTCAGCGACTGTCATGTTCGCTGCTGCCTCGCCTAGCGAAGGCTTAGCGAGTGCTCGCTACATGCTCGCTTAGCGATGTGCTAGCGAGCGGCTACGGGTTTTGAGTTTGACAGCAGTACGATTTCCGGAACTCCGAACCCTATGGCATTCAATTACAGAAATAACATGGTCAAACATTCAGGATATTCAGGCATACTTAAACTCACATGCAAACTCTAATTACATATCCAAAAATTCAATCATGATGCATTATGTATTTAGAGATTACAGATTGGAAGCATAAAACAGTAGTGATGCGCAAACCTGTTTGCAATTGAATTGCAACGTTGAATTGGCAGATCACCTTTGGTATCGGATTGAGTTGGGCGGAGGTAACCTTTGTGCAGATGAGTTGCCTTCAGGGTTTCCTTTAGGGTTGCTCTGAATTCTCTCGGTTAGCCTCCAAGGTTTGATTGCTAGGGTTCCGGTTCGTCTCCTTCTGTTTTTCCTTTCTGAATGAAGTCCTTGGTATTTATAATAGTTTTTTGTGACCTAATGGGCTCAGAATGAAGCCCAGAATTTTCTGTTATTCGCAATCTTCGCTAGGCGAGTGGCATAGCGAAGAGTTCGCTAGGCGAAGGAGTTGCTCGCCTAGCGAGCATGCCAGTTTGGGCCATTTTCTGGATTTGGCCATCTGTGAGCTGGGTCTTTGTTCCTTTAAGGTCAATGTCTTGAAAAATAAGTTGGAGTGCCTTGAAAAATGCCTTGTAATATTAACGGGCAAATTTTGGGGTATGACAGAGACATTGACACAATTTATGCAATTGTCGATGGCTAATCAAAAGAGCAACGATGCGGCAATCAAAAATCTCGAAACTCAAGTCGGACAACTTGCTAAACAACTAGCGGAACAACAAACCGGACCATCTTTTTCGGCGAACACGGAAACAAATCCAAAAGAGCATTGTAAAGCGATAACGATGAGAAGTGGGAAGGAGTTGATTAGTGAGAGTAAAAAAAGAGATCAGAGTGAAAAAAGAGAGGATGAGGAAAAAAATGAGGAGAAAAAAATAGAGAATAGCAGTGATGTTGAAGTTGGGGAGTGGAGTCAGGAAGAAGTCGAAAAGAATGAAAAAAATGGTGAAGTAGAAAATAAAGAAAGTGTGGAAGTTGAAGAAAATAAGAGTGATGAAGTGAAGGTGGAGGGAGTAAAAAAAAAGAGAGAGGAATTCTAGAGCTTCTAAAGGAAAGGAGGTAGTGGGCGCTACTCCAATCCAAAACCTTCCGTATCCACATGCTCCATCTAAGAGGGAAAATGAACGGCATTACGCTCAGTTCATGGATATATTCAAACAACTTCAAGTGAACATTCCATTTGCCGAAGCATTGGAGCAAATGCCTAAGTATGCGAAATTCATGAAAGACATACTTACTAAAAAGCGGAGGTACACGGAACCGGAGACGATTGTCCTAGATGCTAGTTGTAGTGCAATCATTCAACGGACGCTTCCGAGAAAAGAAGTTGACCCGGGACGAGTTACTTTTCCGGTTACAATTTGTGATTTCTATGTCGGAAAAGGGCTAATTGATTTGGGGTCAAGCATTAATCTAATACCATTGTCTATTGTGAAGAGGCTTGGCAACATTGAAATGAAAGCCATCCGGATGACTTTGCAATTGGCCGATAAGTCGACTACCCATCCTCATGGGTTAGCCCAAGATGTATTGGTTAAAGTTGACAAATTCTTCTTCCCGGTTGATTTCATTGTGATTGATATGGAAGAGGATGACGATGCTCCGCTTATTCTTGGACGACCGTTCATGAAAACCGCACACATGATGATTGACGTTGACGACGGTTTGATGAAGGTAAGGGTCCAAAATGAAGAAGTTACTTTTGATCTATTCGAAGCCATGAAACATTCAAAGGATATACGTGATAGCTTTCGCATTGATGTGATCGAAGAGGCAACTTTTGAAGTTTCCAAGCATATTCATGAGATATCTCCTATGGAGTTAGCTCTTGATGACTCCTTTGAAGTTTTCACAATTGAAGAAGAGCAAGCTCTTGACGAATGCTTAAGGGAACTTGATAGTCTAAAAGAGTTACACCCGTGGGAAGTTGAGGAGGAAGTATTGAAGAAGGAGGTTAATGAAGAAAAATTGCCGATTGAATTGAAAATGTTACCTTCCAATTTGAAGTATGCATTCCTCGACGAGACCGAAGCAAAGCCGGTTATCATAAGCAATCTTTTGTCAAAGAATGAAGAAGCATGTTTGATCGATGTTTTGAAAAAGAATCAAGAAGCCATGGGTTGGACTCTTTCCGATCTTAAAGGAATTAGTCCTTCCTATTGCATGCACAAGATCTTAATGGAAGAGGACTTTAAGCCGGTAGCTCAACCGCAACGCCGCTTAAATCCTACTATGAAGGAAGTTGTTAGAAAGGAGGTTGTTAAGTTGTTGGATGCGGGAATGATTTACCCGATTTCGGATAGCCCATGGGTTAGTCCTGTACATGTGGTTCCGAAGAAAGGTGGCATTACCGTGATTCGAAATGAAAAGGATGAGTTGATCCCGACAAAAGTTGCAACATAGGCGGTTGAATACCGCAACTCGAAAAGATCACTTTCCACTCCCGTTCATGGATCAAATGCTAGAAAGACTTTCTGGGCAACAATACTATTGTTTCTTAGATGGCTATTCCGGATATAACCAAATTTCGGTTGACCCGCCCGATCATGAAAAGACGGCCTTCACATGTCCTTTTGGAATTTTCGCATACCGTAAAATGCCCTTTGGGTTGTTGATCGGTCACCATTTTACTTTATTTTCTTCATGTTTTCGGCCAAAATTCATCAATGTGGTAACACTTTATTTTGAGTTTTAGTGTTTGAGTTTTAAGTATTTCATATTTGAGTATTTTTATGTTTATTTTGCTTTTGGTGTTAATTTAAGTTTTTAGATGTGTTTGATGTCGTTTCCATGGTATTGTACATGTTTCAGAAGTAGTTGAAGAGTCGGAAGTGCCAAGGCAACAATGGAAGAGGATGGAAGAGTTAAAGGAAAAAATAAAATCCTGGAGCCTGACACGGCCCGTGCTGCACACACAACTTCTTCCCATACAAAAACCAGAGAGCCAACACGGCCGGCCGTGCTGCTTGGCACGGGCCGTGTTGGCAGGTGCGCTGAATTTTCTGATTTTCTTATTTTCACTCATGAAGTGATCCCGGAGGGCATTTTGGACTTTTTGGCTTGGCTGTAATGTGTACTGTGCTATTTAGACCTAAGAAAAGAAGAAACGGGGAGACGAGAAAAAGAGGAGAAGGAGGAATCAAGATAATTGGAGAACGAAGATCATCAAGCACGGAAGCAATTGAAGATCGAAGCTATCTAATCTCTTGTAATGTCTAATTTTACATTTGTACCTTCTTTGAATAGTATGATGAGCTAAACCCCCCTATGCTAGGGGGGTGTCCCTGAATTGCTTTTGTAATGAACCTTCTTCCTACAATTTTATGAATGTTTATGTTTTTATGAATTCAATTTGTTATACACGAGTGTAATGCTTGCCGTATTGGAAAATTAGGTATTGATTTGGAGGTAAAGGAGGTCGGACAAATCCCTTTATCACTATGTGTATAATAACATCGCTAATTTCTCTTAGGAATGAGGATCTAATAGTGATGATGGGAAATTCTTGATATTCATACATGGGATTAATATTCTTTTGAATGGCTAAGGAATTGGGATTTAAAATTGAATGTTAATGGTTTCTGGCTAAGGGATTAGGGGAAACTACTCTTGAGAATCATATTGAATCATTCTAACATAGATGTCATAAAATAAGGATTAAGTTTATTTCAGAGCAATTCATACACCCCGGACCTAGCATGCTTAACTTTACTGCGTTCAAAATTCTCTATTTTTCCTTTATATTTTACAGAGCAAATTTACTCTTCACTTACCAACCAAAGGTTCTTTTGTTTAATTGAATCATTACCAACACTGATAGTTCCTACGCAGTCCTCGAGATCGATACTCAGGATAATTCCTTTTCATTACTACATCCGTAAAAATAGTACACTTGCTATTTTCCCGATCAAGTTTTTGGCGCCGTTGCCGGGGACTGCCAAACTATCTGTTAATAATTATTCAATTGGAATTTTGTTGCTCTGCAACTAAAATTTTACTTTATTTTATTTGTTTATTTCACTTTGCCTATCCTAACAACTGTCTAATATTTTTATGCGAGGTAAGGCCTCAGCTGAATTTCTTTTTGACGCAGAACCAGAACGATCGTTGCGAGCACGAATCAGAAAAGCCAGACACGACAGACTGGAAAAGCCAGAAGAACCGCTTATAGTTTCTGATTCCGAGAAAGAGGAAACCGTTTCAATTCATTCGGAACACTCTGATTCTGAAAATTTGGATACCGAGCCTGAAACTATGGCAGATGCTCCACCTCCTGTGGAGAGACTATTAGGTGATTACGGGGGAGCTAATGCCCCGCTTGGAAGGATGACAATAGTGAATCAACTAGTCAATGTTGCCCACTTTCAACTTCACCCCTCAACGATACGGCAACTAGAAAGGAGATCTTTCTCAGGAAAAATTAACGAAGATGCCAACAAGCATTTGCAAAGGTTTCTGACAATGACTACGTCGTTAAAGATTGAGGGGCATTCTGAGGAAGCTAAGAAGTTGGTCATGTTTCCGTTTACACTATCAAAAGATGCTGAAGAGTGGTTCTACTCTTTACCTGCTGGAAGCATCACAACTTGGCAACAGATGGAGATAACTTTTCTCAACGAGTACTTCCCTGCTTCTGTATACATCCGAAAGAGGTACGACATAGTAAATTTTAAACAGAAAGAAGGAGAGTCACTTGGAGATGCGTATAAGAGGTTCAAACGATTGTTGGTTGCATGTCCTACTCATAATATGGATGCAACGGAGCAAATGCAGAATTTTGTAAATGGTCTTCGGCTGAAGACTAAGCAACTCATTGACACAGCAGCTGGTGGCTCAACCAACTTTACAACAGCCACTAGTATTAAAAAGATTATCGAAGCCATTGCAGCCAATGAGCACCTGGAGTTGTATGACCGCAGTGTTAGTCAACCCGAAGGGATAATTGACCTGAAATTGGCAAGCCAAGTGGTGAAGATGGAAGATCAAATAGCAGCTGAAGTAGAAAGGAGGCTGAAGAAGATGGCTATTGATACCCAAACTATTGCACAGGTTCAACAGGTTCAACCAACTCAAACTAGTAATTGCGAAATTTGTGGAGGACCTCATCTTACCGCACATTGCGTTGCAACCGCACAACAAATTGAGGAGATCAAGTTTCTTAGGCAGAATAACCCTTATTCAAACACATACAATCCGGGTTGGAAAAACCATCCAAATTTCTCATGGAAGGATCAACAAGGAAATGTGCAGAACCAACCACAGCAACAACAATTTCGACCTCAGCAACAACAACCGTATCAACAACAGTTTCAGCAACAGGTACCAAGAAAAGCTGATTGGGAGCTTGCCATTGAGAAGATGGTCGCTCAAAGCTCTCAATTTCAAGAAGAGACTCGGAGTAATTTAAAGAACACAGGTGCTTCAATTAAGAATCTTGAAATCCAGATGAGTCAGATAGCCCAACAACTAGCGGGCTCTCCACAACAAGGAGTTTTACCAAGTTCTACAGTTACTAATCCAAGAGAAAATAATCATGTGAATGCGGTGACCACAAGGAATGGTAAGTTGAAAGAAATACCTGAGAAGAGTTCTGAAGAAGAAGACTTATTGCTTGAAGTTGATCTAGAGATAAAAGAAAATGAGGTTGCAAATGAAGAGGTCACTCATGATGAGCGAGTGGTTAAAGATAAAGTGATTGATCCAAAACCGGCCGTCAAACTGCCATTCCCAACAAGGAATAAGAAGAAAGGGCAGCATGAGAAAAACTTTGAGAAGTTCTTGGAGATGTTTAAAAAGCTTGAGCTAAACATTCCGTTCTTGGAGGCGCTTGAGCAAATGCCTACCTACGCTAAGTTCATGAAAGACATCATCTCAAAGAAGCGGACCATAGAGACTAACCCTATTATTCTAACTGAAACTTGTAGTGCTATTTTGCAGGGTATGAAGGTTCCCTTGAAAAAGAAGGATCGAGGTTCTGTGACTATCCCTTCTACCATTGGCGATAGATCCTTCAAGAAAGCTCTAATTGATTTGGGAGCGAGTGTAAGTCTTATGCCGCTGTCCATCTATAAGAGGTTGGGAATAGGAAAAATTCAAGATACGAGAATGACACTCCAGTTTGCTGACCACTCTGTGAAGAGACCTTATGGGATAGTAGAAGATGTGCTAGTAAAGATCGACAAGTTTGTGTTTCCGGTAGATTTTGTCATTTTGGAAATGCCGGAAGATGAAGAGATACCAATCATTTTGGGGAGACCATTTCTAGAAACTGGGAGATGTTTGATCGACATAGAAGAAGGCACGATGACTTTGAAAGTGTATGATGAAGAGTTAAAAATTGATGTGTGAAACACCATGAAATACAAGGATGAGGTTGCCACTAGTCAACACATTGAGACAATTGATCAAATATGTGAAGAGGAAAATAGCTTGACAACACAAAAATTGCCCTTGGAAAGGGTGTTGAGCTTATCAATTTTTAACGAAAAGGAAGTAGTTGACGAGAAAGATAGGGAAGTGCTAGCTATGATGGACGCATCACAACTTTGTAAAGGTTATCGACACAACCGGTGGGAGGATTTAAGGCAACCCTTAGTGGAAGAAAAGAAAGATGAACAAAAGAAGGGGACCGAATTGAAACAACTTCCGGACAACCTAAAATATGTCTTCCTAGATAAAGAGAGTAAGTGCCCGACCATCATAAGTTCACATCTAGAAGTGCTTCAGGAAAATAAGCTTGTCAAAGTTTTAAAAAAACATAAGAGTGCTATTGGCTGGTCTATTGAAGATTTGAAGGGGATAAACCCTACAATATGCATGCATAAAATTCTTATGGAAGATGATCACAAGCCGGTTGTCCAACCTCAACGACGACTTAACCCAACAATGAAGGAAGTTGTCAGAAAAGAGGTAGTTAAACTGTTGGATGCAGGGATGATTTATCCCATATCTGATAGTTTGTGGGTAAGTCCAGTTCATGTGGTGCCAAAGAAAGGTGGAACTACTGTGATAAAAAATGAGAAGAATGAGTTGATACCCACAAGGACAGTCACTGGTTGGCGGGTATGCATCGACTATAGAAGACTGAATCTTGCCACCAGGAAGGACCATTTTCCCTTACCATTCATTGATCAGATGTTGGAAAGGTTAGCCGGTCATGACTATTACTGCTTCCTCGATGGCTACTCGGGATACAATCAGATAGCTGTTGCACCAGAGGATCAGGAGAAGACCGCATTTACATGCCCTTTTGGTATTTTTGCCTACAGAAGAATGCCATTCGGGTTATGTAATGCACCAACAACTTTTCAGAGATGCATGCAATCAATCTTTGCAGATATGCTTGAGAAGCATATGGAAGTCTTCATGGATGATTTCTCAGTTTTTGGTAAGTCCTTCGATAATTGCTTGACTAACCTTGCTCTTGTGTTAGAAAGGTGCCAACAAACAAATCTGATCCTAAACTGGGAGAAGTGTCACTTCATGGTACGTGAAGGGATAGTCTTGGGTCACAAAATTTCCTACAAAGGAATAGAAGTGGACCAAGCAAAGATTGAAGTCATCTCAAAGCTTCCCCCACCGATGAATGAAAAAGGTATTAGAAGTTTCTTAGGGCATGCGGGTTTTTACCGTAGGTTCATAAGAGATTTCTCTAAAATAGAAAAACCCTTAACGACTCTTTTAGTTAAGGATAATACCTTTGTTTTTGATAAAGAGTGTGTTGTAGCATTTGAAACACTAAAGCAAAAATTAGTATCAGCACCAATTGTTGTAGCCCCGGACTGGTCTCTTCCTTTTGAGATAATGTGTGATGCAAGTGATATTGCAGTGGGGGCAGTTCTTGGGCAGCGTCGAGAAAAATTGTTACATGTCATTTATTATGCTAGTCATGTGTTGAATCCCGCACAGATGAACTATGCAACGACTGAAAAGGAGTTGTTAGCTGTAGTGTACGCCTTTGATAAATTCAGGCAATATCTGTTGGGTTCTAGAGTCATTGTTTATATTGACCATGCTGCTTTGAAGTATCTTTTTGCTAAACAGGACTCTAAGCCAAGACTTCTTAGGTGGATCTTACTCCTTCAAGAGTTTGATGTGGAGATTCGTGACAAGAAAGGATGTGAAAACACTGTTGCCGATCACCTCTCCCGAATATCACCTATAGAAGAGACAGAAGACAAGCGCCCAATAAAGGATGAGTTCGCCGATGAACACATCCTCGCTATCAATGGAGTGCCTTGGTTTCCAGATTATGCGAACTATCTGGTCGGTGGGGTAATCCCCGATGATTTTGATTCTAACAAGAAGAAAAAGTTTTTGCATGATTGCAGGTTCTACTTGTGGGACGATCCTTTTTTGTATAAGAGAGGAGTGGATGGACTTATCAGGAGATGTGTTCCAGAGGAGGAACAAAGGGATGTGTTGAAAGCATGCCACGACTCCGACTATGGAGGACACTTTAGTGGTGACAGAACCGCCGCCAAAGTTCTCCAATCTGGGTTATACTGGCCAACTTTATTCAAAGATGCTCAACAAATAATTAAAGAGTGCGACAAATGCCAGAGAACGGGCAACATCTCAAAAAGAAATCAGATGCCCCAAAATGCCATGTTAGAAGTTGAACTCTTTGATGTGTGGGGTATCGATTTCATGGGTCCCTTCCCACCCTCTTTTGGGAAGCAGTACATCTTAGTGGCAGTGGATTATGTCTCAAAGTGGGTGGAGGCCGTGGCCCTACCAACTAATGATGCTCGAGTGGTGATTAGGTTTCTAAAGGAGACTATCTTTGCTAGGTTCAGAGTACCAAGAGCTTTAATAAGTGATGAAGGAACACATTTTCTGAATCATCTAATGGAGAAGCTCCTCTTGAAATATAATGTGAAGCATCGAATTGCGACTCCGTACCACCCTCAAACTAGTGGGCAGGTGGAAGTGTCAAACAGGTAACTCAAACAAATCCTTGAAAAGATTGTAAACTCATCCCGCAAGGATTGGGCAAGCAAGTTGGATGATGCACTTTGGGCTTACCGAACGGCTTTCAAAACGCCAA
Organism: Lathyrus oleraceus; assembly: GCF_024323335.1. Lineage (NCBI taxonomy): Eukaryota > Viridiplantae > Streptophyta > Magnoliopsida > Fabales > Fabaceae > Lathyrus > Lathyrus oleraceus. The sequence continues at coordinate 72,246,871 of NC_066580.1, read as the reverse complement.
TTGGTATGTCACCGTACCAGTTAGTTTACGGCAAGGCATGCCATCTACCGCTTGAATTAGAACACAAGGCATTTTGGGCTTCAAAATTTTTGAATATGGATTTATCCAAGGCAGGAAGTTCTCGGATCCTTCAGCTCCACGAATTAGAAGAATTTCGGAATCGTGCGTATGAGAATGCTAAGGTCTATAAAGACCAAACAAAGAAATGGCATGATAAAAGGATAGTGAGAAAAGAGTTTTATGAAGAAAAACTGGTCCTTTTGTATAATTCTCGATTAAAGTTATTCCCTGGGAAGTTGAAATCCAAATGGTCAGGCCCGTTTGTTGTTCACAAAGTTTTCCCTCATGGAGCGATTGAATTAAAGAATCAAGCAAACGAGGATACCTTCAAAGTCAATGGTCAGAGGTTAAAGCCGTATTACCAAGGACAAGAAATCGGTCAAATACATGTTGCTCGTCTCACAGGATGAGAGGAACAACCGTCGAGCCATGCGACGTTAAACGAAGCGCTTCGGGGAGACAACCCATGGGTTTTTCATTTTTTCTCTCTAATGATTTTTGTGTGTTTCTATTTTTTTTTTAAGTTTGAATGTTTGTAGGTAATCACAGTGTGCTACTGGTGAAGGTGAAAAATTCGAATGGGGTAACAACTAAGGTGTTCAACTGTGGACGTGTAAAGAGAAAAATGCAAGACAGAACAAGACAACACGGCCGGCCGTGTGGGCTAGCACGGGCCGTGTTGCATGCTTACCATTTTCCCCATACATTTTCCAGAGGAGCAACACGGGCAGCCGTGTGTGCCAGCACGGGCCGTGTTGCTCATATGGCTTTGTCCCCATACATTTTCCAGGGGTGCAACACGGCCGACCGTGTGGGCTAGCACGGGCCGTGTTGCAGTGCGTAACTCAGAATTTTTTTTAAAAATTTAGAGACGTTGAAGTGGGGCCCACACGTCTTTAAATAGCTTTTACCACTCCCCCACTCACTTTTCAGCCACTTCATCTCCTCCAACCCTATTTTTCTCCCAAATCTCTCAAACTCCATAACCACTTTCACCTTAAACCTCATATTTCATCATCATCCAACCATTTTTTTCAAAGTTCCTTCACAAAAGCTGGGCCGTTTCTCGCACTCTACGCCGTGACGGTATTATTTTTCTCTATCCCCACTATTTTTTTCCGCTAACTTTTCAGGTGACCATTATGCCCCCGAAAAGAGCTGAGCGAGGAAAGGCTGTGGTAGAGACCTCAAGACCGAGACACAGGGCCCGGAGGATGCCAAATGCACACGGAATCATTTTTGAGGATGATGATCATGTTGAAAGGTACAAGACTCACCTTAAAAGGAAGCTTGTACCTACAAGGTATGTGTGTGATGATACTATGAGTGCTTTAGGAATTCTAGATTATGTATCTCAAATGTTCCACAATTTAGGTATTTTTGAATTTATGCATGCTGATGTACCTTCCTATGAACGCATCACTCTAGAGTTCCTAAGCACTGTTAAATTTAAATTGGAAAAGAACTGGACTGGTCATGTTTATGAATATTTTGGTACTATGAGTTTCCGGCTTTATAACGAAGATTATTCGATGTCGGTTATTCAGCTTGGGCAATGCCTCCGGTTACCATTGGTAGGATCCGGGGCAGTGCCAAATGACTTTTCTGCAGGTTCCTTTTGGTCCTCTATTACAGGTTTACCGCGGTACGAACCCTGGAGTGCAAAGGCATCATGGATTCAAAACCCATGCTTCCGATATGCTCAAAAAGGGTTAGCATTCATCTTGTTCGGACGAGGAGATAGTACAGGTGTAGCGGCAAAGCGGGAGTTATATTTGATGCATGCCATGGTTAATGAGGAACCGGTGAATGTGGCGGCATTCGCCGCCGACCATTTAGGTACCATGGGGCGTGCCAGCTCAGGTGCCATTTCTGTGGGTGGTATGATAACACAAATTGCTGACTGGTGTGGGTGTAGGCCGGTTTTGGACGGAGAAACCCCGATGCAGGCGTTGGGCAAGCTTGACCTCAATGCCCTATTCACGCAAGGGATGCTCGAACAAAGCCGTCATGGGTATGTGTTGGTAAGCCGGACACGCCGGCTGTTCCGCTTACCGAACACTGATAAAACTCATGTTGATAACAATGAAAATTGGTTGTATACTTCTGTTAACCCCGAAGAGGCGGGAGAAGATGATTTTTGTGCAGGTGAAACGATGGAGGAAGATGCACCGGCAAGGGAGAGGGGTGTTCCTCACCCTTCCACCTCTCACCATCGAGGTATGGGAGCCTCCTCTGCTGGATGGACACCCATGGACATGGATCAGTTCCGTGTCGAGCAGGCCCGCCAGGGAGCGGAGATTGATCGGATCGTGACAGAGCAACTCCGTCAAGGGGCTGCCATTGATGATATTCAGAGGATGATGCAACAAATGATGTTGCACTTTCCACAACACCCTCCTCCGCAGTAGGCACTGTAAGTCCCTCTTGCATTTGGGTTTAAACATTGAGGTCAATGTTTAGTTCAAGTATGTGTATGGGGGGGGGGGGGGGTTCTTTTCATTGTTTTAGTTATATTTCCGTTTTGGTTTTTTATTTTTAAGTTAACTTTGATTTCTGTTATTTTCAACTGTTTGGGTGTTGGGTTACAGATTGATGGATAAAAACCGGAGGCGTGATGGAAGGATGTTTAGTGGATGAAAGACACAACCCGAACTTACTCTCCCGAGGCACCTTGGAAATTTATGCAGCCGAAGAAAAACTATTGTTGGACGCAGTGTGATGAAAGCTGGATTGAGATAGAAGTATGGACACCTAAACCAAAAAGAAGCTACATTACACAGAGAGTACTTTGGAACCTGCAAGTTTACCCCACATGGTGAGACTAAAAAAAGCCAAATACTAAGAGATCATCATGAGAGTTAATCCAGGTATGACTCTATCGCTCTGGTTTTGCGTACGTTCTACTGACATAGCACTGCATTAAGACACACACTAAGGCACGTTTTTGTTGTTAACCTTGAGCCTTTCCAGCCACCCTTGTACGTTTTATCCGTTGCAAACCCCTTTTGAGCCTTTAACCATTTTGTTTGTTTTTAAACCACTTGCGTTCCCCTATGGCCAAAAAAAAAATTATAATAATCTCTTTTACCCTTGCTCGGCATGAATGTTGTGGATTTTGAAACTGTGTTGAATTCTAAGTTTGGGGTGGTGAATCTAATACAAAAAGGGACAAGCGTGCGAAAAATTGTTACAAGAAAAGAGAAAAAGAAAAATAAAGTGGAGGCTTTTTGAATGCTCCGAAAATAAAAAGAAGAGAAAAGAAAAATAGAAATGATAACAACACACTTGTCCCAACTAAACGACTTGAGTACATTTGCAATACTCAATCTGTTGAGTAAAGTTAAATAGTCGATGTCGAACCCCTTTATATCAAAATAAGCACAGGTACAAGAAAAATAGCATGAGTGCCGAGCCCAAAAACCCTTGTGTATCCATTTGTTGTTTATCCCACCTGTCCTAAGCCCCGTTACAACCCTAAGTCCTCCTAAAGTGTGTGAATTATGTTTGTGCAATAGAAGTAGAATTTATTCAAAAACTAAGAGTCGATATTGCATATGCTGAGTCTTGAGTGCTAACCCTGAGAGATTGTGTGAGATGTATGAAAAGCTTGCAGGTAAAGAGGTGTTGGACTGCGATGTGTAGCGGATAGTTCGGATTGGGTGGCCGAAATCTTGATCATGAAGGTAGGAAACTCGGTGCGAATAACATCGGTTGTATAGTGGTGAAAAGGAATTCTGGGGTGACCTCTGTTTGTTGTCTCTTACATCACTTGAGGACAAGCAATGAGATAAGTTTGGGATTGTGATCGGTCACCATTTTACTTTATTTTCATCATGTTTTCGGCCAAAATTCATCAATGTGGTAACACTTTATTTTGAGTTTTAGTGTTTGAGTTTTAAGTATTTCATATTTGAGTATTTTTATGTTTATTTTGCTTTTGGTGTTAATTTAAGTTTTTAGACACGTTTGATGTCGTTTCCATGGTATTGTACATGTTTCAGATGTAGTTGAAGAGTCGGAAGTGCCAAGGTAACAATGGAAGAGGATGGAAGAGTTAAAGGAAAAAATAAAATCCTGGAGCCAAACACGGCCCGTGTCTCCTGACACGGCCCGTGCTGCACACACAACTTCTTCCCATACAAAAACCAGAGAGCCAAAACGGCCGGCCGTGCTGCTTGGCACGGGCCGTGTTGGCAGGTGCGTTGAATTTTCTGATTTTCTTGTTTTCACTCATGAAGTGATCCCGGAGGGTATTTTGGACTTTTTGGCTTGGCTGTAATGTGTACTGTGCTATTTAGACCTAAGAAAAGAAGAAAATGGGGAGACGAGAAAAAGAGGAGAAGGAGGAATCAAGATAATTGGAGAACGGAGATCATCAAGCGCGGAAGCAATTGAAGATCGAAGCTATCTAATCTCTTGTAATGTCTAATTTTACATTTGTACCTTCTTTGAATAGTATGATGAGCTAAACCCCCATATGCTAGGGGGTGTCCCTGAATTGCTTTTGTAATGAACCTTCTTCCTACAATTTTATGAATGTTTATGTTTTTATGAATTCAATTTGTTATACACGAGTGTAATGCTTGCCGTATTGGAAAATTAGGTATTGATTTGGAGGTAAAGGAGGTCGGACAAATCCCTTTATCACTATGTGTATAATAACATCGCTAATTTCTCTTAGGAATGAGGATCTAATAGTGATTGTAGCGGTGTATTCGTCGCTATATGATCTATCGATTAAATCATAAGCTAGGAGATACGTTGAAATTTTCGAGTCGCCACCGCACTTTTATTTATCCAAAGGATTGGCTAAAAAGCGAACAAAAGCCTAAGAAGTTTTACACGTAGAAAACTAATAAAAAGATCAGAGAGTCTGGGTAAGGGGTAAATTACGCAATGGGAAGGTGTTAGGCACCCACTACGTCCTAGGTACTCCTAGGGAGCCCTTTTCACACTTGTTGTAAAAGATTGTTATTTGTTATGACATAAAGATTGTGCAAACATGATTGGGATGATGAGAAAAGAATATACATTTTTTATTATTATTGGGTTCGAACGGATGAACCCGTTGCCTACGTACCTTCCATCAAAGGTAAGGATCAGAACGCCGTAGTTCGGCTAAAAGATTTCCGAAAGTTGGTGGATTCAGTTTTAAACACAAGCACTGAGGCTTTTCATTATCAATGGGAGAACACTCGACCAAAAACAACATCCACCATGCGAGGATAGCTTCAACGTACTAGAGGGGTTAGCCCTGTTTGAAGTACGGAAGTCTTACTGTCAACTCACTAAGGATAGGCAAGATTTACATCAACCACAAAGATAATTGAAACCTATGGCTAATGCATGAAAAGATTAATGGACAAAGCCAAAACCAGTGAATGAGTGAAGTTAATTGATTGTGATTATGAAAATGAAGTCAAAGTATGATTAAGATTGATTCAAATAAGTATTATGAAATGGAGTTTTGAAGAAAGTCAAGGACTTGAGTCCAGGTTTTTAGTTAGAAAACATGAAGATGTTTGCACGACACTTATGTCAAATTTGGAAGGTAAAGTGTGAAAAAGTCTAGGACATAATGAATGATGAATGGATGAAGATGGATAGTAAAACTTCTTAGAAGGTTCACTTCTTGAAATCATATAGCAGATGATTCAAGTGTGTCCTTTGGAATAGCAATTAATAATAACAAACAAACAAAGCAAGCAAAAGCGGATATCGGATGCCAATCACTGGTCTTATACCAATCTCCTAAAACAAAATGGGATATCAGATGCCACTCAATGGACTTACACTAATCTCCACAGGCAAAGAAATAAAAAGCGGATACCGGATACCAATAGATGGATTTACACCAGTCTCCTAAAACAAAACAGGATATCAGATGCCACTCAATGGTCTTACACTAATCTCCTCAGAAGGAAAACAAAGATGAAACATGGAAGTCAACTGCCAATCTATCTGGACTTAGGTCAGCTTCACAGTATGCTCACAGGAAATCCAATGCCACATCACAGGGACTTACAATGGATCCTCACATACAAGAACAAAAGCAACAACATGATCACAGGAATGCAAATGCCAACTTACAGGGACTTATAATTGCAACCTCTCATACAAACAGATGAACAGACTATGATCACAGGAAAGCAGATGCCAACTTACAGGGACTTATAACTGCAACCTCACATACAAATCAAACAGATCAAATTATGATCACAGGATAACAGATGCCAACTTACAGGGACTTATAACTGTATCCTCACATACAAAACCAAACAGATCAAATTATGATCACAGGATAACAGATGCCAACTTACAGGGACTTACAACTGTATCCTCACATACAAACAGATAAACAGAAGATAAGATGAGTGGCCAAGATGATGGTCTTACAACTCACTTCCACATCATAGGAGCAAATGCCAAAGCAATGGACTTACAATTGTCCTCAATGGGCAAGCAACAATGATAGCGTCTCAAAACAAATGAGATGATCATGCACTAATGGCAATTGATGATGATGATAAATGCATAGCATACAAGCAAGCAAGTGCATATGAAGCAATCAAACAATCACTGAATAACAAACAGCACACTCTATAGCCAAACAATGGGGGCTCACACAAGAGGGTTTGACTTTAAAAGTCCACTGTAATGGGTAAAGGTCGCTCTTAACCTTGCCATTGAGAGGCTAAGGTGAAGCAGATGAAAAGGAGATGAGGGGTGTGCCTCATTGCTTCTATCTCAAATCAGAGAGAGCATCAAAGAAAGTGTGGGAGTTCAGAAAGTGGGAACTCTCTCCACATTATTGACTCGATAGATCTTGGGTATTTATCTCATTGCTTCAACCATGTAATGGGAGCAGAGAGAGGACACACTGAATAGTGGGGGATAGATTGCTTATCCCTACCTTCCACCAATTGCCTTACTTGAAGGACTTTTCCTGCTTAGGACAAATATAAACAAACACAGGCATTGCCTCTTAAGGAGGACTTCAGACAGTTTGCCCGGTCAAATAACAGACCGGGTCTCCAGACTACATGAAGAAGAAGTAATTATACCTCAAAGCAAATGCTAAATAGCAAAGCAAGCAATCAAGTTCAAAGAACTTAGGCAACTAAAGTACCTGCAAAAGTCAAACCAATTATTAAACAACTCAACAGTTAAAATCAAAAGAAATAAACCAAAAGTCAACCACAGAGGGACCAATTGTGCAAGGCACAAAGACTCAAACATATGAGTCACCTACAAAACAAAATGTTAGCACATGAAAAACAAACCAACTCAATCAAAATTGAAAGGTCTTTGGGGCATTGGTGCTCAACCTGAAACAGATGAACTCAACATAAGTCCAAAGGACCACTAGGGCTAGCCTAGGGTCAAAGATGAAAGAAAAAGTCAAGGCAGCAAGGAAAAGTCAACTCAAAGTCAAAGTCAACCAATTAGAAAACAATCACAATTGGGCCCACATTCAAATCATGCATCATTGTCATTTCATGGATATTTGAAGTCAAAACATGGCAAAGGAAAGCATACAAAAGTCAACAGAATGACTTGCATCAAAAGTCAACTCAAACAATTCCAAAAATTATGAAATAAATCACACTCAATCCTAACATCTAACATGGTATACATGCAAAATTTCATTGCATTTGGATGAGAGGAAGGCAGTCAAGTAAAATCATGAAATCAAACCAAATTCAAATAAGCATGGTGAAAGTCAACAAGTATGGGTCCAACTTCAAAAAATCATATCAATTTGAAAACAGAAGAGAAATGAATGAGATTAACATCAATGCAAAGCTTGAGATGTCTAGTTATCACATATGAAATTTCATGATCATACAATAAGATTTGAGAATTTCACAAAAGATTTGGCAAGGCATAGCACAAAAAGTCAACAAATGACCAAGTATGGAAGAAAATTCACAAATAAATGGAAAACAGCATGATTAATTCCAAGAAAATTCACACACAAACTAGACATGTGATAGATCATTCATGCAAAATTTGGGGCCATTTGGATGCAAGGAAGCATGTGAACAAAATTTGTGGAAATACATGATCATGGTATGACACCCAATGCAATACACAATTTCAAAAATTCATAACTCTCAATCCACCAATGATAAATGCACAAAGTCTATATGGAAATGAAGGTCAAGGAGTCTATTTTCACCACAAAAAAATCTCAAAGGCATTGGATATAACATGAATATTTCACAATTGAAATGGTGAGATGTATCAGTTATGCACATATGTTGGGAAAATAATTTCCCTAAAAAAATCCAGCCAATGGAAAAATCATTAAAATTCATAATTAAATACTAGACTCAATTGTGGACATCATGGAAAAAGAATCATAATTTTTGGATGAAAAATGAATTAGAAAATAATTGTTGAAGTTGGATGAAATAATGTAGCAAGCATGAACAAGAGCATGGCAAAAGGGGTCAAACAAAGTCAACAGGATGGCAATTTCGTAATACCGGGCGCCACTTAACCAAACTGCAGCGTTTTGGTCACGCTGAGGAAATGTTCCTATTGGCTATTAGCCAATGGAACAGTACATGCGCAAAGATTCAACAGCAAAAGCCAATCAAACAAATTCTGGGCATAACTCATGTATAAACCCTAGGGTTTCATGTAACAAACAGCACATTCATCATCCATGCATCATTTAAACCGTCAACACATGAACCAACATCATCAACCAATACTCGTGGCCATGAAATATCACTATTAAGCAACATTAATTAACAAACAAAACACACATAGACATGAGAATTCTGGGCATGGTATGGATTTAAACGGCAGCAGCATAACTTCATCATCATTCAACATCAATCATGCACGAACCAAACAAACAACATCAATAATCAACATGGCCACGTAACAACTATCATCATCTAACCTTAACCAACAACAAAACGTAATTACTCATGAGAAAAAAAAAAAAAACTGGGCAGGGTTATGTTATGAACAGGGCATCCTTCATGCATTCAAAAATTTCCAAAAGTCCAGAAACAGAAATTGAGCACCCTAATGGCTTCATTCAAGCATGGTGATGACTAAACCAAGCATAATTTTCAGTATAAAACACCATGGAATGAGATTCGAACCAAAATCATATGTGCATAAAACTTAAATCACAGATTTCTCACAATTTAATCAACCAAATCGTGTGGAACAAAGTGCATCTGCTTCAGCAAACTAAGACCTATACTAATCATGTGGTGGTTTGGCAAGAGAAGGCAATCGAAATTTTACCAATGATGAAGCAAGCTGATGATGCAGTGGTGTATTGGTAGTATTGTGCTGAAACAGATGGCTTTAATGCTCCACAATGATGGAATCTTGAGGTTGTTTGGCTCAATGGTGCATAGAGTTCTTCAAATCTTCCTTCACCATGGTTGATAGCTTGGAGATGCAGTGCCAAAGAAGGTGTTCCAGTTGATAAAGGATGGTTCAAAATGCCTCACAATGCAGTCCAAATGATGATGGATGCAAAGGTTCTTTGTGGTTTTTGGTGGTTTCTCCAAATCGAGTCAAAATGCAAGGTTGCAAGAGAGAAGGGAATGAGTTTTTTCTGTGTGTTTTCAAGTTGTGGCTAGGGTTAGAAAGAGCAGGAAATGTGTTTTTATATGTCTGTTTAGCAATGGTTAATCGAGTGCTAAGCTAGCTTAATTCAAAAATCAACAATTGCCATTTTTGCTAATTGCTCACAAGTGGAAAATGGAGGGTATAAGTTGGTCGAATGGGCCTGCCAACAGGCTGTACATGGCCTTTGCTTTTGCTGTTTGTAGTCTGTACTTGAGCTGCTAGCATGGTTTTGTTCTTATGAGTTCTTTTGCCAAAGTTTGCTAATTACACATATGGAAATGGAAGGTGCAAAGGGTTGGTCGAATGGGCCTTGAAAGGAGCAGAAAAAAGACATTCAATTTGCTGTTTTGTATGTACTTGTGAAATGCTAACCTTGTTTTTACTCTTTGAAGCCAATTGCACAAAATGACAACTTATGCAACTATGGTCAAAAATGTGGTAAAATAGTGGTATGATGATGGTTTTGGAATTGGAACATGTTTCAAATGTGATTCTAAACATTTCCCAATTGGCCAAATTAAGAAAAAGTCAAAGAAGCAAAAAGTCAAACTTGAGTCAAACTTTGAATTTTAAAGGAATAGGTCCAAAAATGCCATTTTGAATGGTGAGGTTTTGATGAATGAAATTTATATTTTTGGAAAGAGGATGAAAAATGTGGTTTGTAGGAAAAAACCCCACCAAATTTGGCCTTATGGTTTGAGAGATATGGCTTGTTGAAGTTCAAAAATTGGTGAAAATGATTTGATCATATCTTGACAACCACACATGGGATTTGGGTGTTCTTGGACTTTTTGAAAATGGGAGAACAAGATCTTCAACTTTCATGTTGGGCAAAAATTCATTTGAAGCTTGTATCATGATGTAAGTTTAAGATCAAGAAGTTTCCATTTTTGGCAGTTGAAATTACAGGTCCACTTTCTATTTCTGGAAAATTTTCTGATTGGCTTGATTTTCTTCCATGATGAGGCTTGACATGATAGATGAGGCTTATACAAGCATGAATGAGCTCCTTCAGATCAATTCTATCCATCAAATTTCTGATTAAATCAATAGTTGACCAAGTTTGACTTTTCTAGGGTTTTGAGTGACTGAACCACTTCTGATGATTTCCAAACCCTAATTCCTTGAGAACTTGACTTCAAATGATGTCTCAAGATATATGAACCTTTGATTAATGATCATGGTGCCCAAATTCTGCAAGAATGGCCACCATCCATTGCTTTGACTGATCAATGACTGACCTTGACCTAATTGCTGATGATTTCTTCAACTGCAAGCAACAAGGTTAGACTGACAATATTTTTGTACTTTTTGAATGATAAACATATGAAAGGCAAAGATATACAAATGCAAAGTATGCTTGGTGATCAAGAAACAAACCACAAGGCAACCAACCCACTAAGAGGGAAGCAAAGGCATGCATTGATCCTTGAGGTTATGATATGAATGATATGGGCCATGAGGGATCTTAGGGCCCAAAATTGGGGTCTTACAGATGCCCCTATTTAAGGTCATTCTAGCCGGAGAAGTGAAGTTTAGAAATCTTCATATCGACGCGGTAGAATGGACTTAAATAACAGTAATGAGACAAATTTTGGTCCCTAAGAGACCTCATGATGCAAATGTATGTATGCAAAAGACACAAATTCTGTGGGGAATATGATTCACACAGAAGAAAAGACGATCCATCGGAGTAGTACACTCACCAGGAACAGAGACTTTAACAAGACTCTATGGGGATAATAAAAGAAAAAGAAATGTGTGAATAATACACGACTCTAAACTGGGGAAAAACAAAACTGACACAACGTGAACAAAACACGACTCCGATTAAGGAAAACAGAAAAACAGACCAGAGAACTCACTGGGGAGTGAAGGACTCACACTGGGGAAAAGAATTCCAAAGGAAAATAAATCCATTGGGAAGACACAAACTGACTCCTGGGGAGAAGCAACAGAAAACTTCACTGAGGAAGTAACAAACAAATGAGATGTTACCGAGCATACGGGTAACAAACTCAGGAAAATCTGACTCCACAGGGGGACCGAAGTCATAATAAGGAGCAGAAAGGAGGGAACACCAAGGATACCGGTTACTGGGTATATAATAGGTGACCGACCAAAGCGTGAATTGGATTTCACTTCCAAAACACTCATCATCCTGAAGAGAGCTAGAAAAGCAAACTTGTTTATAGGATGGACATTCAATTCCACAAGGAAAATGAATCTTACTCTGAGGGGAAAACAATCAAAAGATTGACTCAAGAGCGCACGAGATATAATATCCATTACCGTCAGAACGTGGATAGAATACTCAGATGAGACATATTATTCATTACCGGCAGACCGTGAATAATATACTCGAAAGGAAAATTATCCTGAACCGGTTACTGGGTTGTTTATAGGATAAAGATCCGAAAACGTGAATTGGTTTTCACTTCCAAAACACTCATCATCCTGAACACAAACTGGTTAAAGGATGGACATTCGATTCTACAAAGAATGCGAATCTTACTCGACTGGGGAAGATCAACAAAGGACTCCAACCAAAGAGCGCATGAGACATATTATTCATTACCGGCAGACCGTGAATAATACACTCGCAAGGAAAAGACACCAGAGATACCGGTTACTGGGTATATAATAGGTGACTAACCAAAAAGAGAGACAATCGATACCAAGCATACGGGTAAACGAAAGACAACTCAAAGGGATAAATTGCAAGCATCCGGCAATTATCCAACAACAAAAATATTCGACTCCGCAAAGGGAAATAACGAATCTTACTCGACTGGGGAAACACAAAAGGCTTCGACTGAAGAGTGCATGAGATATACTATTCATTACCGGCAAACCGTGAATAATATACTCGCATGGAAGATTATCCACAACCGGTTACTGGGTTAATAAAGGATAAATCAACCGAAAAGAAAGGTATCGAGATACCAAATCAGGTATATAATGATGACCAATCAAAAGGAACAACAGACATTACCAACAAAAGGGTAAATGAAAGGTGAACTGCTGAGGATAAATTGCAAGCATCCGGCAATTATCGACAGAGACTAGCTGGGGATGCACTGGTAAACAACCAATGATCCGGGGAACAAATCACTAGCATACGGTGAAAAGACCCACTGGGGATAAAATTGCTAGCATACGGCAATTATCCACAAAAGACTTGCTGAGGATATAAGTGCTGATCTGAGCAACTTATGCAAGCAAAGGAAAATCATCATCAAATATTGAATGAAGATAACCACAAAATTAGGATTTACATCTACCGAATACGGGGTAGAAGACCAACAACTCCGCGTGGGGATAGAACAAATCACAAATCCGCACGGGAAACCAAAATAGGGTTTATAACAAACCACCAACTGCTGAAGAGCAGGAAAAATAGGATTTACAACTACCGGGTAGTAGGTAGAAAACCAAAAACTCTGGCTGGAGAATAAAAGGTGTATAACCACAAATTCTGTCAAGAAAGCCAGGAAAGATAGGACTTACAACTGCTGGTTTGTAGGCAGAGGCCCAAAAACATTCCGCTGGGGAACAACCCACTGGGAAGCACAAGACGTTTGACAAATAGCCAATTCGGGAATGATCCGAAAAGACGGATTGAATCAAGACACGTCCTAATGAGGATGTAACTCAAATAGGAAAATCCATCCCAATATATGTGTTGGGAGGAAACGGAAGAAACCATCATCCACGAGGATATATCTCAGTGGGGAACTGCAGAAGGAAAGGACAAACTTTTTCTGCTTATGGGGTTGACTCTATATGGAGAGATTTTATAACACCCGACATCTGCTTGGGGAGATCTGTAAAGAGATCCATATCACCATAGCGAGAGACACGACAAACAAAAGATATATGGCAAGAAATGCAACATGAATATCTGAATGTTTATGAATATGCATGAATATGCGTGATTTATGTTTGATGAATGCTGACAAAACAGACAATTCTAACACAAACAGGTTCAGGAACCAACGTCCGGTATTATACTTCCAGGGGAAAAACCAGCTGGAGAGCCAATCTGCGGAGATCCACATGCTGTAAAGCAAAGATCTGCAGGTACTGCTGAAGAAGCAGAGAATCAGAGATATCAGGAAACAACCCAATCAGGGTACAGAAAGTCACAACGGGCAGAAACAGCCACCAAGACAAATCTGTAGGGGAACAAGAGAAGTCCCAAAGTATATCTGCAGGGGATCCCAGTGTCAATTGAGAAACAAAAAGTGCATAAGCACGAACCGCTGTAGAAGCAAATCCACACAACTCCACTGAGGGAGAGTGATATCATCCAAGTAGAATCTAACTGCATAAGCAACTCTACTGGGGAAAAGCTGTCGGCTACTCTCTTGGGGAACAACCACTGAGGGAGGACAGATCAAACAAGTATATTCTGCAACGGACCACTCCACTTGGGGAGAATATACACAGCAAAACTGATCACAACAAGTAGATTCTGCAATATAAGCCACTCTACTGGGGATCACAAACAGTCAGGAAATCAAATCCGCTCACTGGAAGCTAAAGTCATCATCCGACCATATCGGGGATTGAATGAGTATCAACGGGCAAAACTGCCACAACAAACAATCTGCAGACTAAGCTGAGGAAAAGATGGTTGCAATACACTGGGATATCAACCCAAATCAAAACTGCTCAGGAAAACAAATCCTGCTCTGCTGGAGAGAATAACTCTGATGGAGAGATAGCAACAAATCCACAGACGACTTCGCCGGGGAAAAGGTAAAGTACCGGGTATCAAACCACTGACCTACCAAGTCTTCAAAAAGACAACAATCATGCTGAGGAAACAGACAAATCCTGCTGGCACACTGCATGGGGAAAAGCGGTAACAACTCCACTTGCAACCCTGGTGGGGATATTAATAACAGCTCTACTTACGACTCCGAGGGGAGTATCAATCAATCAGTTATAATCATGACTGTGCTGAGGAGACAAATAAAGTCTGGGGATACAACCCACTGGAGAAAGTGACGGGGCACCAAGATGACAAACCATCAACCACCGAAAATTCTAAAGAAAACACCCATGCTAGGGGAAAACTGCTGCTGGAGAAAACAAACTCTTCAACAACAAATCACTTGCGACTGTACTGGGGAACAACCCCAACAATAACTCTGCTCGAGGAGCAATCTCATCAAAGATCTGAAGAAAGAAGATACCACCAAACCAGGAATATGAACCAATGTCTTACCTGTTGGGAATCATGCCACCCTCGGGAGAGCACTGAGATATTCTTGAGTATCCTTTCAATCTTGTGAATGTTCACTTTGTATAAAACAACAAATTTGAAAAAATTTGATTTGTTTAAAACAATGACATTTTATCAATTTAAAACATGCAAAACATTTGTTGAATTGAAACAAATAAGAGTGCAAATAAATTGGATAAAAAGCTCAAATTGATTTGATAGAATGGTAGTCTGCAAATGGCAAGACTCCATAGATCTGTACAAATTTGAAATCAGTGATATATATTGGAAGAGGGCTACATTGAACATAATGATCCTTTCTCTACCAATTTGAATCTCGATGTATCCGAAGCTTCAGTTGACGACGAATCGAGAATCTGCTGACGAAATGACGACTGATGAACCAGAAAGTCTTGTCAGGATGCAGTTACTTGCCAAATCCCTAATTTTTGCCTAGATTGCCCCAGAGTGAGGTACTCAATCTAGCGGGATGCAAATATATCTTTTTTTCAAGTCTCTAATTTTTGCCTGGATTACCCTTGCGGGTTCTCCACCGAGACGCTCATTTTTGCCTAAGCCGCCCTTTCGGGTTTTCAACTTAGCGAGCTATTCTGTTTTTTTTTTCTCTTTTTTTCATTTGCATATACTTTTTTTTTTAGGCAAAGTATCTCTTAACTGCATCTGAATTCACAGGACGAGTGAAATCCTCCCCATCCATTGTTGTAAGCATCAAAGCACCGCCTGAAAAGGCTCTCTTAACAACATATGGACCCTCGTAGTTTGGAGTCCACTTGCCCCTGGAATCGGGCGCGAAAGACAAAACTTTCTTGAGCACAAGGTCACCTTCTCGGAACACACGAGGCTTGACCTTCTTGTCGAATGCTTTCTTCATTCTTTGCTGATATAACTGACCATGACACATGGCAGTTAATCGCTTCTCTTCGATCAAATTCAGTTGGTCATATCGACTCTGAATCCATTCAGAGTCTGTCAACTTGGCTTCCATCAAGACTCGCATTGATGGGATCTCCACCTCTACTGGGAGAACGGCTTCCATGCCATAAACAAGAGAGAAAGGGGTTGCCCCTGTTGAAGTGCGTACAGACGTACGATATCCATGCAAAGCAAATGGCAGCATCTCATGCCAATCTTTGTACGTGACAGTCATCTTCTGGACAATTCTCTTGATATTCTTGTTAGCAGCTTCAACAGCCCCATTCATCTTAGGTCTGTAAGGAGAGGAATTATGGTGTGCAATCTTGAATTCAGCGCACAACTCATCCATCATCTTGTTATTCAGATTGGATCCATTATCAGTAATGATCCTCTCTGGCACACCATAACGGCAAATCAGCTGGTTCTTGATAAACTTCACAACCACCTTCCTGGTTACATTCGCATACGACGCGGCTTCAACCCATTTGGTGAAGTAATCAATTGCTACGAGAATAAACCGATGTCCATTGGACGCTTTTGGCTCAATCATACCGATCATGTCGATTCCCCACATAGAGAAAGGCCATGGTGATGAAATCACATTCAGAAGTGTCGGAGGAATATGAATCTTATCCGCATAAATTTGACACTTGTGACATTTCTTCACATACTTGCAACAGTCAGACTCCATTGTCAGCCAATAGTAGCCTGCTCTCAACATTTTCTTAGCCATGGCATGTCCATTGGAATGAGTACCAAATGAACCTTCATGGACCTCAGTCATCAATAGGTTTGCTTCGTATCTATCCACGCATCTGAGCAAAACCATATCAAAATTTCTCTTGTACAGCACTTCACCACTGAGGTAGAAACTGCCTGACAACCTTCTCAAAGTTTTCCTATCTTTCACAGATGCCCCAGGCGGGTAGACCTGATTCTGGAGGAAATTCTTGATATCAAAATACCAAGGCTTGTCATCTTTCACGTCTTCAATTGCAAATATGTGAGCGGGTCTGTCCAAGCGCATCACAGTAATGTTGGGGACATCATTCCATCATCTGACAACAATCATGGAAGCAAGCGTTGCAAGGGCATCTGCCATCCGATTATCCTCTCGAGGAATATGATAAAATTCAACTTCTGTAAAGAAAGTTGAAATTCTCCTTGCATAATCTCTGTACGGAATGAGACCTGGTTGATTTGTCTCCCATTCACCTTTGATCTGATTGACAACCAAAGCTGAATCACCATAGACATCAAGATACTTGATTCTTAAGTCAATGCATTCTTCAAGTCCCATAATACAGGCTTCGTACTCCGCCATATTATTCGTGCATTTGAAAGTTAGCCTTGCTGTAAATGGAATGTGCGAACCCTGGGGATTAACAATTACTGCCCCAATTCCATTTCCATATTGATTTACAGCGCCATCAAACACCATCGTCCATCTGGAACCAGGTTCTGGACCTTCATCAAGTGTAGGCTCATCGCAATCTTTCATCTTCAAATACAGAATTTCCGCGTCAGGGAAGTCATACTGAACAGACTGATGATCTTCAATTGGCTGGTGCGCTAGATGGTCAGCCAAGATACTACCTTTGATAGCTTTCTGAGCTCGATACTCGATATCATACTCAGACAGCAACATCTGCCAACGGGCAATCCTCCCAGTTAAAGCAGGCTTCTCGAAGATGTACTTAATTGGATCCATTCTGGATATCAACCAAGTTGTATGATTTATCATGTACTGGCGCAAACGCTTAGCTGCCCAAGCTAAAGCACAGCACGTCTTCTCAAGCATAGAGTACCGAGACTCACAATCAGTAAACTTTTTACTGAGGTAGTAGATAGCAAACTCCTTCTTCCCTGATTCATCTTGTTGACCGAGTACACAACCCATCGAGTCTTCAAGAACTGTCAAGTACATAATCAGAGGTCTTCCTTCTACAGGCGGAGACAAAATCGGAGGTTCGGACAGATACTCTTTGATACTGTCGAAAGCTTTCTGGCAATCCTCGGTCCAATCATGAGACTGATCTTTCCGGAGGAGCTTGAATATCGGCGCACATGTGGCAGTCATGTGGGATATAAATCTGGAAATGTAGTTCAAGCGGCCAAGAAAACCTCGGACTTGCTTCTCAGTTTTGGGTGCGGGCATCTCTTGTATTGCTTTGACCTTTGCAGGATCAACCTCAATACCTCTTTCACTTACCACAAAACCCAACAACTTTCCGGAACGGACTCCAAAAGTACATTTGTTCGGATTCAGACGAAGCTGGAACTTCCTTAAACGCTGGAAAAGCTTCAACAAATGCTCAATATGCTCAACTTCCGTTCGGGACTTAGCGATCATATCATCAACATAGACTTCTATCTCCTTGTGCATCATATCATGAAACAAGGTAGTCATAGCTCGTTGATACGTGGCTCCGGCGTTCTTCAAACCGAAGGGCATCACTCGATAACAGAATGTTCCCCAAGGTGTGATGAATGTTGTCTTCTCCATATCCTCTGGTGCCATCTTAATTTGATTATATCCGGAAAATCCGTCCATAAAAGAAAAGACTTTGAATTTAGCTGTATTGTCTACCAACATGTCAATGTGTGGTAGAGGAAAATCATCTTTTGGACTAGCTTTATTCAAGTCTCTATAATCAACGCACATACGGACTTTTCCGTCCTTCTTAGGAACAGGCACAATGTTGGCCACCCATTGAGGATATGTCGAAGTCACCAGAAACCCCGCATCAATTTGCTTCTGAACTTCCTCTTTGATCTTCACTGCCATATCTGGATGAGTTCTTCTGAGCTTCTGCTTCACAGGCACGCACTCAGGCTTCAAAGGCAGGAAATGTTGCACAATATCTGTATCTAAACCCGGCATGTCTTCATAGGACCAAGCAAAGATATCTGAATATTCTCGTAGCAAGCTGATCAAATCTTCCTTAACAGACCCTTCAAGAAGTGCCCCAATCTTCACCAGGCGCTCACAATCTTCAGATCCCAAGTTGACTGTTTCCAAGTCTTCGAGATGCGGCTGAATAATCTTCTCTTCGTGCTCAAGGAGACGGGTGATCTCATCAGGAATCTCTTCAACGTCATCTTCTTCTGCCTCAAATACAGGGAATTCAAAATTGGGAGATGGCGTTGGATCATTATGTTCAATGGGTTTTAGGATCAACCTGCATAATGATTTTGGTTAAGAAAAACTTCACAATTTAAACAAGCAAATCATTATGCAGATGAAAGAATGTTGCTTTTACAGCTTTTATTTTGTTTTTATGGCTTTTTTGTGATCACTGATTTCATAAAGAAAAGCAAAAAGTGAAAACAAAGGAAAAACAAATGTTTTGACAATGCAAAAATTGAATGAAAATATCATTGTATATATGCTTTGCCAACAATGTCATCACTTCTCCTTTTGGCATGGGAGAAGGGTTTTAAACAAAATGAACAATTACTCTGATCTATGGATAACTGTAGGAACATCCACAGCGACCCAATTGTGGCAGACACCATCAGGAATAACAAAGTTGTTCAGATCTTCTGCATCTTCTTCTTCAATGATAGCAGCAGCTTCCTCTTCTGCAGGTTGATCAGCATGGATGAATCCTCCACTGGTGAACAGACCTTGCTCGTTGCATGCCCCAGAACCAAAGCCAATGCCAGCCCGGGATCGGTTATCTTCAAGCTCAAGCACTTTCCCTAATCCAGCAACTGCACCACATTCAATGGCCAGCTTAGCATCACGGTAGGAAGTGAATGAAGGAGACTTCTTCTCGATTGGTTTATCAATAGATAAAGCTTGAAACTGAGTTCCAACTTCATCCTCTGCATCAATGTACGAGAAAGAAGATAAATTACTGACCAGGAGAGCCTTTTCTCCCCCTACTACAACCAATTTCTTGTTTTTCACAAACTTCAACTTTTGGTGTAGGGTGGATGTCACGGCGCCAGCCTCGTGAATCCATGGTCTGCCCAAGAGACAGCTGTATGATGGGTGAATATCCATTACTTGAAAAGTGATCTGGAAATCACTTGGTCCTATCTTGATTGGGAGGTCAACTTCCCCAATCACGGTCTTGCGCGACCCATCAAAAGCTTTAACAACAACCCCACTCTGCCTCATAGGAGGACCTTGATATGACAATCGTGAGAGTGTGGATTTTGGCAATACATTCAGGGACGATCCAGTGTCCACCAACACATTGGACATTGCATCAGATTTGCAATTCATAGAGATGTGTAAAGCCATGTTGTGGTCTCTTCCCTCCTCAGGGAGATCAGCGTCACAAAAGCTCAGAGTGTTGCAAGCAGTAATGTTTGCAACAATGCTATCAAATTGTTCCAAGGTGACGTCGTGATCGACGTACGCCAGGTCCAAGACTTTTTGCAAAGATTCCCGATGGGGTTCTGAATTCAGCAATAGAGAAAGAATGGAAATCTTTGAGGGCGTGTGTAGAAGCTGGTCTACAATGTTGTACTCACTCTTTCTGATGAGCCTCAGCATCTCATCAGATTCTTCATCAACAATGCCACTCGGGCCAACAGAAGAAACAGGAGTCTTTTGTACAGACGAGGAGGGTTTGGCGACATCAAGTGCCGGATTCTGAACATTCACAGCATTCCCTACAGGGTGCTCAACAGATTCAGAAGAAACAGCAGGAGCTTTGGCAGGTGCGGAAAACACACGACCACTCCGGGTCAATCCACTGACATCAGCAACAGTGGTCACAGAAGTTGACGGCAGAGGTACCTCAACCCCATCCTGGACAGCAACAGGATTGTATCTGAAAGGTACAGCTTTATCGGATGAATACGGCACAGGGCCAGATGGTTTGATGATCAAAGCAGGGGATGCCTTAGGCTTGTTGCTATTATAGCGAATAACAACGGGCTCTGGAAGCTTGAACACCGGTGATATGACGTTCACCTCAGGCTCAACTGTATCAACATTGCGATTCTGGAGAATCTCAATGGTACCTTCATTCAACATCATTTGAAGTTCCTTACGAACTTGGTCACAGCCCAAACGATTGACCGAGCAGACGCGACACTGGTCATGGTTATGCTTCAAATAGCTGTACTGACACAGCATCTTATGTAATCCAACCAATGACTGCCGGATATGACTGACGTACTTAACCTTGTACTTCCCAAGGTCTTCCTGGATCATATTGACAGATTTCCCATGCGAAGGCAATGGGTTCCTGGTGACATTCGGGTTTGAGTCTTCAAAACTCAGAATTCCGCTTCTCATAAGGTCTTGAACCTTAGTCTTCAGCTGGAAACAATTTTCAATGTCATGGCCCGGAGCGCCAGAATGATAGACACAGTGCTGGTCAGGCTTGTACCACCACTGGGGGTTGATTGGAATTACAGGAGGATCTCTAGGAGACACCAACTTCCGCTCTATCAGAGAGGGATAGAGCTCTGCATACGACATCGGAATCGGATCAAAGCTGATCTTCTTCCTATCATAGTTCACATTAGCCTGATTGGTTGTACTTCCACGAGGCTGGTAAGCCTGTTGCTGTGGACGTTGCTGTTGCTGGTATTGCGGTTGTGGGTATTGCTGCTGATGCTGATATTGTTGAGCATTATCCTTGAATACAGGTGCCACATGAGCCACCTGATGCTGATGTCCGGCACGACGTGCAGGCTTCCTCTGAACAGAGGGTCTTCGATGTTTGGGCTGAGACTGCACAGCATGGGCTTCACCTTCTTTCCTCTTAAACGTTCCATACCGCTTAGAGGAAGAACCATCATCTTTAGACAACCGTCCTTCACGGACACCTTCTTCAAGACGCATCCCCATGTTCACCATCTCGGTGAAATCAGAGGGAGCGCTAGCCACCATTCTCTCATAGTAAAATGACCCAAGAGTCTTCAGGAAGATCTTGGTCATCTCCTTCTCTTCTAATGGTGGAGTGATTTGAGCTGCCAGCTCACGCCATCTCTGGGCGTACTCCTTGAACGACTCCTTGTCCTTTTGTGACATAGACCTGAGTTGATCTCTGTCAGGCGCCATGTCAACGTTGTATTTATATTGCTTGACGAAAGCTTCGCCAAGGTCATTGAAAGAGCGGATGTTGGCACTGTCCAGACTCATGTACCAACGGAGAGCAGCACCAGACAAACTGTCTTGGAAGTAGTGGATCAAGAGTTGATCATTGTCGGTCTGCGTTGACATCTTTCGGGCATACATGACCAAGTGTGCCAAAGGACAAGTGTTCCCTTTATATTTTTCAAAGTCTGGGACTTTGAATTTGACTGGTATCTTCACACCGGGAACTAGACAAAGTTCGGCTGCTGACTTGCCGAAGAGATCTTTGCCTCTAAGAGTTCTCAATTCTTTTCTCAGCTCGAGGAATTGATCGTTCATAGCATCCATTTTCTCATGAACATCTGAGCCTTCAGAAGCCTCAGAGTGATAAATGGTGTCGTCTACCCTCGGCATGGTATGCACGACAGGAGGAACAGGTATAGGGACCGGGCTAGATGCCGGCATTTGAGCAAATGTAGGAGCTGGCAGATCAGGCATGAAGCCGGGAGGCATCCCCCAAGGAAAACCGGGAGGCATGGCATTAGGCTGATGGGCACTGACAGGCACCGATGAAGTAGCTATCTCA
Organism: Lathyrus oleraceus; assembly: GCF_024323335.1. Classification (NCBI taxonomy): domain Eukaryota; kingdom Viridiplantae; phylum Streptophyta; class Magnoliopsida; order Fabales; family Fabaceae; genus Lathyrus; species Lathyrus oleraceus. The sequence goes on along the minus strand of NC_066580.1, from coordinate 72,224,401 downwards.
GATATAACGGTCCGCTGAACCGGAGTTGCTGGCTGAGGAGCAGGCTGATTCTGGGCAGCAAGAAGTTGCTCCATCAGAACGCCAAGTCTGGCGACTTCATCTCTCAAACTCTGGTTCTCTTGTTCCAATTGCTCCATAATCCTTGCAGAGTTGACTCGCGTATAATACCGGTGAGTCAGCTTGTCTTCAAAATAAATGAAGATCAACAGTTAGAACCGGAAGACCAGAAAAATGGGTACCTGTTTATGCAAGAATGATGCATGAAATGCTTGTGCACATGCTTTGATTTTCAAGGAACCCTTAGGGTATTGTTTGCAACATTTTGAATTTTAAACATTTTTGATTGCTCATGGAAAATATTTCATTCAAAATATTAAGACAAAGAAGCACAGCATTCTTTTAAATATTACAAAGAGAAAAGGTAAATAACATCCTATGGATCCCTATCAGCTCGGGATGCTGGAAGACGAGAAGTGTACAACTTCTTGATCTCTCTCTCATAGGCGGCCTCCATATCAGCTTTCTCCTTTGCAAGTTGATCATACTTCCTTTTCCAGAATTTGGAAGACTGAGGAAGCAGAGAAGTCCAAGTGTCATTCGGATCGTCGATCACTCGGTGCTCGAGAAATTCAATCATATCATCCTTCTCCTTGAGCTGCTGCAGCAATTCCTCTCTCTCGCGGATCCAGGCACGCGAAAGGTCTTCTTCTCTCAACTCCTCTACACGTTGGGTAGGGAGGGTTGAAGGCCCAGCCACATCCAACAGTGTAGGTCTCGGATGATCATACGGCATCAGGTAGGTAGCAGCCCTCTGTCTGACCCAAGAGGTGTACGGCTCCAAAGCAATGCAGTTCTTTGGACCCAATTCATTCCTACTCTTTATGCGAATATTGCGCCAAGCGCGGACAAATCTGGCTTTCAGGCCTTGGGGATCTTTACCCTCCTGAAAGAATACACCTTCTAACAGAATGTTATGGGGTTTATCCTTTAGGGGGAACCCAAGCTAACGACGTGCAAGCGTAGGGTTGTAGGTAATCCCACCACATGTACCAAGAAGAGGCACGTTGGGGAATTCACCACAAGAATTAATGATCTGGACGGTATCATACACGCGATCATACCAGGTGATATCATCATTGGTGAGAGACATGAGTCTCTGAGACCACCGTAGACATCCCTTGTTCTCCTTGAAAGCAACTGTCTGCGGCAAGTGCGAAATAAACCACTTGTACAGCAGGGGTAAACAGCAGACAATGACTCCTCCATTCTTCATATTCCTCAGATGCATGGAGACATACGCATCACCCAACAAGGTCGGAACTGGATTAAGGACTGAAAAAATCCTAATGGCGTTCATGTCGACGAACTTGTCGAAGTTGGGAAACAGCACCAATCCATAGATAAGCAAAACGAACAGAGCCTCAAAGGCATCCTCACTCATGGCCTTCCCATAGAAAATGGCTTGAGCAATAAGGAACTCGGAGGGAAAACCCTGAATTCCGCCTTTGATAGCTAGATTAGCTCTAATCAGATCTTCATCTATGTGCAACAGACTGGAAATCTCTCGAGCAGATGGAATGCTCTCTAGGCCACTGAACGGCACTTGATCCAGAATCGGAATCCCAATAAGGTGAGAGTATTCTTCCAAAGTCGGCAACAGCTGGAAGTCCGGAAATAAGAAGCAATGATAGAGCGGATCATAGAACTGAGCAAGAGTGCTCATTAATCCCTCATCCACCTGAGTAGTCAGCAACGGCAGAAGCTTTCCATAGCGAGCCTTGAAACCCAAGGGATCTAATACATACGATGTCAAATTCCTTAACTCTTTTACATCAGGCTGCTTGAAGCTGTACTTCTTTGTGTGCCTTTTCGGTCTTTCCATATCTGAAAATTTTGCAAATAACCTTTTAAGTTCCTTGAAAATTTTCTCTTTTGATGACATGAATGCGGATGAATGCGTGAATGCATGAATGCAACAAACACACTCAAGGATCAAGCAAAGCACACCAAACAAAGGTCGTGGGAAAGCTCTATGTATCCCTAATATCAATCATCCATTTTGGTGGATTTAGGTTTTCACCTTATCGACACCCAAGTTCCATTGATATTAACGGTACATGAACCGGTTCTAACATTCTTAATATCAACCAGCCGCTTTGGTGGATTTTAGGTTTTACACCTGATCCGGGATCCATTGATATTAACAATGCTTGAACGACTCAACCACGAATCACGGGTTTGTTGAGAGTCACGAGCATGGAGTCTCGGTTAAGAACCACCCAAAGGGAGTGTACTAGGGTTTAAACCTGCCAGACATGTTCTATCAGAGGTTCCCATAATCATCGTTCCATCTTTCGAATATTTTCGGAGGAACGAATACTCGTATTCCAAGAATATTCTCAAGAGAAACTCTTATGAGTGTAGTATCGCGTAACAATCGTATCAGAACTGACATCTGAACGACCTCCGCACTACGGTCCTAAAAATAGGCCAAGATGGGTTTGGTAAACTAAGGTCCTTGGCTTCTGCGGAACATGATTGAAAGAATAATGCCTAACCACAAATAACTTGTGTGACATTATTAGTTCAACATGACCTCCACCAAGTGAATGGACTCGCAAGTCAACTGGCTAAGGACTACTCCACACCAGTCAACAAGACTATGCCATTCTCCTATCCTAGAGAGCACTCGAGTTCGGGTACAGAACTCATCTCACAGATCACCAAAGCAAACAGCAAATGTATATCAAGCAATTCACACATTACAATCAATACATTCATCCCAAATTGTACAAAAATATGTCAGATAAAGAATAATAACATATATCACAACAAGGGTGAAAAGTAGGCAATACAACCAGAGATTCTGGGTTCGATCCCCAGCAGAGTCGCCACTTTTCTGTAGCGGTGTATTCGTCGCTATATGATCTATCGATTAAATCATAAGCTAGGAGATACGTTGAAATTTTCGAGTCGCCACCGCACTTTTATTTATCCAAAGGATTGGCTAAAAAGCGAACAAAAGCCTAAGAAGTTTTACACGTAGAAAACTAATAAAAAGATCAGAGAGTCTGGGTAAGGGGTAAATTACGCAATGGGAAGGTGTTAGGCACCCACTACGTCCTAGGTACTCCTAGGGAGCCCTTTTCACACTTGTTGTAAAAGATTGTTATTTGTTATGACATAAAGATTGTGCAAACATGATTGGGATGATGAGAAAAGAATATACATTTTTTATTATTATTGGGTTCGAACGGATGAACCCGTTGCCTACGTACCTTCCATCAAAGGTAAGGATCAGAACGCCGTAGTTCGGCTAAAAGATTTCCGAAAGTTGGTGGATTCAGTTTTAAACACAAGCACTGAGGCTTTTCATTATCAATGGGAGAACACTCGACCAAAAACAACATCCACCATGCGAGGATAGCTTCGACGTACTAGAGGGGTTAGCCCTGTTTGAAGTACGGAAGTCTTACTGTCAACTCACTAAGGATAGGCAAGATTTACATCAACCACAAAGATAATTGAAACCTATGGCTAATGCATGAAAAGATTAATGGACAAAGCCAAAACCAGTGAATGAGTGAAGTTAATTGATTGTGATTATGAAAATGAAGTCAAAGTATGATTAAGATTGATTCAAATAAGTATTATGAAATGGAGTTTTGAAGAAAGTCAAGGACTTGAGTCCAGGTTTTTAGTTAGAAAACATGAAGATGTTTGCACGACACTTATGTCAAATTTGGAAGGTAAAGTGTGAAAAAGTCTAGGACATAATGAATGATGAATGGATGAAGATGGATAGTAAAACTTCTTAGAAGGTTCACTTCTTGAAATCATATAGCAGATGATTCAAGTGTGTCCTTTGGAATAGCAATTAATAATAACAAACAAACAAAGCAAGCAAAAGCGGATATCGGATGCCAATCACTGGTCTTATACCAATCTCCTAAAACAAAATGGGATATCAGATGCCACTCAATGGACTTACACTAATCTCCACAGGCAAAGAAATAAAAAGCGGATACCGGATACCAATAGATGGATTTACACCAGTCTCCTAAAACAAAACAGGATATCAGATGCCACTCAATGGTCTTACACTAATCTCCTCAGAAGGAAAACAAAGATGAAACATGGAAGTCAACTGCCAATCTATCTGGACTTAGGTCAGCTTCACAGTATGCTCACAGGAAATCCAATGCCACATCACAGGGACTTACAATGGATCCTCACATACAAGAACAAAAGCAACAACATGATCACAGGAATGCAAATGCCAACTTACAGGGACTTATAATTGCAACCTCTCATACAAACAGATGAACAGACTATGATCACAGGAAAGCAGATGCCAACTTACAGGGACTTATAACTGCAACCTCACATACAAATCAAACAGATCAAATTATGATCACAGGATAACAGATGCCAACTTACAGGGACTTATAACTGTATCCTCACATACAAAACCAAACAGATCAAATTATGATCACAGGATAACAGATGCCAACTTACAGGGACTTACAACTGTATCCTCACATACAAACAGATAAACAGAAGATAAGATGAGTGGCCAAGATGATGGTCTTACAACTCACTTCCACATCATAGGAGCAAATGCCAAAGCAATGGACTTACAATTGTCCTCAATGGGCAAGCAACAATGATAGCGTCTCAAAACAAATGAGATGATCATGCACTAATGGCAATTGATGATGATGATAAATGCATAACATACAAGCAAGCAAGTGCATATGAAGCAATCAAACAATCACTGAATAACAAACAGCACACTCTATAGCCAAACAATGGGGGCTCACACAAGAGGGTTTGACTTTAAAAGTCCACTGTAATGGGTAAAGGTCGCTCTTAACCTTGCCATTGAGAGGCTAAGGTGAAGCAGATGAAAAGGAGATGAGGGGTGTGCCTCATTGCTTCTATCTCAAATCAGAGAGAGCATCAAAGAAAGTGTGGGAGTTCAGAAAGTGGGAACTCTCTCCACATTATTGACTCGATAGATCTTGGGTATTTATCTCATTGCTTCAACCATGTAATGGGAGCAGAGAGAGGACACACTGAATAGTGGGGGATAGATTGCTTATCCCTACCTTCCACCAATTGCCTTACTTGAAGGACTTTTCCTGCTTAGGACAAATATAAACAAACACAGGCATTGCCTCTTAAGGAGGACTTCAGACAGTTTGCCCGGTCAAATAACAGACCGGGTCTCCAGACTACATGAAGAAGAAGTAATTATACCTCAAAGCAAATGCTAAATAGCAAAGCAAGCAATCAAGTTCAAAGAACTTAGGCAACTAAAGTACCTGCAAAAGTCAAACCAATTATTAAACAGCTCAACAGTTAAAATCAAAAGAAATAAACCAAAAGTCAACCACAGAGGGACCAATTGTGCAAGGCACAAAGACTCAAACATATGAGTCACCTACAAAACAAAATGTTAGCACATGAAAAACAAACCAACTCAATCAAAATTGAAAGGTCTTTGGGGCATTGGTGCTCAACCTGAAACAGATGAACTCAACATAAGTCCAAAGGACCACTAGGGCTAGCCTAGGGTCAAAGATGAAAGAAAAAGTCAAGGCAGCAAGAAAAAGTCAACTCAAAGTCAAAGTCAACCAATTAGAAAACAATCACAATTGGGCCCACATTCAAATCATGCATCATTGTCATTTCATGGATATTTGAAGTCAAAACATGGCAAAGGAAAGCATACAAAAGTCAACAGAATGACTTGCATCAAAAGTCAACTCAAACAATTCCAAAAATTATGAAATAAATCACACTCAATCCTAACATCTAACATGGTATACATGCAAAATTTCATTGCATTTGGATGAGAGGAAGGCAGTCAAGTAAAATCATGAAATCAAACCAAATTCAAATAAGCATGGTGAAAGTCAACAAGTATGGGTCCAACTTCAAAAAATCATATCAATTTGAAAACAGAAGAGAAATGAATGAGATTAACATCAATGCAAAGCTTGAGATGTCTAGTTATCACATATGAAATTTCATGATCATACAATAAGATTTGAGAATTTCACAAAAGATTTGGCAAGGCATAGCACAAAAAGTCAACAAATGACCAAGTATGGAAGAAAATTCACAAATAAATGGAAAACAGCATGATTAATTCCAAGAAAATTCACACACAAACTAGACATGTGATAGATCATTCATGCAAAATTTGGGGCCATTTGGATGCAAGGAAGCATGTGAACAAAATTTGTGGAAATACATGATCATGGTATGACACCCAATGCAATACACAATTTCAAAAATTCATAACTCTCAATCCACCAATGATAAATGCACAAAGTCTATATGGAAATGAAGGTCAAGGAGTCTATTTTCACCACAAAAAAATCTCAAAGGCATTGGATATAACATGAATATTTCACAATTGAAATGGTGAGATGTATCAGTTATGCACATATGTTGGGAAAATAATTTCCCTAAAAAAATCCAGCCAATGGAAAAATCATTAAAATTCATAATTAAATACTAGACTCAATTGTGGACATCATGGAAAAAGAATCATAATTTTTGGATGAAAAATGAATTAGAAAATAATTGTTGAAGTTGGATGAAATAATGTAGCAAGCATGAACAAGAGCATGGCAAAAGGGGTCAAACAAAGTCAACAGGATGGCAATTTCGTAATACCGGGCGCCACTTAACCAAACTGCAGCGTTTTGGTCACGCTGAGGAAATGTTCCTATTGGCTATTAGCCAATGGAACAGTACATGCGCAAAGATTCAACAGCAAAAGCCAATCAAACAAATTCTGGGCATAACTCATGTATAAACCCTAGGGTTTCATGTAACAAACAGCACATTCATCATCCATGCATCATTTAAACCGTCAACACATGAACCAACATCATCAACCAATACTCGTGGCCATGAAATATCACTATTAAGCAACATTAATTAACAAACAAAACACACATAGACATGAGAATTCTGGGCATGGTATGGATTTAAACGGCAGCAGCATAACTTCATCATCATTCAACATCAATCATGCACGAACCAAACAAACAACATCAATAATCAACATGGCCACGTAACAACTATCATCATCTAACCTTAACCAACAACAAAACGTAATTACTCATGAGAAAAAAAAAAAAAACTGGGCAGGGTTATGTTATGAACAGGGCATCCTTCATGCATTCAAAAATTTCCAAAAGTCCAGAAACAGAAATTGAGCACCCTAATGGCTTCATTCAAGCATGGTGATGACTAAACCAAGCATAATTTTCAGTATAAAACACCATGGAATGAGATTCGAACCAAAATCATATGTGCATAAAACTTAAATCACAGATTTCTCACAATTTAATCAACCAAATCGTGTGGAACAAAGTGCATCTGCTTCAGCAAACTAAGACCTATACTAATCATGTGGTGGTTTGGCAAGAGAAGGCAATCGAAATTTTACCAATGATGAAGCAAGCTGATGATGCAGTGGTGTATTGGTAGTATTGTGCTGAAACAGATGGCTTTAATGCTCCACAATGATGGAATCTTGAGGTTGTTTGGCTCAATGGTGCATAGAGTTCTTCAAATCTTCCTTCACCATGGTTGATAGCTTGGAGATGCAGTGCCAAAGAAGGTGTTCCAGTTGATAAAGGATGGTTCAAAATGCCTCACAATGCAGTCCAAATGATGATGGATGCAAAGGTTCTTTGTGGTTTTTGGTGGTTTCTCCAAATCGAGTCAAAATGCAAGGTTGCAAGAGAGAAGGGAATGAGTTTTTTCTGTGTGTTTTCAAGTTGTGGCTAGGGTTAGAAAGAGCAGGAAATGTGTTTTTATATGTCTGTTTAGCAATGGTTAATCGAGTGCTAAGCTAGCTTAATTCAAAAATCAACAATTGCCATTTTTGCTAATTGCTCACAAGTGGAAAATGGAGGGTATAAGTTGGTCGAATGGGCCTGCCAACAGGCTGTACATGGCCTTTGCTTTTGCTGTTTGTAGTCTGTACTTGAGCTGCTAGCATGGTTTTGTTCTTATGAGTTCTTTTGCCAAAGTTTGCTAATTACACATATGGAAATGGAAGGTGCAAAGGGTTGGTCGAATGGGCCTTGAAAGGAGCAGAAAAAAGACATTCAATTTGCTGTTTTGTATGTACTTGTGAAATGCTAACCTTGTTTTTACTCTTTGAAGCCAATTGCACAAAATGACAACTTATGCAACTATGGTCAAAAATGTGGTAAAATAGTGGTATGATGATGGTTTTGGAATTGGAACATGTTTCAAATGTGATTCTAAACATTTCCCAATTGGCCAAATTAAGAAAAAGTCAAAGAAGCAAAAAGTCAAACTTGAGTCAAACTTTGAATTTTAAAGGAATAGGTCCAAAAATGCCATTTTGAATGGTGAGGTTTTGATGAATGAAATTTATATTTTTGGAAAGAGGATGAAAAATGTGGTTTGTAGGAAAAAACCCCACCAAATTTGGCCTTATGGTTTGAGAGATATGGCTTGTTGAAGTTCAAAAATTGGTGAAAATGATTTGATCATATCTTGACAACCACACATGGGATTTGGGTGTTCTTGGACTTTTTGAAAATGGGAGAACAAGATCTTCAACTTTCATGTTGGGCAAAAATTCATTTGAAGCTTGTATCATGATGTAAGTTTAAGATCAAGAAGTTTCCATTTTTGGCAGTTGAAATTACAGGTCCACTTTCTATTTCTGGAAAATTTTCTGATTGGCTTGATTTTCTTCCATGATGAGGCTTGACATGATAGATGAGGCTTATACAAGCATGAATGAGCTCCTTCAGATCAATTCTATCCATCAAATTTCTGATTAAATCAACAGTTGACCAAGTTTGACTTTTCTAGGGTTTTGAGTGACTGAACCACTTCTGATGATTTCCAAACCCTAATTCCTTGAGAACTTGACTTCAAATGATGTCTCAAGATATATGAACCTTTGATTAATGATCATGGTGCCCAAATTCTGCAAGAATGGCCACCATCCATTGCTTTGACTGATCAATGGCTGACCTTGACCTAATTGCTGATGATTTCTTCAACTGCAAGCAACAAGGTTAGACTGACAATATTTTTGTACTTTTTGAATGATAAACATATGAAAGGAAAAGATATACAAATGCAAAATATGCTTGGTGATCAAGAAACAAACCACAAGGCAACCAACCCACTAAGAGGGAAGCAAAGGCATGCATTGATCCTTGAGGTTATGATATGAATGATATGGGCCATGAGGGATCTTAGGGCCCAAAATTGGGGTCTTACAGTGATGATGGGAAATTCTTGATATTCATACATGGGATTAATATTCTTTTGAATGGCTAAGGAATTGGGATTTAAAATTGAATGTTAATGGTTTCTGGCTAAGGGATTAGGGGAAACTACTCTTGAGAATCATATTGAATCATTCTAACATAGATGTCATAAAATAAGGATTAAGTTTATTTCAGAGCAATTCATACACCCCGGACCTAGCATGCTTAACTTTACTGCGTTCAAAATTCTCTATTTTTCCTTTATATTTTACAGAGCAAATTTACTCTTCACTTACCAACCAAAGGTTCTTTTGTTTAATTGAATCATTACCAACACTGATAGTTCCTACGCAGTCCTCGAGATCGATACTCAGGATAATTCCTTTTCATTACTACATCGGTAAAAATAGTACACTTGCTATTTTCCCGATCAGTTGTGCAATGCACCGGCGACTTTCCAAAGATGCGTGCAAGCTATTTTTGCCGACCTTATCGAGAAAACAATGGAAGTCTTTATGGACGACTTCTCCGTATTTGGTGGTTCCTTTGGTCTATGGTTGGACAACTTGGAAACGGTTCTTGAAAGATGTGTGAAGACAAACCTTGTTCTTAATTGGGAGAAGTGCCACTTCATGGTGACCGAGGGGATTGTGCTTGGACATAAAGTCTCTTCAAGAGGGCTTGAAGTTGATCGTGCTAAAGTTGAAGTGATTGAAAAGTTACCTCCTCCGGTGAATTTGAAGGGAATCCGAAGCTTTTTGGGGCACGCCGGTTTCTATCGGCGCTTTATCAAAGACTTCTCAAAGGTAGCTGGGCCTTTGAGTAACTTGCTAGTTAAGGATCAGGTATTTCTTTTAACTGATGAGTGTTTACAAGCTTTTGAAATTTTAAAGGAAAATTTGGTTACCGCTCCAATTATAGTCACTCCAAATTGGAATTTAAATTTTGAGCTCATGTGTGATGCGAGCGACTATGCAATCGGAGCGGTATTACGCCAAAGAAAAGAGAAAAATTTTCATGCGATAGACTACGCAAGTAAAGTTCTTAATGAGGCTCAAGTTAACTATGCCACCACTGAAAAAGAATTACTTGCGATAGTGTATGCGCTTGAAAAGTTTAGGTCCTATCTTATTGGGTCCAAGGTCGTAGTGTATACCGACCACTCGGGGATAAAATATTTGCTCACCAAACCGGACTCGAAGCAAAGGCTCATCCGTTGGATCCTCTTGTTGCAAGAATTTGATGTTGAAATCAAAGACAAGAAAGGATCGGAAAATTTGGTGGCGGATCATTTATCTCGCTTAGTTAATGTGGAGGTTACCGCTTCCGAGAAGGAAGTCCGGGAAGAGTTCCCTGATGAAAAACTTTTCAAAATTCAAGTTAGGCCATGGTTTGCGGACTTTGCGAACCATAAGGCTAGTGGTTTGGTGCCTCCCGACCTAACTGCGAACCAAAAAAGGAAATTTCTCTCGGAGCTAAGTATTACGTGTGGGACGATCCATACTTGTTTAAATTGGGTGGTGATAACCTTTTAAGGAGGTGTGTCACTGGCGATGAAGCGCAAAGTATTCTTTGGCATTGTCACAACTCGCCTTACGGCGGACACTACAATGGGGTAAGAACGGCCACTAAAGTCATTCAGTCAGGATTTTATTGGCCTACTATTTTCAAAGACGCAAATGCCCATGCGCAAAGTTGTGATAGTTGCCAAAGAAGTGGTGGGATTGGTAAGAGAGACGAGATGCCTCTCCAAAATATCCAAGAGGTTGAAGTATTCGATTGTTGGGGTATCGACTTTGTTGGACCATTCCCACCCTCATATGGTAATGAATATATGCTTGTGGCGGTTGACTATGTTTCTAAGTGGGTTGAGGCGATTGCCTCACCTCGGGCGGATGCTAAAACGGTAATCAAATTTTTGAAGAAAAACATCTTTTCCCGTTTTGGAACCCCCCGTGTGTTGATTAGTGATGGAGGGTCACACTTTTGTAATGCACCGTTAGAAAGCGTTTTGAAACATTACGGTGTATCACATAGAGTGGCGACTCCGTATCACCCATAAGCAAACGGTCAAGCCGAAGTCTCTAATCGTGAGATTAAGCGAATTCTTGAAAAAACCGTGTCAAATTCTAAAAAAGAGTGGTCACAAAAGTTGGATGAAGCTTTATGGGCATACCGTACCGCTTTCAAAGCTCCAATTGGGCTAACTCCTTTTCAATTGGTATTTGGTAAAACTTGCCATTTGTCGGTCGAATTGGAGCACAAAGCTTTGTGGGCTCTGAAATTATTAAACTTTGATAAGGATTTGGCCGGTGAAAAAAGAAAAGTGCAATTGCTTGAGTTGGAAGAAATGCGCAATGCCGCATATCACTCGAGTTGGTTGTACAAAGAAAAGGTGAAAAAGTATCATGACAGTTGGTCCTTTTGTTCAATTCCAGGTTGAAGCTATTCCCGGAAAATTGAAATCTAAATGGTCCGGGCCATTTCTTGTTAAAGAGGTCAAAGAATATGGAGCTGTTGTCATTGAGGACTTGGAGAAGAAGGATAGTTGGACGGTTAACGGCCAACGTTTGAAGACTTATCTTGGCGGTCATGTGGATCGCGAGAAATGTGCAATCTGCTTGGATGCTCTTCTTTGAGCATCTCGAACTGTCGAGCTTATCTGACGTTAAACAAGCGCTTGTTGGGAGGCACCCCAACATTGTAAGTATTTACAGCTTTCTGTTGTGTGGTATTGGTGTTCAAATTGATGGAAACTTGCTGAAATGTGTTGTGCATGCTGTTTTGAAAAAAAACAAAATACTGTCATGATCGCTAGCTGCTCGCTAGGTGAAGCAGTAGCGAGCTGATTCGCCAGCTGCTCGGTAGGCGAAGCAGTAGCGAGCACTGAGTGACAGAGCTTTATTTAATTTTCAGAAGGCCACTCATTTGGGCCCAAAACCATTTTAAATTGTTTTAGTCTGAACCTCACGAACTCACAACTACTCTCTCACTTTCCATCTCACACAAACCCTAACTGTTACATTGCAAACCCTAACCACTGTTGCATTTCAAATTCAATCGATCTCTCCAATCAGGTTTGTCCTATCTCCATTACTTTATGCTTTCAAGTTGTAAATTCTGAAGTAAGAGACATTAAGGGTGAATTTGGGAGAGTGGGTATCATTAGGTTTTGCATGAATGTTTAGGTTTGCATGAATGTTTAGAACGATGCCTTGCATGATAAATCACTTTGTTTCTGAAATGGGTACCATTAGTCTTAGGGTTTTCTGAATTGGGATTGTTATCAATGGAGAACTCAGAATCCCGTAACATTCGCTAGCATCTTCGCTAGGAGAAACAGTGGCGAGCATTCGCTGCCACTTCGCTAAGCGAACCCGTAGTGAATCTTCGTTGGGTCCTCGCTAAGCGAAGCAGTAGCGACCATGACAGCAGTTGGTTTTTCTGTTTTGTTCTCTAATCTGTTTTGTGGTTGTGTGTTGTTTCTTTTCTATGATTTTACAGATGGCATCCAGGTCAAGCTCTGCGAAAAAGAGAAAGGTCGGGAGCACTTCCCGCACTGTGCCAATTCAATTTGACACAGATAAGTTCGTTGGGCCAAAGCAAGCCGCACCATATGTGGCTTTGGAAAAAGGAAGATTTTACCTGAAAAGAGGTTTGTGATCAACGAACAAGGCGAGTATAGGACTTTTGCAGGGTTGATTCATAGCAAGAAATGGGACCGGTTGATCTCTCCACTTGAAAGCTATGACATCGAGATAGTGCATGAGTTCTATGCTAACGCACTGCCTAATGACGACGAACCTTTCACTTGGACGACAAGAGTGTCAGGATGTCAGGTTGCTTTTGATAGAGATGCTATCAACCGTGTGCTGGGTGAACCGCTCCATCTGGGAGCTAATGAGAGGGACACATACCACATGGATCTGAGGCTTCACAGGGATACTGATTCTATTTCTGCCGCCCTGCTGTTTGAGGGGAAGTCAGTTGAGGTGAACCCATCTGGGGTTCCTATGAGGTACCATAGGGAGGATATGATTCCCTTGGCTCAGCTGATCCTAATGCTGGTTCTGACCAATATTAAACCCAAGTCCCACACGTCGACCGTGCCGATCCCAGTGGCACACTTGGTCCACTGCATTCTCACTAATATTCATATCGATGTGGCGAGAATCATTGCTATTGAGATGAAGTCCGTGGTTGAGAGAGGGCTGAAGTCGGGGGCACGAGTTAACTGCCCCCTTGCTTTTCCTTGTCTCATCATGGCTTTGTGCCAACAGTCGAGGGTGAAGCTACCCTCCAGCAGCCAAGTGAGGATTCCATCTGCTATCAATGATAGATATGTGGCTAAGTATTGTAAGCCAAAGAACTTCAGGAGTAGTACAGGTGCTGGTGATACCGGGGCTTCTGATGATCCTGGTACTTTTGCTCAGGGATTTGATCCTTTCCAGCAGGTTGTCTGCAATTATAATTGGGATTGGATGGCGGCGACTCAGCGCGCCATGATTGATATTCACGATTCTATGCAGTTGTTACAGTTGCAGGTACATGACCCTTCTGGAGAGCATCCTCTGATGACGCGTGAGCAGTTCCTGCAACACGCTGGCTGGCTTGAGGACAGGCCTGTTTTCGGAGAAGGGGCGTGTGCGGGTGCTTCTGGTTCTGGTGGTGCTGAGGCTGATGATGATGATGATGATAGTGATGATGGTTCCGGTTCTGAGGCCGGTAGTGAAGAGGGTTCTGAGTCCTATGAGGACTAAGTTTTTATTTTATTTTTTATGTTATGTTTTATTTTCTTTCATTTTCAGATATTTTGTAGTTGGTTATGTACTTTTTGGGGTGTTTTGTCCCCCACACACATTTTTAACATTTTGAAGTGATAGTTATTGCTTATGTTTTAAATTATTGTGTTTAGTTTGAATTTCTTTTGTTTAATAAAATTTGGGTTGTTGAGGGTCAAACCTTCTAGATTGGTTGCTCCTCAAAGAAGTATCCAATGAAGGTGCATCCGAGCTTGGATGGCGATGATAAAAATAAACAAGCGAATAATGCTAAGGTACATGGTTACCTCCAGTTAGAATTTTAGAATGCATTAAGAACTTTACTCTTTTTGTAATTGAATATTGTTCTTTTTGCAACATAATTGAATGAATGATTCACCTAAGACTTAGAACCACAAATTGTGAGGAAACCTCCATTGTACACTAAAATGCTGGATTCTAATAAACTGTGTCGATTCATTTGATTCATGCTTTGTCTTTTATTATTGTGAATTTGTGGAAGCAATTAGAAATGATCAAGGCGCTTGTTTTCTTTCGAGCACAACCAGTTCCAAATATAACTTACCCGTGAGCAGAGAGTATTCGTGAACCCCTTTGAGCTTAAACAGTTGAATCTCTGCTTGAAATAAGGCGAGATGTCAAAGTCTTTTTTCTTGAAACCCTGAAATTTTTGATAATTGTTCTTTTGCCGAAAAAAGTCAAGAGCATTCACTTGGGGTGAGTAAAAGATAAGTTGGGGAGAACGAAAATGAGAATCGGTAGGTGCCACAACTCTTGAATAACCGAGCAAGCATTGAAAAAAAATAGAAAAGAGAAACATCTGTTTTGTGAATACGATGTGAAAAAAATAAAGAAAATGAAAATGAATGCTTGCTTGGAAGAAAAATAGTGAAAAACAAAAATTGAGTTGTGAAATAAGAGTTGTGAAGGTTTCAAATGAGAAATAAGTGGAACGAAGTTGAGATGTGTAAATAGCTTGTACAATGAATGTCTCTTTTGCGTCGGCAAGTTCATTTTCAATGGCCTTAGATATGACACTTGTTTGTAAACCTAACCAAGCTACAACCGGAAAAGACCTTAGTGATCTTCGTGCTTCCGCATTTTTATTTATAATTGTTAGACATTATATGAATTGAAGTGACTTGTGCATTGTTTGTTGGAGAGTGAAATTGTCCCCGCGGTTGCAAACGCGTAATTTCTTCAATCCTTATTCGAAGAGGAGAGATAGGGTGTTTCATTCAGGATAACATTATTGTGGATTGATACATATTTTGCATTGCTATAAGGCTTGAGTTCTTGTGTATTGTGTTATTCTAACCACTGGGAACTTGTGTCTAGTTGATTCTCTTGTGTTTGAGCCGTTTTATCCGATTTCGGAGAAATCTTTTTCTTTAAGCAAATCCTCTTGTCCTTCAAGAGGCATACTTTGCTTGAGGGCAAGCAAGAATCTAGTTGGGGAGAGTTGTTAGATGCCAAAGTGTGTTTATTTGAGCTATCAAATGTGGGCATCTTTCACTCCTTTTTGTCGAAAAAGTGTTCGAAACAGCCTTTGCTTTTGTTGATTTGCAATACAATGTGAAATGATCTTGGTACCTTTAATTTGTGTGTTATTGTGCAGGAATTAGGCATGAAAGAGTAGAAAACTAAGGCACAAGAAACATGGCAAAGGAACCAAGAAAGAAAGCATACATCAGCAAGCTCGCTAGGCGAGTAAGGTGGCGAGGTGCTCACTAGGCGAGCCCCCAGCGAGCTGCCAGCGAACATTCCCAGAATTTTACAGTAGCAAAATGATCAAAACTCGCTGTGGCGAGGGAAGTAGCGAACACTTCTAGTGGAAAAATCATCAACATTCGCTAGGCGAACATCCAGCGAGCTCCCAACGAGCAATTCCAGTAGCAAAACCATCAAGACTCGCTGGAGCGAAGGAGGAAGCGTGGGCTTCGCCTAGCGAAGGATTCTTCGCCTAGAGAACATATGAAAACTGGACTTGGATGATTCTTCTGGACGCAGGCTCTTCTGGTGGCCTATTTTGGGGCTCGCTAGGCGAACCATTCTGCTCGCCTAGCGAGCATGACAGCTCAGTAACCAGTACTATAAGTAGCAGGGGCTACTTTTTGTAAAATCTCTTTTTATCTTAGATCTTTTCATTTTTTCTTGGGATCATACTTTTGTACTTGTTTGGAGCTTAGAAACCCATTTTCTCATATTTCTTCTTCTCTTGATAATATTTCACAAAAAAGAAGGTGGATTCCCATCCAATCTCGATTCTTCGACTCGGATGTTGATCAACCTTCTTCCGAAACTTGTTGTGCAAGCTACCATGAAAATGAGTAGCTAAGTCCTTCATTTTGTCAAGGTTAGATATAGATGATCATAAGCTTTGTATGTAAATGGATTGATCTTCATGTGTAAACTCTTTGATGATGAATATATGGTGAAAAACCTTGTTTTATTGATAACTCTTTGTGTTGGTTTATTATTGAAAGGTATTTTCCAACTCTTGACCTAGGTTTTCATCCATCTTTGGTCTTGAGATAGAGATAGTCTTGAATGAGTTTGCTCACTAAAAAGTTAAACCTAAAAGTTGTCATTTTGATAGATTGTGTGAGAGATCAACAATGGATCAAAATGAGAAAACCCACAATGTGTGTTAGAGATAAACACATTGGGAGGACTTTGTGGATGTGTTTATCATCTAAAGGAGTTTATGAGTTTTGTTTGATCGAACATACGCATGCAAAGTGATCGTCGAACCCTAACTTTGACAATCTTTCTAAAATCATAAAACCAAAACTTTTACCGCAATTTCTTACTTTTTATGCAAGCTACCGTAACCAAACTAAAACCCCCTTGTTACTATAAGTTGAGAACTTAACAACTGTCGAACGACGACAATATCACATAATCCCTGTGGAGACGATAACAAACCCCGATACTCTAACCACTTACCCAACAGCTATGCAGTTCATTTTGATCTTTGAGTCATCCCAAAGGATCCAAATTCTCCCATTTTATTTCTAATGGCCCGGGCTCTAGGATTCTTTACTCTATATTCCACTTAGATAGCTAAGTCGGGTTTAATGCTATTGAGACAGGAGATTACCTCTCTACGTGTACCTGAATTATTTATCCCCTAATGTTCCAAGAGACTATCATGTAACTTCAACAGAGACACTAGGATCATTCCAAATCCTAAGTGTTTCAAACCCATTATGACAAGTAATTTCAGAAATCTCATACACTACATTCTTACGTTTCTTTTTCCAGCTAGTTGAGACTTGGGTCCAGGATGTGCTAGCTTGCTCTACTATCTTAGTAAGTGTCTTTTTTTCCTTTATAGGTTAAGCCACTTGATCACTTTCCTTCCTTTCTTTTCCTTTGATTTCCATTGTTTAATACTTTTTATCTTTTCTCTTGAACATTTGTGCCCTACCTTTTGACATATGTCACAAAAACTAGGCTTCCATTCAAATTCCACAGGTTGACTATTCTTCTACCCTCATTATCCTTTATGGATATAGAATCCATATGCTTTTTGTGTTATGTAAACTTCCACAAGGATCCTAACATATGCCTCCTGAAGCTTGTTTGTTGTGCATTCATCAATGAAATGGGGCTTACCTATTGCACTGCCAATTTTGTCCAAGCTCTTTGCACCCCACAAGTGCATAGGCAATTGTGTTAGTTTTACCCAAATAGGTAACGTGCTCAACATATCCCTTTTGAAGTTGAAATCAGGACACCATTCCTTCAAGATCATTGGAATATTTTGGATAGTGAAGGGACCTCTCATAAGAACCACGTCTCTTTCATTGAAAGAGTGGAATTTCAGTAAAAAAGTATCCCTTTTCATGGTAATATATATATGGTAGCTTAACAAAATTCCAAAACTTACTCATAAATTGCTTTATTTGCGTTCATACTTAGCTCACGACCTATGGCATACATGATCAACACTGATTCCCAAAATTTAACTTCTAATTCTACATCAATGTCTTCAATTTCCATTTCTCCCACACCTTCTACCATTTTTGGGGCTATAAACTCTAGTCATCCCATTCGCTGGTATCCGGATCCCGCTTATTACATAAACCCATAATTTCTTGGGTCGTTCTTCCTTTTTGCTCATGGTGTTCTTTTGATCAATCGATGTGACTCCATCTCTTGAACTTTTTTCCTCTTCCAGATTCTTTTCCTGTTGTTCCTCATTCTCACTACTCTTAGTACTTTTCGAGGTGCTACCATTTTCCATTTCCTTTTTCGATTCCAGAGTTTGAACTGATGGAGATAACACATTCTTCTTCGGCCGTCCTCTCCAATTATCCTCCATTGTAAGAAGCTCAAAACAAGGGGAATCCTCCAATTAGGTCCTTAATTCGAAGAATTGGGAATTTAAACCATCTCAGACATAAATCCCATCATTAGAGCTTAGAAAATTGAAATCTAAAATTATATGCTGGAAAGTACCTCCGCTGATCTTCTCACCAAAAATCGTCTTAATATTATTGTTTAATTTTGTTGTTGATTAAAAATTAATTAATTAACAAGTCATTTTGAAAAACAAATACAATTTTACAAATATTTTTACAAATTATTTTTTATTTTTTTATCATGCCTCTCAGTATTTATTACTCTCTCTTATTTAGATTCTTTAAATTTCTACTCAATATTATTACTAAAAAAAATTTAAATAATGTTTTCTCATTTAAAGTTAACTACAATCTATAAATTGGGAGAGAGTTTTTTTCTTCTTCTATTCTTTTTTAGTCAGAATAATGGTATCTTAGGAGAAAAACTAATTTCGATTGTGATTTGATATTATCTCTGTGATAATGACTTGATTGTCGACTAAACATGAGATGCAAATAATTTTAGATCCATCATACGTGTAAACATAACAACCATACCCCTGCACAAAAATATTAATAACGTCGATAATGATTAATGGGGACATAAGGTTTGCTACAAGGTTAAATCATGATTAGCTATAAACTAATACACCTGGAAATTAATGTTATATGATCTACGAAAAGCTTTAATTTTAATTTTCTATTGACTTTTAAATTTTGCTAGATAGAGATGGCCCAAATATTCCAATTGGGTATATCCTTTACAACCTTGTGGGCCTTGAATTTTCTAGGACCATACTCGACATTAACATGTGTTAATGATTACTTATTTTTCTCTTTTTCAGTTCCATATCAAACACTTGATGAAAAGAAATTTCTAAATCTTTTGAGCTTAATCAATTTTTGAGTTCAATCATCTTATTTCCTTTACAGCTAATTATTTGATTGTGGTTTGTTGACAAAATTGTATTATTTTGGATTTGGAAAGTAGTTTGCCTTTAATAATTCAATCGAGATTAACTTTTTATGGTATCTCATGATTCATAATTGAAGTACATGAAATACAAGAGGTACTAGTTCTATTACATGTGACAAAAGGAAGGACTTGTTGACATGCCATGATAACTACATGTTTTTGGTTTGTGTAAGACCATTCCTTTTGCCTTTTGGTGCTATGATAAAAGTTGCCCTTGCCCATGTGTGTGTAAATTGAATGTGTATCTTTTATGTGATGGGCATTCACTAGTGTGAATATCTGAATTAATCTCCTCATCCTAGATTATACTCCTTTCGTTTTAAAATAACTGTCATTTAAGATTTTTGTAAATGAATTAAAGAATGCAATAATGTTATCATAAGATATTAAATTTTTAATAAATTAATCTTATTAATGTGTTTAAAGTAGTGTAGAAAATAATAATTAAAAAATACAATTGGAAAAATAACAATAATTTCTAGGTTGAAAAATGAGAATGACATTCATTTTAAAATAATTTTTTCCTTTAAAACGATAATCATTTTAAAACGGAGAGAATATTTGGTTGGATGTATGCTATTTGGATATTTTTTATATATTTTTAAGGTAGTATTGACAATGCAATTTTATTTTAGATACGGTTTATAAGTGATTTAAATTATCACAAATTAACAATTTTAAAACTCAGTTAGTTACTTGTTTTTCATCTATATATACTCTTATGAATTGTTGTAATATATATATATATATATATATATATATATATATATATATATATATATATATATATATATATATATATATATATATATATATATATATATATATATTCTAAGATAATTTGAAAGACAATCATAAGAGTCCAAGTGATCTTTTATAGAATGTGTTCAGTCCTATAAAAAAGAGTGTCTAGTCGATTTCTTTATACAAAATAATGTGATGAGAACTTCTTTACATTACATAATAAAGCAACATCATTGAAAGTAACCATAATATCATAGATTGATAAACTTAACAACCAAGAGATATAAATTATAACATATTATTATATTAAATAATAATAATCAATTATTCGATAAGAATGATGTACCTTATAAGATTGAATAGTGTGTCGTCTAAAAAAGTGAATATGAAATAATTACTACTCTCACTGTTGTCTAGAGTTTTCAGAATCTGTTAATCGTCTAATAGGGCAACGTTTAAATAACTAAACGATCGAGGACATGGACCTCTCGTTGGACTTACTGAATGGTCCAATCCATCTTGATCAATTCAGACACAAACACTAAAAAAAAAGGGAAAATAATGGTGGTTTTGTTAGTGAGGATTTATATAACCACCACTATTATGCATTTCTTTAGTGAATTACGACGGTTTCAACCGCCATTATTTTATCAAAAAAATTATGCATTAAGAGTTTCACTTTCCCTCCTATAGTTTTGGCATTCGATGCATTAAAATTTTTTTTTCTCTAGTTTTTTATTTGTCACATTAAAAATTTAACTTTGCTCATATTTTGTTCAAATTCATATATTTCTCTCTCTTGAATTCTTCCAAATTTTTTGTTGGAAAATCCTTGTCTCGCTTCATCTCTCCCTCTATGAAACATTTTCTCTTATAATGAAACTCTTATTTTTCATTGCAAATTCTCCTTCTACGCTCCAATTTGTAAGGTTTGGAAATTTTCTCTCATTGAGAACCGATAAGATCCAAAGTCCTAATCTCTCGTTGCAAACCAATAGGTTGTGAAACCATCCTCCTTTAATGCAAATCTTACACACGAAGGAGTTCTTGTGCATCTCCTCCTAAGTCATCTTATTTTGAGTATGTGTTCATAGAGGTGTATTAGCCACCTCTATTCTCAAATATATTTTGTTGTTTTTTTCAAATTTTCAGATATCTTCTGTGACCTCTTTCAATTTTATTGAATTATTTATTTATTATTTTTTTCTTCTATTCTATGGTTGTTTACTTTTTGTGGGATTTTTTTCTTTGATATGGATTTTGAAATTTAAAAGAGAATTAGGTTATGATTTAAGAAATGGATTTGAGGTTTGTTTTAAATAGTGATTTAGTTTGAGTTCTTGAAAATTTTGGTGCATGATTTAAGCTTATTGTTTAGTTTTGTATTTAAGTTGATTCTTTAGTTTTTGTCTTCGGTTCTTTGTTCATCGTAACTTTGAAAAGATAATAATGGTTAACACCACTAGTTTACCAATTGGGTTTGATTAGTGTTAGTAAGTTAAAAAAAATGCAATATTCTATTAAATTCTTAATGTTTAGATTATACATAAGAGTATGGTTCTACCTTTCAGCTATATCATTTTATTGCAGTATGACAATCTAGTATATTGTGCATATATACTCTAATTTTCGAGAAAACTTATAAATGAATTTGAACTCAATCCTCATTATACTTTTATACTATTCACCACCTTTATCAAAACTAACTACTTTCAGTTTTTTAAACTCATATGACTTTGAAAATCAAGCTGGATCCAAATACGTGGCTCCAAATAAGTGTAAGTTGAATGATGTTAGGATTGGAATTAAAAAGGGTAAAGTGAATGTGAACTTAGGTGTATTGAGATAAAAATTGTGTATTTTAAATTAGTTTTAAATGTTTTTTATACTCCTTCCGATCTTATTTATAAACAAAAGTCATTTAAATTTTTTAGCCTTAAATATAAATAAATGTCAATAAATATATATTCATTTAATGCATTGATTTCAAAACTATTCTTATAATAATTACTTAGTATTGTTAAGAGATGATAATTTAGTTAATGATATATTAATAATTATGTTATAATTTTTATATGAAATAAAAAAAAATTAAATACAATTAATTATCATTATTAATAAGTGTGAAAATTGTTTTTTTTTTCTTTTTTTTCCCTATAAATCAGGTAGAAGTAATAGATGTTTTGAGGAGATATGAGTTATGTAGGACATTATGAACATTAATGGACTCCGAGATTGTTGACATTGTTGGAGATGATCTTACCACCCCAACATCGTAGTGACGGTTGAGGATTGGTCAATAGGTTTGTTTGAATCATCGAGTGGGCTTGACATAGTTTAAAATAGACTATTTTTTTAATGCATCTTATATGTTTCTTAGACACCATGTAAAAATCCAAAAATATTCAGACTCACTCAATAAACATAATTCATTCGTTTTTTATTCACACCCTAATTTTATAAATAAATTTATTCTAAAAATATATCTTCGGAAATTTCTTGAAAATGTATTTTCGAAACCTACTCACCATTACTGTGTAGGGTGTAAACAACACTATTAACTTCCTGCACTTGCATCAGTCTTGTTAGTGTTTCTCTTATGCTCACCATAATTGTCCCAAATATTGGCAATAATTGGTTTTGGTTAACCTTTTTAAGTCTAATGGCGTAAGTGAAAGCCTTCACACAATTCACATTAAACTTACAATTGTATTTTTTTTCTTCTGAAAAGATTTAGTAGAGACCTAGAATGAGCTGATGGTGATAACGTGAGTATTTATGCATGAGTGCTTTTTGAAACATGACTTATTCTTTATGAGATGGTTGGACATTATGTACACAAATGAATAGACATGTTAAAAGAGCCTACATAAATGTTAATGAACAATTATGTTATAGCAGCAAGCTGACAGTTTTGATATTTGCCATAGATACCTGTTTATTTAGATTGTAATGTTTCATAAATTTAAAATATAATTATATGCACAAAAAAATGTTAGAGTAGTTTTTAGAAATATATTTTCGGAATTTTTTTGGAAATGTATTTCCAAAATAAATTTATATATAAAATTGAATATATGATATTAAAGTTTTTTAAATCTTAAATATTTAATCTACTAGCACTTATGATATTTTCTAAAGTCTTTAATAAATTGTATCAAAGTCAGATAAATTTTTTTAAATTGTGAGATTTTCCCTTTGTTATTTTTATATAATAATTATATTATCTTGAAAATTGATATTTGTATTACAAATATCGGTCAAAGAATACATTTGGTATTTGTTAGTTAAAAAAATATAATTTGATTTGAAATTCTAGTTGAACAATATACACATGACATGAACAAATATATAGAGCCACACGAACATGAAATAGAATTAATGAAAATGAAAAGAATAAGCTATAAAATAGTAGAGTTTGAAAATGAAACTCACTAGCTATGATAAAGGAAGAGTCCAACTTGAAAATGCTTCTGAAAATCCAAGGTAGGAGAATTGTGGAAGCTAGCAAAGAAACTAGCAAAACGTCAAAATGGAAGGAATAAATAATGCAATGCTCCAAACATGGCACTAGCCGGATATGAGTATGAGTTGATTGCACGTGAAGTATATAACTTTACAACATGAGTGAAATAGAGACATTTGACAGTGTTTGAAGGGTCCCACAAAATATAGAGTTGAATATAAAAAATGAAAAGAATGAGAGACACACGTGCAAGTACTGACAGAGCCATTCGTGCGGGCAAGTGGGTAAGACATTGAAAAGTGTGAAATGAAAGGACGACCTCGTGTTTTGTAGCTGACTTTTACTATCTTTGTGGAATTGGAATGGAATAAAATGAGTTTCATTAGAATTGCATAATGACTTAGTTTCAATCGATATCGAGTTTAAAATTTAAATACGAAGTAAACAGTAGTTTTATTGCATTTCAATTCAACAAAGGTTATCAAAAATTTGAGATGTTGTCCATTAGAATATGAATGTGTGGTAGAGGGAAATCGTTTCCAACACACATTTTTATCTTACCATTTTTCTTAAGCACAGTTACAATATTAGTCACCTATTACGAGGACTTCGCCACTAAGAGAAAATCGATGTCAAATTGTCGTTTGACCTTTTCACGAATCTACATAGTCATATTTAATTTCGTTCTTCGGAGTTTCTGTTTTACCGGTGGGCAGTCTGGCTGAAACGACAACTTGTGTACAACAATGTCGGTGTCCAGATCCGGCATATCTTGGTATGACCATGCGAATACATCCACATATTCTTGTAGCAGTTTGACCAATCTCTCTTTGATGCTTGCTTCAAGTGTGGTCCAGACTCTGACTTCTTTCTTCTTTTCCTCTGTGCCAAAGTTGATTGTCTCCACCGGTTCTCGAACAACCTTGCCAACTCGTCAGGGATGTAACAATCTTCCTCACCCTCTTCTTCCGCTCGATAGATATGGGAATCAAAGTTATGAGAGAGAGTAGAGACATTGAATTCAACGGGTTTATTAGTTATTATGCATGTTTTAATGATTGATTTTTTTAGTAAAGTAAAAATGAAAGATGCATAAATGGAAAAAAGTTTTGTTTTTAAAAAGATTGTCATTTTTTGAAAAGAAAGCAAGCAAATGAATAATAAGAATTTAACAAAATATCTTTTATTCACTGATAATGATTATTTGAAAATGAAAAGGGACCCTACAACATAATTCATTAACCTCTGACAGAGTTAAGGATTTTTGAAAAGAAAAACAACAATTATTACTTTGACAAAAGAAAAATCTCAGGGATCTCCACCGCCTTTCAATTGTTCAAAGTTGTCTCACACCAATAAACTAGACATGGTACACCTTCATCCTCGTTGTTGTCCTCAATTGCGCTGACTTGATCTCTATGGATGAATCCTGTACTGAGGAATACTTCGGTTGTTGTCCTTTGTAGGAATCGGAGTTCCTTTTACCGTGGAAGACACATATCCCAGACCAAAACGATCATGCTTCTCACGAACATCAATAAGCTGACCCCAACCTTCAGGATTTCCTCCTTCAGTGCCAGATGAATAAACTAATTAGGTTTAATCAGTTAATATTTATCAAGTTAAACTAATAAACATGATCCTTTTTTTTATAAAATTCATAGATTTAATTTTCAATTAAAAAAAACTATCAAAATTTTAAAATATCAAAAAGAAGAAGTCTTTTTTATTTATTATTGAAAGAAATATTATGATTACATGATAACATTTTCAATATCATTTTACATTATCTTAATCATAATAATATTTTAGATCACAAATTAAATAACATTCACAATTTCATATTGAATGTTCTTATATTATTATGATAACACAATATCACCATTAATTTATTAAAATGATAATAACCTAACAATATTATGAATTTCATTTTTATAATGAATGAGTCTTATAGTAATAAAAATAAAATAAAAAATATTAGTTGATTTCAGTCGAGTTCGATTTTTGACGGGTTCAAAATAATTATCTGAGGCCAACCGAAGCAGTCATATACTACCTAAATTAAATAACTAGATCAACCCAACACCAACCCAATCCAATTCATTTACACAAAATAAATAATAGATCGATTAGTTTCAAATGAATGGTTCAAATTTGTCCACACCGAAATTTTATCTCTTTAATTGTACTGTGGAAGAATGAAATTGGAAACTACAATGAAAATAATACTCCCATACTTTTTTATTTTCTAAAATCATTTTCACAATTTCGTCAAGATTCTCAAATTTGAGAGAGGAATCACTTTAATTAATGGTAAACTAGAAAAATATTGTGCATCTGCATCAATAAATTTATTAGATATAAAATAAAATATATTTAGATACATATATAAATTTAAAATTTAAAATAAGTGAAAATGTAATTCTATGTTATTGTGTATATTAGTATTTTTTAAAAATTTTGATGATAACAACGGAACAACAAAGCATAAATCTCAAGCATCATCCATCTGAAAAGATGCGCAAGATAGTTAGTTTAAATTCCAGTTGAAAGAGTTAATAAAAATTAAATCAAAAGAAACTTAAGTCAAGTTCATGGTTAAAGAGTTAATAAAAGTTAAATCAAGTTGAAATAAATTGAAGTTATGAAGTTGTGAAAGTTCGCCCGATCTTACACTCCATATTTCATCTTATAGTTTTTTATCAATTAAATATAAATGAAGTAAGATTAAGTCTCGTACATTTTATTTGGATGATGAAAGAAAATAAAAGGAATGAGAGTAGAAAATGAATAGAAAGTAGAATGATTTTTTTATTGTTTGTTAAAAGTGAAAGTGAAAAAAAAGTAATGTTTTTTTTATTGTTTGTTAAAAGTGAAAGTGAAAAAAAAGTAAGAGAAAAGAAAAATATATTGGAACTCAATGACATAAACAGTGGCGGAATTGAGAGGGGGCGTGGGAAGGCCACGACCACCCCTCAACTTTTTTTTTAATTCATATATATATTAAATTACTAAAACATCCTTATTTTAAATTAAAATTAATTTTTATTTTTTATTTTTTATTCAAAGTTAGGTTAAAATACAAATAAGGTAAAAAGCTCCTACCTTTCCTTTCTTTCTCATATGGGTTTGCTACCGGCACCGGAATCGGAACAAATTAAAGAGATCGGCATCTAACAGGTAAAAAACTTTATTCATTCTTCTTTTATAAAAAGTAACAAATTAAAGTGATTGCTTGATTTGTGTTTTTGAGATTTTTAAGCTTCTTCTTTCTTGATGTGTTAAAATAATCTATATGAGGTTTATTAAGCCAATTCATAACACTGTAATTTACAAATATAGTTATACACTGTAATAAGGTTTATTTAATCATTGTTGCTGCTAATTTCTAATAGTGAAGTTACCGGTATTTGAAAATGGATTAAAGTTGATTAATTAAGTTTATTAATTTTTTTCTCTTTTAATTTTTATGTTCTCTAAATTGATTTTTGGACCTGATATGATATTATAGGAAGAGTAAAGATGAATAATAGGAAAATTGATTCTTTTTTCAAAAGGAAAGCATGTGAAATTGAAAGAGAAGAGAGAGATGAAGAAATTATAATCCCGACATCCGAATCTGAAATAGTTCTTGAGAATCCAACAATTGAAGAGCATCATGGTTTTGAAAATTCTTTGGAACGCGATCCTGGAAAGCGTCCTCCGATTTGGCAATATCCACCAAATCAAGTGGATGCAATACGAAGAGCTTATCTAAAATGGGGTCCATATCAAATTCATTTAGAAAACT
This sequence comes from Lathyrus oleraceus, assembly GCF_024323335.1. Classification (NCBI taxonomy): domain Eukaryota; kingdom Viridiplantae; phylum Streptophyta; class Magnoliopsida; order Fabales; family Fabaceae; genus Lathyrus; species Lathyrus oleraceus. The sequence goes on along the minus strand of NC_066580.1, from coordinate 72,197,008 downwards.
ATCCTTTGTCCGGTAACGAGGATCATCCGAGAAGGTTTTAACATACTTGGTTTAGCATATTTCCATCATGGTTAGAATATTCACCATCTGAAGATGCCGCATATTGCTTACCATGTTACCTTTTTAGCAAAAAACTAAGTGGACGTCCCAGATCACTTGCCTTTGTTTCTATGGATTTTAGAAATTGGAAGAAAGTTAGGAATGGAAAACATTGTTCCTTTCTTAAACACATAGTGAATGATCCTTGCTCACCACACAACAATGCAATGAAAGCTTGTCAAGACTTGTTGAATCAAGATGGTCATATTAGAAATGTTATTCAAGTGCAAAGTTCAAGTCAAAGAATGAATAATCGGTTACGACTCAAGACTTCAATTGACACTGTTCGTTGGTTAACACTACAAGCTTGTGCTTTTAGGGGTCACGACGAAAGTAGCAAATCAAGAAATCAAGGTAACTTTCTTGAGTTATTGAAACTTTTAGCATCCTACAATGATGAAGTTGCAAAAGTTGTGTTGGAAAATGCTCCACAAAATTGCAAGTATACTTCACATCAAATTCAAAAAGAGCTCTTGCAAATTCTTTCTAGTAGGGTGAAAAAGAGTATTCGTGAGGAAATTGGTGATTCCAAATTTTGTATCGTTGTTGATGAAACTCGTGATGAGTAAAAAAAGGAACAAATGGCTCTTGTATTAATATTTGTTGATAAAGTTGGTTTAATACAAGAGATATTTTTTGATGTGGCACATATTAAAGACACCACATCTTTAACTCTTAAGGAAGCAATATGTGATATACTTTCTCGACATAACTTTGATGTTTCTAACATTCGTGGTCAAGGGTATGATGGTGCTAGCAATATGAGAGGAGAATGGAATGGTTTACAAGCCCTCTTTATGAAGGATTGTCCTTATGCATACTATGTTCATTGTTTTGCTCATCGATTGCAACTTGCATTAGTTACATCATCAAGAGAAGTCAAACCTGTTCATAAATTTTTTGAGAAGCTGATCTTTGTTGTGAATGTTGTTTGTTATTCTACAAAGCGTCATGATGAGTTACAAGCTGTCCAATTAGAAGAAATTGCTTATTTGTTAGAGATTGATGAGATTGTAACTGGTAAAGGTGCAAATCAAGTTGGTACATTGAAAAGAGCTGGAGATACTCGTTGGGGATCACATTACGATTCAGTTTCTAGCTTGATAAACATGTATGAAGCAACTTGTTTAGTTTTTTAAAAAATTGCAAAAGATAGAGGGAGTTATGCTACACGTGGGGATGCAGATAGTTGTTACAATTACTTGAAGACATTTGATTTTATATTTATTTTGCACTTGATGAAAGAAATCATGGGAATAACATATATGCTTTGTCAAGCCTTACAAAAAAAATCAACATGTAGTTAATGCTATGAACTTGGTTCGTTCAACAAAACATCTCATTCAAGGTTTGAGAGAAAATGGTTGGGATATATTGTTTACTAAAGTGGTATCTTTTTGTGAAAAGCATGGTATTGAGATTCCTGATCTTAATGATGTTCATTCAACAACAAGATTTGGATGCTCCCGTCTTGAAGAGAATCAAGTCACAATTCAACATTACTTTAAAGTTGAAATCTTTTTCACTACCATTGACAAACAATTACAAGAGTTGAATAGCAGATTCAGTGAGCAGGCAATGGCTTTGTTAACTCTTTCTTGTTCTTTATCTCCTAAGGATGGATATAAAGCTTTTAGCATTGATACTATTTGTTCTTTAGTTGAAAAATATTATCCTATGGATTTTAGTGATCAAGAGAAGAATAATTTGCAATTTCAACTCCAACATTTTCTATTTGTTGCTCGTCAAACATCAAACTTGAATAATTTACCAACTATTCAAGAACTATGTTCATGTTTGGTTGCATCTGGACATACTGAAACTTACTTCTTGATTGATAGACTACTTCGTCTTATCATGACTCTTTCCGTTTCTATGGCCACAACTGAGAGGTCTTTTTCAGCAATGAAAATTATTAAGACTAAGTTGAGAAACAAGATGGATGATGGGTTTCTTGGAGATAGCATGGCATTATATATTGAAAGGGAGATTAGTGCAAGCATTAGTTCAGAGTCAATTATTGACGATTTCAAGTTACTCGGAACGCGTAAAACATTACTTTAAGGTAGTTTTAAGTCATATAATTTAAATTTTTAGTAATTAACTTTGTATTTATTTTAACTTTAATATTTGATTTAAAGTACTATTTATATTTTATTTATAATCTTTATTTTATGTTAGTGGTCATCCCAATTTTTTTTATTTGACTCCGTCACTGGACATAAATACCCTTACATAATAAAATTTTTATTTTAATATTTAAATAAGCATGTAAAATTTGTAACTAGTTAACATTATTAAAAAAAACATACCATGTCTAATGGTATTCATGAACACTATTTTTGTATTTTTTTTACAAATGACTATTTATTTTTTTAACAATAGAAAAGGGGGCTCTCTCCATGCGTGTCGATGGAACACTGGAGGAAATAGAAATAAGATATACCCCCCATGTTTGAAGGAGTGGACTGAGTGACAAAAGATTTTATTTTTTCATTTTCATTTTTCTGAGATTTTTTGAACCTCCTCTTTCAGATTTCTCCCAAACCCCACTCTCCCTCGCCCCCTTCCTCCCAATACTCCCTTCTCTCCTTCCATGGTGTAAGACCCCAATTTTGACCCTAGGATCCCTCATGCAATTACATCATAAGCATTAGCATTGGGATCATACCTTGGCATCCTCCTTACCCCTTTTGCCATTGGGTTTATTTTGGGAGAGATCACCAAGCACTTTGTGATTATATCATACTTGTATATTATCATTTTACTAACTAAAATACCAAAAATATGTCTTTATATTTGCATAACTCTTTTGTAGGTAGGGCATGATCTCATTGATTCATCAAGTTTACATCTAGGGTTTGAGACCCTCATGAACAAGGAGAACAACCAAGAATTGATTCAATAATGGTTATGAACATCATATATGAGTCCCAATGATCTCTACATGTTATATTGATCAAGTTTTCTTCAAGAGTTTGAGGGTGATTTCCCTTGGAAACCCTAGTTTGACTGGGTATCTTGAGTAACTTCTCCAACAAGATATCTCACCAATTGATCAAATTTCTCAAGGGACACTTCAAAATTAATCATCTTATGCATATATGATCTACCATGAGCCAAGAAAGTCAAGAGAATTGGAAATTAGCAAGTTGGTTGATGGTAGTTGGCCAAATGAATTCATCTGATCAAAACTGGGTCTCCCTAGACCCTATCTCCTATAATTTTCACCATATGAAAATGATTCCAAGAGAAAACTTACTCTAAATGACATCACAAACAACTTTCATGTTGATACATAGAGCTAGTTTTGCTTGGAAAATCATTTTCTATGTTGAAACATTATAGGTCATTTTGTCTAAATCCTAATTTGAAAGTCAACTTCCCAAGGCCATAACTTGCTCAATTTTTATGAGATGAAAAATTTCCAAGTTGCACAATCAAATTCAATATGTCTAATTCAACTTTTATGTTTGGAGTGGGAGATGATTCAACTTTTTTGAGCATGTGATATGAGGCTACATTATAGGTCACTTTTGACCTATACCATTGATCAAATGATTTTTCCAAACTTCAAAAATGCATAACTCTATCATTTAAAATCCAAATCACATGAAATTGGTTACCATTTTAAAGGTCTTTGAGAGAGCTATAACTTTGATGAAGACATGTTTCTCATTTGAAGCTCCTATAAAACGTTAAGCAAGGTGGAATATTGAGACATATGGCTTGACACTTAGAAAAATTTTGATATGTCAAAAATTTCCAAACTTCCACCTCAAATTTCTCCAAGATCCAAGCTCCAAATGAAAAAGTGTTGAACATGAAAGTTGTTCCTCTTAACCTCACCTTTCCAAAGAGATCAAATTCATTCATTTTGGATAAGAAATGCATAGGCCGCACATGGCTTAAACAGAGTGACATCACTTGGCATGGATAAAACTTCAAACATCAATGTGCATTTGCCTTGCAATCCAAGCTTACTTTAGTGCATCTGATCTTCAATTATGGACCACAAGCTATCATTTCACGAGCCTTTGCGCGCCCATGCACCATTACATCACCATTTGCCAAAATTGGAAAGTGAATGTGAATGTGCAAATATCACATGATTCAGCTATAAATAGAGCTTCAATTGCTCAGAAATTCACACACAATTGCGCCAGCTTTGACCCCCCATTTCAAACCCTCAATTCTCAAAGGACAAGCCTGATAAATTCTCTTGAATTTGAGCTTGAATCTCCACTGTTTTGGAATTCAATTCTCCAGGAATCCATTGCTTCTAAGCCATTCAATCCTTCTCCTGCAAGCAAGTGGAGTGAGTCCAAGCATAAGCAAGATCAACATCCATCGAGTTCAAACCTCCATAGAAGGTATTTTTCAGAAATTTTAAACTCTTCGATTCTCTCAAATTGTTGCTCAATTCTATTGATTCTTTGGTTGTCTGAAGTCCTACCAATATAGGCAAGAAGATTGAGTTGCTTTGAGGTCAAATCGAAGCAACTCGATTCATATACCTCAAATTTCAACTCCACATATCTCTCAATATACTTGGAGTTGGAATGAATGGAGGTCAGATTCGAGCTCAGTGCCATTTTTTCTTCAAGATCATGTCCTTAGTTTTCATTATGGTGATGGTTCATGGTGGACCAGTCCGGTGAGGTCCACCGGAGAAGATGACCGGAGCTCTAGCTCCAGCGATGACTTGGCTAGCATCTGAACCACATGATCCTTCTCTCACGTTCTAATCCTGAGTGTTGGTGTTGATTACCACATTTGCCACGCGCTGACTAAGTTCCATGGTGGATAGTGCGCATTGGACCATCTGATTTGCCACCTCAATTAAGGAGGGACATCTGATGGTCCACGTAATTTAGATTTTCTGAATTTTCATTTTTATTGCATTTTCTTCAATAATTCATATTAAATTTAATATTGATCCCAAAAATATGGGACTTTCACAAAAATATTTCAAATATCTTTCTCTTTCATATTCTGAATTAAAATTATTTTTTGGATCATTATTAATATTTTTCATGAATTAATTGATTTTGCATTTGTTTTTAATTATTTAAAAATATTTTTAAATGTCCAAAAATTATGAATTTTTTTCTCCAAGGTCCTTTGACCTTGTTTGACCTATGATAAATCTCATGGCCATTTCTTTGGTGTTTTGATGAGATTTTAGGAATTGGACAAAATATATTTGATTTAAATGCACTATTTTAATATTTTTAATTGAATAAATGCCAATTAAATTTTGTTGACCATTTGTATTGACTTGTATGACTTTATTTATTGTTATTGGGCCTTGGTCAAGGTTGATTTGACTTTGTCAAGTTAGCATCATTGGATTTAGGGGATTGATGGAATGTACATTCCATCTCCCAAAATGAATGAATGATATTAATTTAATAAAAGTACTCCTTTGACCAATTTATGATCTCATTCATCCCCTTTCCATTTCATCTCATTCCTCTTCTTAATTCATTCATTTCATTTGGCCTATGACATCTCAAAGTCCTAATGCTAGTTTGATTGAAAAATTGACATGAGTATGGATGAGATTAGGCCACACCTTTTGCATATTCTTTTTGTGTGTGGTATGTTTCATGAGCATAGACCATTATACTATGTCTCTAACATGCATTAACACCAAAATTCTATTGCCCGACTTCAAATAGTTGTGACTTCTACATAAGTCCAATTACAATTGCTTAACATAGCGCTAAATTTGTGACATAAAAGGCATAAGCATTCTAGTTAGTGAGATTGTAAGTCTCCCCTCTTTCATGGTATTGTGTGGAAACTTGGCCTTCTTTCCTTCCTTTGGAAGATGTTTTGGTTCAAGGATCCATGCTTGTGATAAGTGGGTTGAGTGTTCTCCAAAGAATGTCTTGAAAAGCAAAAGCAAAACAAAACTAACTTCTAACCTACTAACTACTAACTTTTAATTTCAAGTTTATACTTTAATGCAATTTATTTTTAGCACTTTATATCATTTTCCATTGTACATATCATTCTAATTATTTATGTTAATGTAATTTTCACTTTGTACATTTGGACCATATTGTGTGACATTTTTTTGTTTGTGCTACTTTGTTTGTTTGTGTGGTCTTTGACCATTAATGTACATAATAATCATAAAAACCCTAAAAAACTTTTTGAATGGACTATTGGTTTGATCTTGGACAAATGGACTTAGAATCTAGGCAACCTTCCTAAGCTAAAGGACTTGGCCAATGCCAACTTGTTGAAGAACCAAGTGCTTGCAATTTGAAATTCATCTGATACATCTTTGAAGACCTCTGTAGGATTCATCTACAAAATGATCATTGTGAAGTTGTTATTTTGAACCTGTGACTTGTGGAATTCATCTGTTGCATGGGATATTTTGGAAGAAGATCATGGAATGGATAAGCTTGGATGAGGCCATCTTTATTTGATGCCTTGCTCTTCAAGATAATATAATTGTGCATTTGTATGTTGCTTGATTCTAAAAGTCCAAGAGAATTCTGGGTTTCTATTGACATTTTTGTCTATTGAATTGCTACCCATTTGATCAGATCTTTTCAACTCTAAACTTTTAAATTTTGTACATAGAATAGTCTTTTCATCTTCTCCCCATTTCTTTAATTTCAAAATCTCTCCCTTTATTTCAAATTCTTCTTTGTGTGAACTACATTTGTTCTAAACTTTGACCACTTTTGCAAAAAGATAGAAACTTTGGCCTTATGCCATTGCATTTTCAAACTTATTTTCTTAAATCAAACTTGTGAATAAACTTAACTATACTTGAGTTAAAGTTTCCAAAATCCAAAAATAACTAACTCATTCAAATCATTTTAGGCCTTTGTGCCTTTCAAACCTAATTTTGTTAAAATCAACACACTCATTTTGAAATTTGTATCACGAACTACGAGGTTTTGATCCCTCATTTTTATGTTGGTACGTAGGCACAAGACCGAAGGTCTTGTCAAACACAAAAATATAATTAATGAATTCTTTTCTCAACCCCCCCCCCCCCCCCATTCTATTTGCTTGTAAACATCACTTTGTACAAAATACATATGCACACAAAAAGGGCTCCCTAGGAGTACCTAGGATACTGTGGTTGCTAACACCTTCCCTTTGTGTAACCAACCCCCTTACCTGTGATCTCAGACTTTTATTAGTTTTTATTTGAAAACTTCTTACTTATTGGGTTTTGTTCGTACTTTTTCTCTTTTCCCTTGGAAATAATAAAAGCGCGGTGGCGACTCTTGTTAATTGATCCCTATCTTGTCAGTAGCTTGATGATCATGAATTTCCCGCTACAGAAATTAAGTGGCGACTCTGCTGGGGAGTAGTCTCCAGTGGGTTTAGCCTACTTTTTATGTGTATATATTTGTATATATGTGATGTTTGTATATATGTATGTGTGATATAATCTGCTTGTTGTGCTTGGTGATCTCTGAGTGGTGAGATAAGTTCTAACCCGAACTTGAGTGCAATTAAAATAGGAGGATGGTATAGTCATGTTCGACTTGTGTGGAGTAGTCCTTAACAAGTTGACTTGAGATCCATCCGCTCAGTGGAGACTCCTTTGGATTTGGAAATGTCACACAAGTATTTGTGGTTAGGCATTACTATTTCTAATTGGGTCAGAGAAGCTGAGGACCTTAGAACATTTAACCCATCTTGGCCTATTTAGGACGTAGTGCGGAAACTGTTCAAGTGTAGACTTGATAATAGTTGTTACACGGTACTACACTCAGAAGAGTTTCTCTTGAGAATATTATGGGTCGATGAGTCAGTCATCTTAACCTATAATATCCGATAGATGGAATTAAGACTCTGGGAACTTTTTAGAACATGATCTACAGGTTTTTATCCTTATTTCACTCCTTTGGGATGGTTCTTACCCAGACTCCATGCTCGTGACTTGCAACAAACCCTTGATTCTTGGTTGATCCAATAAAGTCTTGTCAATATCAATGGAACTTGGGTGTTGATAAGGTGTAAACCATAATCCACCAAAATGGATGATTGATCTTGACAATGACTTGATTCATCCCTTGACCTTTATATGCCTTCTGTGTGATCCCTTATTCGTGATTGTTGCATTCATGCATTCATGCGCATCATAACATTCATCACATGAAAATTTCAAGGAACTAAGGTATCATTTGCAAATATTTTCAGACCATGGATTGTGGACGAAGGAACACTAAGAAGTACAGTTTCAGATGTCCTGACTTGAAAGAGTTAAGGAAGCTAGCATCTTTTGAATTAGATCCCTTGGACTTCAAACAACGTCATGAGAAGCTTCTGTCCATCTTGTCTGCTGATGTAGTTGAAGTACTTTTGAGTGTATTGGTGCAGTTCTACGATCCTCTCTACCATTGTTTCACTTTCCCAGATTTTCAGCTTATGCCTACCTTGGAGGAGTATTATCATCTTTTGGGGATACCTATTTCTAGTAGTGTGCCTTTTAGTGGATTGGAGGAGATTCCCAGATCTAGTATTATTGCTGAAGCTCTTCACTTGAAGAAGTCTGAGATAGAGGCTCATTGGGTGAAGAAAGAAGGGTTATTTGGGTTGCCATATGTTTTCCTCATCAAAGAAGCTACTACTTTTGCTCAAGCTGGTACTATGGACGCTTTTGAAGCTATCTTTGTATTGCTCATCTATGGATTAGCGTTGTTCCCTAACATTGACAATTTTATTGATGTTAATGCCATTATACTTTTCTTGATTGGGAATCCTGTGCCTACTTTGTTGGGTGATATGTATTTCTCTTTGCATTTAAGGAATTCTAAGGGTGGTGGAACGATTGTCTGTTGCATTCCTCTTCTGTACAAGTGGTTTATTTCACACTTGCCTTAGTCGCCTGATTTTGTGGAGAACAAACAATGTCTAAGGTGGTCTCAGAGACTTACTTCTCTCACTAATGATGATATAGTTTGGTATGACCCTTCTTTAAGCAGTTTGGAGATTATTGATAGCTGTGGTAAATTCTCTAATGTGCCTCTCATTGGTACACAAAGAGGAATTAACTACAACCCTGCTTTGGCCCGTCGTCAACTTGGGTTCCCCTTGAGAGACAAACCTAATAACATGTTGTTAGAAGGTATTTTCTATCAAGAGGGTAAAGACCCCCAACATTTAAAGCAGAAGATTGTGCATGCTTGGCATAATGTGCATAGGAAAGGAAGATCCGAGCATGGTCCGTGCAATTGTGTAGCTTTGGAAGCTTACACTCTTTGGGTGAAGAAGAGAGTTATGGAGTTGAAGATGCCTTGTCCTTGTGAAAGACCTATGTTTATGGTTGTGGTTGAGCCATTAACTCTCCCTAACCAAGATGTAGAGGAGTTGGAAGACACGCTCATCAAGATGAAGCAAGAAAAGGACATGTGGGAAGAGCGTTTCCGTGCTTTGTGCAAGAAGCATGAAGAGTTGCAGTTGGAGTCTAAGGACAAAGATGCACTGATTGAGCTACTTGAAGACCAAGTGACGAAGAGACAGAGAGAGCCAGAGGTTTCATCTTCTAGCATGCCTCAACCTTCCGTTTCTTGGAAGAAGATTGTTGACCAGCTTGTCCTCGAGAAGACTCAGATGAAGGCTTCTTTTGAGACCGAGATCCGTCTCATTCGAAGGAAGTACGCGCCTTCAGTCAAATCTTCTGACATTGTTGTTAGGGATCCTTAGGATGACTAGTCTCCTTTTCTCTTGTATCTTTTTATTTTGGTTTCTGAAATTGTACTTAGTGTAATCCTTCCAATTTATATAAATAAGAAGAGATTTTTGGTCATATCAAATTGTTGCAATTGCACTTTAAATATTATATATTTGCAAATAATATAGTAAGTTCCTTGGAAATGAAAAAAATAATCAAGCATTGCATTTCATGCATCATTTGCATAAGCAGGTTTTTGCTAGGTGTCTGATTGGTGTTTCTTCTGTGCTTTAGCCAAGCTGACTCACCGGTACAATACCAGAGCGAATCATCTGAGAATTATGGAACATCTAGAGAAAGAGAACAAAGAGCTGAAGGACGAAATTTTCCGACTGACTGCCATGATGGAGTCAGTTCTTGCTGCTCAAAGCCAAGCTTCTCCAACACCTGCAACTCCTCCCGCGAGGACTGTTACTTCAGAAGTGATTACCTCTACTGTGCCTGCTGCTACCACCCACTTCACGCTGAATATGTCTGCCGGATTCCCGTGGGGTATGTCGCCCGACTTTATGCCAGAAGGCTTTGCGCCTACATTTGCTTACATGCCGACATCTAGCCCGGTCATGTCCGTGCCACCTCCAGTTGTGCACACTTTGCCTCACGTATAGGACACCTTCTATCATTCCGAGCCGTCTGAGGGTCCGAATGTTTATGAGAAGATGGATGAGATGAAAGACCAATTTCTTGAGCTACGCAAGGAATTGAAGACACTGAGAGGTAAAGATCTGTTTGGGAAGAGTGCTGCTGAATTGTGTTTGGTACCCAATGTCAAAATCCCGGTGAAGTTCAAAGTGCCTGACTTTGAAAGTATAAAGGGAACTATTGTCCGCTCAGTCATCTTGTGATGTATGCCCGCAAGATGTCAACTCAGACAGATAATGACCAATTGCTTATTCACTACTTCCAGGATAGCCTGACTGGTGCTACACTCCGTTGGTATATGGGGTTGGATAATGCAAGCATCCGCACTTTCAATGACTTAGGAGAGACTTTTGTGAAGCAATACAAGTACAACGTGGACATGGCGCCAGACAGAGACCAGTTGAGGTCTATGTCTCAGAAAGACAAAGAGACATTCAAAGAGTATGCACAAAGATGGAGGGAGTTGGCTGCCTATATCACTCCTCCTTTGGAGGAGAAAGAGATGACAAAGATCTTCTTGAAAACCCTAAGTTCATTTTGTTATGAACGCATGATCGTTAGTGCCCCCAGTGATTTTACCGAAATGGTAAATATGGGTATGAGACTTGAAGAAGGGGTCCGTGAAGGACGTTTGTCAAGAGATGAGGCGTCAACGAGTAAGAGCAGCAGTTTCAGCAAGAAGAAGGACAGTGAGACAAATGCAATTTCTAGTGGGAGGCAGAGGAGGCCTCAGATCATAAGAAAGCCACCACCCCGTCAACATCATCATCATCAAGTATCTTCCATAATTCCAGTATTTTCTAATCAACAAGCAACACCAATTCAACAACAACAACATCAACGTCAACAACCACAACAAAGAACGAACACCTACAACAATAACATACCACCAATCATCATCATCAACAGAACTTTGAGAGGAAGAAGGTCTCTTTTGACCCAATTCCTATGTGGTATGTAGAGTTGTATCCCTCGCTAGTTCTCAAGAACTTAATTCAACCAAGGAACCCACCACAGATCCCAGAACCACTTCCCTGGTGGTATAAACCTGAGCTTCATTGTGCTTTTCATCAGGGTGCACCTGGACATGACATTGAAAACTGTTATCCATTGAAGAATGAGGTTCAGAAACTTATGAAGAGTGGTATGGTGTCCTTTGAGGACCGCACGCCAAATGTGAAAGCTAACCCTTTGCCCGCTCATGGGAACTCTTCAGTGAATATGATGGACGACTGTCCTGGTGAATTCAAGGTTTTTGATGTCCGGTTTATCCGAAGATCTTTGGTGCAGATGCACAAGGATATCTGTATGGTGAGTGACTATGAACATGACTATGATGGTTGTGTTGTGTGTAGTGTGAACCCAAGAGGGTGTGATGTGGTGAAAAGGGACATCCAGCGTCTGATGGACGAAGGCATGATCCAGATTGTTCAATCCCATCATGTAGATGACGATGTTAATGTCATAGTACCCATTTTCAAGCAACAAGAGTGGTTGATAATCCAGTATGATAGCAGCAGCAACAAGAATGTTAGTCAAAGATCAGTATCGCCGTTGGTAATACGGTTAACGGGCCCAATCCCGTATTCATCTGATAAGGCTGTATCGTACCAGTATAATGCTACAATGTTATAGAATGGTCAAGAGGTACCGTTACCTACGACTAGTTCAGTGGTGAGCATTGTTGATGTTACGAAGGTGACCCGTAGTGGTCGAGTGTTTGGGTCGGTGGTCCCAAAAAACAAAGAAGAGTTGATTGTTGGAAAGAAGATGGAGGTACCTAATGTAGATCCAGTTGGTTGTTCAAAGGATAAGTCTGGTGAATCCAACAACTTGAAAGCCAATGATGATGATGAGGTACTCCAATTAATAAAAAGGAGCGAATTTTATGTGGTTGAGCAGCTGCTCCAGACTCCCTCAAAGATCTTAGTGTTGTCTTTGCTTTTGAATTCTGAAGCGTACAGAGAAGCACTGCAGAGAGTTCTTGAACAAGAATATATAGAGCAGGATGTTACTGTGGATCAGTTTGATCATATCGTGGCTAACATCACTTCATGAAATAATTTGAGCTTCTGTGACGAAGAACTCCCTGAAGAGGGAAGAAATCATAACCCGACATTGTATATTTCAATGAACTGTAAGGAAGATGCTTTGTGAAATATGCTATTTGACACCGGTTCGTCACTCAATGTGCTTCCGAAGTCAACTTTGTCGAAGTTATCTTACTAAGGAGCTCCCATGAGGTATAATGGGGTGATTGTCAAAGCCTTCGATGGCTCGCGCAAAACGGTAATTGGTGAAGTGGACCTTCCAATTAAGATAGGTCCAAGTTATTTTCATATTACTTTTCAAGTAATGGATATCCACCCGGCCTACAACTGTTTATTGGGAAGGCCATGGATTCATGAGGCAGGGGCTATTACTTCCACTCTGCACCAGAAGCTCAAATTTGTCAAGAATGGCAAGCTAGTGATTGTGGGAGGAGAGAAGGCTTTGTTAGTTAGACATCTGTCATCTTTCTCGTATGTTGAAGCTGAGGATGAGGTTGGAACTCCGTTCCAAGCCTTATCTATTACTGCTGAGAAGAGAGTTGGGACACCTATGTCCTCGTTGAAAGATGCTCAGAAGATTGTTGAAGAAGACAATGTTGATCAGTGGGGGCTCATGGTAGAGGTCTCCGACAACAAAGGCAGAACTGGTTTGGGGTTCTAGAGAGGGTCATCAGCTGTTAGATCCAAAGATATGCAACTCAGCTTCCGCAGCGGAGGGTTCATTCATGGCAATGAACAACACTTAGCTGCTGTGCTAGAGGATAACGAAGAGGAAGACTGCACCAACTTTGTAACGCATAGAAGGACATGTAACAATTGGACTGCCGTTGATATTCCTGTTATTTTGCATCGATCTAAGTAATTGCTTTTATATTTTAAAAATCCTTCTCCTATGCCTAAGGGAGAAGTGGACATTGTTTGGGCATTTTAAATTGATCATCAATAAAATTAATTCTATTCATCCACATCTTTGATGTTTTGTTTTTACTTTTTGCTTTATTCTGAAAATGGTAATCACAAAAAACATAAATAAACAATATAATTGTCCATCTGCATAATATTTGGTCATAAATTCACTTATCTAAAATCAAAATATCAAATCATTATGCAGGTTGGTTCCTAACCCTATTGAATACAATGATCCTTCTCCTTCTCCAAATTTTGAATTCCCTGTGTTTGAGGCCAAGGAGGAAAGTGATGTTGAAGTAAGTGAGGAATTGTCTCGTCTTCTTGAGCAAGATGAAAATATTATTCAGCCGTTTGAAGAGCAGATTGAGTTAGTCAACTTGGGTTCCGATGATGATGTGTAGGAAGTCAAGATTGGGTATCGACTGTGTCCAAATGCTAAGAAGGGGTTGATTGATCTTCTTCGAGAGTATTCAGATGTGTTTGCTTGGTCCTATCAAGACATGCCTGGGCTGGATTCTGAGATTGTGGAGCACAGATTACCGTTGAAGCCAGAATGCCCACCAGTCAAGCAGAAGTTGAGAAGAACGCATCCTGATATGGCTGTGAAGATTAAAGAGGAAGTGCAAAAGCAGATTGACGTCGGTTTTCTTGTGACCGCTGAGTATCCGCAATGGGTGGCCAATATTGTGCCTGTACCGAAGAAATATGGAAAAGTACGCATGTGTGTTGATTATAGAGATTCGAATAAAGCCAGTCCGAAAAATGATTTCCCTCTGCCACACATTGATATGTTGGTAGACAATACTACTAAATTCAAAGTCTTTTCATTTATGGATGGATTTTCCGGATATAACCAGATCAAGATGGCACCCGAAGATATGGAGAAAACCACATTCATTACACCCTGGGGAACATTCTGTTATAGAGTGATGCCTTTCGGTCTAAAGAATGCTGGTGCAATTTACCAAAGAGCAATGACTACTCTTTTTCATGATATGATGCATAAAGAGATTGAGGTTTATGTCAATGACATGATTGGTAAATCTATTGATGAAGAGGAACATGTTGAGCATTTGTTGAAGCTATTCCAGCATTTGAGGAAGTATAAACTCCGCCTGAATCCCAATAAGTGTACTTTTAATGTTCGTTCTGGTAAGTTGTTGGGATTTATTGTCAACGAGAAGGGTATTGAAGTTGATCCTGCCAAGGTCAAAGCAATACAAGAGATGCTTGCGCCCAAAACTGAGAAGCAAGTCAGAGGATTTCTCGGCCGCTTGAATTATATTTCCAGATTCATTTCCCACATGACTGCCATATGTGTGCCTATATTCAAGCTTCTTCGGAAAGATCAGTCTTGTGATTGGACCGAAGATTGCCAGAAAGCTTTTGACAGTATCAAAGAATATCTGCTTGAACCTCCGATTTTGTCTCCACCTGTTGAAGGAAGACTGTTGATCATGTATTTGACTGTGCTCAAAGAGAGTATGGGTTGTGTTCTTGGTCAGCAAGATGAGACTGGAAAGAAAGAATTTGCAATCTACTACCTCAGTAAGAAGTTCACTGACAGTGAGACTCGGTATTCTATGCTTGAGAAGACTTGTTCTGCATTGGCTTGGGCTGCTAAGCGTCTGCGTCAGTATATGTTGAATCATACCACTTGGTTGATATCCAAAATGGATCCAATCAAGTATATATTTGAGAAGCCTGCTTTAACTGGGAGGATTGCCCGTTGGCAGATGTTGTTATCAGAGTATGATATTGAATACCGATCTCAAAAAGCGATCAAAGGTAGTATCTTGGCTGACCATTTGGCTCACCAACCAATTGAAGATTATCAGTCAGTATAATATGATTTTCCCGATGAAGAGGTTTTGTACTTGAAAATGAAAGATTGTGATGAACCATTGCTTGAAGAAGGGCCAAAACCTGGTTCTCGTTGGGGCATGATATTTGATGGAGTTGTTAATCAATATGGAAATGGCATTGGGGCAGTAATTATTACTCCTCAAGGCACATATCTACCATTTACAACTAGGTTGACTTTCAAGTGTATAAACAACATGGCAGAATATGAAGCTTGCATTATGGGGCTTGAAGAGGCCATGAATATCAGAGTCAAGTATTTGAATGTCTTCGGTGATTCGACTTTGGTTATGAATCAGATCAAAGGAGAATGGGAGACAAATCAACCCGGTTTGATACCATATAGATATCATGCGAGGAGGATTTCAACTTTCTTTAAAGAGGTTGAGTTTCATCATATCCCTCGAGATGAGAACCGGATGGCAGATGCTCTTGCAACGTTGGCATCAATGATTATAGTGAAGTATTGAAATGAAGTTCCCAATTTATCTGTGATGCGTCTTGATAGGCCATCTCATGTGTTTGATGTTGAAGAGATCAAAGACGAAAAGTTGTGGTATTACGACATCAAGTGTTTTCTCCAAAGTCAGATTTACCCGCCCGGGGCATCTTTGAAAGATAAGAAGACTTTGAGAAGATTAGCCGGTAATTTCTACTTGAATGGTGATATACTATACAAGAGAAACTTTGACATGATTTTGCTCAGATGCGTGGATAGACACGAAGCATACTTGTTGATGACTGAAGTGCATGAAGGTTCCTTTGGTACTCATTCCAATGGACATGCAATGACAAAGAAGATGTTGCGAGCAAGTTACTATTGGCTGACAATGGAATCTGACTGTTGCAAATTTGTGAAAAAGTGCCACAAGTGTCAAATTTATGCTGATAAGATTCATGTTCCTCCGACACTGTTGAATGTTATCTCTTCCCCATGGCCTTTCTCCATGTGGGGAATTGATATGATTGCGATGATTGAGTCCAAAGCTTCGAATGGACATCGTTTCATTCTAGTGGCAATTGACTACTTCAAAAAATGGGTTGAAGCGGCATCGTATGCAAATGTAACCAAGAAAGTTGTTGTAAGGTTTATCAAGAATCAGATCATATGCCGTTGTGGTGTGCCAAGTAAGATCATTATTGATAATGGATCGAACTTGAATAACAATATGGTAGAAGCTCTTTGCAAAGACTTCAAGATTGCACATCATAATTCTTCTCCCTATAGACCCAAGATGAATGGGGCTGTTAAAGCTGCGAATAAGAACATCAAGAAGATTATCCAGAAGATAGTTGTCACGTATAAGGATTGGCATGAGATGCTCTCTTTTGCTTTGCATGGGTATCGTACATCCATCCTCACTTCAATAGGGGCAACCCCTTTATCTCTTGTATATGGTATGGAATCAGTACTCCCTGTAGAGGTTGAGATTCCTTCATTGCGTGTGCTCATGGAAGCCAAGTTGACTGAAGCTGAATGGTGTCAGACCAGGTTTGATCAATTGAACTTGATTGAAGAGAAGAGATTGACTGCCATGTGTCATGGTCAGTTATATATGCAAAGGATGAATAAAGCTTTTGATAAGAAGGTCAAACCTCGAGTATTCAGAGAAGGTGACCTTGTGCTCAAGAATATTTTGACATTCAAGCCAGATTCTAGAGGAAAATGGACTCCCAATTATGAAGGCCCATATGTTGTTAAGAGAGCCTTTTCAGGTGGTGCATTGATTCTTACAACTATGGATAGCGAAGAGTTCACTCGTCCTGTGAACACAGATGCGGTCAAGAAATACTTCACCTAAAAAGAAAAGAACAGATCGCTAAGTTGAAAACTCGAAAGGGCGACTTAGGCAAAAATGAGCGTCTCGGTGGATTGAAAACCCGAAAGGGCGATCCAGGAAAAAATTAGAGACATAAAAACAGAAAGAATTTCCCGATAAGTTAAGTACCCCACCTTGGGGCAACTTATGCAAAAATTAGGGATTATGGCAAGTAACTGCATTCTGCTAATCTTCAGTGTTTTGAAGACTTGTTTGAGCACGGGGGTTGACACCAGCAGTGGTTAAGAGTACAGTGGATCTCAAGAGGTGGTAGGAGGATTAAGGATCATTTGTATTCAATGTAATCATTTTCCATGTAAATTACCATTTTCAACTTTGTAAAATCTATGGAGTCTTGTCATTTACAAACTACCATTATATTAAATAAAGTTGAGCTTTTATCCAAATTATTTCTACTCTTATTTTCAGCCAATAGTTTTAAATTTTATTATGATCATTTTGAAATTAAATTTTTAATCAAAATCAAGTTTTCTTTAATATATAAAAGCAAGAATTTTTCCAAAGCAAGTAAGAGGAATATCAATCGCATTTCAGTAAGACACAAGTCCTTAAGTGTGAAGCATCATAGGTTCCCCAAATAGTTAACTCTTCGGGTATTCCTAGATGACAGTGTTGATTCAGTCCCTCGGTGGAGTGTTCGATCTCCAGTGGAACTCCTTTCTTTATCCCCAGCTGAGTTGGCTGATTCAGATACCTTGCGGCGTATCCTTGTCCCCAACAAAGTTTCGGCCTTCCCCAGCGGAGTTCGTATTTCCTCAACGGATGGATCTTCATCAGAGATGCTAGATTTTCCCAGTAGATCGCATTGGTGTCCCCACCAATCGCCGTGTACCTTTGCTCCCAGTCAGAGTTTCCTCCGGGTTTCTGAGCAGCTTTTGTTATTGATATTTTCTCTGTAGGATTGTCTCCCATTTTTTATGGTGTTGACCTAAAGTTCCCCACATAGTTGATGTTGTTCTATCCTCAGCAGATCTCCTCCTTCCCCAGCTAAGGTTTGAGCCCTTTGGGATGTTGATCTCTCTGTTCTCCGGCTGTTGTCTCCATATATTTTGTGGATTGACCAAGGATTGTACCGGTGGTTCAATTTCTTTGCGACACCTCTGTATCCTTTGTGATCGTTTTGTCAGCATAAACATCATATATATATATATATATATATATATATATATATATATATATATATAATTTCATAGTTTGCATATCCTGCATCCTACATATTTGATTTGTTTGAGATTCTCATTCTCTGTTATGGCGGTACTTTATCCCCATACCAAATCTGGTGTTTGTCCTCCTTCAATTGTAGAGTGTCATCCCCTTAAGGAAAAAGACTTTAACCTTTCTTTGTTTCCCCACTGAGTTTGTTTCCTCACGGATGGTTGTTATTTCAGTTTCCTCTCCAGTAAATTTTCTGGATGGAATTACTCCCCTTGAGTTATGTCCTCAATGGGTTGAGTCTTGATTGACCGTTTTCTTTCTAGCTCTTACCTAAATAGATATTTTGGTCCCCTAAGAGTCTATTACCCAGTAACCGGTAATATTCTTCTTAGTTCGTAGTTTGTTACTTCTTTCCCAATACCCGACAAAAGTACCCTTTTTCTCCTTAATGAAGTCCCCTGAAAGTATATCCTTGATATGTTCATCTTAACCAAGTGATAGATATCTTTCCTTCCCCTGCAGGAGTCTATCCTTGATATATTCACTTTAATCAGTGACAAATATTCTCATCTTTGGTATTCTACCCAGTAAAAAGGTAGTTGTAATCCCTATTTTGTTCCTCAGAGAGATAATCCTTGATATGTTCATCTTAGCCGATGACGAATTTCCTTCTCTTGATGGTTTTCTACCCAGTAACCGGTAGTTGTAAATCCTACTTTGTTCCCCTGAGCGGAGTCTATCCTTGATATGTTCATCCTAACCAGTGACGAATTTTCTCTTCTTTGGTATTTTATCCAGTAACTGATAGATGTAATCCCTATTTTTGCTCCCCTTTTCAGAGTCTATCCTTGATATGTTCATCTTAACCGATGACGGATTTTCTCTTTGATTGGTCTTCTACCGGGTAACCAGTAGTTGTAAATCCTACTTTGTCCCCTCGTAGAGATAATCCTTGATATGTTCATCCTAATCGATGACGGAATTTCTCTCTGATGGTTTTCTATCCAGTTTTCGATAGATGTAATTCCTCCCTTTTTGGTCAGTTGGTATATCCTTGATATGTTCATCCTAACCGATGATGGGTATCCTCCTTGACATTTTCTAGGCAAGTCTATCCTTGATATGTTCATCTTAACCGATGACAGATTCTCTTCCCTGTTGAGTTTATCCTTGATATGTTCATCCTAACCGATGACGGATACTCTCACCCTTTGGTCTTCTGCCCAGTAACTGGTAGTTGTAAATCCTATTATTTTCTGTAGTTTTCCCCAACAAGGTTATTCTTACCCAGTAAGCAGTAATGAATTTCCTTTCCCGGCGGTTCTCAACGAGTCATCCTTGATATGTTCATCCTAACCGATGACGGATGGTCTCTCTGACAGATCTTTATTATCTCCTTACCCAGTAACAGGTAGTAGATAATAGATTTCTGCTGCTCCTGTGTTGAAGTTTCTATCTTCCCCAGTTGAGTTGAGTGCGCATTTCCTTAGTGAAATTGATGTTCCCCTGCACGATTTGAGTACCTCAGTTTTATCCTGACTTACTCGTACCCCTTGTAGATGTTTTTGTTTCCTCGGCTGAGTCTTTCCATTTTGTGTGGAATCCCTTTAGTCCCCTAGTAGTTTTAAGTCGTAGCCTGGCCTACGCATAACTCCTTTTCCCCCCCAGAGTCTCTATCTCCCTAGTGAGTTTTCCTTAATGGAATGCATTATACTCCTGTGGACTTTCGGTCTCTCTGATTTCTTTTTCCTTTGTGGCAATATTTCCCCACAAAGCATTAACTTTTGCATTCATACCATATGCATCATGAGGTCTCTTAGGGACCAGAAATTGTTTCTATATGTTGTTATTTAAGCCCATTCTACTGAGTCGACATGAAGATTTTAACCTTCGCCTCCTCAGTCAGAATGTCCTTAAATAGGGGCAACTGTAAGACCCCAATTTTGACCCTAAGATCCCTCATGCAATTACATCATAAGCATTAGCATTGGGATCATACCTTGGCATCCTCCTTACCCCTTTTGCCATTGGGTTTGTTTTGGGAGAGATCACCAAGCACTTTGTGATTATATCATACTTGTATATTATCATTTTACTAACTAAAATACCAAAAACATGTCTTTGTATTTGCCTAACTCTTTTGTAGGTAGGGCATGATCTCATTGATTCATCAAGTTTATATATAGGGTTTGAGACCCTCATGTACAAGGAGCACAACCAAGAATTGATTCAAGAATGGTTATGAACATCATATACGAGTCCCAATGATCTCTACATGTTATATTGATCAAGTTTTCTTCAAGAGTTTGAAGGTGATTTGCCTTGGAAACCCTAGTTTGATTGGGTATCTTGAGTAACTTCTCCAACAAGCTATCTCACCAATTGATCAAATTTATCAAGGTAAACTTAAAAATTCATCATCTTATGCATATATGATCTACCATGAGCATAGAAAGTCAAGAGAATTGGAAATTGGCAAGTTGGTTGGTGGTGGTTGGCCAGATGAATTCATCTAATCAAAACTGGGTCTCCCTAGACCCTATCTCCTACAATGTTCACCATATGAAAATTATTCCAAGAGAAAACTTACTATAAATGACATCACAAACAACTTTCATGTTGAGACCTAGAGCTAGTTTTGCTTGGAAAATCATTTTCTATGTTGAAACATTATAGGTCATTTTGTCTAAACCCTAATTTGAAAGTCAACTTCCCAAGGCCATAACTTGCTCAATTTTTATGAGATGAAAAATTTCCAAGTTGAAAAATCAAATTCAATGTGTCTACTTAAACTTTGATGTTTGTAGTGGGAGCTAATTCAACCTTTTTGAGCATGTGATATGAGGCTACATTATAGGTCACTTTTGACCTATACCATTGATCAAGTGATTTTTCCAAACTTCAAAAATGCATAAATCTATCATTTCAAATCCAAATTACATGAAATTGGTGACCATTTTAAAGGTCTTTGAGAGAGCTACAACTTTGATGCGGACACATTTCTCATTTGAAACTCCTATAAAAGGTTAAGCAAGGTGGAATATTGAGACATATGGCTTGACACTTAGAAAATTTTGATATGTCAAAAATTTCCAAACTTCCACCTCAAATTTCTCCAAGATCCAAGCTCCAAATAAAAAGTGTTAAACATGAAAGTTGTTCATATGGATCTCACCTTTCCAAAGAGCTCAAATTTATTCATTTTGGACAAGAAATGCATAGGCTGCACATGGATTAAAAAGAGTGACATCACTTGGCATGGATCAAACTTCAAACATCAATGTGCATTTGCCTTGCAATCCAAGCTTACTTCAGTGCATCTGATCTTCAATTATGGACCTCAAGCTATCATTTCATGGACCTATGCGCGCCCATGCACCATTACATCACCATTTGCCAAAATTGGAAAGTGAATGTGAGTGTGCAAATATCACATGATTCAGCTATAAATAGAGCTTCAATTGCTCAGAAATTCACACACAATCGCGCCAGCTTTGATCCCCCATTTCAAACCCTCAATTCTCAAAGGATAAGCCTGATAAATTCTCTTGAATTTGAGCTTAAATATCCACTGTTTTGGAATTCAATTCTCTAGGAATCCATTGCTTCTAACACCATTCAATCCTTCTTCTGCAAGCAAGTGGAGTGAGTCCAAGCACAAGCAAGATCAACATCCATCGAGTTCAAACCTCCATTGAAGGTATTTTTCAGAAATTTTAAACTCTTAGATTCTCTCAAATTCTTGCTCAATTCTATTGATTCTTTGGTTGTCTGAAGTCCTACCAATGTAGGCAAGAAGATTGAGTTGCTTTGAGGTCAAATCGAAGCAACTCAGTTCATGTACCTCAAATTTCAACTCCACATATCTCTCAATATACTTGGAGTTGGAATGAATGGAGGTCAGATTCGAGCTCAGTGCCATTTTTTCTTCAAGATCATGTCCTTGTTTTTCATTATGGTGATGGTTCATGGTGGACCAGTCCGGTGAGGTCCACCGGAGAAGATGACCGGAGCTCTGGCTCCGGCGATGACTTGGCTAGCATCTGTACCACATGATCCTTCTCTCACGTTCTAATCCTGAGCGTTGGTGTTGATTACCACATTTGCCACGCGCTGACTAAGGTCCATGATGGATAGCCCGCTTTGGACCATCTGATCTGCCACCTCAATTAATGAGGGAGATCTGATGGTCCAAGTAATTTAGATTTTCTGAATTTTCATTTTTATTGCATTTTCTTTAATAATTCATATTAAATTTAATATTGATCAAAAAAATATGGGAGTTTCACCAAAAAATTTCAAATATTTTTCTCTTTCATATTCTGAATTAAAATTATTTTTTGGATTTATTAATATTTTTCATGAATTAATTGATTTTGCATTTGTTTTTAATTGTTTACAAATATTTTTAAATGTCCAAAAATTATGAAATTTTTTCTCCAAGGTCCTTTGACCTTGTTTGACCTATGATAAATCTCATGGCCATTTCTTTGATGTTTTGATGAGATTTTAGGAATTGGACAAAACATATTTGATATAAATGCACTATTTTATTATTTTTAATTGAATAAATGCCAATTAAATTTTGTTGACCATTTGTATTGACTTGTATGAGTTTGCTTATTATTGTTGGGCCTTGGTCAAGGTTGATTTGACTTTGTCAAGTTAATATCATTGGATATAGGGGATTGAATAGAATGTACATTCCATCTCCCAAAATGGATGAATGATATTAATTTAATAAAAGTCCTCCTTTGACCAATTTTTGATCTCATTCATCCCCTTCCCACTTCATCTCATTCCTCTTCTTAATTCATTCATTTTATTTGGCCTATGACATCTCAAAGTTCTAATGCTAGTTTGATTGAAAAATTGACATGAGTATGGATGAGATTAGGCCATACCTTTTGCATATTCTTTTTGTGTGTGGTATGTTTCATGAGCATAGTCCATTATACTATGTCTCTAACATGCATCAACACTAAAATTCTATTGCCCGACCTCAAATAGTTTTGACTTTTACATAAGTCCAATTACGATTGCTTAACATAGCGCTAAATTTGTGACATAAAAGGCATAAGCATTCTAGTTATTGAGATTGTAAGTCCCCCCTCTTTCATGGTATTGTGTGGAAACTTAGCTTTCTTTCCTTTCTTTGGAAGATGTTTTGATTCAAGGATCCATGCTTGTGATAAGTGCGTTGAGTGTTCTCCAAAGAATGTCTTGAAAAACAAAAGCAAAACAAAACTAACTTCTAACCTACTAACTACTAACTTTTAATTTCAAGCTTTTACTTTAATGCAATTTACTTTTAGCACTTTATATCATTTTCCATTGTACATATCATTCTAATTGTTTATGTTAATGTAATTTTCACTCTGTCCATTTGGACCATATTGTGTGATATTTTTTTGTTTGTGCTACTTTGTTTGTTTGTGTGGTATTTGACCATTAATGTACATAATAATCATAAAAACCCTAAAAAACGTTTTGAGTGGACTGTTGGTTTGGTCTTAGACAAATGGACTTAGAATCTAGGCAACCTTCCTAAGCTAAAGGACTTGGCCAATGCCAACTTGTTGGAGAACCAAGTGCTTGCAATTTGAAATTCATCCGATACATCTTTGAAGACCTCTCTAGGATTCATCTACAACATGATCATTGTGAAGCTGTTATTTTGAACCTGTGACTTGTGGAATTCATCTGTTGCATGGGATATTTTGGAAGAAGATCATGGAATGGATAAGCTTGGATGAGGCCATCTTTATTTGATATCTTGCTCTTCAAGATAATATAATTGTGCATTTGTATGTTGCTTGATTCTAAAAGTCCAAGGGAATTCTGGGTTTCTATTGACATTTTTGTCTATTGGATTGCTACCCATTTGGTCAGATCTTTTCAACTCTAAACATTTAAGTTTTGTACATAGGATAGACTCTTCATCTTCTCCCCATTTCTTTAATTTCAAAATCTCTCCCTCCATTTCAAAATCTTCTTTGTGTGAACTACATTTGTTCTAAACTTTGACCACTTTTGCAAAAAGATAGAAACTTTGGCCTTATGCCATTGCATTTTCAAACTTATTTTCTTAAATCAAACTTGTGAATAAACTTAACTATACTTGAATTAAACTTTAAAAAAGCCAAAAAGAACTAACTCATTCAAATCATTTTAGGCCTTTGTGCCTTCAAACCTAATTTTGTTAAAATCAACACACTCACTTTGAAATTTGTATCACGAACTACGAGGTTTTGATCCCTCATTTTTATGTTGGTACGTAGGCACAAGACCGAAGGTCTTGTCAAACACAAAAATATAATTGATGAATTCTTTTCTCATCCCCTCATTCTATTTGCTTGTAAACATCATTTTATACAAAATACATATGCACACAAAAAGGGCTCCCTAGGAGTACCTAGGACACTTTGGGTGCTAACACCTTCCCTCTATGTAACCAACCCCCTTACCTGTGATCTCTGACTTTTTATTAGTTTTTATTTGAAAACTTCTTACTTATTGGGTTTTGTTCGTACTTTTTCCCTTTTCCCTTGGAAACAATAAAAGCGCAGTGGCGACTCTTGTTAATTGATCCCTAGCTTGTCAATAGCTTGATGATCATAAATTTCCCGCTACACATGGCAACCCTCTAGCCAAAAACCACCATCACCTTAAATTCTCCCTCATCTTCACCTCTGTCCAAACCTTCAGCCACCTCCATCATCTTATAACACTATTCACCCTTCACACACTTCAAAACCATCTTTAACCACGACCCTTTCTTCCACCTAAATCTGACGCTGGCGAACAACATATTCCCTCTATTAACCACCAAACACCCCTAACCTTGAAAATAGCTCCACAAAAAGACCACGAATTCCTATCGTTAAGCTCACCAACCGATCTACGCATCCCACCTTCTTTATTCGACACCGCCATGACAATATTGCTTCGCTCGCTAACGGTGGTTTCAGCAAGGTTAATGGGTGGTTTCAGCAAGGTTAGAGATTATCATTCAAGTTATTTCAAACTCTGGAAAGTTAATAACAGTGATGTCAATGGTAATAAAAGTAGAATCTGAGATTGTTAAGTAAAACCAGTATGTTGTTGTTACATACTCCTACTTTTCTTGTGGGTGCAATTTCGTTTTAGGTGTTTTAGATCCACTATTATTTAATTTGGTATAAAAGGGATCTGATAAGGTTTTGTGTGTACATAAATACGTGGTTCTAGGAGTCTATAATCCTCATCACTTATTTTCTTTCATCTGCAACTATGATTTATGCTCAAACACCTCATAAGTTTTATCTCCAACGATACCATTTCATTTGATTTAGTAGCTCAAACAACAACAACATTACAACTCAGTTTGGAACAACCTCTGACATCCATTTTCACCGTTGTGAGAAGCTTTTCAAATAAACCAACTTAACTTCGTAATTTGCAGCGAATCTTTTCAATATTCCTCTCTTCATTTTTTCATTGCAACGCCATGCATTCCCTTCACTGTCTTACACAAAACACACCATCAAAATAAAGGATATAACGTGAAGCACCGTTCTCATCTTGTTTCTCATATTTCGTTGTTGTTTGGTCGCCACTATTTTCATGTAGAAAAGACGAACAATGTCGATGTTCATGTTGCCTTGATGCGTAGTACCTTGTTCTCATGCGAAAAAGAAGAATGTCTTGTGATGAAGGTAATATATGTTCCACTAAGAAGTTTTCGAAATCCATTTTACTGTTTGTTGTGCATTTTTCACATTTTCTTTCTTTAGTTTGTTTCTATGATTCAGTTAACTTTTAAGTAAGGGTGGCCATGTGGCGCCATCCCATTGGTCTTTGGTTGGAAGTTTTTGTTTTGGTCATTTTTACTTTCTCTGAATATGATGAGCAAGGGAGACGTTGTCCCCATTTAAGTTTTTTTCTTTTTTCTTTTTTCTTTTTATTTTTTTATTATTATTTAAATGTTTTAGAGTTTACTTTTTATTTATTATTTATTTTAGAACTGGTCTTGGCCTAACTTGTTTGATTTAAATGCTACCACCCTTTATGTTTACACCCCGTCCATACATTATATTTAACTTGGTTAGTTTTGTAAATAGATATAATTGGTTGTTATTTTTATTTTTATTTTGATAAGTTAGATCTCTAATCTGTAGATTCGGTAATTTCATACCGTTACGCCGCCCAAAATTTTGATACATTGATATACATTTTCGCCGCGTTATGACCTTTACATATGATGTCTCATTCATTTATCGATATGCATAAACCGACTTTGAGCATATTACTTAGAACTTTGCGTGTATCTCTTGACTTTTCTATTATTTTGAATTTCGATTGTGAGATTCACGTTATAGCGGTTTTGATACCGTTTGCTTTTCCATATGAACAAAACCTCACTTTGCGTTCATTGGTTTAGCGTTTGAGTTCCATTCCATGCCATTTTGCAATGATACACTTCATGTTAGCATTTCCTTCAATTCATGATAACATACAATGATCCAACACCGTTGTTGTTTAAATTGAATTTGAACTCAACTTCCAGTTGTTTTACACGTCCTTGCGTTATGTGACATTGATTCACATCCTCGCATCACGATCTAGATCCGTGCTCATTTCATTCTTATTTTACTTCTTTTGATATAATTATTGTCAACGTGTGTTGTACATATAATGTTGTTTTTCTATCTCTAATTCACATGACTTACTCTTGGGCCTTCTTACAATGCGACCATTTTCTCGTGCACGTACACCCATTTACTTGCGTTTGTTAATTGAGTTTTGATTTAATCGTTTCATTATCTCATATCCCCATTCAAAAAAATGATACCCCCATTCCCATGATGTATAATAATTTTATCGCTTTAATTTTTATTGCTTTGTTTAGGTAGTTTCTAACACAAGAATAAAATTAATCATTTTCCAAAAAAAGAACAAAAATAAAAAACCCAATCCAACATTGAGTATTTTACTCAAAGACCAAACCATTTCAAACCTTCCATCTCAATCCACTTCAACCATTTTCAAACTTTCAAACCATTCGATCAAATCTTTTGCAATCGTTAATTAAAAGCTTGATCCAACGTCAAGCCATTTTCACACTGAAAATAAAAAACACTTAATGTTTATCAAACACTTTTCAATAAAGATAGAAACAAAACATGGTGGATACCACAAGCTCCTGAGACTAATATTCAAGATGGATATCTCACCTATCCTAGCTCTCTCCATCATTTAAAACTGTCAATGTGGTTTCTCCAAACCTTTTCTCAATCAAACCTTAAAACATCTAAAAATATCAAACATTTTTGCAAATAAGATGGAGACAGAACATAGTAGATATAATGAGCTCCTGAGACTAGGATTCGAGATGGAAATCTCACCCATCCAAGTTCTCGCCATCATCCAAAAATACTTCAAACCAATCAAACTCTTTTCTCACCGCCACACGATTTATCCTCAAACCCTTTTTGAAAATGAAATGTACTTTGTCTCAAGAATAAGTAAAAACAATGTTTTGTCCACTTGAACGTGTGAGTAAGCTTGCGACATTGCCCATGAATGTTGATTTGTAAATCCATTAGGCCGTGATGCGAATGTTCCTTTCTCCACTTGTTTTGGACAGCCAAAAATGTTTTCGTCGATTGATACAAAGTAGATTTCGCTAAAATCGACCAACAAACAAACATTTTCTACCCAGAACTACGTAAGCCTTGAGTTCTCTATTGCACCCAGAGATACGTAGGAATAGGATTTATAAATCTTGTCAGGCACATTAATAAAAAATCCAAAAACATCTTCTCTTTTATTTTGATCCTATTCTTCTTTCCCTCTTAAATAACTCGAGAAGCCTAACATTTCTAAGTTAACACTAACGTGCATAACTAACCTAATGGTTCCCCTTGAGTACAACAGACGTGAGGGGTGCCAATACCATCCCCTTGCGTAACCGACTCCCGAACTCTAATTTGGTTGCGACGACCAATATCATTGTCGTTCTTTCTTGGGTTGTATCGGTATTTCCCCTTTCCTTTTTAGGAATAAATAAAGTTTGGTGGCGACTCTATTTAGTTCATCTTGCGAGCGTACGATTACACTTCGCTAAGCTGTGTTCTCAATTTTCGAGGTGCAACAAATGTCGACTCTGTTGGGGACACCGGTTCCCTAAGTGAGTCAAGCCTAGTTAGGTTATTTGTGTGCCTTTTGTTTGTTTAATTGTGTGGCCTTTCTTTATTGCTTTTGTTATCTCTATTTCTATATTGATATAATCTATTTTATTGGTTATATTGTACTATGGTATTGGATAGTTACTCTGATTGCAAACTGTAAGACCCCAATTGTGATCCTAAGATCCCTCATGCTATCTCATCATATGCATTGACTTTGGGATCACACCTTGACATCCTCCTTACTCCTCATTCATTGGGTTTGTATTGGGAGAGATCATCAAGCACATTTGATTGTATCATACTTTATTTTTCTTTGTTTACTAACCAAAATACCAAAAATATGTCTATGTATAACTTTGTTTCTTTTGTAGGTAGTGTGTGCATCCACCAATGCCTC
The DNA here is from genome assembly GCF_024323335.1 of Lathyrus oleraceus. NCBI lineage: Eukaryota > Viridiplantae > Streptophyta > Magnoliopsida > Fabales > Fabaceae > Lathyrus > Lathyrus oleraceus. The sequence continues at coordinate 72,168,161 of NC_066580.1, read as the reverse complement.
ATCAAGCTCACAACTAGGGTTTGAGATCCTTAGTGCAAGGAGGTTGTCGTACCCCAAATTTTGACCACCCTTCATATGCTTTCTAGTGCCACTTTATTTTGAATAAATGAAATTGCATAATTGGTAAGAGAGCATGTGTAACGCTTGTAAGCACAAGAACACGAGTTCAATTCCAACTTTTTTTCATATTTTTGGCATCATTTATTAATAGATATTTTAAATAATAATTATTTTTTTTATTTGTTTATTTTTATCCAAAGTAGTAAAAAATGATCCAAAAAAAAATTAAATAGTAATAAATAAATAAAAGAAATCAATCAAAATATTCTAATTCCTTTTATTAGTATTATTAATGTGAATAGTTATTGTTATTATTAATTGAAATTCTTATTTATAAGTAAAAATTCATAAAATATATTTTTGAGGATATCATTAATATCTTTATTATTAGTATTGATCCTTTTAATTATTATTGATTTACTATCATCAATTATCCAGATTATTATCATCAAACATTAAGTCAAAAAAATCATTTTTTATCATTTAATTATTAATTTTTGTATTTTTATTCAAAGCTTATTTTTAAAATATTATTTTTTTCATTAAAATTATGATTTTATGCATAAAATCTCAAAAAATAAAAAAAAATAAAAATTTGGAAATATTTTGTTTATATTTTATTTTAGGATAGTAATTCAATTTCAGTTCACATTTCGTTTTAGGATAGTAATTTAAATTTATTTTTAATATAAAAAATATACAAAAAAATAGTGAGAGATTTTGTTCTTTTTTAAAAATTATTCCATAATATTTTTATTTTTATTTCTTATTTTGGAAATAATCAACATTGCTACTTTCTAAAGCTAAAAGAATGAGTTTATTTCTTAGTTTTCGGTTTTTCTTTTTAGATAATTTTTAAAAATTATTATTTTGTACTTTTATGTATTATTAGTAAAAAAAATCATAAAAATGTGTCATTAATTTGATTGACTTCATTTTTAGCGTATTTTAAATATAAATATAGAATTTTAGGACTTTTTGATTGTTTTAATTAATTGTTTGAATAAAAATTAATTTTTTTCCTTCTTAATTTAACATATTTATCTATAAATAGTACTTATGTTTACACTTTTCATCCATCCATAATTTACAAATCTACTATTCCTAACATTGTTGATCTTCGCGTCGAAGAACAACGTTAAAACCCTAAACTTTAGACATCTCGGCATTTCAAATTTCAACAAACATGAAAAGCGATAGAAAGTGGAAAGAAGGAGAAAAGAGCAAAGAGAAACTCCAGTTGTGCTCAGACTGGGGAAATCCTCCTCCTTATAGGTTGGTCCTTTATCTCTATTTCTCCGGGTTTTATAAAAATTGTTGTTGTTTAATTTATTTATTTTGGATATGCGGTGTAAATTGTATGTTTTGAGGTGTGTTAGTACCAAATCACTATTCGTTTCAAATAAAATATCTTAAATAGAATATTTCAAATAATATATATATATATATATATATATATATATATATATATATATATATATATATATATATATATATATATATATATATATATATATATATATATATATATATATATATATATATATATATATATATATATATATAACAATTTTTTAATTAAATCTAAATTAATGTCATAAATCACTTTTTTCAAGTTAGTATCATAAATCTACTTTTTTTAGTAAATAAATATTGTGAGATGAAAGTCTTTTGTATCATGACTAAAACTGGGCACAACCAAAAGGTATAACTTGTTTTCAATTGACAAAAATAATAATTTGTTTTAAAACAACTAACCAAAATTAATTTTCAAATCAAGTCATAACATAACCATTTTTATTAAAAAAACTTTTTACTAATATCATAAAATATTCTAGGATTAACATTATACATCTCTTTTTTACTGAATCTTTTAAAATTAATAAGGTCTAAAAAATCAATCTATCACCATTATTTCTTATCATGTTTGATAATTGACCATCCATGATAACAACAACACAAGTGCAAAGATGTCATGGAAAGTAAGAAGATTCAAACATCAACCAAACTTTTAATATAAAAATCAAACTATTTCTTTGTAATTAAAAGAACTGTTCGCTTGTAAATAATCCACCTGTACATAAATCATCTAAATAAAAATACACAATATTTAATTAAGCATAATTTATATTTTAATTAGTAATTAATTTGTATAATTGGGAATAATTATATTAATTTGGAATTAATTAGTTTAAAAATTGGGATATCTTCTTTTAAATAATAAGGAAAAAAATAGGATTAATTATGGGATATTATTTAATTAGGAGTTAGGGTTAATTTATGGGATAATTTTAGAGATAATATGGGATAACATTGTGGGATATATTTTTAGGATTTTACGGATAAATAATCAGGAATATGATATTTTGTTTCTTTATAATCATCTAATATTGTTATGGTTTATTTTCTAAAATTAAAATATTCATCATATTTTGGTAAATTAACTAAGGGATAAAATCAGGATAAGAGATATGTTAAATTGCACCTTATTTAATTTATTTTCTTAATCAAATTAAATTTTTACAATTGAATAATGGATAAAAATAAGGGATACAATTATGGGATAAAACATGAGATAAATTTCTAGGATTTTAAGGATAAAAAAAATCAGGGATAAGGGATATGTCATTAACTTTTTAATATATGTTAAATTGCACCTTATTTAATTTATTTTCTTAATCAAATTAAAATTTTACAATTGAATAATGGATAATAATGGATAAAAACAAGGGATACAATTATAGGATAAAATATGAGATAAATTTCTAGGATTTTAAGGATAAAAAAATCAGGGATAAGGGATATGTCATTAACTTTTTAATATTTTTATTATTTGAATATACAATATCATTATTAATTTTAAAAAAATTAACTAGAACATGAGGATATATAATTAGGGATAATTCATGGGATAACTTAGGGATAGGATGAGATAAAATCTATAACAATTGTTAGGGATAAAACCAGGGATTAAAGTCAAGAATAAAGGATATGGTCTTTGGGTTTCTAAATCAAACTTTTAATATTGAAATAATTATATAATATCATTAGGGGTCATTTTCTGAAATCAAAATAATAATTTTTTTTTGCAATCAATCAAAAAGGGATAAAATCAAATTCAACATACTTCAAAGTGTAAGACCTATATACCCTATTGTATTGAGGCATTTTCTCTAAATTAATTATTTCTCCGCCCCCGATGTGTGAGAATTTTCAAGGGATAAAAATAATCAACAAACTAACATTTTTTTGACTTAGGCAAAAGTTAGGGCATTATTTTGTTTTAAAAAAATCCCGCTAAGTCAAAAACTAAAAAGGAGTTGACTTATGCAAAAGTTAGGGCATCCCATTGAACCACAAATTCAAAAGAATGTTTCCATGCAAAAATAGGGATTAAAAAGAAAGAAAAAGGGAAATAATCTTATGAGTGAAAGTAGGTGACTGCCACCTCAAGAATCTCATTAGTGCTTGAATCATTACATCCATAATCATTATAAAAATTCTCTTGTAGACTAAATGCATTCGCTGAAGTAATTGGATTTAGGAATTGAGAATATCAAGGAGAAGGGGTGGGGTAAAATTAAAATTTGTGCCTTGTATCTTTTTTTTCGTAAACCGTGAACCAGGCCACGTTATAACATTTAAAAGTCCTAATTGAAGCTAGGTTCACAATGAAAGCATACTCGACAAAATCGTTGTTAAACTGACTCTGAATGTGTGTTACTAACCATCTTGTTCTATCACATCTTCATTTGTGCCAACCTCATGGCCATATATCATTTGTATACACCATATCCATTTTCTATAACAATTTTCGATTTTAAAAACTTGCATGAGCATGATGTTAGAATTACTTTTCAAAAAGAACATTTTTATCACAAGTCCATACTTAGCACCAAGGAAATATCAACAATGGTTTGATCAGGGGCGTACCACTTCGAGACATTGCTGACTAGGGGCAAGTCACCTAAGGATCCTTCCAGTTAGGGGAAAATCCTTATAATCATGGACATATCATCTTAAGATCCTATTGATTAGAGGTGAAACATTTCAATATTTGACACACCTATGTCAAATAATATCCATGACCCTCATGATCAAAGGCATATCTTTCAAGATTCTCATACCGGGGCATACCAACTCAAGGGCATAGTGATGCCAATCACTCCAAAAAGTCATCTAATCCAAGGCATACTTTTCAAAGAATCAAATACTAGGGCAATTCATATAAAGGTCATATCGCAGCATTGTGGGATCCAAATTCCTTCTAAGGGCACTCATATACACCCTAATAATCAGGGACATACTTTTCAAGATTCATATACTGGGACAGTCTATATCAAAGTCATACTACAACATGATGGGATCCAAGTTCCTTTTCAGGAAATACCCTCTAAAGCTCAATCAATCTATGGAAAACCGCAACAAGGCTTGATCAAAAGAAACCGCTCCAAAGAAAGGTTCATCGGGGGCATATCATTTCAAGGGTCTATTAGTTAAGGATGAATCTCTCCAAGGCTAATACTACGGTAGAACATCTCAAGTGCATGGTATGGTTAAATCGATTCAAATTCATATTGAGGCAAATTTCTTTAAAGACCCAACAGGCTGGGGCAACTATGGGATACTGCAATGACAATCCCTCTCAACACTTTCCAGATGCATATACGACCTCTTTCATACATCATCAGTCATCAAGTTCGTAACGAATATCAGGAAGTCATGCTAGCTCAATACCCCATTACCATTTTTGAGAAATAGCCTTGTAATACAAGTTACCTCTCTAAGCCTTGACAACTCTGACTCACCACAGGGCACTTGTTGAAACATTCAAATCATTTCCATGCATTAATCATGTCACTACGCTCTAGCGTCAAACCATGCATATCATCTCATTCGTCTAGCACATTCCCATAACATGGATCTAACATCTACAAAAGCCCAACCTCACTTGGCACCTACATCTAAAAAGCCCAACCTCATTTGACATTCACCCTAAAATCCCAACTTTGATTGGCATCTCACAAAAGCCCAACCTTGTTTGGCACTCAATACCTACAAATGGCACAATCTTCAGCGGCGCAGACCAAGACTAATACATTGCATGCATCAATCATCGCATTAATACATCATATCACGCGTAGCATATCCATGAGTGTGGAGCATTATGCCATACAAACTCTAAACATGCATACATAACATGCATAACATAACATATGTTGAGACTCAAGACTCATCATGAGAGTCTAGATCAATTCCCAGCTAAATCGGTGATAGATCTTTGTCCAAGCTTCTCCCAAACTCTTTCTCGTTGTACACCCAGTGGGTCAGTCTTAAGGATAATTTCCCAGCAAGTATCCTTGGAGCTCATTCTCCAAGCAAACACTACTTAGCAGCATTGTCTATAGTATGCCCTAATGGTATACAATTCCTTCACCGGATCCTTGCAGGTATTTCTTAGGACTTTCTCCATCACTCGCGCTCATGCCAAATTCATAATTCCCTCATGTCATTTTGGGTCATCACCATTAAACAAGCAATTTTTCTCAACTTCTAAAATGCATAACTCCCTCATGCCAAATTCAAACGAGGTCAAATTTATGACCAAATTAAATAGGGATGAAATATCTACAACTTTTATGAAGGAACCATTTCCATTTGAAGCTCATAGAAAAAGTTATTCAAGGTGGAAGAAATGGTCATTTGAATTGGTACTTGAAAATTTTCAATTATGTTTGACTTCTCAAACTTCCACCTAAAAATTTATCATGATCCAAGCTTCAAATGAAAAAGTGTTCAACATAAAATTTGTTCCCCTTAATGTCACCTTTCCAAAAAGTCCAAGATCACTTCATTTGTATAAGATTTGAGGGACTTGCACATGGTTCCTTTCATAGGTTTGTTTTGACAAGATTTGAATTCATTTGTCCATTCCCTTTTGCATGCTTACATGTTATTGATTCAGGATCCATTGTGCATGAATTGGAGCAAGATTACATCATGAATTGGGCCCAAATAATTTCCCATGTATCCATACACCAAGCTTGCTAATTTTGACAAAATTTCAAATGGTGTAGAAAGCATTTCCCTTGCATATTTAAACAACTGCATTGCATCAGAACTTCACACACACCTTTCCCAAGATTTGCCAATGATCCCAGAACCTCACACCATAGAATTCCTTGAAAGTTTTCTTTAAAATCGAGTTTGAATTTAAACTTCTACTTTGAGATTAAAACTCCAAGTATTCATTTCCTTTTTCATCTCAATTGGTAACTGCAAGCAAGAGGAGGAAGAACCAAGCAAATTTAGATCAAGATCAAGCCAGATTCAAGCTACCCAAAGGTGATTTTTCAGGAACTTTCAGCTTTCGATCCTCTCTCATTTATTCATTATTCTCTTTGATTTTTGGTTAGATGAAGTCCTACCGATGTAGGTAACAAGATTGAGTTGCTTTGAGGTCAAATCGAAGTAGCTCAGATCATGAACCTCAATTTTCAAATCCATGTATCTTTCAATATAATTGAAATTGCATAAAATGGAGGTCAGATTCGAGCTCCTGAGCATTTTTCCTTTAAAACCATATCCTTACTTTTCATTTTTGTGGTGGACCAGTCCGATGAGGTCCACCAGAGAAGATGATTGGAGCTAGGGCTCTGGTGCTGTGTTGGCATTGCCCAGACCATCTGATCATGTATTCATGTTCTAATACTGGCCCTTACTTTTGAATATCACGCGTGTGATGCAGATGAATGGGGTTTTTGATGAAAGCATGCGTTTGGACATTAGACCTTCCAATTAATGAGGGAGTTCTGATGTCCCTTGATTTTTGATATTTTCTGATTTTTCATTTAATTGCCTTATTTTGTTTAATTTATAATAAATCCATTTTTAATCCAAAAAATATGGGACTTTCACCAATAATCTTTAAATATTTTTCTCTTCCATATTCTGAACTAAAATTAATTTTTGGATTAATTTTGGTATTTTTCATGAATTAAATTTTTGTGTGCATATTTTTAATTGTTTAAAAATACTTCTGACTTTTTAAAAATCATGAATTTTTTTGTCTAAGGTCCTTTAACCTAGGATAAATCCTTTGGCCATTTATTTGGTGTTTTGAAGGGATTTGAGGTTTTATCCAAATTAAAATGCATTTTAATTCATTTTTAAATTGATTTTTTGATTGATTAAATGTTTAAAAATTATGTTGAGCCATTTTTATGGTCTTGTGGTGTTTGACTTTCTATTTGGGCATTGGTCATAGTTGATTTGGATTTTGTTGGATCAAAACCATTGGATTTAGGGGATTGATGAAATATACATTTCATCTCCCAAAATGAATGGATCGTTTTGATCATCCAAAATTCCTCTCATGATCAATTTGTGTTTCTATTCCCCTTCCCCCTTCATCTTCATCCCTATTATTCCCCATTCCCTCATTTGACCAATGAAACCTGAAATTCTGGTATCAGATTTGAGATGTCAAAGGTAATGTCACGACACTAATATCTGAACAACAACTAAAATATAAATAGGATAAAAGACAAAGAAATAATAGAACAAGTGACACAAGCAATTGTTAACCCAGTTCGATACAAACTCACCTACGTCTGAGGGCTACCAAGCCAGGAAGGAAATCCACTATACAAAATTAGTTCAAAGACTCTCAGTAAATAACTTCAAGTTACAGTCTTTTCACCTAATCTCTACCCGTGTGAATTCTATCTAAGAACTCTTAGATATGAGACCCTACTCACTCCCCCTCAATCACAACAGTGATATAAAAACAAATATTACAAAGAAAGAAGACAGTCTTCAAGAACACATACTTGATCTTGCTTAAAAGCTTCAACCAAGTAAACACGCACTCATGCTTCAAAGCTTAGAATGGACAAATTACAACATAAAAGTCAGTCCAATTCAATCATCAATAGGATGAATGAATGGCTCACAATACACAAGCTTATACAAGACTAAAACCTTGAAACTCCCTCACTATTTCGTTAGTTTCTTGCATGTTAAAACCATGTTTTACATGGACTTTAAATAGAAGCTTTTGAATGGGCCTGGGCAACATAAAACCCTAAATCTATTTTCCTTGCATATCTTTTTATTCACGACAGCTAATCATCCCTTATTGGAAAATAAATCAATCTGGTTTTAAATCAAATTGCTCCTTGAATAGCGCATTCAATCTCCACATAATCACACACAGATTTGCATGAAAAATGCAATCTAAAGATACATAACATTCAGACTGAATGTTCTGTATACACATGTCTTAACATCGGGTCTGGCATCTTAGCTAAATCACGCACAACCATATTTAAACATCCTACAGGAAACTGATATCACATGTCAAGACAACACACGTGACAACTTGTGATAACTCTAGGTTTTACCAAAATTGATGCCAACACATAGAACCAACAAAACCTCTAATTTCTAAATGCTAATTGATTCATCAATGACCTTGTGTTAGAGGAATCAATACAAGTATGACTGATATATGTCCCTCCCATTTTCTTTTAGTGTGTGGTATGTTTTAGGAGTTTGGTTCTTTGTACCAAATCTCTAACATGCATTAACATCTATATTTTTATTGCCTCGCCTCAGATAGTTGTGACTTCTACATAAGTCCAATTACGATTGCTCAACATAGAGCTAAATTTGACCCTCAAGGCATATCATTCTAGTAAGTGAGATTGTAAGTCTCCCATTCTTCATGGCATTGTGTGGAGACTTGACCTTTTTTCCTTTCATGAGAGCTAATGGTATACTTGTTGAATTATCCAAGTTGGATCCCTTCTCATGGAAGATGTCTTGGTTCAAGGATCCATACTTGTGAGTGAATGGTTGAGTTTTCTCCAAAGAATGACTTAATCAATTAAAATTCAACATTAACATTTGACTAACCATTGACTAACTCTTATTCATTTTTGCTTTTACTTTCAAGTCATTTACTTAATGCAATTTAAATTTCAGTCATTTATCATTCATTGCCATTTACATTTCATACAATTTCTTTATGTTTAAGTCCTTTTTCACTTTGCTCACTTGAGCCATATCTTGTGATTGTATATATTGTTGTGTGTTTTGATCTTAGGTTTTGTTCGTACTTTTCCCTTTTCCTTTGGAAACAATAAAAGCACAGTGGCGACTCTGGTTTTATTGACGTCAAGTTTAACCATAGCTTGATGGTCATGAATTTACCGCTACACAAACCTTGTGGGAATGACTTTCTACCAGAGTGTAGAGTGAAAACATAAGATATGATGATCGTTGAGTAGTACGAACTCCCGAGATGAATACCTCTTAAGGGTCGGTATGAGAACCTTAATTAGAGTAGATCCTTTTGAAAGTGTTGTCGCTCGAGGTGAATACCTCATAAGCTTCAATGTATCAAAGGGGTCCATGACTCTAAGGACCTTTTAGAACATTGCACCTTTGGCTAACTAGGAATGATGGTTGCGTAGTATGGATTCCCGAGGTGAATACCTCATAAGGATCGATACGAAAACCTCACTCAGAATATATTTTCTTGATGAAGTTGATGTCTGACAAGCATTTTTCGTAACAGGAAAACATTCTTGCAAATCCATGACTATCGGAACCATGTCTAGAACCGAAGTCGATGACTGTGTAGTATGGATTCCTGAGCTGAATACCTCGTAAGGGTCGATATGAGAGCCTCACCCAAAATATATTTCCTTGATGGAGTTGACGATTGCCAAGTATTTTCTATAAGCAGCAAACATTCTTACGAATCCATGACACTGGGTCTGTTGTAAAAACCCTAGATCATACCCGGTGAGAAACTTGTTGTGGAAAGCAATCATATTCATCTGTTACCTCGGACCTTTGAACCCATGTACCAAAAAATAAAAAAGATACTTGGCATTGTATTGCATCCATTTACATACCATTGCATTTGCATTCATCAACATGCATTGCATATAAAAAAAACTCATTCATTCTTTGTCTAACCCGCAACTGATTTCCTGACACATGTATCAGACTAGAAGCAGTTCTTGGAAGATCATGGACTATGGACCAAAAAACTAGTTTATCTCAAGAGAAGATGTTGATTTGATGAAAAACCAAATGAACCAACTCGCATAGGCTATTATAGATTTGGAAAAGAGAGAGGACAATGTTCAACAAACTACTATCATTGAGAATGTCATTACATCATTAGTGAATGATCATGCTCAACTTCAGTCTGTTCGGATCCCTATTGAGAACCCTACTATTCAAGAGCATCTCATTGTGCGAGATGGACATTCCTCACCTTATGACGTTGTTGAGTATCATAACTTTTCATTCTCAGAGCCAAGTTCCTAAGGGGAAATCCCGGTGAAGAGAATCAAAGACCCTTAAGTTGTTGAAATAGCTGAAAAGCATCGCGTGTTGGAAGAAAAACTTAGAGCCATAAAATGGAATGTTGCTTTTGATCTGGATTCTTTAGACACATGCTTAGTGCCATATTTGATAATACTTCCAAAGTTCAAAATTCTGGATTTTAAAAAGTACAAAGGAGTTAGTTGTCCAAAAATTCATTTGACAATGTTTTGTCGAAAGATGGTTGGATACTCTCGCAACGACAAGTTACTCATCTGTTGTTTTCAAGACAGTCTCAGTGGAGTGTCATTGGAATGGTATATGCAACTAAATCAAAGCTACATCGACACCTAGAAAGACTTGGATATGGCATTCATGAAGCATTACCAATACAACTTGGACATGTCTCCCAGCCATATACAGTTACAAGAGTTATCTCAAGAGAGCAACGAATCCTTCAAAGGATATTCCAAAAGATGGAGAGAGTTGGAAGCTCGTGTTCAACCACCACTTCTTGATAAAGAGATGGTTGACCTATTTATAGATACCTTGTCAGGCTCATAAAATGGTAGGCATCGTTTCATTAGGTTTCTTTAACCTAGTGAAAGTTGGAGAATGCATAGAGAGCATCCTCAAAAGTGGAAGAATCCAAGAAACCTCAAGTAACCAGAGCATCGAAAGTGAATCCCTTGTCAGTTCCCAAAAGGAAAAGGAAGAACTTAATATGATATAAGAAGCTCACCAAGCTCCATCTCCAGTGCCATATTATCAGTCTCCATATGCAACGTCGTTCAATGCCAGCAACCATTACCTCCCGGTTCTCAATACAAGTAACTGTGGAAAGGTGTTACGAATCTTCCAACTCATGTTTTACATCAACGTCGAGGTCAAAATCATAGGGCTCAAAATCCAAACAATAAATACCAGCGTCACAATCAACGTGGACCTCCAAACTGACATGAAAGATAGACTATCTAGATTGACCCGATATCAATGACGTATAGTCAATTATGGTCTCAGTTGGTCCAAAGCTCATCGATAACTCCTAGAGAGGCTAAATCCATGAAGTTCCCATTCCCTCCTTGTTACAACCCGAATGTCCAATGTGAGTTTCATGATGGAGGAGTGGGGCACTCAATCAAAGAGCGTAAGGTATTTCAAGAAGAAGTGCAACATATGATCAACAAATGGAAGTTGACTTTCGATGGCCCTAATATGGTGAATGGTCCATTACCCTAATGAGTTAGAAGACTTTAGGAGGCACTTCCCAGAGCCAGCAAGTCAAGCAGAAAAGATCATTCTCATTTGGCAATCATTTGGATGTTTCAGCTTTTCATTTGTATTTTCATTGCATGTTAAACGTTGTTTGCTTTTAAGCATTGTTGTTTTCTTTTAATGGTAATATTAGTGAATTTATCATGCATTTTGAATTAATCCATTCATATTCACTCATTTTCCATTTATATTAAAAAAATTATTTCTCCCATTCATTTTCTTTTTCAAACTGTTGTTTAGCAAAGATTTGAGGGAGGATGATGAAAATGAATTACCCATAATTTTTATGGTGTCCTTTCAAAGAAAACTTTTCCGATGATGCAAGACATTATTCCAAACCCCAAAACACCAAAGAGATAAGGATTTAATCCCTAGTCATCCACTTTAAGCCTAAAATTTGTTGTTTTCTTTCGGATCTAAAACCTTTAATCTTAACCAGGAACAGGGTAATTGTGTTAAGATAGTTTGACTTTGCATTCAACCTTAAAAGAGAATTCGTCCATTTGTACACCTTCAAAGAGGATCAACAACATGATACTCTTTGAACACATCGTGACGTGTCGAAGAAGTTATGAAAAATCTAAGAGAAATTATTGTTTGATCCTCATCCACCAATAACATGAAAGTCATAAACTTTCAACAAAATCAAAAAAATAAGAGCTTGCTAAGTCAAATACCACAAAAATGACTTAGGTAAAAGTAAGGGTGTCCCGGTGGACCGAAAGCTTCAAAGAAACGGTCCTCAAAAAACAAGGGATATAAAAAAAATTAATCAAAAGAGGTCGTCAAATCCTCAACAAAAAGAAAAAAAAGGTGATTGCCATTTCAAGAAAATCAGATCTTGAATCTTCATCTTCACCCTTACACCTTCGAACCCTCTTGGAAGTTGAATGCGTGTGTCAATTTATCTGAACGTAGGAATGGAGATCATCAAGCAGAAGGGGTGGTTTAAAATATTGTTTTAGCCTCATATCCTTTTGTTTAAAAACCGTGAACCAGACCATGTTACAACCCTTAAAGAGATAATTAAGGCAGGGTTTATTCGGAAAGTATGCCACAACAAGGTTGTGTTAACCTGACTCCAAAAGATCTTTTCTAATCATTTGTATTGATCACATTATCTTCCACCATGTGAATGGCTAGATCAACATTGTATCTTGATCATTGACCTGTTCACTGTATATCTCCATCATTTCAATAATGTTTGATTTCAATATTTGCATTTTCATTGCATTAAAATTACCATTTTTGAATGAACAATTGTATTTGCAAGTGAACATTTAGCATCAAGGAAATCCCAATAATATGCAGCCAGTTGAGGAACTTGATCATGTGAAAGAAGTGCAGTCAAGGACGAATCATTTCAAGATTCAGTCAATCCGAGCCGATCACCCCAAGAGTTATTTAGTTATAGAACAAATCCTTGCAGTACTCAAACAAGGGCAAGCCACCTAAAGAGCTCAGCGAGTCCAAATCTCCAAAGGATAAACCATCAGAAGTTTACCACTCCAAGGTTTAGTTAGTCAACAACCGCTTCAAATATTCAAACGTTGGAGAAAGCCATCTCAAGGTCATTTTATGGCTAATTTCTTCCAAACTCCTTGTGAGGAGAATGTCTTCAAAGACCTAACAGACTGGGGCAAGAAAATTACCAAAGAGTAAGTCTTTTCCAAACTTTTAAGTTGTTCAAGCAAAACCCTGCAATGCGTCAACAATTGTTAAGTTCGAAATGAGTGTCAGGAAATGATGATATCACCCCATCAGATAACTTTTTCCTTTTGTCAAAGAAGCTTTTTTGCAAAGGGACATTCCATCCATTACCCACCACAGGGGTATCTTTGGAATCTTTTGAGTCTTTGCATAAATTATTCTCATTCATTAATCATGTCGCTTTGCTTTATTGCAAGCCATGTATATCATTACATTTATCTGGCATATCCTCATAGCATGAAGCCTTGAAAATAAAATTCTCAATAAAATTCCAACCTTTATTGGAACCTCTCAAAGTCCAATTCTTATTGGCACACATATATGCATTGGTCAGTCGTTACATTTCGTGTATCATTATATGTGTAGTATAGTCACAAGTGTGGGGCACTACACCTGGTAATCATAACATTACATGCATCAATCAAAATTCACATCAAAGCATATTAAATCATAAACAAAACATGAACCATGTCATATCCACATATGAAGACAATAATTGTTACTACAGTCAACTACTCTACGCTTGTCAACAAAATCTCGACAGAAGATTCCATGGCTAATCTTTGCAGAAGATTTCCAATTAAACCTCAACAACAAGTATTTTTCTCATTAAATCTCAACAGAAGATTCCATGTTTAATCACGATAATAGATTTCCCAGTAGGCCTCGACAAAAGGTGTTTCCCAATAAAATCTCGACAATAGATTCCCCAATAGACCTTGGTAGTAGGTATATCTCCTCATTGAATCTTAATAGTAGATTCCATGGATGATCTTGGCAGAAGATTTACTTGTTAAACCTTGATAAAAGATGCATTTCCTCTAACTTAATCTCGGCAGTGGAGTCCCTGGTTGACCTCGGTAGAAGATTTCCCAATAGACCTCGACAGTAGGTAGTTTCTCAACAAAACCTAGGCAATAAGTATCTCCTAGTGAATCTCGAAAGTAGAATCCCTTGTGAGTTTCTTTTGAATCTTCCCCAAGGAACCTCAGAAGTAGTTGTAGCGGTAAATTCATGACGATCAAGCTATGGATAAACTTGACGTCAATCAAACCAGAGTCGTGTAACACCCCAAAATTTGGCCTCCTCATTCATGCATTCATTTTTAGGTCATTTAACATTTCACATTGCATTTCATCATTATCAATCAGAATTAGATACATTGCATTCATCATGTCAATCGGGATTAGCTCCAAGAAGCTTGAACATCATCCAGGACACTTTGTGGGTTCTATTTAGATGATCAGCCAACACAAGGGAAGGACTTGAGTTACTTCCAATAGGGGTCTATTTGTCAGTCAAAACGTTAATCTTGAAGGAGCAAAAGTTTGTTCATGAGCTGTCATGCTCGCTAGGCGAGCAGAATGGGTCGCCTAGCGAGTCCCAAGAAAAGCCACCAGAATCACCTACGCTCAGAGGAATTTCTTGAACTGTCACGCTCGCTGGGCGAAGCCCACGTGTTTTTAAAAAAAAAACAAAAATAAATAAATAAATAAATAAAATATAACAGAAAATTTTTGGACTTGGGCCTCTCTCATCTGAGCCCACAGGTCCACAAAAATCAGTTTATAAATTCAGAGTTTCAGTGAAACAAAAGGCCATTCCATTCCTATTACCCTGGCAGTAAAAAGATAGTGAGAGAAGAGCTAATAGAGTTCAGAGCAACCTCCAGAGACTGAAGGGAACTCATAGGCAAAGAACCAATTCCCTCTCATATAAACCCTAAGAGTGCTTTGCAAACCCATCCGTGTCATTCAATTTCAATCGATCCTCCCCAATCAGGTATGCCCTATTTCCACTACTTTATACTCTCAACCTGAAATTTTTGATACCCTTTTAATGCATTTGTTTGACAAGAGGTTTAGGCCTCCTACCCTTGGTTGCTTTTTGTGAGCTTTTTGCGAATTTTAATGGCATGATTCATGTGGTTACATTTTGATTTGGGGGCAACTCTTGATTACCCTATCTTGTTTCTCTAACCTGTTTGTTGAGTTTTGTTTTGTGAGGGCTCATATGACTCTTGCAGAGATGGCTTGCCTGGTGTTCCACTTTATTTGTGGGATACCACCTGGAGGTTTATTCCAATTACCTGTACTGACTCGCTTTCTTTGATGGTGCTAGCTTGAGAGATCTCTGGGTTTCTTATCTCTTTATTTGCTATTGCTTTGGATCTTTATCCGTGTGGTAGATCTCTTAACCCCCTTTATCTTTCCCGCATTTTACTACTTTTTTGCCTAAAGACCTCCGTGAAGAGGCAATTGACGGATAGAAGGGATTAGTACTCAATCCCCCGTTATTCAGTGCGTCGTTCTTTAAGATCACACTACGTGCCGATGCTTCAGAACAAAAACCCCAGATCTTTTGTCCGGTCGGTCAGTGGAGAGGGTTCCACCTTTCTGAACCCCCACGCCTTGTCATGAGCTCACCCTGTCCAGGGTTAAGAGCTATGAGGTCTTATCCTCATTACCCCTTTTGCATGAGCGTTCCTAAACACCAACAACTCATTGATTTTTCTTCTCCTAAGAACACATTATCTTCTTCTACTACAGGCGAGTAAGTCTCCAAAGATCGAGCATCCGGTAGATTGCGTAGTAACGTTGTTCACCCTAAAACACAACCCTTAACCCGTAGGTAGCCGAACTACGACTTGCTCTGATTCTCATTCCAGATGAGATACGTAGGCATAAGACGTGACGTCTTACCAAGCACACTTCCCCCTAACCCATAGGTAGCCGAGCTATGAAGACTCTGATTCTCATATTCAGATGAGATACGTATCCAGTGGATGCAACATCCGTGCGAGTCATTTTCTTTTGACCCCCCTTTTAGTAAATAGTACACTAGATAAACCCACACCCTTTAGACAAGAACTACAAGAGCGGATCCCGTAGAGTACTACGGATGCATAGGGGTGCTAATACCTTCCCTTCGCATAATCGACTCCCGAACCCAAGATTTGGTTGCGAGACCTTGTCTTTTCCTTTCCTTTTTCCAGGTTTACTTCGAGCGTTTCCTTTCCCTCCTTTGGGATAAATAACACATGGTGGCGACTCTTCTGTCATCTCTTTTCTCGCTAGTTGTTTTTTTTTGCAGGTAGGTTGCGACCGCTGGCGACTCTGCTGAGGACCCTGTTTCCCTAAGCGAGTCCCTCCTAGCTTTTGTAGGTTGCTTGTTTATTGGGTGTTCATGGTTTTGTACAGTTACTTATTTTTCAGCATTTACTTGCTTTATTGCATTGTGTACGTATGATTGCTATATCTGCTGGTTCTGTTTGTTGGGATGGGATGTTCTATGAGAGGTAAAAGGCCCAATACACAGGCTATGAGCAAACTTTAGGACACCTAGGAATAGAGTGATTCATGGGAAGCGGGTGGTATGGCGCCACTTAGCGGAACATGGCATCACGAGCAGTTCAGATTCTGATAGGGTTTTATCGTTGCATACACCTGGTGTGCATATGATGGTATTCTTAAAAGGATTGTTTATCCTGCGTTTCTCTTGACCTTACCCTGGCCTAGATTACACCCGTGAGTGGGGCGGGAATGAATCATTTATAGGTACTGATAGTGACTTGTTCTGTTGGTGACTATTGTTTGGTTCTTGTTGGTGACCGTTGGTTCTGAAGTATGGGTTCTGAGTTGATGACTGTGTTCTATGGTTCCCGGTTCCGAGTTCATGCCGAAGTGCTGATCCTGTATTATATTACTCAGTGGGTTTCTCTCCAGGCAGTGCAACCTGGCAGATGTTCAAGTGGATCCAGCAATCCTGATTGACATACCTTTGCATTGCATAACATCATCTGCATATTTGCATCCAACATCTCATGCTTATTCATTTGCAGGGTATTCCCTTTCAAAAGGGGGGTGCCTTAAAATTGAATAAGCAGTGCATCGCATACCATGCATACTAACCCTTGTTTGTTTTGCAGGTGTCACCGCAGTGTCTAATGTTTGTTCCCTGTCTCAGGCATTATTGGTCCCAAGCGAGTCCATAGGTACCTGACAAAGGAAAATCGTCCGCAACTAGCGATGGACCAGGTACAGAAAGAGCTGGCTGATATGCGTGAAAGGATGGATCGGTTCATGACATTGATGACTGGTATGGCAGAAGGCCAGGAAAAGCTGAGGGAATTGGTTGAGCAACCGAGACCCGATCCAGAGGTGGAGATACCAAATGCTGAGGGGAACCCTGGTAACCCTGGGAATGCTGATAACCCTGTGAACACTGGTAACGCGGGTAACGCAAATGCTGATGGAAACCCGGGTGATGTTGGCAACACGGGGAATGTCGGAAATGGTATTGGCGGAAGGTACAATGTGAATCAAGGAATTCGGATTAACGGGCGGCCCGTTACTGAAGATTATCAGTATGATCAATTCTCTGTGCACGACGAAGCTCACGAGACCACTCGCCGTATGGATGAGCTTGCTGAGAAGCTCAAATCTTTGGAGTCTCAAAATTCCTTAGGTTTTGATGTCACAAATCTTGGTATGGTTCAGGGAGTAAGGATCCCTCACAAGTTCAAACCCCCTACTTTTGAGAAATACAACGGGGCTTCTTGCCCACGCACTCATCTTCAATCTTATTTGGGAAGGTTGGGAGCTCATATTGAAGATGAAAAGCTGTGGATGTACTATTTTGAAGACAGTCTAACTGGAGCTTCTCGTGAATGGTATTCTCATTTGTCTCGTACTACCATTAAGAGCTGGAAAGACTTGGCAGAGACTTTTGTCAAGCAATATCAATACAACTTGAACATGGCTCCAAATCGGACCTTGTTACAAGGAATGTCTCAGACTGCCAAGGAGACCTTTAGAGAATATGCTCAGCGTTGGAGACAAATTGCTGCACCCGTCCAACCCCCTATGTCTGAAAGGGAGATGGCGGACATGTTCATGAACACTCTTCAAGGCAACTATATTGAGAGATTGGTTGCTTGCTCGTCAATCAGCTTTGCAGAGATAGTAATTGCTGGAGAAAGAATCGAGAGTCTGTTGAAGATGGGCCGAATTCAAGACAATAGTGCTTCCAAAAAACCATTTGCTGGTAACGGTCAGCGAAGAAGAGAAGGCGAGACAAGCGCTGTGTATGCCGACAGAGGCAGGGGCAGAGGACGCCCTAATTATTATCAAGATCAAGTGGCCGCATTCACTATTCCAACACCTGCTCCTCAACAGCAACAACAACCGCAGTATCATCCGCAACAGCAACCCAGGTACAACAATCAACAACAAGGAGGTAACCCGGGTCAGCCGAGACACTATCAACAACGTCCAAGACAGACGGACCGGGTCATTGAGCCAATCCCAATGCCTTATTCTGTATTACTCCCCAGGCTGATTGACCTGAATCTGGTTACGTTAAGAACTCTGGCCCCACCAATCGAACCCAATAATTTGCCCAGAGGTTATGATGTCAACGCCAGATGTGCTTTTCACTCCAACGCACCTGGCCATACTACAGATAATTGCAAGGCTCTCCAGCTAAAAGTACAAGATTTGAGAGACGCCAAGGCTATCAATTTTTCTCCGGTGCCTAATGTTATCCAAAACCCGATGCCAGCCCACGGCGGGCAGAGGATTAACGCTGTTGATAGTGGGGAAACTTTGAATTTGGTTTCTGATGTGACTAAAGTGAAGACTTCGCTAGCGGTGGTTAAAGACCGACTTTTGAAAGGACGGATTTTCCCGGGCTGTGGGGAAGAGTGCAGAAATTATAAGCTGTCGAGAACGGATGTGACAGTCTGAGAAGGGGTATTCAGCAACTGATAGATGAAGGTTGTCTTCAGTTCGATCAGACCCGTCCAGTGAAGAATGATGTGTCGACAGTGACGATTTATTTCACTCCTGAAGAAATAAATGTTCCCGAGAGACCCGCTCCGACAATAATATATTTCCCAGAAAGTACAGAACCATCAACGGTGAACATCGAAAGTCCAGCACCAGTTACATTTCACTTTGACAGCCCTCAACCGGTTTTGGTTAGTCCGGTCACCATCACGGTGCCAGGACCTGTTCCGTATGAGAAAGATAGTGCTATCCCGTGGCACTATGGGGCTGATATCTATTTCCAGGGGCAGAAAGTTAATGAAGAAGACTTTGACATTGGTAGCTCCGCTGTAGACAATGTTGGAGGAGTTGGTGGCTTCACCCGCAGTGGACGCCTATTTGCACCATCAACATTGCGTACGAATACTGAAGCTGAGGCAGCTGCCAAGGCTAAAGGAAAACAGGTAGCCACCGAAGAGGTTACTACTGAGGAAGCTCCTCCTAAGACCGCATTCGAGAAGGAAGTGGATGAGTTTATGAGGATTATCAAGAAAAGTGACTACAAGGTAGTCGACCAGCTAAATCAGACACCCTCAAAGATCTCCATTCTCTCATTATTGATGTGCTCTGAGGCGCACAGAGCGGCCTTGTTGAAAGTACTGAATATGGCCTATGTTCCACCAGAGATAACTGTTAACCAGCTGGAGTCGGTAGTTTCAAATGTAAACGCTAGCCATGGGCTAGGTTTCACCGACTATGACCTGACGTCTGAGGGCAGGAATCACAACAAAGCCTTGCATATCACAATGGAATGAAAATGGGTGGTGCTTTCCCATGTTTTGGTTGATACAGGCTCTTCTCTAAATGTTCTTCCAAAGAAAGCCTTAATGAAGTTGGATTGCGATGGCATCATCCTGAGGCCAAGTAATTTAGTTGTGAGGGGTTTTGATGGCTCTAAGAGAGCTGTCTTTGGCGAAATTGAGTTGCCAGTTAAGATTGGACCGCAGGTGTTTAAGAGCGCCTTTTATGTGATGGACATCCAGCCCGCCTATAGCTGCCTGCTAGGTCGGCCCTGGATTCATGCTGCCGGTGCTGTTACTTCTACTCTCCACTAGAAGCTCAAATATGGACTAGAAGGTCAGGTCATCACTGTCTGTGGTGAAGAGGATATTTTTTTAGCCACCTGTCTACATTTAAGTATGTGGAGATGGATGGAGAGATGCATGAGATGATGTGTCAGGGCTTCGAAGCCATAAACATCAGTGAGGTCACGCCCAAAGCTATTTTTTCACCTAAGACTGAGAAGGTCGGGACTTCTATCTCTTCATACAAGCAAGTTGTTGAAGTGGTTAAAGCTGGTAATGCCCAAGGCTGGGGCAAATTTGTGGAGCCAGTCATCAAAGAAGACAAGTTTGGATTGGGGTTTACTCCGGAGTCTCAGAAGAATGAAGCCGGTACTTCCTCCAGCGGGGGTTTGGTTTCTCCCCACATCGTCAATGCTGCAGATGAAGACAAGGCTGACAACGACTGTGACTTAGATAGCTGGATTCGCCCGTGTGTCCCGGGAGAAAAGCTCAACAATTGGTCGTCCGAAAAAGTCGTCCGGGTTACTCTACTGAAAGATTAATTTTTATTGTTTTCCTTTTATTACATGCATAATAAAGTCTTACACTTTGCCCAAGGTGTAATGACTCATCTGTAGGGCCATCCATTTAGTTACATTTCGCAATTATTTTCATCATCAATAAAGGACAGCTTTTGCAAACAATTTTGTGTTCTCTTTCTTTCAGTTATTTTCTACTTTTACAGAAAAACAATAAAAAATGGCAATGTTTCTTTTTTTCGTTTTCTTTCCTTTCCAAAAAAAAAAAATCTCGCATGATCCTCCATCATGCATAGACGATCACCCGGATCTCACTGCTAACGACACTGCTATGGCCAAGTATGACTTCGACAATCCTATCTATCAAGCCGGAGAAGGGGTTGAGGAAGATTGTGAATTGCCTGAAGAGTTAGCCAGGTTGTTGAAACAGGAGGACCAAGCTATTACACCTTATCAGGAGGTGATTGAGACCGTCGACATTGGTACCGAAGACGACAGAAAGAGAGGTTCGTGGCTTCCTGGGTAGATTAAACTACATTTCAAGGTTCATATCTAATCTTACAACCACATGCGAGCCATTGTTCAAAATGCTGAGAAAAGAGCAAGATGTCAGTTGGAATGATGATCGTCAGAAGGCCTTTGAAAGAATAAAAGAGTATTTGCAGGAGCCTTCGATTCTAATGCCTCCAGTAGAGGGAAGACCGTTGATCATGTACTTAACTGTGTTAGAAAGGTCAATGGGTTGTGTGCTCGGTCAGCATGACGAGTCAGGTCAAAAAGAGCATACAATATACTACCTTAGCAATAAGTTTACCGACTGTGAACAAAGATACTCACTGCTCGAGAAAACTTGCTGCGCTTTGGCGTGGGCTGCTCGCCAACTAAGACAATATATGTTGACTCACACGGCTCTATTGATATCAAAGATGGATCTAGTTAAGTATATTTTTGAAAAGCCAGCGCTTACCGGAAGGGTTGCAAGGTGGCAAATGATACTGACGGAGTATGACATCCAATACACTTCACGAAAAGCCATCAAAGGAAGTGTCCTGTCAGACTATCTTGCAGAGCAACCGATTGATGATTACCAACCTATGAGGTTCGACTTTCCTGATGAGGACATCATGTTTCTCAAATCGAAAGATTGCGAGGAACCACTCCCGGAGGAGGGGCCTGACCCTGAATCCAAATGGATTATGATGTTTGATGGGGCGGTCAACGTCAATGGTCGCGGAGTTGGGGCAGTGTTGATCACGCCGGAGGGGGTTCATATGCCATTTTGTGCCAGAATAACTTTTCCCTACACCAACAATGAAGCCGAATACGAAGCTTGTATCCTAGGACTTGAGGAAGCCATCAACCTACGGATTAAAACCCTGGATGTAGTTGAGGAAAAGAGACTAGAAGCTATATGCCATGGCCAACTATATCAGAGACGGATGAAGAGAGTGTTTGATCAGAAAGTGCACCCTCAAGAGTATCAAGTTGGTGAATTGGTACTCGAAATAATTCTCCCTCCCAACACAGATCACAGGGGCAAATGGACACCGAACTATGAGGGTCCATACGTGGTTAAAAGGGTTTTCTCTGGCGGAGCTTTGATGCTAACAACCATGGATGGCGAAGACTTCCCATCCCCTGTCAACTCAGGCGCAGTTAAAAAATACTTCGCGTAATTGACCCGCTGGACAATAAAAAGAAGAGTCCAGGCAAAAAAGGGCGTCCCGACGAACCAAAAAAAACAAAATAAAGAGGTTCGGGCAAAAATTAGGGATATAAAAAAAATGTACACCCGGTGAGTCGAAAACCCGAAAGGGCGGCTCAGGCAAAAAAGGGTATCCCGGTGGATTGAAACCCCAAAAGGGCGATCCAGGCAAAAGTTAGGGAATAAGCGAATGACTGCAATCTGAGTTCATCTGTGTTATATCACCGTTTCATTCAATCCGGCAATCTTCGAAGGTTAAAAGATCGACTAATCATCCACTTCAGAAAGCAAGATGAGCAGAGCATCTTGAGGTCATACGAGGCATAACAGAGTCGAAACTCAGTGGGACCCCGTATCCACATTGCCATTAGGATAATTTCTTTTGTTCAATTTACAGCGATCGCCTCTTTTCAGGGATCAGCTTCCTGATGTACTCGCCTATTCCTGGCACAAATTTTTCAGTTAAAGAGCCTCTTTATTTTTCATTTATCAGTTTGTTTGCAGAAGATGTCTGAATTCTTGGTGAAACATATTGCATCTGAATATAATGGTGGCTATTGCAGATGATTTGCACAGGAAAACATTTAAAATTGCTTTGAATGTGCTTAATCCCGGATGGTGAATTCAAACCAAGTAATTCCGCAGGGGCATACGTGTGTGATTGCAGGTCACAGGAACCGGACGCCAAGTCATGAATCCTCACCCCCAAGCGGTTGACGGAGTCTCTCCTCAGCAGAGCATGTCCCCCAGTAGAGTTGCACCTTGTATCCCCAGCAACAGCGGAGTAGTTGCATACCCAACGGACAAGAGAGGGTGTTCCTAGTGTTCATCTCATTCCCCAGCAGATTATTTTTAACAGATTTGTTTTGATCCTCAGCCTGAGGATGATTAGCAAGTTCACATCCCCAGCAAAGGTCGATTCCTACGACATTTCCCCAGGAAGTGCTTTCCCCACAGACTCTCCTCACGGAGTCTCGCCAAACAAAGTTTCCATAGTTGATACTTCCCCAGCAAGGTCAAATTTCCAGAAAAAAGCCGATTTATTTTCGGTGGCTCCTTGGTCCCGGCAGACGGATCGTTCCCCACAGCGCATTCAAGGATTGATACAGTGATCCGTTCCCTACCAGAGCTTGCTTCCCTCAGCAGATTTCTTTTTTGCACCATGCATAACATTTGCATTTGCATTTGCATGCATATCAAGCATACACATAAGCTGATAAACGGTTTCTTCAAAGCAGACTGAAGAATTACTTTACAATCAAAGTCATGAGATTCAGCCAGAGGATCAAGTGTGTGTGATCCAGCATGAAGGTCAATTCGAAGATTCAGCCTGAGAATCATTTTCCAATGAGCCAGCCTGAGGTTCAATTTGAAGATTCAGCCAGAGAATCGCCTACAAGCGTTATTTCCCCAGCAAACCAGCTAGAGGAATAGATTGACAGTTCAACAGAAAATCAATTTACAAGAGGATCCAGCCCGCGGATCGCAATTTAAAAAAAAGGGTCTAATTGAAGAGTCGTTACGACATGTACCAGCCTGAAGAATATGTACGAAGCCCAAAAGTGGAGTATTCTCGGAGCTGCATATTTAACATGAAGGTTGGGTGTAGATTTCGAAAGAGGGTCAACCAGCGCATGCCTCAGATGCGAGATCCTGATGATGGGAATTTATCATCAAAACGAAGTAGATCTAGCCAGAAGATCGAAGTCAGGTCTAGCCCGAAGACCGGAAATAGATTCAGCCAGAGAATCAAAGAGAATAGATTCAGCCAGAGAATCAAAACAAAGTAGATCTAGCCAGAAGATCGAATTCGATTCAGCCAAAGAATCGAAGAGAATAGATTTAGCCAGAGAATCGAAACAAAGAAGATCTAGCCAGAAGATCGAAGAGGATCTAGCCAGAAGATCGAAGAAGATCTAGGCAGAAGATCGAAGAAGATCTAGCCAGAAGATTAAAACCGTATCCAACCCGAGGATCAAAATTAATATCCAACCAGAGGACTAAATTGAGTATAGATTCAGCCAGAGGATCGAAACTCCAGGTTAAGTCAGAAGACTGACTCAGATTCAGCCAGAGGATCGGAAGAGAAATAAACAGCGCGGTGTATTTCAGCATTTTTGTGGTGTTCTCAGAGCGCAAATTTTCGGGTTGTCTTTGGTATTCAATCACAACTCGCTCTGTTTGTCTGATAAGCTGTTCGCTTTCATCCTGCTCGGGTTAGCTGATGACTGAATAGGGGCAGTTGTAACACCCCAAAATTTTCCCTCCTCATTCATGCATTCATTTTTAGGTCATTTAACATTTCACAATGCATTTCATCATTATCAATCAGAATTAGATACATTGCATTTCATCATGTCAATCGGGATTAGCTCCAAGAAGCTTGAACGTCATCCAGGACACTTTGTGGGTTCTATTTAGATGATCAATCAACACAAGGGAAAGACTTGGGTTACTTCCAACAGGGGTCTATTCGTCAGTCAAAATGTTAATCTTGAAGGAGCAAAAGTTTGTTCATGAGCTGTCATGCTCGCTAGGCGAGCAGAATGGGTCGCCTAGCGAGTCCCAAGAAAAGCCACCAGAATCACCTACGCTCAGAGGAATTTCTTGAACTGTCATGCTCGCTGGGCGAAGCCCACGTGTTTTAAAAAAAATGAAAAGAAAATAAAAAATAAATAATTAAATAAATAAAATATATCAGAAAATTTTTGGACTTGGGTCTCTCTCATCTGAGCCCACAGGTCCACAAAAATTAGTTTATAAATTCAGAGTTTCAGTGAAACAAAAGGCCATTCTATTCCTATTACCCTGGCAGGAAAAAGATAGTGAGAGAAGAGCTAACAGAGTTCAGAGCAACCTCCAGAGACTGAAGGGAACTCATCGGCAAAGAACCAATTCCCTCTCATATAAACCCTAAGAGTGCTTTGCAAACCCAACCGTGCCATTCAATTTCAATCGATCCTCCCCAATCAGGTATGCGCTATTTCCACTACTTTATACTCTCAACCTGAAATTTTTGATACCCTTTTAATGCATTCGTTTGACAAGAGGTTTAGGCCTCCTACCCTTGGTTGCTTTTTGTGAGATTTTTGCGAATTTTAATGGCATGATTCATGTGGTTACATTTTGATTTGGGGGAAACTCTTGATTACCCTATCTTGTTTCTCTAACCTGTTTGTTGAGTTTTGTTTTGTGAGGACTCATATGACTCTTGCAGAGATGGCTTGCCTGGTGTTCCACTTTATTTGTGGGATACCACCTGGAGGTTTATTCCGATTACCTGTACTGACTCGCTTTCTTTGATGGTGCTAGCTTGAGAGATCTCTGGGTTTCTTATCTCTTTATTTGTTGTTGCTTCGGATCTTTATCCGTGTGGTAGATCTCTTAACCCCCTTTATCTTTCCCGCATTTTACTACTTTTTTACCTAAAGACCTCCGTGAAGAGGCAATTGACGGATAGAAGGGATTAGTACTCAATCCCCCGTTATTCAGTGCATCGTTCTTTAAGATCACACTACATGCCGATGCTTCAGAACAAAAACCCCAGATCTTTTGTCCAGTCGGTCAGTGGAGAGGGTTCCACCTTTCTGAACCCCCACGCCTTGTCATGAGCTCACCCTGTCCAGGGTTAAGAGCTATGAGGTCTTATCCTCATTACCCCTTTTGCATGAGCGTTCCTAAACACCAATAACTCATTGATTTTTCTTCTCCTAAGAACACGTTATCTCCTTCTACTACAGGCGAGTAAGTCTCCAAAGGTCGAGCATCCGGTAGATTGCGTAGTAACGTCGTTCACCCCAAAACACAACCCTTAACCCGTAGGTAGCCGAACTACGGCTTGCTCTGATTCTCATTCCAGATGAGATACGTAGGCATAAGACGCGACGTCTTACCGAGCACACTTCCCCCTAACCCATAGGTAGCCGAGCTACGAAGACTCTTATTCTCATATTCAGATGAGATACGTATGCAGTGGATGCGACATCCGTGCGAGTCATTTTCTTTTGACCCCCCTTTTAGTAAATAGTACATTAGATAAACCCACACCCTTTAGACAAGAACTACAAGAGTGGATCCCGTAGAGTACTACGGATGCGTAGGGGTGCTAATACCTTCCCTTCGCATAATCGACTCCCGAACCCAAGATTTGGTTGCGAGACCTTGTCTTTTCCTTTCCTTTTTCCAGGTTTACTTCGAGCGTTTCCTTTCCCTCCTTTGGGATAAATAACGCACGGTGACGACTCTTCTGTCGTCTCTTTTCTTGCTAGTTGTTTTTTTCGCAGGTAGGTTGCGAGAAGTCGCCACCGCACTTTTATTGTTTCCAAAGGAAAAGGTTAAAGTACAAACAAAACCCAAATATAAGAAGTTTTCAAATCAAAACTAATAAAATTCCAGAGATTACAGGTAACGGGGTTGGTTACACAAAGGGAAGGTGTTAACACCCAAAGTGTCCTAGGTACTCTCAAGGAACCCTTTTTTATGTGTGCATGTGTTTTTGGTATAAACGATGTTTGGTAAAATAGAGTGTGGGGATGAGAAAAGAATTCATTGATTATATTTTTGTGTTTGACAAGAACTATGATCTTGTGCCTACGTACCAACATAAAATGAGGGATCAAAACCTCGTAGTTCATGGTAAAAATTTCAAAGAAGTTGGTGAGTTAATTTTAATAAAAAGTTTAATAATAAAAGGGCACAAAAGGCCAAAAACTTAAATGGGGTTGTTAGTTCTTTTTGTCTTTTGAAGTTTAAGTCAATATGGTTAAGTTTATTTACAAGTTTGATTGAAAAAAATAAGTTCAAAATTCAATGGCGTAAGGCCAAAGTTTCTAATCATTAAAACATGTCTAAGTTTGAAATCACAAGCAAAGAAAAGTTTTTGAAAAAAGGGAGAGATTTTGAAATTAAAGAAGTGGGAGGAGATGAAGAGACTACCCTAAGCAAAAATTCAAAGTTAAGAGTTGAAAAGATCTGACCAATGGGATGCAATCCAACAGACAATAATGTCATATAGAAATCCATTTTCCTTTGGACTTTGTCAAGCAATAAGCAATGAGCAATATCCAAGCATTACATGAAGACCAATGCATCAAATAAAGATAGACATATCACCCAAGCAAGCAATCCAATAGCTAGCAGTCTTCATTATCTTCTAATGTATCAGATGAAATATTTCTTGATCAACTCAAAACAAAACATCAGACATAGATAATAACATAATAACAATTAAGCACAGAGACAAAGTGTCAGATGAATCAAAGAGATCCAAAGTCTTGCATCAGATAAAAGTCACTTTGTGGAGACATGAATGCTCAGATATTTTGATGACGACAAACCTTGCTTCATAGCTTAAGTCGGATTAACAAAAAGATTGATCAAGGTTTAAAGCTCGCATATGAAGTTTCCATCAAATGATCAAGTCTCGATAAATCACATGAAGATTCGGCTTTCACATGGATTAAGGTAACACTTGAACTCTAGATAGTTATACAAGTGTTCACAACATGTTGCATATATATCATAATCATTAAAAATAGTTTTATGCATCATCAAACCACCACACTTCATTTTTTAAAAGGTATTTTTCAAAATTGTGTTAGAGTAACCGGTTATCAATAAGTGAGTAACCGATTACTCTGTGTATTTTTCAAATCCTTTTTAAACGTTGGAACCATGTAACACGTTATCCTATTTGAAGTAGCCGGTTACCCCAAGCAAAATTCAAATTATTTTGTAACGTTGAATGCATGTAACCGGTTACCATATTTAAGGTAACCGATTACCATTGATATAGAATGAAAAATACTTGCATCTTTTCATGAAAACTCCTATGGTCTCTTCATCATGAAACATGGCATCTTTTGGATTATTGCATTCATCTGAGGAGGTGTTTTAGACATTATATAAACATAATTTTTCAGATTTCAAAATCACCTCCTTGCAAAATTTTAAATCATTTTACGCACATTCTCTCAAACTTTCTAAGTGTTCATCCAAACTTTCTTAAAAGTGAAACCTTGCACAAACTGTTATTTTCTGCATTATAGTTTCATTTCATACAAAGAACACTTGTATAAATATTGTGAGATTTGAGTGTTACAAAGGAGAAGATCAATTATTTAATTGATATACTTCAATTTTCATCTATCTCATCTTATACAAATTATTTAGAATTATATTCTTTGATTACAACTTATTTTTAGGATTGTTAAGGATAAGTTTGTAAGGTTTATCCTTGTTTTCTGGTGTGTGGATACAAGAGGTCCATTTGTGAGAAATTGAGTCTCGATTGGACTTTAAACAGTGTAAATCCAAGAGGATTGTTCTTGGTGTGTTAGAATAGATAGAAAGACCTTAAGGTGTCTTGTCTAGGAATCTAACATTTTAGTGAAATTCTCTTTCGTGTTGAAAGGGGAGTGGAGTACTCTCAATCTGTGAGGGGAACCACTATAAACCTCTGTGTCATTTACTTTCCGCACTTTACCGCTTTTACATCACTTAAGCAACTCAGAAAGTAAAGGTCATAAACCGTAAAAAATCCGGAAAATACTCTAAGTGCCTCATTCACCCCCCTCCAAGGCACTCCTTAAACTTCCAATTGGCATCAGAGCAGGTTATAGGTAACCTGTTCCTAAAAGATTCGCATGGCTTCTGCAAGCACGAATCCGGTTTTTAAAGACGGTGGAAGTAGTAACAAACCACCACTATTCTCTGGAGAATATTTTGATTTTTGGAAGATCCGTATGAAGGCACATCTAGAAGCCCAAGGAGAAGGCATATGGGAAGTCGTTGAAAATGGTCCACATAATCCTACGAGTGTGATCAATGGTGTTGGTACTCCAAAGATAAAGAGTTCGTACGATGAAGATGATAAGAAAAAAATCTTAAATGAAAAGAAAGCAATAAACAATCTTCAAAGTGCTTTGAGCATGGATGAGTTCTTTCGCATATCTCAATGCAAGTCGACAAAAGAAATATGGGACACCTTAGTGGAGACACATGAAGGCACCACCAAAGTAAAGAGATCAAGGTTGAATACATTAAGTCAAGAATATGAGATGTTTAGAATGCTGCCCGGAGAATCCATCGTGGCGCTACAAAAGAGATTTGTTCACTTGACAAACCACTTGATTGCTCTCGGAAAAACATTTACAAATGATGATCTCAATTTGAAAGTACTAAGATCATTGACTCGAGAATGGCAACGAAAAGTGACGACTATCTCCGAAAAGAAAAGTCTCTCAACAATGACGTCCACATCTCTCTTTGGAAAACTTCAAGAACATGAGTTAGAACTTGGTAGGCTTGAGAAACATGAAAGCCTAGAAAAGAAATCTAAAGGGATTGCCTTGAAGGTAGACTCAAAAGAAGATAAAGATGATGACGCATTGGAGGAAGATGAGAATTTCATGCTCCTTGTTAAAAGGCTCGGTAAGTTCTTTAACAAAAATGATAAATCCTTTAACGCTAAAAAGAATAGACATTTCAGGAAGAAAGAGGCCACCACATCCACGTAAGATGTGACATGCTACGAATGTGGAAAACAAGGCCACATAAAGCCGGAATGTCCTAAACTTTCAAAGAAAGGAGGATTCAAGAGAAAGAAGGACTTCAAGAATAAAAAGGAATATCTTGCATGGGAGGACAATGAAATTAGCTCTTCATCTGGATCGGATAGCGAGGAATGACGCTAATGGTTTCACATCATTCTGATGATGAAGAAGAGGTTAGTAATAATTTTTCTCTTTTTGATGATGATGCACAAGATGCAATTAATGAATTGTTAAATGAGTGCAAAATTCTTTATAAGACTATATCATCTCAAAAGAAACAAATTTCTTCCTTGGAAGAAAAGATTGAATTTTTTTGAAAATAAGAAACAAGAGATGATTAGTGAAAAGAAGAGTTTTGTATATCTAGAGTGTGAGTCTCTCTCATTCCAAATTGTCCAACTTAAAAGAGTCCTTGAAAGATATGAAAAAGTACAAATTGGTTTGGAAGGGGTTCTTAGCCAACAAAGGTACTCAAATGACAAAAGTGGACTTGGTTACTCCAAATTTTCTAAACCAAGTACAAGTAAAACTATCTTTGTAAGGCCTAAGGATCAACCTCCAAAAGAAAGAGTCAACACACCAAAAGTTGTGCATCAACATCCTAAAAAGAAAAAGTTTATCAAGAAAAAGCCTTTCGTTCCAAGATATAAAAGCAATTTTGAACCAACCTGTTTTTATTGTGGTATTATTGGCCATACATCTAATGCTTTCTACATTAGAAATTTTAGTGTAGAAAAAGGGCATTATGTATGGGTTGAAAAAGGAACTAATTATAAAGGACCCAAAGCAATTTGGGTACCTAACAAAACTTAACTTTGTTTTGTAGGTATGCTTGAAGGCCACAACAAATCTTTGGTATTTG
This sequence comes from Lathyrus oleraceus, assembly GCF_024323335.1. NCBI lineage: Eukaryota > Viridiplantae > Streptophyta > Magnoliopsida > Fabales > Fabaceae > Lathyrus > Lathyrus oleraceus. The sequence continues at coordinate 72,137,281 of NC_066580.1, read as the reverse complement.
GATAGTGGGTGCTCAAAGCATATGACCGGTGATGTGCACAAATTTTCAGATCTAAAGCTTAAGGCCAAGGGTTATGTTACTTATGGAGATAACAACAAAGGAAGAATTCTTGGCATAGGCAAAGTAGGTGCACCAAATTTCATATCCATCGAAGATGTGCTATATGTCGAAGGACTAAAGCACAATCTCTTAAGCATAAGCCAATTTTGTGACAAAGGATTCAAAATAAGGTTCACAAAAGATGAATGCTTAATTGAAGACGAAATCACACAAGAGGTAATACTTATAGGTAAGCAAATTAATAATATTTTCATGATTTCCCTTGACGATGTTTCTTTGAAGGTTAAGTGTCTTGTGGCAAATAACATCGACTCATGGTTATGGCATAAGAGATTTGCTCACATCCACATGGTGCACTTGAATAAGTTAGTAAAACATGACCTTGTCATTGGATTGCAAAAGATAAAATTCATCAAAGATAGGCTTTGTGATGCATGTCAAAAGGGGAAGCAGACCAAGTCAACTTTCACATCCAAAAATGTGGTGTCCACTTCTAGGCCACTACAACTGTTACACATGGACTTATTTGGTCCATCAAGGACAAGAAGCTTCGGAGGTAACTTATATGCTTTAGTTATTGTTGATGATTATTCTAGATATACTTGGACTTTCTTTTTAGTGCAGAAAAGTGATGCATTCAAAGCATTCAAGAAGTATGCAAAACAGATTCAAAATGAGAAATCATTAACAATTGCCTCCATAAGAAGTGATCATGGTGGAGAATTCCAGAATACCTCCTTTGAAGATTTTTGCGAAGATCAAGGAATATTTCAAAACTTCTCGGCTCCAAGGACTCCACAACAAAATGGAGTAGTTGAAAGAAAGAATAGGTCATTGGTGGAACTTGCAAGAACAATGCTTAGCGACTCAAATCTTCCTAAGTATTTTTGGGCAGATGCGGTTAGCACGACGTGTTTTGTAAGCAACAGAGTTAACATAAGACCTATCCTAAAGAAGACTCCATATGAACTCTTCAAAGGAAGGAAACCCAACATCTCTTTCTTTCACATCTTTGGATGCAAGTTCTTTGTCCTAAATAATGACAAAGACAACCTTGGTAAGTTTGATGAAAAATCGGATGAAGGTATTTTTCTCAGTTATTCTCTTACAAGTAAGGCATACAAAATTTATAATAAAAGAATTTTAAATATAGAAGAATCCATGCATGTTAAGTTTGACGAATCTAACCCCTCGAAAGAGGAAATTGTTGTTTGTGATGATGATGATGATTTTGTAGAAATTCCTAGAGAAGATACTTCAAACAAAGATCAAGAAGCACCGATTCAACAAGAGTCAAATGAAAATGATCTACCTAAGGAATGGAGAACTCATAGAGATCATCCCATTGACAAAGTAATTGGTGACATTAGTCAAGATGTTGCTACAAGATTGAATCTCAAGGATGCATGCTTAAACATGGCGTTCGCTTCGCAAATAGAACCTTCCAAAATTGATGAAGCTCTAGAAGATGATCAATGGAGTGTTGCTATGCAAGAAGAATTAAACCAATTCGAGAGAAATCAAGTTTGGGAACTTGTTCCTAGACCAAATGATAAGCATATCATTGGAACGAGATGGGTGTTTAAGAACAAGCTTGATGAGAATGGAATAATTGTTCGAAACAAAACAAGATTGGCCGCTCAAGGGTACAATCAAGAAGAAGGAATCGACTTTGAGGAAACTTTCGCTCCGGTTGCAAGGTTAGAAGCTATTCGTTTATTACTTGCTTACGCGTGTTCAATGAATTTTCAGCTTTTCCAAATGGACGTCAAAAGCGCCTTCTTAAACGGCTACATCAACGAAGAAGTCTATGTCAAACAACCCCTGGGCTTTGAATACTTCAAGCATCCTTCACATGTATACAAACTGAAGAAAACGCTCTATGGATTAAAACAAGCACCAAGGGCGTGGTATGATCGTCTAAGCAATTTTTTGTGTGAAAAAGGCTTTGAAAAAGGCAAAGTAGACAAGACTTTATTCATCAAGAAGATAAAAGGGAATACCTTACTTGTACAAGTCTACATAGACGACATAAGCTTCGGTTCATCCAACAAAGAACTATGTGAAGAATTTGCGTTGATAATGCAAGGTGAATTTGAAATGTCTATGATGGGGAAGATGAACTACTTCCTTGGATTGCAAATCAAGCAACTAAAAGACGGATTTTTTATCAACCAATCAAAGTACTGCAAAGAACTGTTAAAGAGATTTGACATGGATGGGTGTAAAGCAATGTCAACACCAATGGGCTCTGGAACTTATGTTGATCAAGACGAATCGGGTGTGTCAATTGATATCACGAAGTATCGAGGTATGATTGGTTCTTTATTATATTTGACGGTAAGCCGTCTTGACATAATGTATAGCGTGTGTTTATGTGCTCGCTTCCAAGCAAATCCAAAGAAGTCACATCTCACGGCAGTTAAAAGAATCATGAAGTATCTCAAAGGAACAACCAACGTTGGATTATGGTATCCTAAAGGTAGTGTTTGTAAGTTAATTAGTTATTCTAACGCGGATTAGGTTGTAAAACAGATAGAAAAATTACTAGTGGAACGTGTCACATCCTTGGTAATGCTCTAGTCTCATGGTCCTGTAAGAAACAAGCGTGTGTTGCTCTTAGTACGGCTGAAGCAGAATACATAGCAGCAGGCAGTTGTTGTGCCCAGAATCTTTGGCTAAAGCAACAATTAAGTGACTATGGAATCGATCTTGGATGCATACCACTCCGATGCGACAACACAAGTGCGATTAATATCACAAAGAATCCGGTCATGCACTCAAGGACCAAACACATAGACATTCGACACCATTTCCTCCGTGATCATGTGCTTAAAGGCAATGTCGAAGTTACCTTTGTCGATACTCATAACCAACTGGCGGATATCTTCACAAAGCCGCTCGCAAAAGAACCATTCTATAAGATTCGAAGAGAACTTGGCATTCTGGATGAAGGTGACATATAACTATTTCAAAATTATTCACTACATAAGGCCAAGGTACACAAGTTCCCAATCCTTCTTAATGTTTGTGAAATTTTTCCTTCTAAAATTTGCTGTGTATATGTGCTTTTTGCCACTATGTAACCGGTTACTTCACTTTGGATAACCGGTTACCCTGCTCATTTTTGCCTATTTTTTTAAAATTTCACTCTGTGTAACCGGTTACTCACATTTGGATAACCGGTCACCCTGTTGTTTTCTGTGTAAATAACACGTTTTCCTCACTGTGTAACCGGTTACTCCCCATTGAGTAACCGATTAGCACTGCTCCCACCAGATTTTTTTTTATGTTCGTATCATTCTAGTTCTATGTTCAGACCGTGTTACAAATATTGGTTTATCTTATGGTTGAAGTTTCTTATGTGGTATGTGATGTTTAGACTATTATGAATGCTTGCTTGGCTGTGTTATCTCTTGTGTCACCCTTTTTGTTAATGACAAAGGGGGAGAAGAAGAGAAATTATGATTTCTATGATATTTTCTTGCTGGTTGTGTTTCTCTAACGAAAATGCAGAATTCAAAGACACCTTAATTCTTCAATTAAGGGGGAGCATAGTTTAAAGGGGAGCTGTTGATAGAGAAACACCACGGGATCACATTTTCATGGTTTTTGGGTTGTCATCATCAAAAAGGGGGAGATTGTGGAGACATGACTGCTCAGATATTTTGATGACGACAAACCTTGCTTCATAGCTTAAGTCGGACTAACAAAACGATTGATGAAGGTTTAAAGTTCGCATGTGAAGTTTCCATCAAATGATCAAGTCTCGGTAAATCACATGAAGATTCGGCTTTCACATGGATTAAGGTAACACTTGAACTCTAGATAGTTATACAAGTGTTCACAACATGTTGCATTCATATCATAATCATTAAAAATAGTTTTATGCATCATCAAACCACCACACTTCATTTTTTAAAAGGTATTTTTCAAAACTGTGTTATAGTAACCGGTTATCAATAAGTGAGTAACCAATTACTCTGTGTATTTTTCAAATCCTTTTTAAACGTTGGAACCATGTAACCGGTTATCCTATTTGAAGTAACCGGTTACCTCAAGCAAAATTCAAATTTTTTTGTAACGTTGAATGCATGTAACCGCTTACCCTATTTAAGGTAACCGATTACCACTGATCCAGAATGAAAAATACTTGCATCTTTTCATGAAAACTCCTATGGTCTCTTCATCATGAAACATGGCATCTTTTGGATTATTGCATTCATTTGAGGAGGTGTTTTAAACATTATATGAACATAATTTTTCAGATTTCAAAATCACCTCCTTGCAAAATTTTAAATCATTTTACACACATTCTCTCAAACTTTCTAAGTGTTCATCCAAACTTTCTTAAAAGTGAAACCTTGCATAAACTGTCATTTTCTGCATTATAGTTTCATTTCATACAAAGAGCACTTGTATAAATATTGTGAGATTTGAGTGTTACAAAGGAGAAGATCAATTATTTAATTGATATACTTCAATTTTCATCTATCTCATCTTATACAAATTATTCAGAATTATATTCTTTGATTACAACTTATTCTTAGGATTGTTAAGGATAAGTTTGTAAGGTTTATCCTTGTTTTCCGGTGTGTGGATACAAGAGGTCCATTTGTGAGAAATTGAGTCTCGATTGGACTTTAAATAGTGTAAATCCAAGTGGATTGTTCTTGATGTGTTAGAATAGATAGAAAGACCTTAAGGTGTCTTGTCTAGGAATCTAACATTTTAGTGAAATTCTCTTTCATGTTGAAAGGGGAGTGGAGTACTCTCAAATCTGTGAGGGGAAGCACTATAAATCTCTGTGTCATTTACTTTCCGCACTTTACCACTTTTACATCACTTAAGCAACTCAGAAAGTAAAAGTCATAAACCGTCAAAAATCCGGAAAATACTCTAAGTGCCTCATTCACCCCCCCCCCCCTCTAAGGCACTCCTTAAACTTACACACTTGTCAAGAATAGCTCAGTCTCATATGTTGGCATTGGCCAAGTCCTTTAGCATAGAGAGTGTTGCCTAATCCTAAGTCCAAAAGTTCATATCAAGTCCAACAATCCACCAAATGTTTTTTTAGGGTTTTTCTTGTTATTAAATGTTTTAAGGTCCTAAGACCACAAACAAAACCAAAAGAAAGCAAACAATAATATACAATCACAAGATATGGCTCAAATGAGCAAAGTGAAAAAGGACTAAAATATAAACAAGTTAAATGCAATGTAAATGACAATGAATGATAAATAACTGAAATTTAAATTGCATAAAGTAAATGACTTGAAAGTAAAAGCATAATGAATAAGAGTTAGTCAACGGTTAGTCAAAAGTTAGTGTTGAGTTTTAATTGATTATGTCATTCTTTGGAGAACACTCAACCATTCATTCACAAGTATGAATCCTTAAACCAAGACATCTTCTATGAGAAGCGCTCTAACTTGGATAATTTAACAAGTATGCCACTAGCTCCCATGGAAGGAAAAAGGGTCAAGTCTCCACACAATGCCATGAAGAATGGGAGACTTACAATCTCACTTACTAGAATACTATGCCTTGAGGGTCAAATTTAGCTCTATGTTAAGCAATCGTAATTGGACTTATGTAGAAGTCGCAAGTATCTGAGGTCGAGAAAAAAAACTATAGGTGTTAATGCATGTTAGAGCTTCGGTATAAAGAACCAAACTCCTAAAACATACCACACACTAAAAAAAAGGGGGAGGGACCTATCTCAGTCATACTTGTATTGATTCATATGACACAAGGTCATTGATGAATAAATTAGTCTTTAGGCATTAGAGATTTCATTGGTCAAATAAGGGAATAGGAAAGAATAAGGATGAAAATGAAGAGGGAGGGGAAGATAGAAACACAAATTGATCATGAGAGGAATTTCATCAAATCAAAACCATCCATTCATTTTGGGAGATGAAATGTACATTTCATCAATCCCCTAAATCCAATTGTTTTGATCCAACAAAAGTCAAATCAATCATGACCAAGGCTCAACAATATTTTTAAACATTTAATCAATTAAAAATTAATTAAAATACATTTTAATTTGGTCAAAACCTAAAATCCCTTCATAACACCTAATAAATGGCCAAGGGATTTATCCTAGATCAAACAAGGTCAAAGGACCTTAGACAAAAAATTTCACTATTTTTAAAAGGCCATAAGTATTTTTAAACAATTAAAAATATACACAAAAACACTTAATTCATGAAAAATACCAAAATCAATCCAAAAAATAATTTTAATTCAGAATATGGAATAGAAAAATATTTTTTGTTGTTGCTGAAAGTCCCATATTTTTTGAATTAAAAATGGATTTATTATGAATTAAACAAAACAACACAATTAAATGAAAAATCAGAAAATATGGAAAATCAGGGGCCATCATATCTCTCTCATTAATTGAGGTGGCAGATTTGATGGCCACACGTGGGCAGTCTACCAAAGACCAAGTCAAACGCGCTGTAGGAGTGGTAATCAGAAAGAAAGGCTAGGATGAAAACATTTTAAATGGATCAAAGGGTTGGGAACACACCAACACACCACCAGAGCTAGGGCTCCAGTCATCTTCTCCGGTGAACCTCACCGGACTGGATGACCACCTACCATTACCAAAATGAAAAACAAGGGCATGATTTTAAAGAAAAAATGCCCAAGAGCTTGAATCTGGCCTCAATTTTCTCCAATTCCAAGTATATTAAAAGATACATGGATTTGAATTTTGAGGATCATGAACTGAGTCATTTCGATTTGACCTTAAAGCAACTCAATCTTGTTGCCTACATTGGTAGGTGTAGCGGGAAATTCATGATCATCAAGCTATTGACAAACTAGAGATCAATTAACAAGAGTCGCCACCGCGCTTTTATTGTTTCCAAGGGAAAAGGGAAAAAGTATGAACAAAACCCAATAAGTAAGAAGTTTTCAAATAAAAACTAAAAAAAGTCAGAGATCACATGTAAGGGGGTTGGTTACACAGAGGGAAGGTGTTAGCACCCAAAGTGTCCTAGGTACTCCTAGGGAGCCCTTTTTGTGTGCATATGTATTTTGTACAAAAGTGATGTTTACAAACAAATAGAATGAGGGGGATGAGAAAAGAATTCATTAATTATATTTTTGTGTTTGACAAGACCTTCAGTCTTGTGCCTACGTACCAACATAAAAATGAGGGATCAAAACCTCGTAGTTCGTGCTAGAAATTTCAAAATGAGTGTGTTGGTTTTTTAACAAAATTTAAGTTTGAAGGGCACAAAGGCCTAAAATGGTTTGAATGAGTTAGTTCTTTTTGGCTTTTTGAAAGTTTAAGTCAAGTATAGTTAAGTTTATTCACAAGTTTGATTTAAGAAAATAAGTTTGAAAATGCAATCGCATAGGGCCAAAGTTTCTACCTTTTGCAAAAGTGGTCAAAGTTTAGAACAAAAGTAGTTCACACAAAGAAGGTTTTAAAAAATGGAGGGAGATATTTTGAAATTAAAGAAATGGGGAGAAGATGAAGAGACTACCCTATGCGGTAAATTTAAAAGTTTAAAGTTGAAAAGATCTGACTGAATGGGAGTAATCCAATAGACAAGTATGTCAATAGAAACCCAGAATTATTCCCTTGGACTTTTTAGATTCAAACAACACACAAATGCATAATTATATCAATCTTGAAGAGCAAAGGCATCAAATAAAGATGGCCTCATCCAAGCTTATTCACTTCAATGATCTTCTTCAAAATAGCCTATGTAGCAGATGAATTCCACAAGTCACAGGTTCAACATAACAACTTAACAATGATCAATGTTGCAGATGAATCTGGAGAGATCTTGAATGATGTATCAGATGAATTCAAACTGCAAGTTCTTGGTTCTTCAACAAATTGGCATTGGCCAAGTCCATTAGCAAAGGAATACTGCCTAAGTTCTAAGTCCAATTGGGCCAGATCAAACCAACAGTCCACTCAAAAGTCTTTTAGGGTTTTTGTTATTATTATGTACATTAATGGTCAAAGACCAAACAAGCAAACAAGGTATACAAAAAGAAAAATAATATCACAAAATATGGTCCTAGTGGACAAAGTGAAAATTACATTAACATAAGCAATTAGAAAGATATGTGTAATGGCAAATGATAATAGAATACTAAAAGTAAATTGCATTAAAGTAAAACCTAGAAAGTAAAAGTTAATGGTTAGTAAGTTAGTAGTTAATTTTGTTTTGCTTTTTGATTTCAAGATATTCTTTGGAGAACACTCAACCCAATTGCCACAAGCATGGATCCTTGAACCAAAACATCTTCCAAAGGAAGGAAATAAGGCCAAGCTTCCTCACAATACCATGGAAGAGGGGAGACTTACAACCTCACTAACTAGAATGCTTATGCCTTTTGTGTCACAAATTTAGCGCTAAGTTAAGCAATCGTAATTGGACTTATGTAGAAGTCACAACTATTTGAGGTCGGGCAATAAACTTTTGGTGTTAATGCATGTTAGAGACACAGTATTATGAACTATGCTCATTAAACATACCGCATACAAAAATATACAAAGATTGTGACCTAATCTCATCCATACTCATGTTAAGCTTTCAATCAACTAGCATTAGGACTTTGAGATGTCATAGGCCAATTGAAATGAATGGACGGAGAAGGGGAATTAGATGAAGAGGGAAGGGGATGAATGAGATCACCAATTGGTCAAAGGAGGACTTTTACCAAATTAATATTATTCATTCATATTGGGAGATGGAATGTATATTCCATCAATCCCCTAAATCCAATAATATTAGCTTGACAAAGTTAAATCAACCTTGACCAAGGCCCCACAACAATTAAGAGACTCAATTAAGTCATTACAGATGGTCAACACAATTTAAATGACATTTAATCAATTAAAAATAGTAAATTTAAATATGTTTTGTCCAAATCCTAAAATCTTATCAAAACACCAAATAAATGGTCATGAGATTTATCATAGGTCAAACAAGGTCAAAGGACCTTGGATAGAAAATTTCATAATTTTTGGACACTTAAAAATATTTTTAATCAATTAAAAACAAATGAAAAATCAATTATTTCATGAAAAATATTAGTAATGATCCAAAAAATATTTTTAATTCAGAATATGAAAGAGAAAAATATTTGTTTTTTTTTGGTGAAAGTCCCATATTTTTTGGATCAATATTAAATTTATTATGAATTATTGAAGAAAATGGAATTAAATGGAAATTCAGAAAATGCTAAAATACGTGGACCATCAGATCTCCCTCATTAATTGAGGTGGCAGATCTGATAATCCACAACGCGCGTTCCACCAATGTCCTAGTCAACAACGCTGTAACATGAGTAATCACAATGCACAGCTAAGATTAAAACGTGGAAGTTGGATCACACGGTTTGGACCAAAGACACATCATCACCGGAGCCAGAGCTCCGGTTGTCTTCTCCGGTGAGCTTCACCGGACTGGTCAACATGAACCATCACCAAAATTCCTAACAGGGACATGATTTTAAAGAAAAAACATCACTGAGCACGAATATCACCTCCATTTCTTCCAATTCCCACTATATTGAGAGATATGTGGAATTGAAATGAGGTTCATGATCTAAGTTGCTTCGATTTTTCCTCAAAGCAACTCAAACACCGTGCCTACATTGGTAGGACTTCAGCCAACACAATAATCAATGGAATTGAACAAGAATCAAGGAGAATCGAAGAGTTTAAATTTTCTAAAAATTACCTTCAATGGAGGTCTGAGCTTGCTAGATCTTGATCTGAATCGTGCTTTGCTTCACTTCAATTGCTTGCAGAAGAGGAATGGAAAGGCTTAGAATCAATGGAATCCTGGAGAATTGAATTCCAAAACAGTGGAGATTCAAGCTTAAATTCAAATGAATTTATCAGGGTTATCCTCTTAATGTGAAGGGTTTTCAATGGAGATTCAAAGCTGGCGCAATGTGTGTGTTAATTCTGAGCATAAGGGCCTCAATTTATAGAGAAATTAGATGATATTTGCACACTCACTTTCACTTTCCAAAATTGGCAAATGATGAAAGCATGGTGCATGTGCGCGCATAGGCCCATGGAATGATTGTTTGAAAGTCCAAAATGAACTTCTGATGCTTTGGTGATGGATTGGATTGCAAGGTACGTGTGCATTATCATTTGAAGATTGATCCAAGCCAAATGATGTCAGCCTGTTTAAGCCATGCGCAACCTATGAATTTCTCATCTAAAATGTATTAATTTTAGCTCTTTGGAAAGTTGAGATCAAGAGGAACAAGTTTGATGTTGGACACTTTTTCATTTGGAGCTTGGAACTTGGAGATATTTGAAGTGGAAGTTTGGAACAATTTGACATACCAAATTTTTTCTAAGTGTCAAGCCATATGTCTCAATATTCCACCTTGCTTAACTTTTTATGGGAGCTTCAAATGAGAAAAGTGTCTTCATCAAAGTTGTATCTATCTCAAAGATCTTAAAAATGGTTACCAATTTCATGTCATTTGGATTTGAAATGATAGAGTTATGCATTTTGAAGTTTGGAAAAATCACTTGATCAATGGTATAGGTCAAAAGTGACCTATAATGTAGCCTCATATCAAATGTTCAACGAAGTTGAATTAGCTCCCACTCCAAACATCAAAGTTGAAGTAGACACATTGAATTTTTAGGTGCAACTTGTAAATCTTTCATCTCATAAAAATTGAGCAAGTTATGGCCTTGGGAAGTTGACTTTCAAATTAGGGTTTAGACAAAATGACCTATAATGTTTCAACATAGAAAATGATTTTCCAAGAAAAAATAGCTCTAGGTCTCAACATGAAAGTTGTTTATAATATAATTTAGAGTGAGTTTTCTCTTGGAATAATTTTCATATGGTGAAAATTGTAGGATATAGGGTCTAGGGAGACCCAGTTTTGATCAGATGAATTCATCTGGCCAACCACCATCAACCAACTTGCTAACTTCCAATTCTCTTGACTTTCTTGGCTCATGGTAGATCATGTATGCATAAGATAATGAAATTGGAAGTGTCCCTTGAGAAATTTGATCCATTGGTGAGATAGCTTGTAGAAGAAGTTACTCAAGATACCCAGTCAAACTAGGGTTTCCAAGGCAAATCACCCTCAAACTCTTGAAGCAAACTTGATCAATATAATATGTAGAAGAAATTGGGACTCATATATGATGTTCATAACCATTCTTGAATCAATTCTTGGCTGTGATCTTTGTTCATGAGGGTCTCAAACCCTAGATGTGATCAATGAATCAATGAGATCATGCCCTACCTACAAAAGAGTTAGATAGATGCAAAGACATATTTTTGGTATTTTGGTTAGTGAAATGATAATATACAAGTATGATATAATCACAAAGTTCTTGGTGATCTCTCCCAGAACAAACCCAATGAAAAGGGGTAAGGAGGATGCCAAGGTATAATCCCAATGCTAATGCTTATGATAGAATGCATGAGGGATCTTAGGTTCAAAGTTGGGGTCTTACAGCTACCCCTATTTAAGGACATTCTAACTGAGGAGGTGAAGGTTAAAACCTTCGGCTCGGCTCAGTAGAATGGGCTTAAATTACAACATAGAGAAACAAATTTTGGTCGTTAAGAGACCTCATGATGCATATGATATGAATGCAAAAGTTAACACTCTGTGGGGAGAAGTTGCCACAAAGTAAAAGAAATTAGAGAGATCGAAAGTCCGCAGGAGTACAATGTATTCCACAAGGAAAACTCACTGGGGAGACAGAGACTCTAGGGGATAAACATGGGTCATGCGTAGGGCAGGCTACGACTTAAAATTACTGGGGGACTCGAGGGATTCCATGCAAAATGGAAGGACTCAGCCGGGGAACAAACATCATCTACAGGGGATACGAATAAGTCAGGATATTACTGAATTATTCGTCTCATGCAGGGGAGAAACACGATTTCACTAAGGAAAACGCACTCAACTCAACTCGGAGAGACATAAAATTTCAACACAGAAGGAGCAGAAATCTATTATCTACTACCTGTTACTAGGTAAGGAGATGATAAAGATCTGACAGAGAGAACATCCGTCACCAGTTAAGATGAACATATCAAGGATGACTTGCTAAGGAAAATCCATGAGGAATATTCATTACCAGTTACTGGGTAAGAATAGCCTTGCTGGGAAAAACTGCAGAAAATAGGATTTACAACTACCAGTTACTGGGCAGAAGACCAAAGGGTGAGAGTATCTGTCATCGGTTAGGATGAACATATCAAGGATAAACTCGACAGGGAAGAAAATCCGTCATCAATTAAGATGAACATATCAAGGATAGACTTTCCTGGGGGATGTCAAGGAGGATACCCTTCATCGATTAGGATGAACATATCAAGGATATACCAACTGAACAACAAGGGAATTACATCTATCGAAAATTGGATAGAAAACCGTCGGAGAAAAAAATCCGTCACCGGTTAGGATGAACATATCAAGGATTCACTCTGTGAGGGGAGAAAGTAGGATTTACAACTATCGATTACTGGGTAGAAGACAAAAGAAGAGAATATTCGTCACCGTTTAAAGTGAACATATCAAGGATAGACTCTGAAAAAGGGAATAAAAGTAGGGATTACATCTACCAGTTTCTGGATAGAATACCAAAGAAGAGAAAATCCGTCACTGGTTAAAGTGAACATATCAAGGATAAACTCTTCTCAAGGGAACAATAGGATTTACAACTACCGGTTACTGGGTAGAAGACCAAGGAGAAGAAAACCTGTCACCGGTTAAGATGAACATATCAAGGATTAACTCTCTAAGGAACAAAATAGGGAATACAACTACCTCTTTACTCGGTAGAATACCAAAGAAGATAATATATGTCACTGGTTAAAGTGAACATATCAAGGATACACTCCTGCGGGGGAAGGAAAGATATCCATCACCGGTTAGGATGAACATATCAAGGATATACTTTGAGGGGACTCCATTGGAGAGAAAAAGGGGTACTTTTTGTCGGGTATTGGGCAAGAAGTAACAAACTGCAAACTAAGAAGAATATTACCAATTACTGGGTAATAGACTCTTAGGGGACCAACATATCTATCTAGGTAAGAGCTAGAAAGAAAACGGCCAATCAAGACTCAACCCAATGAGGACATAACTCAAGGGGAGTAATTCCATCCAGACAATTTGCTGGAGAGGAAAATGATATAACAATCATCCTCGAGGGAACAAACTCAGTGGGGAAACAGAGAAAGGTTAAAATCTTTTCTGCTTAGGGGTTGACACTCTACAATTGAAGGAGGACAGACACCAGATTTGGTATGGGGATAAAGTACCGCCATAATAGAGAATAAAAATCTCAAACAAATCAAATATGAAGATGCAGGATATGCAAATCATGAATCTATATGAATGTATATGTATATATGGTGATTGTGCTGACAAAACGATCACAAAGGATACAGAGGTGTCGCAAAGAAATTGGACCACCGGTACAATCCTCATAATCCATAAAATCATGGAGACAAACTGCTGGAAAACAAAAAGATCAACATCCCAGAGGCTCAAACCTGGCAATGGAAAGAGATCTGTTGAGGATCCGACGTCCAAACAGTAGGGAATTTTAGGTCAACACCATAAAAATGGGAGACAACCCTACTGGAGAACAAATCAAAAAGCTGCTCAGAAACCAGGAGGAAACTCTGACTGGGAGCAAAGATACGATGATCGGTGGGGACACCAAGGCGATTTACTGGGGAGAGATCAAAACATCTTCTGATGACAATCTACCTGCTGAGGAAAAACGAACTCCACTGGGGAGACCGAAACTCTGTTGGGGATGGAGAAAGAAACTCCACTAGGGGATCAAACACCTCCACCGGGGAACCGAATCCGTTAGTTGGGGATAACAACACTCTACTGATGAAATGAATCAACACTGATGACTAGGGATACCCGAAGAGTTACTGCTTGGGGAACCTCAGATGCTTCACACTTAAGGACTTGCTTCTCACTGAAATGCTATTGATATTACTGTTACTTGCTTTGGAAAAGTTCTTGCTTATATATTTTAAAGAAAACTTGATTTCGATTTAAAAATTCAATTTTAAAATTATCATAATAAAATTTAAAACTATTGGCCAAAATAAATAAGAGTAAAAACAATTGGATAAAAGCTCAACTTTATTCATTAGGATGGTAGTCTGAAAATGACAAGACTCCATAGATTTTACAAAGTTGAAAATGGTAATTTACATGGAAAAGGGGATTAAGGATCATTTGTTTACAAAGTGGATATCAACCATCTTCTTTATAATCTTCTTGATGTTCTTGTTCGCAGCTTCAACAACCCCATTCATCTTGGGTCTGTAGGGAGAAGAGTTATGATGTGCAATCTTGAAGTCTTTGCAAAGAGCTTCCACCATATTGTTATTCAAGTTTGAACCATTATCAGTAATGATCTTACTTGGCACACCATAACAACATATAATCTGATTCTTGATAAACCTTACAACAACTTGCTTGGTTACATTTGTATACGATGCCGCTTCAACCCATTTTGTGAAGTAGTCAATTGCCACTAAAATGAAACGATGTCCATTCGAAGCTTTGGGCTCAATCATCCCAATCATATCAATTCCCCACATGGAGAAGGGCCATGGGGAAGAGATAACATTCAAAAGTGTCGGAGGAACATGAATCTTATCAGCATAAATTTGACACTTGTGGTATTTCTTCACAAACTTGCAACAGTCAGATTCCATTGTCAGCCAATAGTAACCTACTCGCAACATCTTCTTTACCATTGCATGTCCATTGTAATGAGTACCAAAGGAACCTTCATGCACTTCGGTCATCAACAAGTTTGCTTGGTGTCTATCCATGGATCTGAGCAAAACCATGTCGAAGTTTCTCTTGTATAGTATACCACCATTCAAGTAGAAATTACCGACTAATCTTCTCAAAGTCTTCTTATCTTTCAACGATGCCCCTGGCGGGTAAATCTGACTTTGGAGGAAACATTTGATGTCATAATACCACGGCTTCTCATCTTTGATCTCTTCAATAACAAACACATTAGCTGGCCTATCAAGACACATCACAGATAAATTGGGAACTTCATTCCAAAACTTCACTACAATCATTGATGCCAACGTTGCAAGAGCATCTGCCATCCGGTTTTTATCTCGAGGGATATGATGAAATTCAACCTTTATAAAGAAAGTTGAAATCCTCCTAACATAATCTTTATACGGTATCAAACTAGGTTTATTCGTCTCCCATTCTCCTTTGATTTGATTCACAACCAAAGCCGAATCACCGAAGACATCCAAATACTTGATTCTGAGATTCATGGCCTCTTCAAGCCCCATAATGCAAGCTTCATATTCTGCCATGTTGTTTGTACACTTGAAAGTCAATCTAGTTGTAAATGGTAGATGCGTGCCTTGAGGAGTAATAATCACTGCCCCAATGCCATTTCCATATTGATTAACAACTCCATCAAATACCATGCCCCAACGGGAACCCGGTTCTGGCCCTTCTTCTAGCGATGGTTCATCACAATCTTTCATTTTCAAGTACAAAGTCTCTTCATTTGGAAAATCATACTGCACTGACTGATAATCTTCAATTGGTTGGTGAGCCAAATGGTCAGCCAAGATACTATCTTTTATCGCTTTCTAAGATCGGTATTCGATATCATACTCTAATAACAACATCTGCCAACTGGAAATCCTCCCAGTTAAGGCAGGCTTTTCAAATATATACTTGATTGGATCCATTTTGGATATCAACCAAGTGGTATGATTCAACATATACTGACGCAGATGCTTAGCATCCCAAGCCAATGTGCAACAAGTCTTTTCAAGCATAGAATATCGAGTCTCACAGTTGGTGAATTTCTTACTGAGGTAATAAATTGCAAATTATTTCTTCCCAGTTTCATCTTGCTGACCAAGAACACAACCCATACTTTCTTCTAGCACAATCAACTACATGATTAACGGTCTTCCTTCAACAGGAGGAGACAGAATCGGAGGCTCAAGCAGATATTCCTTGGTACTATCAAATGCTTTCTGGCAGTCTTCGGTCCAATCACAAGACTGATCTTTCTGAAGAAGCTTGAATATAGGTGCACATGTTGCAGTCATGTGGGAAATAAATCTAGAAATATAATTCAAGCGGTCGAGAAAACCTCTGACTTGCTTCTCAGTTTTGGGCGCATGCATCTCTTGTATTGCTTTGACCTTGGCAGGATCAACTTTAATACCCTTCTCGCTGATAATAAAGCCCAACAACTTACCAGAACGAACACCTAAAGTACACTTATTGGGATTCAGGCGGAGTTTATACTTCCTCAAACGCTGGAATAGCTTCAACAAATGCTTAACATGTTCCTCTTCATCAATCGATTTAGAAATCATGTCATCGACATATACTTCAATCTCTTTATGCATCATATCATGAAAAGAGTAGTCATTGCTCTCTGGTAAGTTGCACCAGCATTCTTTAGAGCGAAAGGCATCACTCTATAACAGAATGTTCCCCAGGGTGTAATGAATGTGGTCTTCTCCATATCCTCGGGTGCCATCTTGATTTGATTATATTTGGAAAATCCATCCATAAACGAAAAGACTTTGAATTTAGCAGTATTGCCTACCAATATGTCAATGTGTGGAAGAGGGAAATCATCTTTCGGGCTGGCTTTATTCAAATCTCTATAGTCAACGCACATGCAGACTTTCCCATATTTCTTCGGTACAGGCACAATATTGGCCACCCATTGCGGATACTCAGCAGTTACAAGGAAACCGACATCAATCTCCTTCTAAACTTCCTCTTTGATTTTCACAACCATATCAGGATGCGTTCTTCTTAACTTCTGCTTGACTGGCTTACATTCTGGCTTCAACGACAACCTAGGCTCCACAATCTCAGAATCCAGCCCAGGCATGTCTTGATAGGACCGAGCAAACACATCTGAATATTCTTAAAGAAGATCAATCAACCCCTTTTTAGCATCTGAACACAAACGCAACCCAATCTTGACTTCCTTCACATCATCTTCGGAACCCAAGTTGACTAGCTCAATCTGCTCTTCAAACGGCTGAATAATCTTCTCATCTTTCTCAAGAAGACGAGACAATTCCTCACTCACCTCTACATCACTTTCCTCCTCGGCTTCAAACACAGGGAATTCAAAATTTGGAGAAGGAGAAGGATCATTGTATTCAATGGGGTTAGGAACCAACCTGCATATTGATTTGATATTTTGATTTTAGAGAAGTGAATTTCTGACCAAATATTATGCAGATGGACAATTATATTGTTTATTTATGGTTTTTTTGTGATTACCATTTTCAGAAATAAGCAAAAGTAAAAATAAACATCAAAGATGTGGATGAATAAAATTAATTTTATTAATGATCAATTTCAAAATGCCCAACAATGTTCACTTCTCCCTTAGGCATAAGAGAAGGATTTTAAAATATAAAAGCAATTACTTAGGTTAATGTAAAATAACAGGAATATCAACAGCAGTCCAATTGTTGCATGTTTGTCCATGCGTCACAAAGTTGGTGCAGTCTTCCTCTTCATTATCCTCTAGCACAACAGCTAAGTGTTGTTCACTCCCATGAATGAACCCTCCGCTACAAAAACTGAGTTGCATCTCTTCAGATCAAACGGTTGACGACCCCTTCTGGAACCCCAAACCAGTTCTTCCCTTATTGGCAGCGACCTCTACCACGCGCCCCCACTGATCAACAGGACCTTCCTCAATAATCTTCTGCGCATCTTTCAAAGAGGACATAGGTGCCCCAACTCTCTTCTCAGCAGCAATAGATAAGGCTTGGAATGGAGTCCTAACCTCATCCTCAACTTCCATATATGAAAACAGATGGCTGACCAACAGTGCTTTCTCACCTCCCACAATCACCAACTTGCCATTCTTGACAAATTTGAGCTTCTGATGCATAGTGGAAGTAACAACTCCTGCTTCATGAATCCATGGCCTTCCTAACAAACAGCTGTAGGTCGGGTGAATATCCATTACTTGGAAAGTAATCTGAAAATCACTCGGACCTATCTTGACTGGAAGGTCCACTTCTCCAATGACCGTCTTGCACGAGCCATCAAAGGCTTTGAAAATTACTCCACTGTACCTCATGGGAGCTCCTTGATAAGATAACTTTGACAATGTTAACTTTGGAAGCAAATTGAGTGACGACCTAGTGTCAACTAGCACGTTTGACAAAGCATCTTTTTTCCAATTCATCGAAATATGCAAAGCCAGATTGTGATTTCCTCCCTCCTGAGGGAGTTCTTCATCGCAAAAGCTCAAATTATTGCACGAAGTGATGTTAGCCACAATGTGATCAAATTGAGCCACAGTAACTTCTTGCTCCACGTATGCATGTTCAAGAACTCTCTGGAGTGCTTCTCTGTGTGCTTCAGAATTTAAAAGCAGAGACAACACAGAAATCTTTGAGGGAGTTTGGAGCAACTGCTCAACCACGTTGAATTCACTCCTCTTGATCAGTCGGAGTACCTCATCATCATCACTATTGGCTTTCAAATTGCTGGATTCACCAGACTTATCTCTTGAACAACCAACATGATCTACACTAGGCACCTCCGCCTTCTTACCAACAATCAATTCTTCCTTACTCTCCTGGATCACCGGTCCAAAAACTCAACCACTGCGGGTCACCTTCGTAACATCTGCAATGCTCACTACTGAACTGGTCGTAGGTAACGGGACCTCTTGACCTTTCTCTATCATCATAGCATTATATTGATACGGTACAGCCTTATCAGATGCATACGGGACTGGGCCCGCCAACCGTATTACCAACGGCGAAACTGATCTATTACTCACATTCTGGTTATTGCTGCTATCATACTAAATCACCAACCGCTCTGGTTATTTGAAAACGGGAACAATGAGATTGACATTATCATCTACATGACGGGATTGAACAATCTGGATCATGCCTTCATCCATCAGGCGTTAGATTACAATTGGATAAAAGCTCAACTTTATTCATTACTTGCATTGAATACAAATGATCCTTAATCCTTCTACCAACTCTTGATATCCACTGTGCTCTTTACAGCTGCTGATGATGAACTTATGTCACCCTTGTGCTCAAACAAGTCTTCAAAATCACTAAATATCAGCAGAATGGAGTTACTTGCCATAATCCCAATTTTTTTTGCATAAGTTTCCCTAGAATGGGGTACTCAACTTATCAGGAAATTATTTTCTGTTTTTATGTCTCTAATTTTTGCCTGGATCGCCCTTTCGGGATTTCAATCCACCGAGACGCTCATTTTTGCCTAAGCCGCCCTTTCGGGTTTTCAACTTAGCGAGTTGTTCTTTTCTTTTTAGGCGAAGTATTTCTTGATTGCATCTGCGTTCACAGGATGAGTGAACTCTTCACCATCCATAGTTGTAAGAATCAGGGCACCGCTTGAAAAAGCACTCTTGACAACATATGGGCCTTCATAATTGGGAGTCCATTTTCCTCTGGAATCTGGCTTAAACGTCAAAATCTTCTTGAGCACAAGATCTCCTTCTCTGAACACACGAGGTTTGACCTTCTTATCAAAAGCTTTCTTCATTCTCTGCTGATATAACTGACCATGACACATGGCAGTCAATATCTTCTCTTCAATCAAATTCAACTGATCAAACCTGGTCTGACACCATTCAACTTCAGTCAACTTGGCTTCCATGAGCACACGTAATGAAGGAATCTCAACCTCTACGGGGAGTACTGCTTCCATACCATAAACGAGAGAAAAAGGGGTTGCCCCTGTTGAAGTGCGGACGGATGTACGATACCCATGTAAAGCAAATGAGAGCATCTCATGCCAATCCTTATATGTGACAACCATCTTCTTTATAATCTTCTTGATGTTCTTGTTCGCAGCTTCAACAACCCCATTCATCTTGGGTCTGTAGGGAGAAGAGTTATGATGTGCAATCTTGAAGTCTTTGCAAAGAGCTTCCACCATATTGTTATTCAAGTTTGAACCATTATCAGTAATGATCTTACTTGGCACACCATAACAACATATAATCTGATTCTTGATAAACCTTACAACAACTTGCTTGGTTACATTTGTATACGATGCCGCTTCAACCCATTTTGTGAAGTAGTCAATTGCCACTAAAATGAAACGATGTCCATTCGAAGCTTTGGGCTCAATCATCCCAATCATATCAATTCCCCACATGGAGAAGGGCCATGGGGAAGAGATAACATTCAAAAGTGTCGGAGGAACATGAATCTTATCAGCATAAATTTGACACTTGTGGCATTTCTTCACAAACTTGCAACAGTCAGATTCCATTGTCAGCCAATAGTAACCTACTCGCAACATCTTCTTTACCATTGCATGTCCATTGTAATGAGTACCAAAGGAACCTTCATGCACTTCGGTCATCAACAAGTTTGCTTGGTGTCTATCCATGGATCTGAGCAAAACCATGTCGAAGTTTCTCTTGTATAGTATACCACCATTCAAGTAGAAATTACCGACTAATCTTCTCAAAGTCTTCTTATCTTTCAACGATGCCCCTGGCGGGTAAATCTGACTTTGGAGGAAACATTTGATGTCATAATACCACGGCTTCTCATCTTTGATCTCTTCAATAACAAACACATTAGCTGGCCTATCAAGACACATCACAGATAAATTGGGAACTTCATTCCAAAACTTCACTACAATCATTGATGCCAACGTTGCAAGAGCATCTGCCATCCGGTTTTTATCTCGAGGGATATGATGAAATTCAACCTTTATAAAGAAAGTTGAAATCCTCCTAACATAATCTTTATACGGTATCAAACTAGGTTTATTCATCTCCCATTCTCCTTTGATTTGATTCACAACCAAAGCCGAATCACCGAAGACATCCAAATACTTGATTCTGAGATTCATGGCCTCTTCAAGCCCCATAATGCAAGCTTCATATTCTGCCATGTTGTTTGTACACTTGAAAGTCAATCTAGTTGTAAATGGTAGATGCGTGCCTTGAGGAGTAATAATCACTGCCCCAATGCCATTTCCATATTGATTAACAACTCCATCAAATACCATGCCCCAACGGGAACCCGGTTCTGGCCCTTCTTCTAGCGATGGTTCATCACAATCTTTCATTTTCAAGTACAAAGTCTCTTCATTTGGAAAATCATACTGCACTGACTGATAATCTTCAATTGGTTGGTGAGCCAAATGGTCAGCCAAGATACTATCTTTTATCGCTTTCTAAGATCGGTATTCGATATCATACTCTAATAACAACATCTGCCAACTGGAAATCCTCCCAGTTAAGGCAGGCTTTTCAAATATATACTTGATTGGATCCATTTTGGATATCAACCAAGTGGTATGATTCAACATATACTGACACAAATGCTTAGCATCCCAAGCCAATGTGCAACAAGTCTTTTCAAGCATAGAATATCGAGTCTCACAGTTGGTGAATTTCTTACTGAGGTAATAAATTGCAAATTATTTCTTCCCAGTTTCATCTTGCTGACCAAGAACACAACCCATACTTTCTTCTAGCACAATCAACTACATGATTAACGGTCTTCCTTCAACAGGAGGAGACAGAATCGGAGGCTCAAGCAGATATTCCTTGGTACTATCAAATGCTTTCTGGCAGTCTTCGGTCCAATCACAAGACTGATCTTTCTGAAGAAGCTTGAATATAGGTGCACATGTTGCAGTCATGTGGGAAATAAATCTAGAAATATAATTCAAGCGGTCGAGAAAACCTCTGACTTGCTTCTCAGTTTTGGGCGCATGCATCTCTTGTATTGCTTTGACCTTGGCAGGATCAACTTTAATACCCTTCTCGCTGATAATAAAGCCCAACAACTTACCAGAACGAACACCTAAAGTACACTTATTGGGATTCAGGCGGAGTTTATACTTCCTCAAACGCTGGAATAGCTTCAACAAATGCTTAACATGTTCCTCTTCATCAATCGATTTAGAAATCATGTCATCGACATATACTTCAATCTCTTTATGCATCATATCATGAAAAGAGTAGTCATTGCTCTCTGGTAAGTTGCACCAGCATTCTTTAGAGCGAAAGGCATCACTCTATAACAGAATGTTCCCCAGGGTGTAATGAATGTGGTCTTCTCCATATCCTCGGGTGCCATCTTGATTTGATTATATTTGGAAAATCCATCCATAAACGAAAAGACTTTGAATTTAGCAGTATTGCCTACCAATATGTCAATGTGTGGAAGAGGGAAATCATCTTTCGGGCTGGCTTTATTCAAATCTCTATAGTCAACGCACATGCAGACTTTCCCATATTTCTTCGGTACAGGCACAATATTGGCCACCCATTGCGGATACTCAGCAGTTACAAGGAAACCGACATCAATCTCCTTCTAAACTTCCTCTTTGATTTTCACAACCATATCAGGATGCGTTCTTCTTAACTTCTGCTTGACTGGCTTACATTCTGGCTTCAACGACAACCTAGGCTCCACAATCTCAGAATCCAGCCCAGGCATGTCTTGATAGGACCAAGCAAACACATCTGAATATTCTTAAAGAAGATCAATCAACCCCTTTTTAGCATCTGAACACAAACGCAACCCAATCTTGACTTCCTTCACATCATCTTCGGAACCCAAGTTGACTAGCTCAATCTGCTCTTCAAACGGCTGAATAATCTTCTCATCTTTCTCAAGAAGACGAGACAATTCCTCACTCACCTCTACATCACTTTCCTCCTCGGCTTCAAACACAGGGAATTCAAAATTTGGAGAAGGAGAAGGATCATTGTATTCAATGGGGTTAGGAACCAACCTGCATATTGATTTGATATTTTGATTTTAGAGAAGTGAATTTCTGACCAAATATTATGCAGATGGACAATTATATTGTTTATTTATGGTTTTTTTGTGATTACCATTTTCAGAAATAAGCAAAAGTAAAAATAAACATCAAAGATGTGGATGAATAAAATTAATTTTATTAATGATCAATTTCAAAATGCCCAACAATGTTCACTTCTCCCTTAGGCATAAGAGAAGGATTTTAAAATATAAAAGCAATTACTTAGGTTAATGTAAAATAACAGGAATATCAACAGCAGTCCAATTGTTGCATGTTTGTCCATGCGTCACAAAGTTGGTGCAGTCTTCCTCTTCATTATCCTCTAGCACAACAGCTAAGTGTTGTTCACTCCCATGAATGAACCCTCCGCTACAAAAACTGAGTTGCATCTCTTCAGATCAAACGGTTGACGACCCCTTCTGGAACCCCAAACCAGTTCTTCCCTTATTGGTAGCGACCTCTACCACGCGCCCCCACTGATCAACAGGACCTTCCTCAATAATCTTCTGCGCATCTTTCAAAGAGGACATAGGTGCCCCAACTCTCTTCTCAGCAGCAATAGATAAGGCTTGGAATGGAGTCCTAACCTCATCCTCAACTTCCATATATGAAAACAGATGGCTGACCAACAGTGCTTTCTCACCTCCCACAATCACCAACTTGCCATTCTTGACAAATTTGAGCTTCTGATGCATAGTGGAAGTAACAACTCCTGCTTCATGAATCCATGGCCTTCCTAACAAACAGCTGTAGGTCGGGTGAATATCCATTACTTGGAAAGTAATCTGAAAATCACTCGGACCTATCTTGACTGGAAGGTCCACTTCTCCAATGACCGTCTTGCACGAGCCATCAAAGGCTTTGAAAATTACTCCACTGTACCTCATGGGAGCTCCTTGATAAGATAACTTTGACAATGTTGACTTTGGAAGCAAATTGAGTGACGACCTAGTGTCAACTAGCACGTTTGACAAAGCATCTTTTTTCCAATTCATCGAAATATGCAAAGCCAGATTGTGATTTCCTCCCTCCTGAGGGAGTTCTTCATCGCAAAAGCTCAAATTATTGCACGAAGTGATGTTAGCCACAATGTGATCAAATTGAGCCACAGTAACTTCTTGCTCCACGTATGCATGTTCAAGAACTCTCTGGAGTGCTTCTCTGTGTGCTTCAGAATTTAAAAGCAGAGACAACACAGAAATCTTTGAGGGAGTTTGGAGCAACTGCTCAACCACGTTGAATTCACTCCTCTTGATCAGTCGGAGTACCTCATCATCATCACTATTGGCTTTCAAATTGCTGGATTCACCAGACTTATCTCTTGAACAACCAACATGATCTACACTAGGCACCTCCGCCTTCTTACCAACAATCAATTCTTCCTTACTCTCCTGGATCACCGGTCCAAAAACTCAACCACTGCGGGTCACCTTCGTAACATCTGCAATGCTCACTACTGAACTGGTCGTAGGTAACGGGACCTCTTGACCTTTCTCTATCATCATAGCATTATATTGATACGGTACAGCCTTATCAGATGCATACGGGACTGGGCCCGCCAACCGTATTACCAACGGCGAAACTGATCTATTACTCACATTCTGGTTATTGCTGCTATCATACTAAATCACCAACCGCTCTGGTTATTTGAAAACGGGAACAATGAGATTGACATTATCATCTACATGACGGGATTGAACAATCTGGATCATGCCTTCATCCATCAGGCGTTAGATGTCCCTTTTCACTACAACACACCCTCTTGGGTTCATGCTACAAATATCACAACCATCGTGATCATGTTCACAGTCACTCACCAAACAGATATCTTTGTGCATCTGCACCAAAGACCTTCGGATAAACCGGACATCGGAAACTTTGAATTCACCTGGACAACCGTCCACCATGTTCACTGAAGAATTCCCATGAGCGGGCAAAGGATTAGCTTTCACATTAGGCGTGCGGTCTTCAAAAGACACCATGCTACTCTTCATAAGCTTTTGCACCTCATACTTCAGCGGATAACAGTTCTCGATATCGCGCCCAGGTGCACCCTGGTGAAAAGCACAACGAAGTTCAGGTTTATACCACCAAGGAAGTGGTTCTAGTATCTGCGTTAGATTCCTCAGTTGAATCAAATTCTCGAGGACTAAAAATGGGTATAACTCTGCATATGACATAGGAATCGGGTCAAAAGAGACCTTCTTCCTTTCAGAGTTCTATTGCTGGTGATGATTGTTGTTGTTGTAGGTGTTTGTTCTTTGTTGTGGTTGTTGTTGTTGACGTTGATTTTGGTACTGATGTTGTTGTTGTTGTTGTTGAATTGGTGTTGTTTGCTGGTTGGAGAATACTGGAATGAGGGATGATACTTGATGATGATGATGTTGACGGGGTGGTGGATTTCTTCTTGCTTGAGGCCTCCTTTGCCTCCCATTGGAAATATCATTGGTCTCATTATCCTTCCTCTTGCTAAAATTACTCCCATACTTCTTGCTAGTCGACGACTCCTCTTTCCACAATCGTCCTTCACGGACCCCTTCTTCAAATCTCATCCCCATATATACCATTTTGGTAAAATCACTGGGGGCACAATCATACGTTCATAGTAAAATGAACTCGGGGTTTTGAGAAAGATTTTCGTCATCTCCTTCTCCTCCAAATGAGGAGTGATCTGGGTAGCCAACTCCCTCCAATGCTGGGCATATTCCTTGAATGTCTCCTTATCTTTCTGAGACATGAACCTCAGCTGGTCCCTATCCGGCGCCATATCCATGTTGTACTTATACTCTTTCATAAAAGCCTCGCCTAGGTCATTGAAAGTGAAGATGCTTGCACTATCTAATCCCATATACCAACGGAGTGCAGCACCTATCAGGCTATCATGGAAGTAGTGAATCAACAATTGGTTATTATCTGTTTGAGTTGACATCTTGCGGGCATACATCACAAGATGACTGAGTGGACATGAGTTCCCTTTATACTTCTAAAAGTAAGGCACTTTGAATTTTACTGGGATTTTCACATTGGGCACTAAGCACAGTTCAACAACACTCTTTCCAAATAGATCTTTGCCTCTCAGCATTTTTAGTTCCTTGTGCAGCTCAAGGAATTGGTCTTTCATCTCATCCATCTTCTCATAGACGTCCGGGCCCTCAGATGGCTCGGAATGATAGATGGTGTCATCTACACGTGACAAAGTGTGCACAACGGGAGGTGGCACAGACATGACCGAGCTAGATGCCGACATGGAAGCAAAAGTGGGAGAGAAACCCTCTGGCACAAAATTAGGTGGCATTCCCCAAGGGAATCTAGCAGGCACATTCAGAGCGAAGTGGGCGATGGCACCAAGCACTGTAGAAGTAACCACTTTAGAAATGTCAGTCCTCGCGGAAGGAGTTGCTGGCGTTGGAGAAGCTTGGCTTTGGGCAACAAGAACTGACTCCATCATGGCAGTCAGCCGGGCAATCTCCTCTTTCAAGTCTCGCTTCTCTTGCTCAAGGTGCTCCATGATCTTTGGACGATTAGCTCTGGTGTTGTACCGGTGAGTCAGCTTGACTAAAGCACAGAAGAACACCAATCAGACACTAGGCAAAAACCTGCTTATGCAAATGATGCATGAAATGCAATGCTTGATTATTTTTATTTTCCAAGGAACTTACTATATCATTTACAAATATAGAAAATTGAAATGGCAATTGCAATAATTTTGATATGATCAAAAAAATATCTTTTTATTTATATAAATTGGAAGGATTACACTGAGTACAATTTCAGAAACTAAATAAAAAATACAAGAGAAAAGGAGACTAGTCATCCTAAGGATCCCTAGCAACAGTGTCAGAAGATCTGGCTAAAGGCACGTACTTCCTTCGAATGCGACGAATCTCAGCCTCAAAAGAAGCCTTCATCTGAGTCTTCTCGAGGACAAGCTGGTCAACAATCTTCTTCCAAACAACGGAAGGCTGAGGCATGCTAGAAGATGAAACCTCTGGCTCTCTCTGTCTTTTCGTCACTCGGTCTTCAAGTAGCTCAATCAGTGCATCTTTGTCCTTAGACTCCAACTGCAACTCTTCATGCTTCTTTCTCAAAGCATGGAAATGCTCTTCCCATATATCCTTCTCTTGCTTCATCTTGATGAGCGCGTCTTCCAACTCCTCTACATCTTGGTTAGGGAGAGTTAATGGCTCAACCACAACCATAGACATAGGTCTTTCACAAGGATAAGGCATCTTTAACTCCAAAGCTCTCTTCTTCACCCAAAGAGTGTAAGCTTCCAAAACTACACAATTGCGCGGACCAAGCTCGGATCTTCCTTTCCTATGCACATTATGCCAAGCATGCACAATCTTCTGCTTCAAATGTTGGGGATGTTTACCCTCTTGATAGAAAAGACATTCCAACAAAGTGTTATTAGGTTTGTCTCTCAAGGGGAACCCAAGTTGACGATGAGCCAAAGCAGGGTTGTAGCTAATTCCTCCTTGTGTACCAATGAGAGGCACATTAGAGAATTCACCACAACTATCAATAATATCCAAATTGCTTAAAGATGAGTCATACCAAACTATATCATCATTAGTGAGAGACATAAGTATCTGAGACCACCTTAGACATTGTTTATTCTCCACAAAAACAGGTGTCTGAGGCAAGTGCAAAATAAACCACTTGTATAGAAGAGGAATGCAACAGACAATCGTTCCCCCACCCTTAGAATTCCTTAAATGCAAAGAGAAATACATATCACCCAACAAAGTAGGCACAAGATTCCCAATCAAGAAAAGTCTAATGGCGTTAACATCAACAAAACTGTCAATGTTAGGGAACAAAGCTAATCCATAGATGAACAACATAAAGATAGCTTCAAAAGCATCCACACTACCAACTTGAGCAAAAGTGGTAGCTTTCTTGATGAGGAAAACAGATGGCAACCCAAATAACCCTCCTTTCTTCACCCAATGAGCCTCTATCTCAGACTTCTTCAAGTGAAGAGCTTCAGCAATAATACTAGATCGAGGAATCTCCTCAAATCCACTAAAAGGCACTCTACTAGAAACAGGTATCCCCAAAAGATGAAAATACTCCTCCAAGGTAGGCACAAGCTGAAAATCTGGGAAAGTGAAACAATGGTAGAGAGGATCATAGAACTGCACTAGCACACTCAAAAGTCCTTCAACTACATCAGCAAATAAGATGGACAGAAGCTTCCCATGACATTGTTTGAAGTCCAAGGGATCTAATACAAATGATGCTAGCTTCCTTAACTCTTTCAAGTCTGTACATCACTATACTTCTTAGTGTTCCTTCGTCCATAATCAATGGTCTGAAAATATTTGCAAATGACACCTTAGTTCCTTGAAATTTTTGTGTGATGAATGTTATGATGCGCATGAAATGCATGAATTCAACAATCACAAGTAAGGGATCACACACAAGGCAAACAAAGGTCAAGGGATGAATCAAATCATTGTCAAGATCAATCATCCATTTTGGCGGATTATGGTTTACACCTTATCAACACCCAAGTTCCATTGATATTGACAAGACTTGATTGAATCAACCAAGAATCAATGGTTTGTTGTGAGTGAAGAGCATGGAGTATGGGTAAGAACCATCCCAAAGGAGTGAACTAAGGATAAAAACCTGTAGATCATGTTCTAAAAAGTTCCCAGAGTCTTAATTCCATCTATCAAATATTATAGGTTAAGATGACTAACTCATCGACCCATAATATTCTCAAGAGAAACTCGTCTGAGTGTAGTATCACGTAACAACTGTTATGAAGTACACACCTGAACAGTTTCCGCACTACGTCCTAAATAGGCCAAGATGGGTTAGGTGTTCTAAGGTCCCCAGCTTCTTAGACCCAATTAGAAATAGTAATGCCTAACCATAAATACTTGTGTGACATTCCCAAATCCAAAGGAGTCTCCACTGAGAAGATGGGTCTCAAGCCAACTTGTTAAGGACTACTCCACACAAGTCGAACATGACTATACCATCCTCCTATCTTAATTGCACTCAAGTTCGGGTTAGAACTTATCTCACCACTCAGAGATCACCAAGTACAAACAAGCAAATTATATCACACATACATATATACAAACATCACATATATACAAATATATTCACACAAAAAGTAGGCTAAACCCACTAGAGACTACTCCCTAGCAGAGTCGCCACTTAAATTCTGTAGCGGGAAATTCATGATCATCAAGCTATTGACAAGCTAGAGATCAATTAACAAGAGTCGCCACCGCGCTTTTATTGTTTCCAAGGGAAAAGGGAAAAAGTACGAACAAAACCCAATAAGTAAGAAGATTTAAAATAAAAACTAATAAAAGTCAGAGATCACAAGTAAGGGGGTTGGTTATACAGAGGAAAGGTGTTAGCACCCAAAGTGTCCTAGGTACTCCTAGGGAGCCCTTTTTGTGTGCATATGTATTTTGTACAAAAGTGATGTTTACAAACAAATAGAATGGGGGGATGAGAAAAGAATTCATTAATTATATTTTTGTGTTTGACAAGACCTTTGGTCTTGTGCCTACGTACCAACATAAAAATGAGGAATCAAAACCTCGTAGTTCGTGCTAGAAATTTCAAAATGAGTGTTGGTTTTTTAACAAAATTTAAGTTTGAAGGGAACAAAGGCCTTAAATGGTTTGAATGAGTTAGTTCTTTTTGGCTTTTTGAAAGTTTAAGTCAAGTATAGTTAAGTTTATTCACAAGTTTGATTTAAGAAAATAAGTTTGAAAATGCAATGGCATAGGGCCAAAGTTTCTACCTTTTGCAAAAGTGGTCAAAGTTTAGAACAAAAGTATTTCACACAAAGAAGGTTTAAAAAAATGGAGGGATAGATTTTGAAATTAAAGAAATGGGGAGAAGATGAAGAAACTACCCTACGCATAAAATTTAAAAGTTTAAAGCTGAAAAGATCTGACCAAATGGGAGCAATCCAATAGACAAGTATGTCAATAGAAACCCATAATTCCCTTGGACTTTTTAGATTCAAACAACACACAAATGCATAATTATATCAATCTTGAAGAGCAAAGGCATCAAATAAAGATGGCCTCATCCAAGCTTATTCACTTCAATGATCTTCTTCAAAATAGCCTATGTAGCAGATGAATTCCACAAGTCACAGGTTCAACATAACAACTTAACAATGATCAATGTTGCAGATGAATCTGGAGAGATCTTGAATGATGTATCAGATGAATTCAAACAACAATTTCTTGGTTCTTCAACAAATTGGCATTGGCCAAGTCCATTAGCAAAGGAATACTGCCTAAGTTCTAAGTCCAATTGGGCCAAATCAAACCAACAGCCCACTCAAAAGTCTTTTAGGGTTTTTTTTATTATCTACATTAATGGTCAAAGACCAAACAAGCAAACAAGGTATACACAAAGAAAAATAATATCACACAATATGGTCCTAGTGGACAAAGTGAAAATTACGTTAACATAGGCAATTAAAATGATATGTGTAATGGCAAATGATAATAGAATACTAAAAGTAAATTGCATTAAAGTAAAAGTTGGAAAGTAAAAGTTAATGGTTAGTAAGTTAGTAGTTAATTTTGTTTTGCTTTTTGATTTCAATACATTCTTTGGAGAATACTCAACCCAATTACCACAAGCATGGATCCTTGAACCAAAACATCTTCCAAAGGAAGGAAAGAAGGCCAAGTTTCCACACAATACCATGGAAAAGGGGAAACTTACAATCTCACTAACTAGAATGCTTATGCCTTTTGTGTCACAAATTTAGCGCTATGTTAAGCAATCGTAATTGGACTTATGTAGAAGTCACAATTATTTGAGGTCGGGCAATAAACTTTTGGTGTTAATGCATGTTGGAGACATAGTATTATGAACTATTCTCATTAAACATACCACACACAAAAATATGCAAAGATTGTGACCTAATCTCATCCATACTCATGTTAATCTTTCAATCAACTAGCATTAGGACTTTGAGATGTCATTGGCCAATTGAAGTGAATGGATGGAGAAGGGGAATTAGATGAAGAGGGAAGGGGATGAATGAGATCACCAATTGGTCAAAGGAGGACTTTTACCAAATTAATATTATTCATTCATTTTAGGAGATGGAATGTATATTCCATCAATCCCCTAAATCCAATAATATTAGCTTGACAAAGTCAAATCAACCTTGACCAAGGCCCCACAACAAATAAGAGACTCAATTAAGTCATTACAGATGGTCAACACAATTTAAATGGCATTTAATAAATTAAAAATAGTAAAATAATGCATTAAATTTAAATATGTTTTCTCCAAATCCTAAAATCTCATCAAAACACCAAATAAATGGCCATGAGATTTATCATAGGTCAAACAAGGTAAAAGGACCTTGGATAAAAAATTTCATAATTTTTGGACACTTAAAAATATTTTTAATCAATTAAAAACAAATGAAAAATCAACTAATTCATGAAAAATATTAATAACGATCCAAAAAAATAATTTTAATTCAGAATATGAAAGAGAAAAATATTTGAATTTTTTTGGTGAAAGTCCCATATTTTTTGGATCAATATTAAATTTATTATGAATTATTGAAGAAAATGGAATTAAATGGAAATTCAGAAAATGCTAAAATACGTGGACCATCAAATCTCCCTCATTAATTGAGGTGGCAAATCTGATGATCCACAACGCGCGTTCCACCATTGTCCTAGTCAACATCGCTGTAACATGAGTAATCACAATGCACGGCTAAGATTAAAACGTGGAAGATGGATCACACGGTTTAGACCAAAGACACATCATCACCGGAGCCAAAGCTCCGATTGTCTTCTCTGGTGAGCTTCACCGGACTGGTCAACATGAACCATCACCAAAATTCCAAACAGGGACATGATTTTAAAGAGAAAACATCAGTGAGCACGAAGATCACCTCCATTTCTTCCAATTCCAACTATATTGAGAGATATGTGGAATGGAAAAATGAGGTTCATGATCTGAGTTGCTTCGATTTGGCCTCAAAGCAACTTAAACACCTTGCCTACATTGGTAGGACTTCAGCTAACACAATAATAAATGGAATTGAGCAAGAATCAAGGAGAATCAAAGAGTTTAAGTATTATGCAAATTACCTTCAATGGAGGTCTGAGCTTGCTAGATCTTGATCTGAATCGTGCTTTGCTTCACTTCAATTGCTTGCAGAAGAGGAATGGAAAGGCTTAGAATCAATGGACTCCTGGAGAATTAAATTCCAAAATAGTGGAGATTCAACTCAAATTCAAATGAATTTATCAGGGTTATCCTCTTAATGTGAAGGGTTTTCAATGGAGATTCAAAGCTGGCGCAGTGTGTGTGTTAATTCTGAGCATAAGGGCCTCAATTTATAGAGAAATTGGATGATATTTGCACACTCACTTTCACTTTCCAAAATTGGCAAATGATGAAAGCATGGTGCATGGGCGCGCATAGGCCCATGAAATGATTGTTTGAAAGTCCAAAATGAAGTTCAGATGCTTTGGAGATGGATTGGATTGCAAGGTACATCAAGAGGCATAAGTTTGATGTTGGACACTTTTTCATTTGGAGCTTGGAACTTGGAGATATTTGAAGTGGAAATTTTGAAAATTTTGACATATCAAATTTTTTCTAAGTGTCAAGCCATATGTCTCAATATTCCACCTTGCTTAACTTTTTATGGGAGCTTCAAATGAGAAAAGTGTATTCATCAAAGTTGTATCTATCTCAAAGATATTCAAAATAGTTACCAATTTCATGTCATTTGGATTTGAAATGATAGAGTTATGCATTTTGAAGTTTGGAAAAATCACTTGATCAATGGTATAGGTCAAAAGTGACCTATAATGTAGCCTCATATCAAATGTTCAAAGAAGTTGAATTAGCTCCCACTCCAAACATCAAAGTTGAATTAGACACATTGAATTTGATTGTGCAACTTGGAAATCTTTCATCTCATAAAAATTGAGAAAGTTATGGCCTTGGGAAGTTGACTTTCAAATTAGGGTTTAGACAAAATGACCTATAATGTTTCAACATAGAAAATGATTTTCCAAGCAAAAATAGCTCTACGTCTCAACATGAAAGTTGTTTATAATATAATTTAGAGTAAGTTTTCTCTTGGAATCATTTTCATATGGTGAAAATTGTAGGATATAGGGTCTAGGGAGACCCAGTTTTGATCAGATGAATTCATCTGGCCAACCGCCATCAACCAACTTGCTAACTTCCAATTCTCTTGACTCTCTTGGCTCATGGTAGATCATATATGCATAATATAATGAAATTGGAAGTGCCCCTTGAGAAATTTGATCCATTGGTGAGATAGCTTGTAGAAGAAGTTACTCAAGATACCTAGTCAAACTAGGGTTTCCAAGGCAAATCACCCTCAAACTCTTGAAGCAAACTTGATCAATATAATATGTAGAATAAATTGGGACTCATATATGATGTTCATAACCATTCTTAAATCAATTCATGGATGTGCTCTTTGTTCATGAGGGTCTCAAACCCTAGATGTGATCAATGAATCAATGAGATCATGCCCTACCTACAAAAGAGTTAGATAGATGCAAACACATATTTTTGGTATTTTGGTTAGTGAAATGATAATATACAAGTATGATATAATCACAAAGTGCTTGGTGATCTCTCCCAAAACAAACCCAATGAAAAAGGGTAAGGTGGATGCCAAGGTATGATCCCAACGCTAATGCTTATGATAGAATGCATGAGGGATCTTAGGGTCAAAATTGGGGTCTTACAGTAGGACTTCAGTAAACGAACAATTAATCAAAATTAATGAGAAATGAGGGATAATCGAAAAAGAGAAGTTTCTGAAATCTCACCTTCGGGGAGCTTTAAACCAACTTGATCTTGCTTCCAATTTGGTTTGGCTTGACTCTAGAAGCTTGCAAGAGATGATATTGATGATTAAAAAGCTTGGACTCTTGGAGTTTCAATTCTAAAATAGAATGAGAATTGAAATTCAATTTCTCAAGAAATCTTCAAGATTATCCTTTCAATGAGTTTTGGGGAAGAAGGGGGCCGAAGCTTGGGCAAGAGGATCCTTTTTCTGATCACCAGGGTCATGTATTTATAGCCATGTTCAATGCTTTTCACACACTTACAAACTTTGGCCAAAAATAGTAATTGAAGTGCATGCTTGCATAGGTGCGTGATATGCCCATGATATGATGTAATTAGGTCCAGAAATGATCATGAATGAAGCTAAAAGTCTAACATGAGGTCATGCACTTGTAATTAAGAAATGATCATGTGATTCATCCAAATGGAACCATGAAGAGTAACCATACGTAAGTCATTCAAATCTTGTCTAAATAAGGCGATCTTGGACTTTTTAGAAAGGTGTCATCAAGGGGAACAACTCTCATGTTGAACACTTTTACATTTGAAGCTTGGATCATGATGAATTTTGAGGTGGAAGTTTGAGAAATCAAACATAATTTAATAACTTTTTCTATGAGCTTCAAATGGAAAATGTTTCTTCATAAAAGTTGTAGCTCTTTCATTCCTATTCAATTTGGTCACAAATTTGACCTCATTTGGTTTTGGCATGAAGGAGTTATGCATTTTATAACTTGAGAAAACTTGCTTGTTCAATGGTAATGACCCAAAATGACCTATAATGTTTCCTCTTGGAACATGCCCTTGCAAGTTAAATTTGAAGTTTATAAAAGAATCAAAGTTAGAGAGGACATCTTGAAGTTAATCATGAAACTTGGATGCCCTTAATATCATAAAAAATGAGAAAGATGTGGTCCTTAGAAGTTGACCTCCTAACTAGGGAATAAACAAAATGACCTATAATGTTTCACCATAAAAAATGACTTTACAAGAAAAACTCTCTTGATGTCAGCATGAAAGTTGTTTGGAATGTCATAAGGAGTAACATTTCTCTTGGAATCATTTTCATATGACAAAAGTTGTAGGAGATAGGGTCTAGGGTACCCCAGTTTTGGCTAGTTGACTATCTCTGGTCAACCACCTTGAGCCTCTTGCAAACTTGAAGTTCTCTTGATCTTTTGGACTCATGGATGATCACATATGTATAAGATGATGTGATATGAAGTATGCATTGAAATATTTGATCAAATGTTGAAGAAACTTGCTGAGGAAGTCACACAAGATACCCAGATAAATTAGGACTTCCAAGGCAAGCAAGCTCCAAACTCTTGATGATTTCTTGATCCAAATGATAAATGAAGAACATGGGGAGCCATATATGATGTTTAGACCCAATGTGAACCATCTCTTGATTGATATCCTTGAATTAAGGGTCCCAAACCCTAGTTGTGAGCTTGATGAGGCATGGGTGGATGCACATACTACCTACAAAAGAACTAAAGCTATACATAGACATATTTTTGGTATTTTGGTTAGTAAAGAAAGAAAAACAAAGTATGATACAATAAAATGTGCTTGGTGATCTTTCCCAATGCAAACCCAATGAATGAGGGGTAAGGAGGATGTCAAGGTGTGATCCCAAAGTCAATGCATATGATGAGATAACACGAGGGATCTTAGGGTCAAAATTAGGGTCTTATAGATGCCCCTATTTAAGGACATTCTAGTTGAGGATGTGAAGGTTAAAATCTTCGTATCAACTCAGTAGAATAGACTTAAATAACAACATCTAGAAACAATTTTTTATCCATAAGAGACCTCATGATGCATATGATATGTATGTAAAAGGTAATCTTTGTGGGGAATATATTGCTAAAAGGGAAAATAATCCGGAGAGGCTGAAAGTTCAAAGGAGTGCTATGCATTCCGTAAGGAAAACTCACTGAGGAGACAAAGACTCTAGGGGATAAAAAGACATGCGTAGGCTAGGTTATGACTTGAAAACTGCTGGAGACACAAGGGGTTTTCCATGAAAATAAATCAATGGAAGGACTCGGTCTGGGGATAAGGGAAATCTGCAGAGGAAAGGAATATATTAGAACAAAACTAAAATACTCAAATCAAACAGGGGATGGAGATTTCGCTGAGGAAAAACGCATTTAAACTCAACTGGGGGAAGAATGAACTTCAACACAGGAGTAAAAGAGATACTTTATCTATTACCGGTTATTGGCTAGAAGATCAAAGATAGAGAATATGCGTCATCAGTTAGGATGAACATATCAAGGATAGACTCACTGAGAAAAAAAAGGTGTATCCATTACCGATTACTAGGTAAGAATAACCTACTAGGGAGAGAAATCAAATAGGATTTACAACTACCGGTTACTGGGCTGAAGACCAACAAAGAGAGTATCTGTCACTAGTTAAAGTGAACATATCGAGGATAAACTCAAAGGAAGAATATCCGTCATCAATTAGGATGAACATATCAAGGATAAACCACCTGGGGAAAGAGGAAGAATATCCGTCACCTGTTAGGGTAGACATATGAAGGATAAATTATTAGGGATAAATAGGAATTACAACTACCAGTTATTGGGTAGAAGACCAAAGATAGAGAATACCCGTCATCGGTTAGGATGAACATAGCGGTAAATTCATGACCATCAAGCTATGGATAAGCTTAACATCAATTAAACCAGAGTCGCCACCGCGCTTTTATTCTTTCCAAGGGAAAAGGGAAAAGTACGAACAAAACCCAAAGATAAGAAGTTTTCAAATCAAAACTAATAAAATGCCAGAGATTACAGGTAAGGGGGTTGGTTACACAGAGATAAGGTGTTAGCATCCAAAGTGTCCTAGGTACTCCTAGGAAGCCCTTTTTTGTGTGTACACGTGTTTTGGTATAAAAGATGTTTGCAATAAAATAGAGTGTGGGGATGAGAAAAGAATTTATTAATTA
This sequence comes from Lathyrus oleraceus, assembly GCF_024323335.1. NCBI lineage: Eukaryota > Viridiplantae > Streptophyta > Magnoliopsida > Fabales > Fabaceae > Lathyrus > Lathyrus oleraceus. Next base: position 72,100,527 of record NC_066580.1, on the reverse strand, counting down.
TATTTTTGTGTTTGACAAGACCTTCGAACTTGTGCCTACGTACCAACATAAAATGAGGGATCAAAACCTAGTAGTTCGTGGTATAAATTTCAAAGTGAGTGAGTTGCTTTTAACAAAATTTTAAGTTTAAGAAAGGCACAAAGGGCCTAAAAAGGTTTGGATGAGTGTTAGTTCTTTTTGGATTTTGAAATTTTAAGTCAAGTATAGTTAAGTTCATTTACAAGTTTATTTAAGAAAAAGAGTTTGAAAATGCAATGGCATAAGGCCAAAGTTTCTAATTTCAATATGGTCAAAGTTTAGAAATCCCAAACAAAGATGATTTTAAAAGGAGGGAGAGATTTGAAATTAAAGAAATGGGGAGGAGATGAAAAGACTAATCCTAAGCACAAATTTAAAAGTTGAGAGTTGAAAAGATCTGACCAATGGGTTGCAATCCAATAGACAAGAATGTCATATAGAAACCCAAATTTCCCTTGGACTTTAGAATCAAGCAATATCAATACACAAATAGCAAGATGAAGAGCAAGACATCAAATAAAGATAGCCACATCCAAGCTTAGCGAGTCTATGATCTTCTTCATAATTCCTCATGTATCAGTTGACTTCAAAGATATACATTAGACACAGGTTCAAAATAACAGCTTCAATATGATCATGTTGCAGATGCACTCCAATGGATCTTCAATATTGTATAAGATGAATGTCACTTCACAAGCACTTGGTTTTTGAAAGTTGGCATTGGCCAAGTCCTTTTGCATAGGGAGTGTTGCTTAATTCTAAGTCCAATGTCTCAGAGCAAACCAACAGACCACATAAAATGTCTTTTAGGGTTTTTTGTTCTTATTATGTACATTAAGGTAAAAAGACCACAAACACAAACAAGTATATACAAACACAATATATTCACAAAGTATGGCTTAAATGAGCAAAGTTAAAATGACATTAAAAATAAACAAATTGAATGGTATGAATAATGGCAAATGAATAAAGACTTGAAATTAAAGTGCATAAAAGTAAATGGCTTGAAATTAAATGTTTGTTGTTAGTTGATTAGAAGTTAGTATTGCTTTTGCTTTTGTTTTGTTTAAGTTATTGTTGGGAGAACACTCAACCCTCTTATCACAAGCATGGATCCTTGAACCAAGACATCTTCCAAAGGAAGGAAAAAAGGCCAAGTTTCCACACAATACCATGAAAGAGGGGAGACTTACAATCTCACTTACTAGAATGCTATGCCTTTTATATCACAAATTTAGCGCTATGTTAAGCAATCGTAATTGGACTTATGTAGAAGTCACAACTATTTGAGGCCGGACAATATAAATTTTAGTGTTAATGCATGTTAGAGACATGGTATTATGAACCATGCTCCTAAAACATACCACACTTAAAAATAATATGCAAAAGGGTGGACCTAATCTCATCTATACTCATGTTGATTTTTCAATTAACTAGCCTTAGGATATGGATATATCATAGGTCCATGAAATGAATGAATAGAGAAGGGGAATGAAATGAAGAGGGAGGGGAAATGGAATCAACATAAATTGGTCAAAGGAGGACTTTTACCAAATTAAGATCATTCATTCATTTTGGAAGATGAAATCTACATTTCATCAATCCCTTAAATCTAGTGATCTTAACTCAACAAAGTCAAATCAACATTGACCAAGGCCCAACAACATAAGTCAAACTCAATAAGTCAAAATTAGAAGCTCAACACAATTTATTTGGCATTTAAATAATTAAAATCAACTAAAATATGCATTAAATTAAATTATGGTTTGTCAAATTCCTAAAATCTCATCAAAACACCAAAGAATTGGCCATGAGATTTATCATAGGTCAAACAAGGTCAAAGGACCCTGGAGAAAAAACTTAATCATTTTTGGAAACTTAAAAGTATTTTTAAAAAATTAAAAATATTCACAAAATCAATTAAATCATGAAAAATAGTAATAATGATCCAAACAATAATTTTAATTCATAAAATGAAAGAGGAATTTATTTAAATTCTTTTGGTGAAACTCTCATATTTTTTGGACCAATATTAAAATTAATATGAATTAATGAAAATATAGCAAATAAAATGAAAATCAAATAATCAGAAAAAACGTGGATCACTTGATCTCCCTCATTAATTGAGGTGGCAGATCAAGTGGCACAAACGCGCAATCCACGATCGTCTTTAGTCAGTGCGCCACAACTATGGTAATTCAAACCAACGCGTGAGATTATTTCATTTCAAAAGGATCCTATGGTTCTGAACCTTCCAACTCACCACCAGAGCTACATCTCCAGTCTCCTTCTCCGGTGAGCTTCACCGGACTAGTTCACTCATAACCATTACCAAATTTAGAAAGAAGGACAAGATTTTAAAGTAAAAATGGCACTGAACTCGAATCTGGCCTCAATTCATCCCAACTCCAAGTATATTGAGAGATACAAGGAGTTAAAATTTGAGGTGCATGATCTGAGTTGCTTCGATTTAACCTCAAAGAAACTCAATCTTGTTGCCTACATTGGTAGGACTTTAGACAACCAAAGATCCAAGAGAATTATGAAGAATTGAGTGAGAATCGAAGAGATGAAATTTTCTGAAAAATACCTTCAATGTAGGTCTGGATTCGATTGTTCTTGCTCTTGCTTGTGCTTGATCTTGTTCTGAATACTTGAAGGAGTAGATTAGAATGATCAAAAGGCTTTGGATCCCTGGAGATTTGAATCTCAAAACAGTGAGATTCAAACTCAATTTCCAATGGAAATTCTCAAGTTTATCCTCTCAAATGGAAGGGTTTGGATGCTTGGGATCAAAGTTGGCGCGCAGGTCCATAATTCTGAACATGGAGGGATCTATTTATAGCCAATTTAATTGATATTTGCACACTTGAAATGGAATTCCAAAATTAGCAATGTGTGATGCATGGGTGCATGGGCGTGTACAGGCCCATGAAATCACTCCATCTGATCCATAATTGAGTGTAAGCAAGGCTGAAGTCATGTTGGAATGCTAGGCAATTGTGCATGGATGTTTGAAGTTCAATCTTGCCAAATGATGATGTAATGTTCAAGCCATACGCGGCCCATTCAAATCTTGTCCAAAATGGATGAAATTTGAATTTTTCGAAAGGCTAGGTCAATAGGAACAACTTTCATGTTGAAAACCTTTTCATTTGAAGCTTGTATCCTGGTGATTTTTGAGTTGGAAGTATGGAAAATTAAACATGTCAAAAAAATTTCTAAGTGTCAAGCCATATGTTCACTTATTCCACCTTGGCTAACTTTTTATGTGAGCTTCAAATGAGAAACATTCCTTCATAAAAGTTGTAGCTCTATCAAAGTACTTCTAAATGGTCACACATTTAACCTCATTTGGATTTAATACGAAGGAGTTATTCATTTTTGAAGTTGAGGAAAATCACTTATTCAATGGCATTGGTCCAAAATGACCTATAATGTATCCTCATATCGCATGCTCATAAAAGTTGAATTAGATCTTTCTCAAAACATAAAAGTTGAAGTATACATCTTGAATTTGATTGTGAAACTTGGAAATATTTCATCCCAAAAAACTTTATCAAGTTATGGCCTTGGAAAGTTGACCTCCAAATTAGGGTTTAGACAAAATGACCTATAATCTTTCACCATAAAAAATGATTTTCCAAGCAAAAATAGCTCTTGACCTCAACATGAGAGTTGTTCGGAAAGTCGTTTAGAGTAATGTTTCTCTTGGAATAATTTTCATATGACAAAAATTGTAGGAGATAGGGTCTAGGGAACCCCAGTTTTGATCAGACGAATTCCTCTGGTCAACCACCATCAACCAACTTGCTAGCTTGCAATTCTCTTGACTTTTTGGGACTCATGGGAGATCATATATGTACAAGATGATGAAATTTGAAGTATCCCTTTAAATATTTGATCAAATTTTGAAGAAACTTGTTGAATAAGTTACACAAGACACCCAGATGAACTAGGGTTTCCAAGGCAAACCAACTCCAAACTCTTGATGATATCTTGATCAAAATAACATGTGGAGATCATGGGGATCCATATATGATGCCTAGAGCCATTGTAGATCATTCTTGATTGAGCTCTTAGCAATGAGGGTCTTAAACCCTAGATGTGAGCTTGATAGATCAAAGGTGAGCACAAGCCCTTCCTACAAAAGATTTAGTTTATATAAAGACATATTTTTTTGGTATTTTAGTTAGTAAAATGATAAAAATACAAAGTATGATACAATCACATGATAATTGGTGATCTCTCCCAATGAAATACTCGAGCCAAGCAGGAAAATGACGATTTCACTAAGGAAATGCATACTCACACTCAACTGGGGAAGAAAAGATCTTCGACACAGGAGTAATAGAAGTATATTATCCACTACCGGTTACTAGGTAAGGGGATAACCAAATCTGAAAGGGAGAACATCCATTGCCGGTTAGGGTAAACATATCAAGGATGACTCGTTGAGGGCATCCAGGAGGTGTATTCATTACCGGTTACTAGGTAAGAATAAACTGATGGGGAAAGCTAAAATAGGATTCAGAACTACCGGTTACTGGGCAGAAGACCAAAGAGAGATAATATCCGTTACTGATTGAAGTGAACATATCAAGGATAAACTCAAAGGAAAGAAAATCTGTCATCGGTTAAGATGAACATATCAAGGATAAACGTGCCTAGGGATGTTAAGGAGGATACCCTTCATCGGTTAAGATGAACATATCAAGGATAAACTGCCTGAACAAAGTAGGAATTACATCAAATCCAATGCTAGATAGAATACCAGAAAGAGAATATCCATCACCGGTTAGGATGAACATATCAAGGATAGACTCCGAGGGGAAGAATAGGAATTATATCTATCAGTTACTGGATAGAAAACCACAAAGAGGATATCCGTCACCAATCAGGGTGAACATATAAAGGATAAACTCTGCAAAAGGGACAAATGCAGGATTTACAACTATCGGCTACTAGGCAGAAGACCGTAAAGAGAAGGAAACCCGTCATCGATTAGGATGAACATATCAAGGATTAACTCTCTAGGGAACAAAAATAGGGATTACAACTACCTTTTAACTGGGTAGAATACCAGAAAGAGAATATCAATCACCGGTTAAGATGAACATATCAAGAATAAACTCAAAGCTAAGAGAAGAAAATACTCGTTATCGGTTAGGATGAACATATCAAAGATATACTTCCTGGGAAACCTAAAAATGAAATCCGTTGGGGAAAAAGGGGTTACTTTTGTCGGGTATTGGGAAAGAAGTAACAAACTACAAACTAAGAAGAATACTACCAGTTACTGGGTAATAGACTCTCAGGGGACAAAGGACACCTATCTAGGAAAAATCTAGAAAGAGACGGTCAATCAAAGACTCAACCCAATGAGGATATAACTCAAGGGGAGTGGTTCCATCCAGATAATCAACTGGGAAGGAAACTGAAATAATAATCATCCACGAGGAAATAACTCTGTGGGGAATGGAGAAAGGCTAAAGTATTTCTGCTTAAGGGGCTGACACTCTACAATTGAAAGAGGACATACACCCCAAACTTGCATGGAGGTAAAGTACCATCATAGCAGAGGATTAAAAAAATGCAATAATGCGATAATGGAAGTTGTATGTGTGTATGTGTATACGTATATGCATATATGATGATTATGCTGATAAAACAATCACAAAGGATACAAAATGTCACTGGTTTGAATCATCGATACAATTCCTAGCCAATCCACAAAAGAGGGAAACAACTGCTGGAGAGGAGATCACACATCTCAAGGCTTAACCCTAGCTGGGGACAAATCTGATGGCGACTTGTGGGGAAATAAAGTTCTGTCGAAACCATACAAACCACTGCAATGAAATGCCTACAACCCGAGGGAGGACAATCACAAACTTAGTTGGAGAAGATGAACAACTTGGCTGGGGAAATCAACAAACACCGGGTGCTGACACGCTGTCGGGGGTGAAATAGGGAATCACACCAACTGATTGGGGAGAACCAATAATGCTCCACATTTAGGGCTTATCGCTTTTAAACCACTGTTGACATTCTTTTAATGAAATCGATTGCTTAAAATTACTGCTTTTATATGTTTAAGAAAAATATGATTTTGATTAAAAAAATTAATTTAAAAAATGATCATAATAAAATTTAAATCTATTTGGCTGAATTAAACAAGAGTAGAAATAATTGGATAAAAGCTCAACTTTATTTAATAGAATGGTAGTCTGTAAATGAAAAGACTCCAAAGATCTTTACAAAAGTTTGAAAAATGGTAATTTACACGGAAAAGGGATACATTGAATACAATGATCACTGATCCTACTACCAACTCTTGATATCCACTATTCTCTTGGCCACTCTACTAAGGATGATGAATCAGACTTGACCGTTGTGCTCAAGAAAGTCTTCAAAACTGAAGATCAGCAGGATGCAATTGCTTTCTATAATCCCTAACTTTTTTGCATAAATTTCCCCAAGGTGGGGTACTCAATTTATTGGGATAACTCTTTCTGTTTTATGTCTCTAACTTTTTCCTGGATTGCCCTTTTGGGTTTTCAATCCACCGAGATGCTCATTTTTGCCTAAGCCTCCCTTTCGGGTTTTCAACTTAGCGAGCTATTCTTTTCTTTTTAGGCAAAGCATTTCTTGACTGCATCTGCGTTCACAGGACGAGTGAACTCTTCACCATCCATAGTTGTAAGAATCAAAGCACCGCCTGAAAAGGCTCTCTTGACAACATATGAGCCTTCATAATTAGGAGTCCATTTGCCCATAGAATCTGGTTTGAAATATATAATCTTCTTAAGCACAAGGTCACCTTCTCTGAACACACGAGGTCTAACCTTCTTATCAAAAGCTTTCTTCATTCTCTGCTGATATAACTGACCATGACGCATGGTTGTCAATCTCTTCTCTTCTATCAAATTCAGCTAATCATACATGGTCTGACACCATTCAGCCTCAGTCAACTTGGCTTCCATCAAGACACACAGTGATGGGATCTCCACCTCTACTAGGAGCACAACTTCCATGCCATAAACAAGTGAGAAATGGGTTTCCCCTGTTGAAGTGCGAATGGATGTACGATACCCGTGCAAAGCAAATGGGAGCATTTCATGCCAATCCTTGTACGTCACAACTATCTTTTGGATGATCTTCTTGATGTTTTTGTTTGCAGCTTCGACACATCAGCCACTCTTATCACATCCTATCTCAAGACTTCATATCTGCAGTTCCCATACCTCCCAGAACCAGCGGCTAACCCTAATTTCCCTCATCATCACTCTCTCCAAAATCCTAAATTCATTTCACTTTCCCTCAACCTCTCATCACCATGCCTCCATGAACCATTCCAGCTAGAGCAAAGGGAAAAGGAAAAGGAAAGGAACCGGTTGGTACTTCTCAGCAGCTACCAGACATTCCTCCAAATGCCTTAGACTTGCTTCATCCTGCAATTACTACTGAGTTTGAGGATTCCTTCAAGACAAGGTTAGTTATGAAACCCCACATCTTTGATAAACATGATGCTATTCATCTGCATCTCAATGATGTGGTTGAACTCCTACATGCACAAAGACTTGGGTCATTTTTGTCTACAAAGGATGATTATCATGAGGATTTTATCCGTGCATTTTATGCTGGCCTACAACCTGGTAGAGGATATTTGTTTAAGTGTTCTATCGGTGTCAGAACATATACTTTTGAAGCTGCTGATTGGGAAACAGTGTTTCAAATTCCGTCTCCGTCGCTTAATTTCAAGTCCTGGCATGACCTGCATTTTGATACTGAATTTAACATGAAGGAGTTCACTCCATCTATCTTGAAACTGGACAGACCACTGAGTGAATATGAACACGTCACGTCTGGCATGATTAAGAAAACTCCGCGTATTCTTCATTGAATTATCTCGCACATTCTGCGTCCAACAAACAGTGGACATTCTCGGTTAGACAGGGCAAGCATACATCTCCTGTATATTCTGCAAAATAAGGTTCCCTTGAATTGGGCTAATTACTTTGTGAAGCGTCTATTTTTCGTGCGTAACAGCTCCAAGAATGTCTCTCTTGGTTATGCTTCTCAAATAATGAAAATTCTTAAGTTTTAGAAAGTTGCAATCCCTCCAGTTCCTCTCATATCTCCATCTGCTGCTCAAGAGTTTGACTCTTCCACTTTATCTCATATGGGATATCGGTGGGACAAGGACCGTAAATGCTTCTACTTCTTTGAAAGGAAATCCAAAACAAGGATCTATAATTTTGATGTGCCTTCTGAACGAATCCATGTTGTTGAAGACCAACCTGATGAAGAAATGCATGATGCGCAAGAAGCAGATGTGCCTCCAGCCGAGGACAATGCTGGTTGGGGTGATTGAGTGCCACAAAGGTGGTCTCCAACCAACTATGTACCTGAACCTACGGTTCCTCCGTTCTCCGGCGGTGCTTCATCTTCACCACCTACTGTGCACCTCACTCAATTGCTTCAACAAATGGAGCTTGCCAACAAGGAACGTCATGACGAGGCACGGTCTTGGCATGTACAACAAAATGAGTGGCATAAGGAGCACTGTGAGTGGCATGATGAGCATACACGGATGTACCATAACCAACACTCTTGGCACCAAGACTTGGTTAAGTGGCACCAAGTCTTCTACAATGAAATGTCTGGCTTTATGGACGACTGCCGTGCAAATCCTGGTATTATGGACAGATTTAGAAGTGTTGAAGTTCAGAACCGGTTTAGGCACTACTCCTTCATGGGCCAAAATCCAGACACAATGCCTCCTCCTCCGCCTCCTCCAAGCTTCAGAGATCCTGATAGAGATGATGAGGAGTCTTGTGGTGGCTACAATCCGCATTAAACCATCATCATTTCATTTCACTGCATTTCATTTCATGTTGCTTAAGTTTTTTAAATTGTTGCACAATATATGGTTCAACTTATGTAATTCTTAAACACGTTCTACTCCTTAAATGCTTATCACTTTCTGTTTACTTCTGTTGTTATTGCCCTTATTTGTCATTCTTTGTGAGTGATTCTTTAGTTTTAAGCTTCCTTCTTTGTGATTGTTAGCTTCTTTATCATTTGTTGCCATGTCCTGCTACACCATGCTGCCTTGATAAACCTGTTTCTTCTTCTTTTTGATGTTGAGAAAGGGGGAGAAATGCATATATGTTGACAAATATGCACAAACTCAGGGGGAGTATCACACATCTTGCCAAAAATTTGCCATCATCAAAAAGGGGGAGTTTGTGAGCAAATTCTTTACTTTGAATAGATTTTGAATGATAGCAAAGTGTGTGATCATCATCCAATTGTTGGCTGTGCATTATTTTACATGATTCATTTGTGTTTTTATACCATACTGTTGTTTCATGACTGTACATAAAGATCCACATTGATGCATCTCTTAAAAAGAACTCATAAAAACTATTTTGTGTCAGTATGCATCAATACATACTCCTATACATCGATCCATAAAATATGTTGTAAACCATAAAACTCTTTTGTTCAGTATGCATCGATCCATACGAGTCATGTATCGATACATGGATAGGAAAAATGCTCTATGGATCGATCCATACGAGCCTTGCATCGATCCATGTTAGTTGAAATGATCTATGTATCAATACATACGAATTTGGTATCGATCCATGCTTACCTAAATTCTCTAAAATTCATCAACCTTGCAGTATGTATCGATGCATAACTTCATGTATCAATACATAAGTCTGTTTTATCTACTAACAGCTCATGTTTTTCATATATAAGAAGTATTGTGACAGCAATGCAAAAACACGAATTCAGAAGAGAAAAACAGTTGAACACAAGATCAAAGCAATGTGCAGCAACAATTGTTTTTTAGCAGAAAGAAACCTGAAAGAGACTTCATCTTCTCCATCTTCTCAATCTCTTTTCTTCAAGAACATCAACACATAATCATTCTTGTTCTTTGGATTAAAGGATCAACGAGATAACGTTCAGTGGTACGATCAAGGATCAAGCTGAGGTGTTCAGCGGAACGATCGAGGATCTAGCTGAGTTGAAGATTGAAGGGGGTTTCGAGGAAAAACAAATTGGTTTGTCCTTCAAGAACTGGAGTGTTCTTGCGGGTTTGTCAGTCACGTTTGCAGAACAGATTCAGCCGCAGCGTTGCGTTTGGAAATCGGGGGATTTCGCAAACAGGTCGTGGAACCGGTGAATTGTTTGCAATTTCTTGCAGGAAATTCTTGATCGAGCTCAGATCAAGTGGAGGTTTCATACAGGAAGAAGTTCTTGGGATTTAGAATTCATTCTTTGTATTATAACCTTGTATCAACGAATTCGGCATTATTGATAATCACAGTTCTCAATTTCATTTGAAATTGAGTGGGAGACGTACCCACACGCGAGGACGACGTGGGGAACTTCCTTACCAAATCTCTGCGTATCGTATTCTTTCCTTAATTCTCTTTACGTTTTTCAACGGTTTCGCAATTTCAGTTAGTGTGTTGTGGCTGTACTTTTTGCGATACAATAGTGGCAAGAAAACTTCTTTAACTAAAGTCCACTGTTGTTCATCATTGATCACATACACACCAACTGTTTGACAAAACTGTTAGCTGAGTTTTATTCATTGGAATTAGAATTTAGTGATAACTGCATTCAATTTGATAAGATTCTAGTGTTAATAATTTCTGTCATTCTAATAAAATCCAGCAATAAATTCGCGTGTCCGGTTTTCTAGTAGCGGTTCAGAATAGACGGAAGTTGATTCGGGACTGAAATTTTCCGCTAAGTTTCAATAACTCTTATAAAATTTTAAATCCGTTTATTTTAGAAGAGGTGATCTATTCACCCCACCCTCTCGATCACTAGCCACACCGTCTAACAAGTGGTATCAGAGCGCCAGTTCGCTGGTGCTCTGTGGCTGCCTGTAACAATATGGATTCTGAACCAAAGGGGGCGTATAATAGAGCGTCTATTTTCAACGGTGAAAATTACGGCTACTGGAAAGACTGCATGCGAGTTCATATAAATTCTGTGGATAGGCTAGTATGGGCCACCATTGAAAATGGTCCCTTTCAAATTACTATGACAAATGCGGCTGGCGCCATAGTTCCTAAACCAGAAGCTGATTGGAATGAGAAAGATGAGAAAAAGTGGTTGTGTGATTGGAAAGCTCGAAATATGCTAATTTCAGCACTTGGTGTTGATGAGTATTATCGAGTATCCCATTGCACGACAGCTAAAGAAATGTGGGATGCTTTAGAAGTTGCCCATGAGGGTACTACTGAAGTAAAACAGTCCCGCATTAACACACTAAATCAAGAGTTTGAGCTCTTTCGCATGAAACAAGGAGAATCTATCTCCGACATGCAAAAGAGATTCACTCATCTCACTAATAGGTTGAATGCACTTGGAAAACCTGTTTCCAATGAAATTGCTACTAATAAAATTCTGAGGTCTCTTAGCAGGGAATGGCAACCTAAAGTAACAGCAATTAAGGAAGCCAACGATCTAACGAGACTTACGATTACAACCCTGTTTGGAAAGCTGGAAGAACATCAGCAAGCATTGGAAAGTCTTGAAAAATATGAGAACAAAAGTAAGAAGGAAAAGGAGAGGAAAAGAGACAAAGAGGGAGAGAAGAAGCCAATAGCTCTTGTGGCCTCTAGCTCTAAGTCCTCACGAAAAGAGCAAAGTGACAATGATTCTAGTAGTGACAAAGATTCGGATGATGAGGAAATGGGACTGTTTGTAAGGAGATATAATAGATTCATTCGAAAGAATGGAGTCAAGCATTCCGACAAAAACCTCATGAAGTTTTGAAGACAATCTACAGATGCGAAACAGGAAGAGAATAAGAAGAGTAGAGGAAGAGGATCTTGTTTTAATTGTGGTAAATCTGGACATTATAAAACAGACTGTCCTATGAAATATAAGGATCAAAGAAAAGCTTCACCAAAAGGGTACAGCAAACAAAGAAGAGCTTACATTACATGGGAAAGTGATAGTGATTCATCAAGCACACAAAGCTCAAGTGATAGTGATGAAACCGCAAATCTTTGCCTTATGGCTCACACCAAAAATCTGTCCTACCACAAGAAGAAAATCAATGACAAAAAGGTAAAACAAGCCTATTATAATAATTTCTCTTCTATGTCTTTTTCTGAACTGAAAATAGCTTTTGAAAAACTGCATAACAAAGCTGTAGATGCTTTTAAAAGATTATCTTCCGATAAACAAATTTTTTCATTTCTGGAAGGTAAAGTATACAAAGCTGAAAATGATTTAGAATCGTTAAAAGCTAGTATTGCAGAAAATTCAAAAGATATTGACATTGATGGATGTAGGTATTGTGACGCTTGTCATATTTGGCAAAAAGAGGTAAACACTCTCAAGGTCAAATTAGAAAAAGCGTTACAACCTAAGGTTACTTATGCCGTTGACTCTAGGTTGTTTAAGAAGTCATTAAATCCACCATATGCAAAATACTCTTTTATTCCAAAGGATTTAATGAACAAGAATAAACAAACACATCATCATGGTTTATGTCATTATTGTTGTCGTGCTGGCCATACCATTGAGAAATGCAAGTTTAGGAGATTTCTTGTTCCTAAAGGTATCTATCAATGGAAGCCAAAAGGCAACCATGTTAGCACTTACCCACTTGGACCCAATGAAAATTGGGTACCAACTTCTCTCTTTTGATATTATAGGATGAGTTCCTTGCTTCCGTAGATAAAAGATGGTTTCTTGACAGCGGTTGCTCAAGGCACATGACCGGTGACATATCGCTTTTCATAGACTTCAAGGCAAAGAAGAAGGGATATGTTACTTATGGAGACAATAACAAAGGAGCTATACTCGGCAAAGGTAGTGTAGGTAATCCCTCTACCACTACTATTTCAAATGTCCATCTAGTAGAGGGACTTAAACACAATTTGTTAAACATAAGTCAATTGTGTGACAAAGGCTATAAAGTCTCTTTCACAAAAACTTGCTGCATAATTGAACATGCTGAACAGAACGTTGTGTTTAAGGGTGTAAGAGTAAACAATATCTATATGCTTTACCTTTTTGATGTATCTTTAACAAGTACTAAATGTCTAGTTACCTTGAATGATGATTCTTGGCTTTGGCATAGACGTTTAGCGCATGTTCATTTCAATTTGCTTAATAAGGTTGTATCTAAGGATCTAGTAGTCGGTCTTCCAAAAATAAAATTTTCAAAAGACCACCTATGTGACGCGTGCCAAATGAGAAAACAAACAAGGGTCTCTTTCAAATCTAAAAATGTAATTTCAACTTCATGACCCCTTGAGCTTCTCCATATGGATCTCTTTGGACCTTCTAGGACAAAGAGCTTAGGTGGAAATTATTATGGTTTTGTAATTGTTGACGACTATTCTAGATTTACTTGGACTATATTCCTTCATAGCAAAGATGAAACTTTTTCTGCTTTTAAGAATTTTGCAAATCTGTCCCAAAACAAAATGAACTCCAAAATAGTTACAATCCGTAGCGATCATGGTGGTGAATTTCAAAACTATCACTTTGATAAGTACTGTGACAAGTATGGCATTGAGCATAACTTTTCAGCTCCTCGAACTCCACAACAAAATGGTGTTGTGGAGCGTAAAAATCGTGTTTTAGAGAAGTTGGCAAGAACAATGCTAAATGAGGGTGGATTACCAAAATAATTTTGGGCTAATGCAGTTAGCACAGCTTGTTATGTTTTAAACAGGATCTTAATCCGTCCTATTTTAAACAAAACCCCTTATGAGCTTTTAAAAGGAAGAAAGCCAAACTTGTCACATTTTCACGTGTTCGGTTGTAAATGTTTTATTTTGAATAATGGTAAGGAAAATATTGGGAAGTTTGATGCAAAAGCGGATGAAGGTATCTTTCTTGGATACTTACTATCAAGTAAAGCATAGAGAGTGTATAATAAGCGTTTACTTACTGTTGAAGAATCTGTCCATGTTTCCTTTGATGAGTCTTATCCGAAAAGTGTCGGAAAAGGTATTTCTTTTGATGACGCAGGTGTATCTACAAAAGACATACTCAAGGAAGCTGTTGCGGAAACTGATCAGTCCAGAACAGCTGCCCATGAGAAGGAGAAAGATACTAGTCATGAAGAAGATGAGGAAGAAAGGACAGCTGAAGTGAATGACCTTCCACCAGCTTGGAAATCTTCAAAAGACCATCCTATCGACAACATCTTGGGAGATATTTCAAAGGGAGTAATGACTCGTTCTAAGATAAGTAATTTTTGTTCTCACTTCGCGTTTGTGTCACAAGTAGAACCTAAAAATGCCAAAGAGGCCTTGATTGATGAATTTTGGCTAATGGCCATGCAAGAAGAGCTTAATCAATTTAAAAGAAATGACGTTTGGGAACTTGTCCCTCGTCCGCGAGATCATCATATCATAGGTACTAAATGGGTTTTTAGAAATAAGCTTGATGAAAACGGAGTGATAACTAGGAACAAGGCACGTTTAGTAGCACAAGGGTATAACCAAGAGGAGGGCATAGACTATGAGGAAACTTATGCTCCCGTTGCTCGCCTTGAAGCTATACGTCTCTTGCTAGCCTATGCGTGTTCTAACAATTTTAAGCTTTACCAAATGGACGTAAAGAGTGCTTTTCTAAATGGTGTCATAAATGAAGAGGTATATGTCTCACAACCTCCCGGTTTTGAGAATGCTGAAAATCCAGATTATGTTTACAAATTAAAACGAGCTTTGTATGGTCTTAAACAAGGCTTAGAAAATTTCTAATTAATCATGGATATTCAAGAGGCAAAGTGGAAAATACTCTCTTTATTAAACACAAGGGAAAGCACATCCTTTTAGTTCAAGTTTATGTAGACGATATAATTTTTGGTTCAACTAACATACACTTGGTCGAAGAATTTTCTAAGGTTATGCAGGGTGAATTTGAGATGAGCCTCATGGGGGAGCTGAATTACTTCCTAGGACTGCAGATAAAGCAACTTGATGAGGGTACAACAGTATGTCAAACAAAATACTGCAGAGAACTACTCAAGCGCTTTGGAATGAATGACTCAAAATCAATTGACACTCCTATGCCTACCAACGGAAATCTGGATAAGGATGAGCATGGTGAGTGTGTAGATGTCAAAAAGTTCAGAGGTATGATTGGATCTCTTTTGTATCTCTCTGCTTCTAAACCTGACATCATGTTTAGTGTTTGTATGTGTGCACGATATCAATCAAATCCTAAGGAATCACACTTAAAAGCTGTTAAGCGCATATTTAGATATCTTCATGGAACACCTAAATATGGGTTGTGGTATTCCAAAGGAAGTGATTGTAGTTTAGTAGGTTACTCCGATTCTGATTTTGCTGGCTGCAAATCAGATAGGAAAAGCACGAGTGGTACATGTCACCTGTTTTCAAACTCCTTGGTAAGTTGGCATAGCAAAAAGCAGGTATCTGTGGCTTTGTCAACTGCAGAGGCTGAATACGTTGCAGCCGGTAGTTTTTGTGCTCAGATTTTGTGGCTAAAGCAACAACTACAAGACTTTAACATTCAACTCAAACGCATTCCAATAAAATGTGACAACACTAGTGCCATAAACCTTACTAAAAACCCTTTTTTACACTCACGCACTAAACACATAGAGATTAGACATCACTTTCTTCGCGACCATGTTGAAAAAGAAGACGTTGTATTTGAGCATGTTGATTCCAAAAATCAGCTTGCTGATATATTCACTAAACCTTTGGCAACAGAACCGTTCTTCAACATTCGTCGTGAATTAGGGATCTTAGATCTTTCTCAATTGATGTCTTAAGCATGTTGGTTCTTATTTATATTATGCCTCACCTTGGTTGATGAGATTTGTTTTAGATGTCATTTATACATCACAAGATTACGTCAGCAGAGGTAATATCACTCCTTTCTATAATTCTTTTACAACTATGTAATTGTGTATGTTAGAACAAAAGTTCTTACTCTCGTTGATGTAAATTTGTTTGCATATATTGTTTGAACATTTAAAAAATCTGATTTGTGAATCATACTTGGGCATAATTATCATGACATACCTTATAATGCATATACATACTGCATAAAAATTCATTAAAATCTGGTTTGGCATCAGCATGTATCGATCCAAACATGTATGCATCGATTCATATCTTCTGCATTTCAAATTTGTCAAAACTGGTTCAGGATGTATCGATCCATCCGTCGTTTGTATCGATGCATAGACCTTTTAAAAACAAAAATGCATAATATGGATCGATCCATGGCCATATGCATCGACACATACTGATGCTATTTGAATTAAATGCATTTTTTTCTCTCTCATGGATCGACACATAAACCACTCTTATCACATCCTATCTCAAGACTTCATATCTGCAGTTCCCATACCTCCCAGAACCAGCGACTAACCCTAATTTCCCTCATCATCACTCTCTCCAAAATCCTAAATTCATTTCACTTTCCCTCAACCTCTCATCACCATGCCTCCACGAACCATTCCAGCTAGAGCAAAGGGAAAAGGAAAAGGAAAGGAACCGGTTGGTACTTCTCAGCAGCTACCAGACATTCCTCCAAATGCCTTAGACTTGCTTCATCCTGCAATTACTATTGAGTTTGAGGATTCCTTCAAGACAAGGTTAGTTATGAAACCCCACATCTTTGATAAACATGATGCTATTGATCTGCATCTCAATGATGTGGTTGAACTCCTACATGCACAAAGACTTGGGTCACTTTTGTCTACAAAGGATGATTATCATGAGGATTTTATCCGTGCATTTTATGCTGGCCTACAACCTGGTAGAGGATATTTGTTTAAGTGTTCTATCGGTGTCAGAACATATACTTTTGAAGCTGCTGATTGGGAAACAGTGTTTCAAATTCCGTCTCCGTCGCTTAATTTCAAGTCCTGGCATGACCTGCATTTTGATACTGAATTTAACATGAAGGAGTTCACTCCATCTATCTTGAAACTGGACAGACCACTGAGTGAAGATGAACACGTCACGTCTGGCATGATTAAGAAAACTCCGTGTATTCTTCATTGGATTATCTCGCACATTCTGCGTCCAACAAACAGTGGACATTCTCGGTTAGACAGGGCAAACATACATCTCCTGTATATTCTGCAAAATAAGGTTCCCTTGAATTGGGCTAATTACTTTGTGAAACGTCTATTTTTCGTGCGTAACAGCTCCAAGAATGTCGCTCTTGGTTATGCTTCTCAAATAATGAAAATTCTTAAGTTTTGGAAAGTTGCAATCCCTCCAATTCCTCTCATATCTCCATCTGATGCTCAAGAGTTTGACTCTTCCACTTTATCTCATATGGGATATCGGTGGGACAAGGACCGTAAATGCTTCTACTTCTTTGAAAGGAAATCCAAAACAAGGATCTATAATTTTGATGTGCCTTCTGAACGAATCCATGTTGTTGAAGACCAACCTGATGAAGAAATGCATGATGCGCAAGAAGCAGATGTGCCTCCAGCCGAGGACAATGCTGGTTGGGGTGATTGAGTGCCACAAAGGTGGTCTCCAACCAACTATGTACCTGAACCTACGGTTCCTCCGTTCTCCGGCGGTGCTTCATCTTCACCACCTACTGCGCACCTCACTCAATTGCTTCAACAAATGGAGCTTGCCAACAAGGAACGTCATGACGAGGCACGGTCTTGGCATGTACAACAAAATGAGTGGCATAAGGAGCACCGTGAGTGGCATGATGAGCATACACGGATGTACCATAACCAACACTCTTGGCACCAAGACTTGGTTAAGTGGCACCAAGTCTTCTACAATGAAATGTCTGGCTTTATGGACGACTGCCGTGCAAATCCTGGTATTATGGACAAATTTAGAAGTGTTGAAGTTCAGAACCGGTTTAGGCACTACTCCTTCATGGGCCAAAATCCAGACACAATGCCTCCTCCTCCGCCTCCGCCAAGCTTCAGAGATCCTGATAGAGATGATGAGGAGTCTTGTGGTGGCTACAATCCGCATTAAACCATCATCATTTCATTTCACTGCATTTCATTTCATGTTGCTTAAGTTTTTTTAATTGTTGCATAATATATGGTTCAGCTTATGTAATTCTTAAACACGTTATACTCCTTAAATGCTTATCACTTTCTGTTTACTTCTGTTGTTATTGCCCTTATTTGTCATTCTTTGTGAGTGATTCTTTACTTTTAAGCTTCCTTCTTTGTGATTGTTAGCTTCTTTATCATTTGTTGCCATGTCCTGCTACACCATGCTTCCTTGATAAACCTGTTTCTTCTTCTTTTTGATGTTGACAAAGGGGGAGAAATGCATATATGTTGACAAATATGCACAAACTCAGGGGGAGTATCACACATCTTGCCAAAAATTTGCCATCATCAAAAAGGGGGAGTTTGTGAGCAAATTCTTTACTTTGAATAGATTTTGAATGATAGCAAAGTGTGTGATCATCATCCAATTGTTGGCTGTGCATTATTTTACATGATTCATTTGTGTTTTTATACCATACTGTTGTTTCATGACTGTACATAAAGATCCACATTGATGCATCTCTTAAAAAGAACTCATAAAAACTATTTTGTGTCAGTATGCATCAATACATACTCCTATGCATCGATCCATAAAATATGTTGTAAACCACAAAACTCTTTTGTTCAGTATGCATCGATCCATACGAGTCATGTATCGATACATGGACAGGCAAAATGCTCTATGGATCGATCCATACGAGCCTTGCATCGATCCATGTTAGTTGAAATGATCTATGTATCAATACATACGAATTTGGCATCGATCCATGCTTACATAAATTCTCTAAAATTCATCAACCTTACAGTATGTATCGATGTATAACTTCATGTATCAATACATAAGTCTGTTTTATCTACTAACAACTCATGTTTTTCATATATAAGAAGTATTGTGACAGCAGTGCAAAAACACGAATTCAGAAGAGAAAAACAGTTGAACACAAGATCAAAGCAATGTGCAGCAACAATTGTTTTTTAGCAGAAAGAAACCTGAAAGAGACTTCATCTTCTCCATCTTCTCAATCTCTTTTCTTCAAGAACATCAACACATAATCATTCTTGTTCTTTGGATTAAAGGATCAACGAGATAACGTTCAGTGGTACGATCAAGGATCAAGCTGATGTGTTCAGCGAAACGATCGAGGATCTAGCTGAGTTGAAGATTGAAGGGGGTTTCGAGGAAAAACCAATTGGTTTGTCCTTCAAGAACTGGAGTGTTCTTGCGGGTTTGTCAGTCACGTTTGCAGAACAGATTCTGCCGCAGCGTTGCGTTTGGAAATCGGGGGATTTCGCAAACAGGTCGTGGAACCGGTGAATTGTTTGCAATTTCTTGCAGGAAATTCTTGATCGAGCTCAGATCAAGTGGAGGTTTCATACAGGAAGAAGTTCTTGGGATTTAGAATTCTGTCTTTGTATTGTAACCTTGTATCAACGAATTCGGCATTATTGATAATCACAGTTCTTAATTTCATTTGAAATTGAGAAGGAGACGTACCCACACGCGAGGACGACGTGGGGAACTTCCTTACCAAATCTCTGCGTATCGTATTCTTTCCTTAATTCTCTTTACGTTTTTCAACGGTTTCGCAACTTCAGTTAGTGTGTTGTGGCTGTACTTTTTGCGATACAATAGTGGCAAGAAAACTTCTTTAACTAAAGTCCACTGTTGTTCACCATTGATCACATACACACCAACTGTTTGACAAAACTGTTACCTGAGTTTTATTCATTGGAATTAGAATTTAGTGATAACTGCATTCAATTTGATAAGATTCTAGTGTTAATAATTTCTGTCATTCTAATTCAAATCCAGCAATAAATTCGCGTGTCCGGTTTTCTAGTAGCGGTTCAGAATAGACGGAAGTCGATTCGGGACTAAAATTTTCCGCTAAGTTTCAATAACTCTGATAAAATTTTAAATCCGTTTATTTTAGAAGAGGTGATCTATTCACCCCCCTCTCGATCACTAGCCACACCGTCTAACAGATGACACGGTCTATGCCTTGTGTTCAATATAGACATAAGGGCAAAAGGGTAATTATACACATAATTATTATCACATAAGGATTTGTCAGATCACATGACATTTTCGTGTCTTGGGTAGCAGTAATGTGTTGCTAGATACCGCTCACTGTTTATTATGTTAAATACGTGATTTAATATAATTGTCAATGCCGCGAAAACCTACAGGGTCACACACAAAGGAAAGATTGATGATAGATAGAGTAACTAAGGAATACCGTAATGTACGATGCCCTTAAGTGAATTGTAGAACATCGTAGGGTACGGTTTACTTAAGTAGAATACGAAATATGGTAAGATACCACACGCTTAAGTGATTTTGGCATATTATAAGATATGGGCCATATACACTTGAGTGGGCTTTTTAGCTTGCAGCCCACACAAGTGGTTCTATAAACAGAACCCTTGTGTAGAAGCATTAGTGCAGTTGCAATTTCGTTTCTCTCTCTCTCTCTCTCTCTCTCTCTCTCACTCACTCACTCAAAGCCTTCATTCATAACAGCTAGCACTGAGATTGAAGGAATCCATTCGTGTGGACTGAGTAGAGGCGTTGTCATTATTCAACGTTCGTGATCGCTCCGTAGATCTGCATCAAAGGTTACAATCGCCACAAGAGGTAACGATTCTATCACTGATCATGCCCATTTGTAAGGATCATTAAAGGAGAAATTTTAAATTCCGTTGCATTTTGGATCTCCCTTATCCTTCACTTACTTGGCACACCATAACGGCATATGATCTGATTCTTGATAAACCTCACAACAACTTGATTGGTTACATTCGCATACGATGCCACTTCAACCCACTTTGTGAAGTAGTCAATAGCCACCAAAATGAAATGATATCCATTCGACGCTTTGGGCTCAATCATGCCAATCATATCAATTCCCCACATGGAGAAGGGCATGGGAAGGAAATGACGCTCAAAAGTGTCAGGGGAACATGAATCTTATCTACATAAATTTGACACTTGTGGACTTTCTTCACAAACTTGCAACAATCAGATTCCATTGTTAGCCAATAGCAACCTGCTCGAAACATCTTTTTTGCCATTGCGTGTCCATTGGAATGAGTACCAAAGGAACCTTCATGGACTTCAGTCATCAATAGGTCTGCTTCGTGTTTATCCACGCATCTGAGCAGAATCATATCAAAATTTATCTTGTACAATACATCACCATTCAAGTAGAAGTTGCCGGCTAATCTTCTCAAAGTCTTCTTATCTTTCAAAGATGCCCCAGGCGGGTAAATCTGACTTTGGAGGAAACATTTGATGTGGAAATACCACGATTTCTCATCTTTGACTTCTTCAATAGTAAACACGTGAGCTGGCCTATCAAGACGCATCACAGTTAGATTGGGAACCTCATTCCAATACTTCACCACAATCATTTAAGCCAACGTTGCAAGAGCATCTACCATCCGGTTTTCATCTCGAGGGATATGATGAAACTCAACCGTTGTAAATAAAGTTGAAATCCTCCTCGCGTATTAAATCGGGCCGATTCATCTCCCATTCACCTTTGATTTGATTCACAACTAAAGCTGAATCTCCATAGATGTCTAAGTACTTGATTCTGAGACCAATGGCCTCTTCAAGCCCCATAATGCAATCTTCATACTCATCCATATTATTTGTACACTTGAAAGTCAATCTAGCTATAAATGGAAAATGCATGCCTTGAGGAGTAATAATCACTGCCCTAATGCCATTACCATATTGATTAACATCTCCATCAAATACCATGCCCCAACGGGAACCAGGTTCTGGCCCTTCTTCAAGCAATGGTTCATCACAATATTTCATCTTCAACTACAAGATCTATTCATCAGGAAAATCATACTGCACTAACTGGTAATCTTCAATTGGTTGATGAGCCAAGTGGTCAGCCAAGACACTACCTTTGATTGCTTTCTGAGATCGGTATTCAATATCATACTCAGACAATAACATCTGCCAACGGGCAATCCTCCCAGTTAAAGCAGGCTTCTCAAAAATATACTTGATCGGATCCATTTTGGATATCAACCAAGTGGTATGATTTAACATATATTGAGGTAGACGCTTAGCAGCCCAAGCTAATGCGTCTTTTCAAGCATAGAATACCAAGTCTCACAGTCGGTGAATTTCTTACTGAGGTAGTATATTGCATATTCTTTCTTTCCAGTTTCATCTTGCTGACCTAGAACACAGCCCATACTTTCATCAAGCACAATCAAATACATAATCAACGGTCTTCCTTCCACAGACGGAGACAAAATCAGAGGCTCAAGCAGATATTCTTTGATACTATCAAACGCTTTCTGGAAGTCTTCGGTCCAATCACAAGACTGATCTTTCCTAAGAAGCTTGAATATAGGCGCACATGTGGCAGTCATATGCGAAATGAATCTCGAGATATAATTCAAGCGGCCGGGAAATCCTCTGACTTACTTCTCAGTTTTGGGCACAAGCATTTCTTGTATTGCTTTGACCTTGGCAGGATCAACTTCAATACCCTTCTCGCTGACAATAAAGCCCATCAACTTATCAAAACGAACACTAAACATAGATTTATTGGGATTTAAGCGGAGTTTGTACTTCCTCAAACACTGGAATAGCTTCAACAAATGCTTAACATGTCCCTCTTCATCAATGGATTTAGCAATCATATCATCAATGTAGACTTCGATCATATCATAAAAAAGAGTAGTCATTGCTCTCTGGTAAGTTTCATCCTCATTTTTTAAACCGATAGGTATCACTCTATAACAGAATGTTCCCTAGGGTGTAATGAACGTAGTCTTCTCCATATCTTCGGGTGCCATATTGATCTGATTATATCTGGAAAATCCGTCCATAAATGAAAAGACTTTGAAGTTAGTTGTATTGTCTACCAACATATCAATGTGTGGCAGAGGGAAATCATCTTTCAAACTAACTTTATTCAAATGTCTATAGTCAACACACATACAGACTTTTCCATCCTTCTTAGGAACATGCACAATATTGGCCATCCACTGCGGATTCTCAGCATTCACAAGGAAACTGGCATCAATCTGCTTTTGCACTTCTTTTTTGATCTTCACTGGCATATCAGGATGAGTCCTCCAGAACTTCTGCTTGATTGACGGGCATTCTAGCTTCAACGACCATCTATGCTCCACAATCTCATAATCCAAACCATGCATGTCTTGATAGGACCATGCAAACACATCTGAATATTCTCATAGAAGATCAATCAACCCCTTCTTCACTTCTGGAGATAGTCGAGACCCAACCTTGACTTCCTTCACATCATCCTTGAAACCCAAGTTGACGAACTCAATCCGCTATTCGAATGGCTGAATGGCTTTTCCTTCGTGCTCAAGAAGACGAGACAATTCATCAGATACTTCTTCATCACTTTCTTCCTTAGCCTCAAACACAGGGAATTCAAAGTTTGGAGAAGGAGTAGGATCATTGTATTCAATGGTAGAAACCAACCTACATAATAATTTGATATTTTGATTTTAGAGAAGTGAATTGTGACCAAATATTATGCAGATGGACAATTATATTTTAATTATGTTTTTTGTGATTACCATTTTCAGAATAAAGCAAAAATAAAAAATAAAAACATCATAGATGTGGATGAATAGAATTGAATTTTATTGATGATAAAATTTGAAAATGCCCAAACAATGTTCACTTCTCCCTTAGGCATAGGAGAAGGATTTTCAAAAACAAATAAAAACAATTACTTAGATCGAGGCACAATAATAGGAATATAAACAACAATCCAATTGTTGCAAGCTTTTCCATGCGTCACAAAATTGGTGCCGTCTTCATCTTCATCATCCTCGATCACAACATCTAAGTGTTGTTCATTACCATGAATGAACCCTCCTCTATGGAAACTGGGTTGCACATCTTCATCTCTAAACACATATGAACCTCGTTGGAATCCCAAACCAGCTCTGCTTTTGTTGTCGGCGACCTCTACCATCTGGCCCCACTAATCAGAATTACCATCTTCAACAACCTTCTGCACATCCTTGAACGAGGACATAGGTGCCCCAACTCTATTTTCTTCAGCAATAGATAAGGCTTGGAATGGATTTCCAATCTCATCCTCAGCTTCTACATAAGAGAAAGATGATATGTGGCTTACCAACAAAGCCTTCTCTCCACTGACAATAACCAGCTTACCATTCTTGACAAACTTCAATTTCTGATGCAATATTGATGTAACGGCCCCTGCCTCATGTAACCATGGCGTTTCTAACAAGCATCTTTAGGCCGAGTGGATATCCATTACCTAGAAAGTAATTTGGAAATCACTCGGACCTATCTTCACATGAAGGTTTACTTCACCTACCACATTTTACGAGAACCGTCAAAGGCTTTGACGATCACGCCACTATATCTCATAGGAGTGCCTTGATACAACAATTTTGACAAGGTTGATTTCGGGAGTACATTCAAAGAATAACCAGTGTCGACCAATACATTTGACATAGCATCCTTCTTAAAAGTCATCGAAATGTGCAACGCTAGATTGTGATTCCTACCTTCCTTAGGAAGTTCCTCATCACAGAAGCTCAAATTGTTGCAAGAAGTGATGTTAGCCACAATATGATCAAACTGATCCACCGTAACATCATATTCCACATAAGCTTGCTCTAACACCTTCTGTAGTGCTTCTCTGTGCGCTTCAGAATTCATAAGCAGAGACAACACTGAAATCTTGGAAGGAGTCTGGAGTAGCTGCTCTACCATATTGAATTCCCTTTTCTCAATTAACCGAAGTACCTCATCATCCTCACTGGGCTTCAAACCACTGAATTCACCAGACTGACACTTTAGAGCGCTAGTTGGATCAACTGCAGGCACTTTAACATTCTTACTAACAGATACATCATCCACATTCTTAGGGAAAACCGACCCAAAGACACGACCACTACGGGTCACCTTAATAACATCAGTTATGCTCACAATAGAACTGGTCGTAGGCAAAGGAACCTCTTGAGCATTCTCTAACATGGTAGCATTGTACTGATATGGGACAGCCTTATCGGATGCATACGGGACGGGGCCCTCTAATCGTATAACCAATGACGATCCCGATCTGTTGCTGACACTGTTACTACTGCTATTATTGAACTGGATTACCACTCTCTCTGGTGTCTTGAATACTAGAACAATAACATTCACATCGTCATCCACGTGACGGGACTGGAGAATCTGAATCATACCTTCATCCATTAACCTCTGGATGTCTCTCTTCACAACCATACAACCTCTAGGATTGACACTACAAATTGCACAACCATCATGGTCATGCTCACAATCGCTTACCAAACAGATATCCTTGTGCATCATCACCAAGGGCCTTCTAATAAAGCAGACATCAAATACCTTAAACTGCCCAGGACAATCATTTACCATATTGAAAGAAGGGTTACCATGAGCAGGTAGTGGATTAGCTTTGACATTAGGCGCACAGTCCTCAAAGGACCCCATCCCACTCTTTACCAGCTTTTGGACTTCATACTTCAGGGGGTAACAATTCTCAATATCGTGACCAGGAGCTCCTTGGTGAAAGGCACAATGAAGTTCCAGTTTATACCACCATGGAAGTGGTTCAGGGATCTGAGGCAGATTTCTTGGTTGCAAAAGGTTCTTGAGAACCAATGATGGATACAGTTTAGTATAAGTCATAGGAATCGGGTCGAAAGAGACCTTCTTCCTCTCAAAATTTTGTGGTGTTGATGATTGTTTATATTATTGTTGTTGTAGGTGTTTGTTCGTTGCGGTGGCGGTTGTTGACGTTGTTGTTGAATTGGTGTTGATTGATTGTTCGAAAATACTGGAATCACAGATGGTACTTGATGATGGTGTTGATGGGGTTGTTGACTTCTTCTTACATGAGGCCTCCTCTGCCTCCCAACAGATATTGCATTGGTCTCGTTCTATTTCTTCTTGGCAAACCAACTACCATATTTCTTGTTAAACGAATCCTCCTTTTTAGATAACCGTCCTTCTCAGACACCTTCTTCTAATCTCCTCCCCATGTTTACCATTTTGTTAAAATCACTGGGGGCACTGGAAATCATCCACTCATAGTAAAATGAGCTCAGGGTCTTGAGGAAAATCTTGGTCATCTCCTTTTCTTCCAAAGGAGGGTTGATCTGAACGACTAGCTCTCTCCACCGCTGAGCATATTCTTTGAATGTCTCCTTATCCTTCTAAGACAATGATCTTAACTGGTCCATATCCATATTATACTTGTACTGCTTCAAGAATGCTTTACCCAAATCATTGAATGTACGAACACTTGCACTATCCAAACCCATGTACCACCTCAGAGCGACACCAGTCAGACTATATGGAAAATAATGAATCAGTAACTGATCATTATTAGTTTGCGTTGACATCTTTCTAGCATACATGACGAGATGACTGAGCGGACAGGTCTTTCCCTTATACTTTTCAAAGTTCGGGACTTTGAACTTTATCGAGATTTTCAGATTAGGAACCAAGCAAAGTTCCGCAGCACTCTTACCGAACATATCCTTTCCCCTCAAGGTCTTCAACTCCTTTTGCAGCTCAAGGAATTGGTCTTTCATTTCATCCATCTTCTCATAAACATCTGGACCCTCATACAACTCGGAATGATTGATGGTGTCTTCAATGCGGGGTAAAGTGTGAACAATCGGTGGTGGCACAGACATGACCGGGCTAGATGTCGGCATGGAAGAAAATGTAGGCGCAAACCCTTCGGGCACAAAGTTGGGCTACATTCCTCTGAAACCTCTAAAATGGTAACAGCTGGAATGTCCAAAATAAGCGGTAACAGCTGGAATGGTAAAGGTAGCAACCTCTGAAATGACAGTTCTTTGAGGAGGAGGAGTTGCAGACATCAGAGAAGATTGGCTCTGAGCAGCTAATACTGACTCCATCATGGCAGTCAGGCGAGTGATCTCGTCCTTCAAGTCTTTGTTCTCTTGCTCTAGATGTTCCATGATTCTTGAGTGATTGGCACGGGTATTGTATCGATGAGTCAGCTTGGCTGAAGCACAAAAGAAATACCAATAAGACATCTGGCGAAAGAGAAACCTGTTATGAAAATGATGCATGAAATGCAATGCTTGATTGTTTTTATTTTCAAGGAACTTACTATATTATTTAAAAATATATATAACAATTGTAACAATTTGATTGACCATAAAAAATATTTTTTATTTATATAATTGGAAGGATTACACTGAGTACAATTTCAGAAACCGAAATACAAAATACAAGAGAGAAGGAGACTAATCATCCTAAGGATCCCTAATAACAATGTCAAAAAATCTAGCTGCAGGCGCGTACTTCCTTCGGATGTGCCGAATCTCAGACTTAAAAGAAGTCTTCATCTGAGTCTTCTCAAGGGGAGCCCAAGTTGACGACGAGCCAAAGTAGGATTGTAGTTGATTCCTCCTTGTGTACCAATGAGAGGTACATTAGAGAATTCACCACAACTATAAATAATATCCAAGATGCTCAATGCAGAGTCATACCAAACTATATCATCATTAGTGAAAGACGTAAGTCTCCGAGACCACTGTAGACATTGTTCTCCACAAAAGTAGGCGTCTGAGGAAAGTGCAAAATAAACCACTTGTACAGAAGATGAACACAACACAAAATCGTTCCACCACATTTAGAATTCCTTAGATGCAAAGAGAAGTACATATCTCCTAACAGAGTAGGCACATGATTCCCAATCAAGAAGATTCTAATGGCGTTAACATCAACAAAACTGTCAATGTTCGGGAACAAGGCTAAACCATAGAGTAGCAACACAAAGATAGCTTCAAAATCATCTACACTACCGGATTGAGCAAAGGTAATAGCTTCCTTGATGAGGAACTCAGAAGTCAATCCAAACAACCCTTCACCCAATGAGCCTCAATCTCAGACTTCATCAAGTGAAGAGCTTCAGCTATAATATGAGATCTGGGAATCTCCTTCAATCCACTAAAAGGAACTTTGTTAGAAACAGGTATTCCCAAGAGATGGGCATACTCCTCCAACATAGGCACAAGCTGATAATAAGGAAAAGTGAAGCAACGGTAGAGAGGGTCATAAAACTGAACCAAAACACTCAAGAGTCCTTCAACCACATCAGCAGACAAAATAGACATAAGCTTCCCATGACGTTGTTTGAAGTCCAAGGGATCTAATACAAAAGATGATAGCTTCCTTAACTCTTTTAAATCCAGACATCTGAAACTGTACTTCTTAGTGTTCCTTCGTCCATAATCCATGATCTGAAAATATTTGTAAATAAGACCTCAGTTCCTTGAAATTTCCGGGTGATGAATGTTATGATGCGCATGAATGCATGAATGAAACAATCACAAATAAGGGATCACACACAAGGAAAACAAACAAAGGTCAAGGGATGAATCAAGTCATTGTTAAGATCAATCATCCATTTTGGTGGATTATGGTTTTCACCTTATCAACACCCAAGTTCCATTGATATTGACAAGACTTGATTGGATCAACCAAAAATCAAGGGTTTGTTGTGAGTCACGGGCATGGAGTCTGGGCAAGAACCATCCCAAAGGAGTGAACTAAAGATAAAAACCTGTAGATCATGTTCTAAAAAGTTCCTAGAATCTTAATTCCATCTATCGGATATTACAGGTTAGGATGACTGACTCATTAACCATAATATTCTCAAGAGAAACTGGTCTGAGTGTAGTATCGTGTAACAACTGTTATCAAGTCTACACTTGAACAATCTCCACACTACGTCCTAAATAGGGCAAGTGGGGTTAAATATTCTACGGTCCTCGGCTTCTCGGATCCCGAATCAGAGATAATAATGCCTAACCATAAATGACTTGTGTGACATTCCTAACTCCAAAAGGGTCTTCACTGAGTAGATGGGTATCAAGCCAACTTGTTAAGGACTACTCAACACAAGTCGAACATGACTATACCATCCTCCTATCTTAATTGCACTCAAGTTCGGGTTAGAACTTATCTCACCACTCAGAGATCACCAAGCATAACAAGTAGATTATATCACACAAACAAATATACATACATCAAATATACAATTATATACACACAAAAAAGTAGGCTAAACCCACTAGAGACTACTCCCCAGTAAAGTCGCCACTTAATTTCTGTAGTGGTAAATTCATGACCATCAAGTTATGGATAAACTTAACGTCAATTAAACCAGAGTCGCCATCGCGCTTTTATTGTTTCCAAGAGAAAAGGGGAAAGTACGAACAAAACCCAAAGATAAGAAGTTTCCAAATCAAAACTAATAAAATGCCAGAGATTACAGGTAAGGGGGTTGGTTACACAGAGGGAAGGTGTTAGCATCCAAAGTGTCATAGGTACTCCTATGGAGCCCTTTTTTGTATGTACATGTGTTTTGGTATAAAATATGTTTGCATTAAAATAAAGTGTCTAGATGAGAAAAGAATTCATTAGTTATATTTTTGCGTTTGACAAGGTCTTCGAACTTGTTCCTACGTACCAACATAAAATGAGGGATCAAAACCTCGTAGTTCGTGGTATAAATTTCAAAGTGAGTGAGTTACTTTTAACAAAACTTTAAGTTTAACAAAGGCACCAAAGGCCTAAAAAAGTTTGGATGAGTGTTAGTTCTTTTTGGATTTTTAAATTTTAAGTCAAGTATAAGTTAATCACAAGTTTATTTAAGAAAAAGAGTTTGAAAATGCAATGGCATAAGGCCAAAGTTTCTAATTTGCAATATGGTCAAAGTTTAGAAATCACAAACAAAGATGATTTTAAAAGGAGGGAGAGATTTTAAATTAAAGAAATGGGGAGGAGATGAAGAGACTAATCCTAAGCACAATTTTAAAAGTTGAGAGTTGAAAAGATCTGACCAATGGGCTGCAATCCAATAGACAAGAATGTCATATAGAAACCCAAATTTCCCTTGGACTTTAGAATCAAGCAATATCAATACACAAATAGAAATATGAAGAGCAAGACATCAAATAAAGATATTCACATCCAAGCTTGACAACTCCATGATCTTCTTCATAATTCCCCATGTATCAGATGACTTCAAAGATATACATTAGACACGGGTTCAAAATAACAGCTTCAATATGATCATATTGCAGAAGAAATCCAATGGATCTTCAATATTGTACCAGATTAAAGTTCACTACACAAGCACTTAGTTTTTTAAAGTTGGCATTGGCCAAGTCCTTTTGCATAGGGAGTGTTGCCTAATTCTAAGTCCAATGTCTCAGAGCAAACCAACAGTCCACACAAAATGTCTTTTAGGGTTTTTTGTTCTTATTATGTACATTAAGGTCAAAAGACCACAAATACAAACAAGTATATACAAACACAATATATTCACAAAGTATGGCTTAAATGAGAAAAGTGAAAATGACATTAAAAATAAACAAATTGAATGGTATGAATAATGGAAAATGAAAAAAGACTTGAAATTAAAGTGCATAAAAGTAAATGGCTTGAAATTAAATGTTTGTTGTTAGTTGATTAGAAGTTAGTATTGCTTTTGCTTTTGCTTTTGTTTTGTTTAAGTCATTCTTGGGAGAATACTCAACCCACTTATCACAAGCATGGATCCTTGATCCAAGACATCTTCCAAAGGAAGAAAAAAAGGCCAAGTTTCCACACAATACCATGAAAGAGGGGAGACTTACAATCTCACTTACTAGAATGCTATGCCTTTTATGTCACAAATTTAGCACATGTTAGAGACATGGTATTATGAACCATGCTCCTAAAACATACCACACTTAAAAGTAATATGCAAAAGGATGGACCTAATCTCATCCATACTCATGTTGATTTTTCAATCAACTAGCCTTAGGGTATGGAGATATCATAGGTCCATGACATGAATGAATAGAGAAGGGGAATGGGATGAAGAGGGAGGGGAAATGGAATCAACACAAATTGGTCAAAGGATGACTTTTACCAAATTAAGTTCATTCATTCATTTCGGGAGATGAAATGTACATTTCATCAATCCCCTTAATCCAATTATCTTAACTCAACAAAGTCAAATCAACCTTGACCAAGGCCCAACAACACAAGTCAACCTCAACAAGTCAAAATTAGAAGCTCAACACAATTTATTTGGCATTTAAATAATTAAAATCAACTAAAATATGTATTAAATTAAATTATGATTTTTCAAATTCCTAAAATCTTATCAAAACACCAAAGAAATGACCATGAGATTTATCATAGGTCAAACAAGGTCAAAGGACCTTGGAGAAAAAATTTCATCATTTTTGGAAACTTAAAAGTATTTTTAAACAATTAAAAATATTCAAAAAATCAATTAAATCATGAAAAATATTAATAATGATCCAAAAAATAAATTTAATTCATAAAATGAAAGAGGAATTTATTTAAATTTTTTTGGTGAAACTCTCATATTTT
Source organism: Lathyrus oleraceus (assembly GCF_024323335.1). Taxonomy (NCBI): domain Eukaryota; kingdom Viridiplantae; phylum Streptophyta; class Magnoliopsida; order Fabales; family Fabaceae; genus Lathyrus; species Lathyrus oleraceus. The sequence goes on along the minus strand of NC_066580.1, from coordinate 72,069,025 downwards.
TTGGATCAGTATTAAAATTAATATGAATTAATGAAAATAGAGCAAATAAAATGAAAATCAAATAATAAAAAAAAACGTGGACCACTTGATCTCCGTCATTAATTGAGGTGGCAGATCAAACCAACGCGTGAGATTATTTCATTTCAAAAGGATCATATGGTTCTGAACCTGCCAACTCACCACCGGAGCTACATCTCCGGTCTCCTTCTCCTGTTAGCTTCACCCGACTGGTTCAGTCATAACCATCACCAAAATTAAAAAGAAGGACATGATTTTAAAGTAAAAATGGAACTGAGCTCGAATCTGGCCTCAATTCATCCTAACTCCAAGTATATTGAGAGATACAAGGAGTTAAAATTTGAGGTGCACGATCTGAGTTGCTTCAATTTGACCTCAAAGAAACTCAATCTTGTTGCCTACATTGGTAGGACTTCAGAAAACCGAAGATCCAAGAGAATTATAACGAATTGAGTGAGAATCGAAGAGATGAAATTTTTTGAAAAATATCTTAAATGCAGGTCTGGATTCGATTGTTCTTGCTCTTGCTTGTGCTTGATGTTGTTCTGAATTCTTGAAGGAGTAGATTAGAATGATCAAAAGGCTTTGGATCCCTGAAGATTTGAATCTCAAAACAATGAGATTCAAACTCAATTTCTAATGGAAATTCTCAGGTTTATCCTCTCAAATGGAAGGGTTTGGATGCTTAGGATCAAAGTTGTCGTGCAGGTCCATAATTCTGAGCATGGAGGGTTCTATTTATAGCCAATTCAATTGATATTTGCACACTTGAAGTGAACATCCAAAATTAGCAATGTGTGATGCATGGGCGTATAGGCGTGTACAGGTCCATGAAATCACTCCATCTGATCCATAATTGAGTGTACGCAAGGCTGATGTCATGTTCGAATGCTAGGCAATTGTGCATGGATGTTTGAAGTTCAATCTTGCCAAATGATGATGAAATGTTCAAGCCATGTGCAGCCCATTCAAATCTTGTCCAAAATGGATGAAATTGGACTTTTTAGAAAAGTTAGATTAAGAGGAACAACTTTCATGTTGAAAACTTTTTCATTTGAAGCTTGTATCCTAGTGAATTTTTAGGTGGAAGTTTGGAAAATTAAACATGTCAAAAAAATTCTAAGTGTCAAGCCATATGTTCACTTATTCCACCTTGGCTAACTTTTTATGTGAGCTTTGAAAGAGAAAAGGTCCTTCATCAAAGTTGTATCTATCTCAAATTCCTTCAAAATGGTCATAAATTTGACCTCATTTGGATTTAATATGAAGGAGTTATGCATTTTTGAAGTTGAGGAAAATCACTTATTCAATGGCATTGGTCCAAAATGACCTATAATGTATCCTCATATCACATGCTCATAAAAGTTGAATTAGATCTTCCTCTAAACATAAAAGTTGAAGTAGACATCTTGAATTTGATTTTGCAACTTGTAAAGCTTTCATGTCATAAAAGTTTAGCAAGTTATGGCCTTGGGAAGTTGACATCCAAATTAGGGTTTAGACAAAATGACCTAAAATCTTTCACCATAAAAAATGATTTCCATGCAAAAATAGCTCTTGACCTCAACATGAAAGTTGTTTGGAATGTAATTTAGAGTAAATTTTAGCTTGGAATCATTTTCATATGACAAATATTGTAGGAGATAGGGTCTAGGGAACCCCAGTTTTGATCAGATGAATTCCTCTGGTCAACCACCATCAACCAACTTGTTAGCTTGCAATTCTCTTAACCTTTTGGGACTCACGGGAGATCATATATGTATACGATGATGAAATTTTAAGTATCCCTTGAAATATTTCATCAAATATTGAAGAAGCTTGTTGAAGAAGTTACACAAGACACCCAGATGAACTAGGGTTTCCAAAGCAAACGAACTCCAAGCTCTTGATGATTTCTTAATCAAAATAAGACGTGGAGATCATGGGGATCTATATATGATGCCTATATACACTGTAGATCATTATTTATTGAGCTCTTAGCAATGGGGGTCTTAAACCCTAGATGTGAGCTTGATAGATCAAAGGTGAGCACATGCCCTTCCTACAAAAGAGTTAGTTTATACAAAGACATATTTTTTTGATATTTTAGTTAGTAAAATGATAAAAATACAAAGTATGATACAATCACATGATGCTTGGTGATCTCTTCCAATAAAAACCCAATGAGTGAGGTGTAAGGAGGATGCCAAGGTGTGATCCCAATGCCAATGCATATGATGAGATAGCATGAGGGATCTTAGGGTCAAAATTAGGGTCTAACGGGATGAGAAAAGAATTAATTGATTATATTTTTGTGTTTGACAAGACCTTCGATCGTGTGCCTATATACCAACATAAAAATGAGGGATCAAAACCTCGTAGTTTGTGGTAAAAATTTCAAATAAGTTGGTGAATTGCTTTTAATAAAAGTTTAATAAGAAAAGGCATAGAGAGCCAAAAATTTGAATGGAGTTATTAGTTCTTTTTGTTCTTTGAAATTTAAGTCAATATGCTTAAGTTTATTTACAAATATGATTTATGAAAGAGTTTGAAAATTCAATGGCATAAGGCCAAAGTTTCTAATTATTAAACAATGTCTAAGTTTGAAATCACAAGATTTTTTTTTTGAAGAGAGGGAAAGATTTTGAAATTTAAGAAGTGGGAGGAGATGAAGAGACTATCCTAAGCATAAATTAAAAGTTAAGAGTTGAAAAGATCTGACCAGTGGGATGCAATCCAACAGACAAGAATGTCATGTAGAAACCCATTTTCCTTTGTCAGATCATGAACCTCAAATTTCAATTCCATATATCTTTCTATATACTTGGAATTGGAAGAAATGAAGGTCAGATTCATGCTCCTGGGCATTTTTCCTTCAAAAACATGTACTCATTTTTCATTTGGTTGAGGGTGGACCAGTCCGATGAGATCCATCGGAGAAGATGACTGAAGTTAGGGCTCCGGTGGTGCGTTGGCAAGGTCCAACCCATCTGATATGGTTCCCCTGCTTTAATCCTGAGCATCGATTCTGATTACCACGTTTGAAGCGCTTTGACTTTGGTCTATGGTGGATAGCACGCACGTGGCCATCAGATATGCCACCTCAATTAATGAGGGAGATCTGATGACCCTTGTTTTTTTGCATTTTCTGAATTTCCATTTAATCCACTTATTTTATTTAATTCATATAAATTTCATTTTTAATCCAAAAAATATGGGACTTTCACCAAAAATATTTAAATATTTTTCTCTTCCATTGCTGAAATAAAATTATTTTTTGGATTAATTTTGATATTTTGCATGATTTAAATGTTTTTGTGCATATTTTTAATTGTTTAAAAATACTTCTGACTTTTTAAAAATAGTGAAATTTTTTGTCTAAGGTCATTTCACCTTGTTTAACCTAAGATAAATCCCTTGGCCATTTATTTGGTGTTTTGAATGGATTTTAGGTTTTGACCAAATTAAAATGTATTTTAATTCATTTTTAATGTGATTTTTAATTGATTAAATGTTTAAAAATTATGTTGAGCCATTTTTATGGTCTTGTGAAGTTTGAATTTCTGTTTGGACCTTGATCATGATTGATTTGCCTTTTGTTGGATCGAAACCATTTGATTTAGGGGATTGATGAAATGTATATTTCATCTCCCAAAATGAATGGATGGTTTTGATTTGATGAAATTCCTCTCATGATCAATTTGTGTTTCTACCTTCCCCTCCCCATTCATCTTCATCCCTATTCTTCCATATCCCCTCTTTTAACCAATGAGATCTCTAATGTCTAAAGGCTAATTGATTCATCAATGACCTTGTGTCAGATGAATCAATACAAGTATGACTGAGATAGGTCCCTCCCATTTTTTAGTGTGTGGTATGTTTTAGGAGTTTGGTTCCTTTTACCAAATCTCTAACATGAATTAACATATATATTTTTATTTCCCGACCTCAAATAGTTGTGACTTCTACATAAGTCCAATTATGATTTCTTATCATAGAGCTAAATTTGAGCCTCAAGGCATACCGTTCTAGTAAGTGACATTGTAAGTCTCTCATTCTTCATGGCATTATGTGGAGACTTGACCCTTTTTCCTTTCATAGGAGCTAGTGGCATACTTATTGAATTATCCAAGTTGGAGCCCTTCTCATGGAAAATGTCTTGGTTTAAGGATTCATACTTGTGAATGAATGTTTGAGTCTTCTCCAAAGAATGACTTAATCAATTAAAAATCACCTCTAACACCACTAACTTTTGACTAACATTTGACTAAGTCATATTCATTATTGCTTTACTTTCAAGTCATTTACTTTATGCAATTTAAATTTCTGTCATTTATCATTCATGTCCATTTACAATTCATATAACTTGTTTATGTTTAAGTCCTTTTACACTTTGCTCATTTGAGCCATATCTTCTGATTGTATATATTTGTTTGTGTGTTTTCATCTTGTTTGTGGTCTTAATACCCTCAAACACCTAATAACAACAAAAACCCTAAAAAATATTTGGTGGACTGTTGGACTTGATCTGAGCTTTTGGACTTAGAATTAGGCAACCTTCCCTATGCTAAAGCACTCGGCCAATGGCAACATTCTGAAATTGAGCTATCTCTGATTTTACCTTCATCTGATACAAGACTTAAGGATTTCTTTGACTCATTTGCTACTCTGTTTGGGTGCTTAATTGCTTATTTTGTTATTGCTTATGTCTGATGTTTTCTTCTAAGTTGAGAATTTATCTTCAGCTAGGGGTTTTATGAAGATATCAACCCATTAGTGGTCTATATCAATGAATTTTAAAGTTGTTACCCCTTTCTGAACATAATCTCTGATAAAATGATGTTTATTTCTATATGCTTTGCTCTGGAGTGTAGAATATGATTCTTACTTAAACATATGGCATCAGTATTGGCACAAAAGATACGAATGTTACCCTCATATATCTGAAACTCCTCTAGCTGATTCTTCATCCAGAGCATCTGAGTGCTGTATAATGAAGCTGAAATGTATTCTGCTTCTGCAGTTGAGAATGCAATGGTTGATTGTCTTTTGCTAGCCCATGAGATGAGGTTTCCTCCCAGAAACTGACAGTTTCCAGATGTGCTTTTGCGTTCCAATCTGTCTCCAGCGTAATCTGCATCATAGTACCCAGAAATCCTATACTCTGATGTTTTCTTATACATCAGGCCGAGGTTGGGTGTTCCTCTCAGATACCTTAGGATTCTCTTAACAACAGTTAGGTGAGATTCCCTTGGATCTGACTAGAATCTGACACAAAGACAAATGTTGAATAATATATCTAGACGTATAGCATTCAAATGGAGAAAAGAACATATCATACCACGATAGTTTCTGAAAAACCTTTTGACTTACCTCTTCTTTCTCCAGAACGCAAGTGGGGTGCATAGGAGACTTTGCAGGGTTGCTTTCCGACATTTCAAACTTCTCCAGAATGTCTTTTATGTATTTTCTTTGATAAACAATAGTATCATATGATGTTTGATTGATTTGTATTCCTAGAAAGAACGTTAGTTCTTGCATCAGACTTATTTCAAATTCAGCCTGCATTAGCTCAGAAAATTCTTGATAGACAGAGGGGTTAGCAGAACCAAAAATTATGTCATCAACATATATTTGACAGATCATAAGGTTGTTTATGATGTTTTTACAGAAAAGTGTATAATCAACTTTGCCTCTGATGAAATCATATTCCAGAAGAAAAGAACTTAGTATTTCATACCATGCTTTGGGAGCTTGTTTTAGACCATAAAGAGATTTTTTCAGTTTAAAAACGTGTTCTGGACATTTTGAGTTTTCAAAACTAGGTGGATGATGAACATACACCTCTTCAGAAATGTATCGGTTCAGAAACACACTTTTGACATCCATCTGATATAGTTTGATAGAGTAATTTACAACAAAAGATACAAGTAAACGGATAGATTCTAACTTGGTGCCTGGAGCAATGGTTTCATTGTAGTCAATACCTTCTTGTTGACTATAACCTTGTTCCACCAGCCGTGCTTTGTTTCTGACCACTTCACCCTTTTCATTTAGTTTGTTTCTGTACAACCATTTGGTTCCAATCACATGGGTTCCCTTGGGTTTTGGTACAAGATCCCAGACATAAAAAACAAGTTCTATCAGAGATACTAGTCCCAGAAGTGTTTCTTTAGAACCTTTGAAGGTTGATCTTGTTCTGACAGGTTCGTCTTTGTTTCCAATAATCAATTCTTCAGAAACATTTTGACTATTTCTTAATTTCTTCTGATTGGTTGACATTTCAGGTGCATCTGACGTTTCCTTTTCTGCTTCTTCAGGTTCTTTAGTCCTTTCGTCAGAACCTGCATGTGTTATCTCTAAATCTGCAAATTTCTCAATTAGCTTTGACTTTTCAGAGTCAAGCTTATCATCAAATCTGACATGTATTGATTCTTCCACAATTAATGTTTATGTATTATATACTCTATAGCCTTTAGAGCGTTATGAGTATCCCAACATAATACATTTTTGTGCTTTAGAATCAAACTTTTTCAGATTATCTTTAGTATTTAGTATGAAACAAGAACATCCAAAAGGATGAAAGTAGGAAATGTTGGGTTTTCTTCCCTTACACAGTTCATAAGGAGTCTTCTCCAGAATAGGTCTAATAGAGATTCTATTTTGAATATAACATGTTGTATTCACTGCTTCAGCCCAGAAGTACTTAGCTACATTTGTTTCATTAATCATGGTTATGGCCATTTCTTGAAGAGTCATATTCTTCCTTTCTATAACTCCATTTTGTTGTGGAGTTCTAGGATAGGAGAAATCATGGGATATTCCATTAGAATAAAAGAATTCTTCAAAAAAAATGTTTTCAAATTCCCCACCATAATCACTTATGACTCTGATGATTTTAGAGTCAAATTCATTTTGCACTTTTGAGCAGAAACTAGTAAACACAGAGTGTGACTCATTCTTGTGTTTAAGGAATTTTACCCATGTCCAACAACTATAATCATTACCAAAGACAAGTCCATACTTCTTACCATTGACCGGAGTTGCCTTAACAGGTCCAAACAAGTCAATGTGAAGAAGTTCTAGAGGTTGGTTTAGAGGTAGAGACAACATTTTTATTTTTGAAAGTTGTTTTAGAGGATTTTCCCTTCTGACATGCCTCACAAAGAGCATCGGAAGATAACTTCATCTTAGGTAGGCCTCTGACTAACCCAAGTTTATTTAATTGAGAAATCCTCCTCATGCTAATGTGGCTCAAGCATTTATGCCATACCCATTACTCTTCATATATAGACATTAAACATTTTACATTTTGATCTTTTAGATCTGAAAGTTTAATTTTGTAAATGTTGTTCTTCCTCTTACCAGTGAAAAGAATTGTGCCATTTTTTTATTAATAACTTTGTACGTTTTCTTATTAAAGATTATATCATAACCGTTATCAGTTAATTGACTTATGGATAACAAGTTATGCATTAATCCTTCAATGTAAAGAACATCAGAAATAGAGGGAAGAGATTCATTACCAACCGTTCCAAATCCTCTGAGTCTTCCTTTATGATTTCCTCCAAAACCTACGAGGCCAACGTCTTTAAGTTCCAGGCTTTGGAACATATGCTTTCTTCTCGTCATGTGTCGCGAGCATCCATAGTACAAGCACCATGATTGGTGTTTTAACTCTAATGCAAAGGATATCTACAACATATACTATTTTATCTTTTGGTACCCAGAATCTTTTGGGTCCTTTATGATTCGTTCTCCCAGAGTTTCTGAAAACTTTGGGTTTTTTGGCATTATTAAAACTTTGTGTCTGTGCATGTGTGTAATGATATGAAAAGGGAGATTTAGGATTACCCTCTACTGGAGGTATTTTCTCATCTTCATCAGAGTCATATTCAATTCCTCTTTTCTTATTGTGACTAACACCATAAATCGTAGAAGCCATTTTGCTTCTTTCAAGCCCATTTTTCAGGAATTTCTGAAATTCCTTTTCATATTTATTGGTGTCATAAGTTGGTGGAGCTTTGGAAAGAGTTTCTTCAAGTTTTAAGCATTTTTTGGTTGAAAATTCATTTTCTTTTTCCAGGACAAAAATGTTTCCTTTAAGTTCAGAAACTTCTGTTTCAAGCTCATCACATTCTTCAACAGTTTCTTCATGGACCCTTTTTAGGATCTTGAATTTTTGTCGAAGCTTCTGATAGGAGTTTAGAGATTTTGATAAACAGGCTTCTAGATCAGAGCGAGAGAGATCAGAAAATACCTCTTCAGATTCAGATTCTCTTTCGGATGAACTTCCATTTGTGGTAGCCATGAATGTAACATTTGCCTGTTCTATTTCGAAGTTTGATTCTGAGGCGTCAGATTCAGAGTCATCTCAAGTAGACATGAGTCCCTTCTTAGTTTTGAAGGAGTTTTTCTTGAATCCTTCTTTTCTGGAACTATCTTTCTTGAGATTTGGACATTCGTTTCTGTAGTGTCCTGGTTCTTTACATTCATAGAAAGTTACCTCTTTGCTTGGTCTACTTCTGGAGGTAGATTCTGAATGATCTCCCTTATGTCTGGGCCTTCTGAAGTTGTTATTCCTTTTTCTCCAGAGTTGTTTAACTCTTCTAGATAAAAGAGATAACTCTCCTTCATCATCAGAATCGTCTTTTTCAGAATCATCATTGTCTTCTTCTTTAGCTTGAAAGGGTTTATTCCTTTATGGCTTTCGTCTTTCTGATAAGGACTTCAGAGCCACTGATTTTCTTTTATTTTGAGGTTCGTCTTATTCTAGCTCTATCTCATGACTCCTGAGGGAGATGATGAGTTCTTCCAGGATTATGTTGTTCAGATCCTATGATAACTTCAAGGCAGTGACCATATGTCTCCACTTCTTTGGCAAACTCCTTATAATCTTTTTGACATGATCTGTAGTTCTGTAACCTTTGTCCAAAACCTTGAGTCCTGCAATTAAAGTTTTAAATCTAGAAAGCATTATCTCTACAGCTTCATCATCCTCCATTCTGAAGGTTTCATATTCTTTAGGGAATCAAATATTTCTTTAGCTGTTTCCCTGTTGGTGATCTTTTCATATTCATTGTAGGATATGGAATTCAACAGAATCGTTCTAGATTTATGATGATTTTTGAAATCATGCTTCTGATCATCACTCATTTTGTTTCTAACAATGACAACTCCAGGAGTAGATACAGGTGGATCATAACCATTTATAACAATGTCCCATAAGTCAGTGTCATAGCCTAGGAAGAAGCTTTCAATTTTGTCCTTCCAATAATCAAATTTCTCTTTATCGAAGACTGGAGGTTTTGTGTTGTAGCTATCTCTTTCATTGGTGGTAGTCATTATGTTTTTCTCCCGTTGGATCTCTCTAAACTATTAAGTGTTTGATTTGAAAATCAATAACAGAGTCAAAGCTCTGATACCAATTGAAGGTAAAGAAAAACAAGAAAGGGGGTTTGAATTGTTTTCACAAACAATAAGAACTTTTGGAGTTTCTACATACACACACACAAATAAGATAAACAACACAGAAGTTATCCTGGTTCGCTTGAAATTCAAAGTTACTCTAGTCCACCCTACAAAGGTGATTTTTCGCCTTCAATAAGGACTTAATCCAATAATCTAGAAAGATTACAACGTCTAAGAGTACAGTGATCTCTTAGCCCTCTCAAGTCTACAGACTTCACAAGTCACTTGAGAAACTTTACAACAACTATTTTAGATATACAAGAAGGTGTTTAGTGCTTCTGGGTAAGCAATATAAACACATTAAAAACAATTGAATCTCACACTAAGAGCAACAACTCGTGTGATAATGTAAAATAAGAATTAGTGAATAATTGAATTTTGATGTACAGATTTCTTATAGGATGGCTTCGTATCTTGGTATGATGATGGTTGGACCTTTTTATAGTGCTTGGAGATGATACCATTGAGTGTAGCATTAATGGTGATATCTTGTCAATAATGGAATTTAATAACATTAATTTTGTTGTACTTTCCATAGTATTTTAGGAGAGTATTCAATTTTCTCCATATATAAATTTATACTATATTCGGAATACTTTGTTGTTAAGTCTTTATCTGATTTGTTAGGCGTGAATCAGAGTGTGCGGAACTCAGATACTTCTCTTAGATCTTGTATTCTTCAAATAGTTGCCTGATGTGTTTTATTTAGAGGTTCTTGATTAATCTCTAATTTGACATTCTTCAAAAGTAATGATAATTAGAGAATTCAGGTGAGGGATCCTTCAGATGCAGAATATCAAAGTCTTTAGATGTCAGATGTTGTGGGCATCCTTGTCTTCAGTGTCAGAGCGAATACTTTTAACTTCATGTCAGTTTTTCTGGACTTGTGTGACGTTAGATGTTGTTTCATCAGATTCATTTATCATTAGATCCCTGCACACTTAGAAAATTTCATTAGGGTACCAAAGTGTTTCATCCTTTGTTATCATTAAAACTTAGAGATAAATTGCAGAACCAAAATCTTGTTCTAACAGCATTCCCCAAGGGAACCCAGCAGGCAATTGCATATCAGGCACCGACTGGCTAGTAGCGACAATAGGCACAAACGTTGAAGCGATCTTGAAATAACAGTCCTCTAAGGAGGAGGAGTTGCAGGAGGTAGAGATGGTTGATTCTTAGCAACAATGAAAAACTCCATCAAAGCAGTGAGTCTAGCAATCTCTTCCTTGAGTTCTCTGTTTTCCTGTCTAGATGATCCATTCTTCTCTAGTGATTAGCTCGAGCATTATAGTGACGTGTCATCTTGACAGATACACAGAAGAAGAACTTATAAGACATCTAGCTGAAGAAACCTTCTTATGCAAATGATGCATGTAATGCGATGTTTTTGGTTTTAATTTTTAAGGAACATATAAGGTCCTATTTGCAAATATTTATTATTAATAATGAAAATTTTGACCAATGAAATCTCTTTTTATTTATAAAAAATGGAAGGATTACACTGAGTACAATTTTAGAAATTAAAATGTAAATACAAGAGAAAAAGAATCTACCATCCTAAGGATCCTTAGCAACTGAATCAGCTAAACTAGCCAAGGGAGTGTACTTCCTTCGGATGCGTCTGATCTCTGACTCAAAGGCTGTCTGCATCTGAGCTTTCTCGAAGACGAGTCGATCAACAATCTTCTTCCAAGCACCGGAAGACTGAGGAATACTGGAGGAAAATAAATCCTCGAGCTTTCTCTGTCTCCTTACTGCACGCTCTTCAAGAACCTCAATAAGTGCATCTTTATCTCTTGACTTAATCTGCAACTCCACATGCTTGCGGTTCAAGGCATGGAACCGCTCTTCCCACAAATCCTTATCTTGCTTCATCTTGGAGAGCGTGTCTTCCAACTCCTCTACATCTTGGTTAGGGAGAGTTAATGGCTCAGCCACAATCATAGACATAGGTCTTTCGCAGGGCTACAATATCTTCATCTCCAAATCTCACTTCTTCACCCAAAGAGTATAGGCTTCCAAAGCTACACAGTTGCATGGACCAATCTCGTATCTTCCTTTCCTATGCACGTTGTGCCAAGCATGCATCATCCTATTCTTCAAATGTTGGGGATCTTTACCCTCCTGATAGAATAGACCCTCTAACTGAGCGTTATTAGGTTTATCTCTCAAGGGGAACCCAAGATGATGACGATCCAATGTTGGGTTGTAGTTGATTCCTCCTTGTGTACCAACGAGAGGCACATTAGAGAACTCACCACAACTGTCTATAATCTATACACCATCAAGAGCAGAATCATACCAAACCATATCATCATTAGTGAGAGACATGAGTCTCTGAGACCACCGTAGACTTTGTTTGTTCTCCAAAAAAGCTGGTGTCTGAGGCAAGTGTGAAATAGCCCACTTACACAGAAGAGGAACACAACACACAATAGTTCCACCGCATTTAGAATTCCTTAAATGCAAAGAGAATTATGTATCACCCGACAAAGTCGGAACATGATTCCCAATTAAGAAAATTCTAATGGCGTTAACATCAACAAAATCGTCAATGTTAGGGAACAAAGCTAAGCCATAGATAAGTAAGACAAAGATGGCTTCAAAAGCATCCATGATACCGGCTTTAGCAAAAGCAGTAGCTTTACCAATGAGAAACTCAGAAGTCAACCCTAGAATCCCTCCTTTCTTCATCAAATTAGAATCAATCTCAGATTTCTTCAAAGAAGAGCTTCGTCTATGACCTGAGATCTGGGAATCTCCTCGAATCCACTTAAAGGTACTTTGTCAGATACGAGCATACCCACGAGATGGGCATAATCTTCTAACGTGGGCATAAGCTGATAATTCGGAAAAGTGAAGCACCGATAAATAGGGTCATAAAAATGAACCAAGACACTCAAGAGTCCTTCAACCACATCACTAGATAATACAGACAAAAGCTTCACATGACGCTGCTTAAAGTCCAAGGGATCTAATACAAAGGATGACAACTTTCTTAACTCCTTCAAATCAGGACATCTGAAACTGTACTTTTTGGTATTCCTTCGTCCACAATCCATGGTCTGAAAATTATTTTGCAAATAATACCTTAGTTCCTTGAAAATTTATTGATGTGATGAATGTTATGATGTGCATGAATGCATGAATGCATTAATCACACACAAGGGATCACACATAAGGAAAACACAAACAAAGGTCACAGGATGGATCAAGTCATCATCAAGATCAATCATCCATTTTGGTGGATTATGGTTTTCACCTTATAAACACCCAAGTTCCATTGATATTGAGGAGACTGGTCAGATCAAGCGAGAATCAAAGGGTTTGTTACGAGTCACGAGCATGGAGTCGGGTTAAGAACCATCCCAAAGGAGTGTACTAAGGATAAAAACCTGTAGAGCATGATCTAAAAAGTTCCCAGAGTCGTGATCCCATCTATCATATATTATAGGTTTAGATGACTGACTCATCAACCCATAGTATTCTCAATAGAAACTTGTCTGAGTGTAGTATCGCATAACAACCGTTATTAAGTCTACACTTGAACAGTCTCCGTACTATGTCCTAAATAGGCCAAGTTAGGTTATATGTTCTACAATCCTCAGCTTCTCAGACTCCCAGATTAGAAAAATTAATGTTTATCCATGATTTACTCGTGTGACATCAATAATTCCAAGGGAGTCTCCACTGAGTAGATGGATCTCAAGCCAACTCGTTAAGGACTACTCCACATGAGTCGAAAATGACTATACCATCCTCTTATCTTAATTTCACTCAAATTCGGGTTAGAACTTATCACACCACTCAAAGATCACCAAGCACAACAGATAAATTATATCACACAAACAATATATACAAACAAGCATCAAATATCAACAAAATATTGCATACAAAAAAGTAGGCTAAACCCACTGAGGAGTACTCCCCAACAGAGTCGCCACTTTTTTCTGTAGTGGTACATTCATGACAATCGAGATATGGATAAACCCGATGTCAATTGAAAAATCAGAGTCGCCACCGCGCCTTATTTGTTTCCAAAGGAAAAGGGAAAAGTACAAACAAAACCCAAAGATAAGAAGTTTTCAAATAAAAACTAATAAAATGCCAGAGATTACAGTTAATGCGGTTGGTTACACAGAGGGAAGGTATTAGAACCCAAAGTGTCTTAGGTACTCCTAGGGAGCCATTTTTTGTGCGCAAGTGTTTTTGTAGAAAAGATGTTTGGTAAAAATGGAATGGGGGGATAAGAAAAGAATTTATTAATTATATTTTTGTGTTTGACAAGACCTTCGGTCTTAGGCCTACGTACCAACATAAAAATGAGGGATCAAAACCCCTTAGTTCGTGGTAAAAATTTCAAAGAAGTTTGTGACTTGATTTTAACAAAAGTTTAGCAGTGAAAGACACAAAGAGGCTAAATACTTGAATGGAGTTGTTAGTGCTTTTTGTATTTTTTGAAGTTAAAGTCAATATGGTTAAGTTCATTTACAAATTTTGATTTAAGAAAAGTTTGAAAATTCATTGGCATAAGGCCAAAGTTTCTAATCATTAAAACATCTTTGAGTTGAAAACACAAGCAAAGAAGGTTTTGAAAAGAGGGAGAAATTTTGAAATTAAAGAAGTGGAAGGAGATGAAGGGACTATCCTAGACAAAAATTAAAAGTTAAGAGTTGAAAAGATCTTACCAATGGGATGTAATCCACAAGACAAGAATTTTAGATAGAAACCCATTTCCTTTGGACTTTTGAGCAGACCATTAGCATAAGCAAACATCCATGCAGATAAAAATGAAAACCAAGGCATGGAATAAAGATAGCCATAACATCCAAGCAAGCACTCCAATAGCAAGCAGTCTTCAATGTCTTCAAATGTATTAGATGAAAGTATTTCCTTGGTAAACTCAAATAAACAATAGTCAGACATAAATAATAATAACAATATAACAATCAAACACACATACAAAATGACAGATAAACCCCGAGTGGAAGTCCGAAGGCTTGCATCAGATGAAAGGCACTGTCAAGGATGGTTCAGTCTCAAAATAATGGCATTGGCCAAGTCCTTTAGAGCATAGGGATGCTTCCTACTTCTAAGTCCAAATGTTGAGATCAAGTCCAACAATCCACCAAGATATTTTTTAGGGTTTTTGTTGTTAGTAAGTATTCTAAGGTCCTAATACTACAAACAAAACAAAATCAAAAGCGTACAATATATACAAATCACAAAATATGGCTCAAGTCAGCAAAGTGAAAATGATTGAAACATAAACAAGTGGCATGAAATGTAAATGGCAATGAATGATAAAGGTACTTAAATTAAATTGCATTAAGTAATTGACTTGGAAGTAAATCAATGTTAATGAAATGTTAGTCAAATGTTAGTGAAGAGTTTAATTGTTTATGCCATTCTTTGGAGAACACTCAACCATTCATTCACAAGTATGAATACATGAACCAAGACATCATCCATGAGAAGGGCTCCAACTTCGATAAATCAACAAGTATGCCACTAGCTCTCATGAATGGAAAAAAGGTCAAGTCTTCACATGATGCCATGAAGAATGGGAGACTTACAATCTCACTTACTAGAATGTTATGCCTTGCGGGACAAATTTAGCTCTATGTTAAGCAATCGTAATTAGAATTATGTAAAAGTCACAACTATCTGAGTTCGGGCAATAAAATATTGGTGTTAATGCATGTTAGAGAATTAGTACAAAGAACTAAGCTCCTAAAACATACCACACACAAAAATAAAGTGGGAAGGACCTATCTTAATCCAACTCATGTTGATTCATCTGACACAAGTTCATTGATGATTCAACTAGCATTTGGACATTAGAGAAGTCATTGGTCAATGATGGATTGAGGAAGAATAGGGATGAAGATAAAGAGGGAAGGGGAGATAGAAACCTAAATTAATCACAGGAGGAAATTCATCTAATCAACACTATCCATTCATCTTGAGGGATGAAATGTATATTTCATCAACCCCCTAAATCCAATATTATTGATCAAATAAAAGTTCAAATTAAACCACGATCAAGGCCAAATAGAAAGTTAAACATCACAATGTTAATCAAATGGCTCAACAAAATTTTCAAACAATTAATCAATTAAAAATCAATTTTAAAATGAATAAAAATGCATTTTTAAATGAACAAAACCTCAAATCCCTTCAAATCACAGAATAAATGGCCAAGGGATTTATCCTCGGTCAAACGACCTTAGACAAAAAAATTCATAATTTTTGGAAAGTCAGAAGTATTTAAAATTATTTTAAAACAAGTCAAAAATCATTTAATTCACAAAAAATATCAAAATTAATCCAAAAAATGATTTTAATTCAAAATATGAAAGAGGAAAATATTTAAAGATTTTTGGTGAAAGTTCCTTATTTTTTGGATTAAAAATGAATTTAATATGAATTAAATAACAAAATGTTAATTTAAATATTAAAACACAAAATCAGTTAATTCAAAAAAACGAGGGTCATCAGATCTCCCTCATTAATTGAGGTGGCAGATCTGATGGTCAAGCGTGTGCCATCCATTGTGCATCATAGTCAACGCGTTGCAACAATGGTAATTAAAATCAATGGTCATGATTAAAACATTTCAACATGATTAGATGGCTGGAAGGGTGCCAATGCACCACCGAAGTCGTAGCTCCGGTATTCTTCTCCTGTGGACGTCACCGGACTGGTCCACCACCGACCTCCATGAAAATGAAAAGTGTGTACACTAATTTAAAGGGAAAATCACCAAGCATCCAAATCTGATCTTAAAATTCTCCAATTCCAAGTATATTGAAAGATATATGGATTTGAAAATTGAGGAGTATGAACTGAGTTGCTTCGATTTGACCTCAAAGAAACTCAATCTTCTTGTCTACATTGTTAGGTCTTCAGACAACCAAAGATCAATCAAAATGGTGGATAAATTAGGGAGAATCGCAGAAGAGAAAAATCTGAAAATTCACCTTCGTTTTGCTTCAATTGAGCTCGATCTTGCTTTTAATTTGGCTTGGCTTGCTTCTATCCACTTGCAGAAGATGATTTGGATGCAAAAATGACTTGAACCCTTAGAGTTTCAATCCCAAATTGAAGGGGAATTCAAACTCGATTTTAAGAGAAATCTTCAATATGTTCTATCAATGGAGGGTGAGGGTGTTTGTAGGTTAAATGTAAATCAAGGTTGAATAGAAAATGTACATCAAATGTAAACACACTCAATGGAATCATTAAGTCAATATGAAATGAAAACAACATGGACAATTAAATGAAGATTTATCTCATGATCATGGTGAAAGGAATGACATACACAAGGCATACATCAAACAAATTGAAATGGCATTTTTCAATTTACAAGATAATTACAATGTAATGAAAAAATCAAATGGGATTAAACCTAATGGAAAATCACCTAAACATGATCTACAATTATGGATCAAGTTAACAAAAGGATATTAACAATCAAAACCATAATTTGAATAATGACTAACTTCTAAAAGTCCAAAATCTAATTAAGAGAAATGACTAAACCTAATCACCATAATTAAACCTAATTAACCTACATGATCAAGAATCTAAAACTAACATAATTCTAATAAAATGGAAAAGGATTTATGCATCAAAATATAAGAAAAAACATAAGCTAGACTTAAGCCAAAATTGATTAAGATAATTAAATAGGTTAAAATAGGATTAATGGGATGAACATGAATGAGGGTGTGGGCAATGATGGGGTTATTGATAGAAATTGCTTGGGCCTCATCCCAGGCTTCAAAAAATTAAATCGGGTTCAACATATCCTCAATGTCATATCCTTATATCCAAAACCAAATGCGGAGAGCTTCATCCATGTAACCAAACATGAACTTGGTTCAACACTCTCCTCAATTCGATTCCACTCCATCAACGTATAAACATCAAGAAGGATTCAAAAATTTGTTTCCACAGCTCAATCGAAGAACCAAGAACAACAATCGAAACCATACTTAAACTCTTTTCCAATCGAATTCATCAACCTCACTGTAAGACCCCAATTTTGGCCCTAAGATCCCTCGTGATATCTCATCATATGCATTAGCATTGGGATCACACCTTGGAATCCTCCTTACCCCTTATTCATTGGGTTTGCATTGGGGGAGGTCATCAAGCACATTTTATTGTATCATACTTCATTTTTCTTTATTTACTAACCAAAATACCAAAAATATGTCAATGTATAGTTTGTTGCTTTTGTAGGTAGCGTACATGCTCACCTATGCTCTGTCAAGGTCATATCTAGGGTTTGCGATCCTCAATGCAAGGATATCAATCAAGAGATGATTTACTATGGCTATAAGTATCATATATGGATCCCCATGATCTTCACATGTTATTTTGATCAAGAAATCGTCAAGAGTTTGGAGTTTGTTTGCCTTGGAAACCCTAATTCATCTAGGTATCTTGTGTGACTTCTTCAACACGTTTCTTCAACAATTGATTAAATATTTCAAGGGATACTTAAAATTACATCATCTTATGCATATATTATCCTCCATGAGTCCTAAAAGTCAAGAGAATATCAAGCTAGCAAGATGGTTCATGGTGGTTGATCAGAGAAAGTCAACAGGTCAAAATTGGGGTTCCCTAGACCCTATCTCCTACAATGTTTGTCATATGAAAATGATTCCTATCTCCTTCATGTTTAGGTCAAGATCTAGTTTTGCTTGGAAAGTCAATTTTTATGGTGAAAGATTATAGGTCATTTTGTTTGAACCCTAGTTTGGAGGTCAACTTCCCAAGACCATAACTTGCTCAATTTTTATGAGATTAAAGTCATTCAAATTGCATGATAAACTTATAGATGTCTAATTAAACTTTTATGTTTGGAGGAAGTGCAAATTCAACTTTAAAATGCATGTGCCAAGTAGAAACAGTATAGGCCATTTTGGGGCAATACCATTGAACAAGTGATTTTCCTCAACTTTCAAAATGAATAACTCCTTCATTCCAAATCAAAATGAGGTCAAATTTGAAACCAAATTGAATATTTTTGAAATATCTACAACTTTAATGAAGGAACGTTTCTCATTTGAAGTCCATAGAAAACGTTATTCAAGGTGGAAGAAGTGAACATTTGATTTGGGACTTAGAAAATTTTCAAATATGTTTGATTTCCCAAACTTCCATCTCAAAATTTATCATGATCCAAGCTTAAAATGAAAAAGTGTTCAACATTAAAGTTGTTCTCCTTGATCTCACCTTTCCAGAAATTCCAAAATCATCCCATTTGTACAAAGTATGAGGTACTTGCGCATGGGTGTAAGTTGAATCACCATTTTCAAGTTCCAATTTCCACACACACTTGCATGAGCTTCTAACATGATTTCAGCATATTTCACATTGTACTTTGGATAAAATGACATCATTTCATGGGCCTAATGCACACCCATGCATGCATGCAAGGAAGATTTTGGAATTTTGCCAAATTTGGAAGTGTGCAAATATCATTCGCATTGGCTATAAATAGGACCGTTGATGATCAGAAATGAGATCCCTCTTGCCCAAGCTTCGACCCCCTTCTTCCCCAAACACCATTGAAAGGATAATCTTGAAGGTTTCTTGAGAAACTGATTTTCAATTCTCCTTCTGTTTTATGATTGAAACTCTAAGAGTCCAAGCTTTCTAACCATTCAAATCATCTTCTGCAAGCTTCCAGAGTCAAGCCAAGCCAAATTGGAAGCAAGATCAAGCAATTCTAAAGCTCCTCGAAGGTGAGATTTCTGAAACTTTTCTTATTCGATTCTCCCTCATTTCTCATCCATTTTGACTGATTGTTGGTTTGCTGAAGTCCTACCAATGTAGGCAACAAGATTGAGTTGCTTTGAGATCAAATCAAAGTAACTCAGTTCATGACCCTCAAAATACAAATCCTTGTATCTTTTCATATACTTGGAATTGGACAAAATTGAGGTCAGACTCGAGCTCCTGAGCATTTTTTTTAAATCCATGTCTTGCTTTTTCATTTTATTGATGGTTGAAGGTGGACCAGTCCGGTGAGGTCTACCAGAGAAGAAGACCGGAGCTCTGGCTCCAGCGATGTGTTGGCATGCATGTCAACCATATGATCCATTTGATTTGTTTTAATCTTAGGCGTTGCTTTTGATTACCATGTGTGTGAGACAGTTCATTGCAGTGCACGTGAAACACACGTTTCCATCCATCTGATCTGCCACCTCTATTAATGAGGGAGATCAGATGGCTCACATTTTTTTGAATTTCTGAATTTTCCATTTAATTGCTTATTTTTCATTAATTCATATTAATTTCATTATTGATCCAAAAAATATGGGACTTTCGCCAAAAAAATTCAAATATTTTTCTCTTTCATTTTCTGAATGAAATTATTTTTTGGATGAATATTGATATTTTTCATGATTTAATTGTTTTTGTGCATATTTTTAATTATTTAAAAATACTTATGACTTTTCAAAAATAGTGAAAAAATTTCTCCAAGGTCCTTTGACCTTGTTTGACCTGTGATAAATCTCTTGGTCATTTATTTGGTGTGTTGAAGAGGTTTTAGGTTTTTGATCAAACATAATTTAATTTAAATGTACTTTAATTTGATTTTTAATTGTTTAATTGTGTGAAAATTATATTGAGCCATCTTTATTAATTTGTGAAGTTTGACTATGTGTTTGGGCCTTGGTCAACGTTGATTTGACTTTTGTTGGATTAAAATCATTGGATTTATGGGATTGATGTAATGTACATTTCATCTCCCAAAATGAATGAATGATTTTAATTTGATAAAATTCCTTCCATGACCAATTTGTGTTTGTCTTATTTCCCCTCCCTCTTCATCTTCAATCCAATTCTATCACATCCCTCTCATTGGCCAATGACATCTCAATATCCTAAGGCTAATTGGTTCATCAATAACTTTGTGTTGGATGAACCAATACAAGTATGGATGATATTAGGTCAATCCTTTGATCATTTTCTTTTTGTGTGTGGAATGTTTTAGGAGTATGGTTCACTATACCATATCTCTAACATGCATTAACACCAAAATTTCTATTGCCCGACCTCAGATAGTTGTGACTTCTACATAAGTCCAATTACGATTGCTTAACATAGCGTTAAATTTTGACCCAAAAAGCATAGCCTTCTAGTAAGTGAGATTGTAAGTATCCCCCCTTTTATGGTATTATGTGGAAACTTGGTCTTTTTTCCTTCCATTGGAAGATGTCTTGGTTCAAGGATCCATGCTTGTGAATAGAGGGTTGAGTGT
The DNA here is from genome assembly GCF_024323335.1 of Lathyrus oleraceus. Classification (NCBI taxonomy): domain Eukaryota; kingdom Viridiplantae; phylum Streptophyta; class Magnoliopsida; order Fabales; family Fabaceae; genus Lathyrus; species Lathyrus oleraceus. The sequence continues at coordinate 72,048,270 of NC_066580.1, read as the reverse complement.
TCTCCAAAGAATGACTTAAACAATTGAAAAGCAAAACTCCACTAACATCTAATCAACTAACATTTGACTAACTTTTTAATTTCAAGTCATTTACTTTATGCAATTTAAAGTTTAGCCATTTATCATTTTGTAATTTCACACATCATTTAACATATTTATGTTAATGCCATTTTCACTTTGCTCACTTGAGCCATATATTGTGATTGTATATATTTATTTTTGTTGTCTTATTTGTGTGTGTGGTCTTACGACCTTAAAATACCTAATAAACAAAAAAAACCTAAAAATGTTTGTGTGGACTATTGGATTTGATCTGAGCTTTGGACTTAGAATTAGGCAACATTCCCTATGCAAAACGACTTGGCCAATGCCAATATTTCTGAAACCAAGTTTCTTGTGATTTGAATTTTCATCTGATGCAAATATTGGGATCCACTTGAGTTTATCTGCTACATGGTCTTGATGCACATGTTATTTAGAACCTGTGTCTAATGCCTTATTTTGAGCCATTCAAGGAGTATGTCATCTGATACATGGGGAAGATTATGAAGAAGACTATGAAGTTGCTAGCTTGGATGTGGTCATATTTATATGATGCCTTGTTATTCATCTTGCTTGCTTCTTGATATTTCTTGATTCAAAGTTCAAAGGAAAAGTGGGTTTATATATGACATTCTTGTCTATTGGATTGCATCCTGTAAGACCCCAATTTTGTCCCTAAGATCCCTCATGGCATCATATCATATCACATCATTGCCTCAAGGATCATTGTGCACCTTTGCCTCCTTCCCTGTGGGTGGGCTATCTTTTGAGAGTGGTTCTTGATCACCAAACATGTTTTGCATTTGTATATCATTGCTTTTCATTTGTTTATTAACCAAAAGTACAAAAATATTGTCATCTAACCTTGTTACTTGCAGATGAAGCAATTAGGTCAAGCCAGTCACAGGCAAGTCATTGAGCCATAAATGGTGGCCATTCTGAAGAATTTGGGCACCATGATCGTTCATAAGAGTTCATATGAGTTGTGATATCATTTAGAATCAAGATCTCAAGTGGTAGAGGATTGAAATTCATCAGAACATGGCTCAGTCAATCAAAACCCTAGCAAAGTCAACTGTGGTCAACTGTGCATTTAATCAGGGATTTGAAGGTGTGAGATGGTTGGAGAGGTCTCATTCATGTCCATACAAGCCTCATATAACATGTCAAACATCATCATTGAAGAATTGGAGGTCAGACAAAAAGTTTCCAAAAATAGTAAGGACCTGTAATTTCAAACTGCCAAAAATGGAAAGGTCTTCTCCTCAAACTTTACATCATTAAGAAAGCTTCAAATCAAATTTTGACCAACATGAAAGTTGAAGATCTTGCTCTTGCCTTTCCAAAATGTCCAAGAACATCCATTTCTCATGTGTGGTTGGCAAGTTATGATCAAATCATTGTCAAGAAAAGTTGAACTTCAAGGAAGCATAACTTTTAAACCAAAAGGCCAATTCATGTGATTCTTTTTTGAGAAAATCTCTTTTGACATGCTCTATCATAATCCATCATCACATTTCATCAAAAATCATCACATAAAAAGTCCATTTTTCAAGTGAATCAATTTGAATTTTGGTGGGAAAAAGTGATTTTGAAAATTATGCATCATTTTCATGCCAAACCAATTGCCATTGCTTCAAAATAGAATTTGTGACTTGCTGCAAGTGAAATTTTACTGTTCCATTGGTTACATTTGCATAAGGGCATTTTTGCCAAATTCCATTAACATGCTTAATTTCACTAATCCAATCCATTTTGCTTAATCATGTTTAGCTAGTGTGATTAACAGGTGGTATAAAGCACTAATCCTAACAGAATTCTGGAGGGACAATTCACAATTTCAGATCCAAACTCAAAATCTCTCAAATTCTCTCAAATTCTCTCAACTTTGTTCTTGATTGTTCTTCATTTCTTTTACTTGTTTCTCGATCTAATCATCATCTGCAGGCATAGTGGAAGATCTGTTGAAGTAAATCGTGGATAATTCTTGAGGAATTGCAGCTGTTGAACCTTGAACCTTCACATGGCAGTTGGAGTTTTAAGGAGAATCGAGTTGTTTTGAGCTGAAGCCTTACTTCCATACATTCATCAAAGCAACATAGAAGATCTGTTTCACCTTTTCAGACCTTGATTCACACGTTTCCAACACTACATCTTCAAAGAGGTTGGAACTCGATACTCTCAATTCTTGCAATTATCATGTGGCTTTTGTAGATCCTAGCATGTATAGCATTCTGCAATTTGAATCGTGCATTTTCATCGAATATTAAGGAAGTTATGATGATTTGAATGTTGATTGTTAGAACTTGTTTTGCTCGATTCATGTGATATAGTTAGAATTATTTGAAATCAATGTTGGATTAGTGCTGTGCATGATGAGATGAATCGATCCATATAATTTTTATGAATTTCTGTGAGAGTTGGATCTTGGTGATGAAGAACAGTATGAACGCGCATGAGTTTCTAGGTTTTTGTTTCCAGAAATTGCTTTGATCTTCATAAGCCCTTGCCTGCATGGTTTTTGTGTTTGTTTCCCATGTGACCAGTAGCATTGCGCCACCTCACTTAATGAAACGATGTGTTTCATTAAGTGGTGCACTCTTTTGAATAGCTCAGCGGTTCGATTCCGCTCCACAGCATCCACATATTTTCCTTTTTGCATTTTCTCACATTATGCTTATCATGTTAACATGCTTTCCATTCACTTTTTTTTTTATTTTCTTTCACATTAGAAAATCATAACTCTCTCAATAATAATCCAAATCACATGAGGTTTTTTATGCCATGATCCTTGTAATGTCCTTTATGTTTTGATGATTTTTAATAAATTTGTGCATGGCTGGAAAAAATAATTGCCTAGGGTTTGTTCTCACATGTCATTGCTTGCACATAGCTTGCCATTTCTTTTATGAAATCATGATGGTTGATCCAAAATTCTTGAAATTTCACATGCATAATATAGACTCATTCCTGGTCATTTTGGTATATGATTTGCTATTTTTGCATGTCTGGATTGTGAGATATGATGTGATCATTGGAGGTGTGACAATGTATGTCACACCATTTCTTGTTCATGTTCTTGATTTTATTTTCCATGCCATTCATATGCCAATTGCTCTGGATTTTTGCATGTTTATACTTATGGATGTTGAGAATGCTTGTGAATTTTCCTGGAATATTTGAATGCATTTCCTATTTGTTTGATAATTTCTCCCCTGTTTGACCAAATGTGGACTTCTTGTGAGACATGATTTTATTTGATTTGTAAAATTCTGGTGGTTTATTGGATGGACTTGAAATTTGGCATGTGTATTATAGACATATTGAAGTTTGACATGGCTTTGATTTGGTTCATTTATCTTATGTCACTTCTGTTTTATGCTTGCTTGAAATTGATGTATGATTTGGTGCTTTGTATGAGCTTGTTTGAACATGCTTTGACTTAGGGATTTTAATTGACTTGCTTCCCTTTATCCAAATGCCATGATTTTTGGTGTGTTGCTCATTCAATGTGTTCTGATTAAGAATGATTTTTCTTGGAATTTATTGAGCCTTTTTGGTATTGATATGCTTGTGTTCATTCTGTTTACTCCAATGTGTTTCAATTGGCATAGTTTGACATGATTTGCTTATGAAATGGAATTGGTGCATAGTTTAAACATGAGACCAATTGGACTTTGTTCTTAATTGATTAATCTTGATTTTGGTTAATTTTCATGTTTTGTTTTAAATTTTTTCCTCATTTGTGACCCTAGGCTTTGGCCTAAGGGTTTACTTCTCATGTTTGAAGCTTTGTTTCAGGTTGCACATGCAAGTTACACAATTGATGATGCCTCATCTTGAGAGCATTTGATATTTGCTTTTGATTACTAATGTGTGTTTGGTAGGTTGAAGTTGATTCAATTGGGATTGATTTGTGGCTTATGCCTTTACCTATATTGGTCGTCTGTTGCATTAACTGTTGGTTGTTTGTCTGTATAGCATACTAATTTGTTTGATGTTTCCACAGGTACATTTAGTTGCTATAGTTCATTGTGAACTTGCTATTGCTTTGCTTGATAGCTTAAGCATTGAGGTAGAATCTCTTGTCTCCATGTAGTCTGGAAGACCTGGCTTGTTACTTAGCCAGACACCTGTCTGAAGTCCTCCTTAAGAGGCAATGTTTGTGAATGTTTATCTTTGTCCCCAAGCAGGTAAAGTCCTTTTGATAAGGCAATTGGTAGACAAAAGAGATGTGTAATCCATCTCCTACTATTCTGTGTGACACTCACCTTGCTCACACCACATGTGTTGATGCATAGTGAGTAAAAGCCCAAGATCTATCGAGTCATTAACTTGTGGAGAGAGTTCCAACTTTCTGAACTCCCACACCTTTTGATATTCAATGCTCTCCCTGACCAGGGATAAGAGCAATGAGGCACACCCCTCATATCCTTTCATCTGCTTCACCTTAACTCTCAATGTTAAGGTTAAGAGCACCACTTACCCCATTCCAGTTGACTTTAAAGTCTAACCCTTGTTTGAGCCTAATTGCTTGGTTATAGTGTGTGCTAAATGACTTTGTTTGATTGATTGCTTGGTTCATCTGTACATGTTTGCTTGCATACCTTTGTGCATTTATCATCATTAATTGCTCATTATTGCATGATCATCATTTCATATCTTTGTGATCCATCTTTGGTTTACCCATTGAGGACAACTGTAAGTCCATTCATTGGCCATTGCTCCTATGATTTGGAAGGGATGGAGTGTAAGACCATTTCATTTGGCCACTTATGTCCATTGCTTGTTTGTTTGTTGTATGTGAGGATGCACTTGTAAGACCATGTTGTTGGCATTTGTTATTCCTATGCTCATCTGTTGGAGATTAGAGTAAGCCCAGATAGATTGGCATCTGATATCCAGGTTTTGTTTTGTTTTAGGAGGTTGGAATAAGTCCATTTATTGGCATCTGACATCCTTGTTTGTTTTAGGAGACTGGTGTAAATCCATCTATTGGTATCCGGTATCCACCTTTGTTGTGAGATTGGTATAAGTCCAACAATTGGCTTCAGGTATCATTTGTTTTGCTTATTTGTTATTGTTCATTGCCTATTCCTAAGGACACACTTGAATCATCTTCTATATGATCTCAAGAGGTGAACCTTTCTGAGAAGTTTTACACTCTATCCTCCACACCCTCTTTGTCCTAAACCTTTTCACATAATGCTTTCTAAACTTTGACTTGTTGTGCAAACATCTTCATGTCTTTTCAAATTAGAAACCTGGACCCTAAGTCCTTGACTTTTCAAGCTCCATTTCGTAACACTTCTTTGAATCAATCCTAATCATACTTTAACCATATTTTGTGAATACTCATAATCAATTAACTTCACTCATTCAAATGTTTTGTGGCTTTGTCCATTGTTAATATGTTTTCATACATTAGCCATAGGTTTCAATTACCATAGCGGTTGATGTAAATCTTACCTTATCCTTAGTGAGTTGATTGTAAGACTTCCGTACTGAAAACAGGGTTAACCCCTCTAGTACGTCGAAGCCGTCCTCGCATGGTGGATTGTTAATTCAGGTTGAGTTTCTCCCATTGGTAATGAAAAGCCTTAATGCTTGTGTTTTAAAACGAACTCACTAACGTTTGGAAATCTTTTAGCCGAACTACGGCGTTTTGATCCTTACCTTTGATGGAAGGTACGTAGGCAACGGGTTCATCCGTTCAAACACAAAAACAATAAAAATTGTACATTCTTTTCTCATCTTCCCATTCATGTTTGCACAATATGTCATAAACAAATAAACATTTTTTATACAACAAGTGTGAAAAGGGCTCCCTAGGAGTACCTAGGACGTGATGGGTGCCTAACACCTTCCCATTGCGTAATTTACCCCTTACCCAGACTCTCTGATCTTTTCATTAGTTTCTATGTGTAAAATTTCTTAGGCTTTTGTTCGCTTTTTAGCCAGTCCTTTGGATAAATAAAAGTGCGGTGGCGACTCGATTCCTTGTATACTTTGCTTATGGTTTAATCAATAAATCATATAGCGACGAATACACCGCTACAGAAAAGTGGCGACTCTGCTGGGGACATACATTAGACCTTCCCTGGTGGTATTGCCTACTTTTCACCCTTGTTGTATGATATTTGTTTATGTGTTATTTGACATATTTTTGTACAATTTGGGAAAACTGTATTGATTGTAATGTTTGAATTGCTTGATATACAATTGATGTTTGCTTTGGTGATCTCTATGAGATGAGTTCTATACCCGAACTCGAGTGCACTCTAGGATAGGGGAATGGCATAGTCTTGTTGACTGGTGTGGAGTATTCCTTAGCCAGTTGACTTGCGAGTCCATTCACTTGGTGGAGGTCATGTTGGATTAATAATGTCACACAAGTCATTTGTGGTTAGGCATTATTCTTTCAATCATGTGCCTTAGAAGCCAAGGACCGTAGTTTACCAAGCCCATCTTGGCCTATTTTTAGGACGTAGTGCGGAGGTCGTTCAGATGTCAGATCTGATGCGATTGTTATGCGATACTACACTCGTAAGAGTCTCTCTAGAGAATATTTTTGGAATACGAGTATTCGTTCCTCCGATAATATCCGAAAGATGGGACGATGATTATGGTAACCTCTGATAGAACATGTTCGGCAGGTTTAAACCCTAGTACACTCCTTTTGGGTGGTTCTTAACCAGGACTCCATGCTCGTGACTCTCAGCAAACCCGTGATTCATGGTTGAGTCGTTCAGATAACCTTAATATCAATGGAACTTGGGCGTCGATAAGGTGAAAACCATAATCCGCCAAAATGGATGGTTGATATTAAGGATGATTGAGCCGGTTCATGTACCGTTAATATCAATGGAACTTGGGTGTTGATAAGGTGAAAACCTAAATCCACCAAAATGGATGATTGATATTAGGGATACAATGAGCTTTCCCATGACCTTTGTTTGGTGTGACTTGCTTGATCCTTGAGTGTGATTGTTGCATTCATGCATTCATGCATTCATCTGCATTTCATGTCATCAGAAAAAAGGAAAATTTTCAAGGAACTTAAAGGGTTTATTTGCAAAATTTTCAGACATGGAAAGACCAAAAAGGCATACAAAGAAGTACAACATTAGACATCCCGATGTGAAAGAGTTAAGGAATCTGACATCTTATGTATTAGATCCCTTGGGTTTCAAAGCTCGCTATGGGAAGCTTTTGCCTCTGTTGACTACTCAGGTTGATGAGGGTTTGATGAGTACTCTAGCTCAGTTTTACGATCCTCTGTATCACTGCTTCTCATTCCCGGACTTCTAGTTGCTGCCTACTTTGGAGGAGTATTCTCACCTTATTGGGATTCCTATTCTGGATCAGGTGCCGTTCAGTGGCTTAGAGAGTATTCCGACTGCTTGAGAGATTGCGGATTTGTTGCACATAGATGAAGCATTGATTAAGGCTAATCTGACTACCAAAGGTGGAATTCAGGGTCTTCCTTCTGATTTCCTCGTCGCTCAAGCTACCATCTATGGGAAGGCCATGAGTGAGGATGCCTTTGAGGCTTTATTTGCGCTGCTCATCTATGGATTGGTTTTATTTCCCAACTTCGACAAATTTGTGGACATGAACGCCATTAGGATCTTCTCAGTTCTTAATCCCGTTCCGACTTTGTTGGGTGATGCCTATTTCTCTTTGCATCTAAGGAATGCAAAGGGTGGAGGAGTTATTGTCTGCTGTCTGCCTTTGCTGTACAAGTGGTTTATTTCGCACTTGCCGCAGATTCTTGCCTTCAAGGAGAACAAGGGATGTCTACGTTGGTCTCAGAGACTGATGTCTCTCACTAATGATGATATCTCTTGGTATGATCGCGTGTATGATACTGTACAGATTATTGACTATTGTGGTGAATTCCCGAATGTGCCTCTTCTTGGTACAAGTGGTGGGATCAGCTACAATCCCATTCTCGCACGACGTTAGCTTGGGTTCCCCCTAAAGGATAAACCTCATAACATTCTGTTAGAAGGTGTATTATTTCAGGAGGGTAAAGATCCCCAAGGCCTGAAAGCCAGATTTGTCCGCGCTTGGCGCAAGATCTGCAAGAAGAGTAGGAATGAGCTAGGTCCGAAGAATTGCATTGCTTTGGAGCCATATACCTCTTGGGTCAGACAGAGAGCTTTTGTATACCTTATGCCATATGATCATCCGAGACCTACACCGTTGGATGTGGCTGGGCCTTCAACCCTCCCTACCCAACGTGTAGAGGAGTTGAGAGAAGAAGACCTTTCACGTGCTTGGATCCGTGAAAGAGAGGAATTGCTGAAGCAGATCAAGGAGAAGGACGCTCTGATTGAGTTCCTCGAGCATCGGGTGATCGACGATCCGAATGACACTTGGACTTCTTTGCTTCCTCAGTCTTCTAAATTCTGGAAGAGGAAGTATGATCGACTTGCGAAGGAGAAAGCGGACATGGAAGCAGCCTATGAGAGAGAGATCAAGAAGCTTTGTGCTTCTCGTCTTCCAGCATCCCGAGCTCCTAGGGATCCATAGGATGTTATTTTCCTTTTCTCTTTGTAATATGATCAAAAACGTTGTACTTCTTTGTCTCGATTATAGTGAATGAGATATTTTCCATATGAAGTTAAAATGCTTTAAATGATCAAATTTTCAAATAATACCCTAAGGGTTCCTTAAAAATAAACAAAGCATCTGCACGAGCATTTCATGCATCATTTTGCATAAGCAGGTACCTTGTTTCCGGTCTTCTTACCCTAACTCTGTGCTCTTCATTTATTTTGAAGACAAGCTGACTCACCGGTATTATACTCGAGCCAATTCTGCAAGAGTTATGGATCAGCTAGAACAAGAGAACCGTGAATTGAAGGAAGAGGTCGCCAGACTTGGCGCTTTGATGGAGCAACTCCTTGCTGCTCAGAATCAACCTGCTCAACCGCCTGCAACTCCTGTCCAGAGGACTGTTATATCAGAAGTCGCTGTTCCGACTGTGCCAGCCGCCAGTGCTCATTTCGCGTCTCATGCTATGCCAACCGGGTTTCCTTGGGGAATGCCTCCGGGTTTTATGCCTGATATTCCTGCTCCAACCTTTGCTCATATGTCGGCATCTAGCCCGGTCCCTGTTGCTGCTCCTCCTGTCGTGCATACCATGCCGAGGGTAGACGACACCATCTATCATTCCGAGCCGTCTGAGGGCCCGGATGTTAATGAGAAGATGGAAGCTATGAATGATCAATTCCTCGAGCTGAGAAAGGAATTGAAGACCCTCAGAGGGAAGGATTTGTTCGGCAAGTCTGCTGCCGAGTTGTGCCTTGTTCCCGGTGTTAAGATACCGATCAAGTTCAAAGTGCTTGACTTTGAAAAATATAAAGGGAACACCTGCCCTCTGGCTCATCTGGTTATGTACGCCAGGAAAATGTCTACTCAAACAGATAATGATCAGCTTCTGATCCATTATTTTTAAGACAGTCTGTCCGGTGCTGCACTCAGATGGTACATGAGTTTGGACAGTGCTAATATCCGATCCTTCAATGATCTTGGCGAAGCCTTCGTCAAGCAATATAAGTACAACGTTGATATGGCTCCTGACCGCGATCAGCTCAGGGCCATGTCTCAGAAGGATAAGGAGACATTCAAGGAGTACGCCCAGAGGTGGCGAGAGCTGGCTGCTCAGATTACTCCACCGCTGGAGGAGAAAGAGATGACTAAGATCTTCTTAAAGACTCTTAGCTCATTCTATTATGAGCGGATGGTTGCAAGTGCTCCCTCTGATTTCACCGAGCTGGTGAACATGGGGATGCGACTCGAGGAAGGTGTCCGTGAAGGACGTTTAGCAAAAGATGAGAGCTCTTCTTCTAAACGATATGAGGCGTTTAAGAAGAAGGATGGAGAGGCACATGCTGTGCAGTCTCATGCTAAATCTAAGAGACCCTCTGATAAAAGGAAGCCAGTTCGTCACCAGCACCAGGTGGCTAGTATAGCACCTGTTTTCAGAGACAGTTATCAGCCTCAGCAACATCAGCAATATCAGCAGCAGCAACACAATCAGCAACAATCTTCTCAACAGTATCGTCAACAACAATCTCGTCCACAGTAGCAGGCTTACCAGCCTCGTGGTAGTACCAGTAATCAAGCCAACATGAACTATGATAGGAAGAAGATCAGTTTCGATCTGATTCCCATGTCGTATGCAGAGTTGTATTCCTCTTTAATAGAGCGGAAGCTGATTACTCCAAGAGATCCTCCGGCTATACCGGTCAACCCTCAGTGGTGGTATAAGCCTGACCTGCACTGTGTCTATCATTCTGGCGCTCCGGGCCATGATGTAGAGAACTGTTTTCAGCTGAAGACCAAAGTGCAAGATCTGATGAGATGTGGCATTCTGAGCTTCGAAGATTCAGGCCCGAATGTTACTAAGAACCCATTGCCCGCGCATGGGAAATCTGTGAATATGGTCCAGGGATGCCCTGGCAAGTACAAGGTCAAATATGTAAGCCATATTAGACAATCGTTGGTCGAATTACATCGGTTGCTGTGTCAATACAGCCACATGGAGCATGACCACGACAAGTGCCGCATCTGTTTGGTTAACCGTCTGGGTTGTAACCAGGTACGCAGAGAACTTCAAGAGTTGCTGGATGAGGGTACCATTGAGATCCTTCAGAACAGAAATGTTGATGAAGATGAGCCGGAGGTGAATGTTATTTCACCGGTGTTCAAATTGCCTGAGCCTGTTGTTATTCGATATGATAGCAGCAAGCCGAAGGTCTCTCCGTCTCTAGTGATCAAACCTGCAGGCTCTGTGCCTTATTCTTCAGACAAAGTTGTGCCATTCAGATATAACCCCGTTGCTGTAGAAGATGGGGTAGAAGGGCCTTTGCCTTCAACGTCCGTGACAAACATTGCTGATGTGAGCGGGTTGACCCGGAGTGGTTGGGTATTCTCTGCGCCTAAGCCTCAGGCTAAGGCTCCTGTTGTTTCTGATACCGTTGAGCGTCCGGTTGGGACGGCTGTGAATATTCAGAATTCGGCACTTGATGTTGCCAAATCTTCCTCTGTACAAAAGACTCCTGCTTCTTCTGTTGTCCCGAGTGGCATTGTGAATGAAGAATCTGATGAGATACTGAGGCTCATCAAAAAGAGTGAGTACAATGTTGTAGACCAGCTTCTACAAACGCCATCCAAAATCTCCGTACTTTCGTTGCTGTTGAATTCAGAACCCCATAGGGAGGCTCTGCAGAAAGTTTTGGATCTGGCGTATGTTGATCATGATGTCACGATTGAACAGTTTGATAGTATAGTTGCAAACATCACCGCTTGCAACACTTTGAGTTTTTGTGACGCTGATCTCCCTGAGGAGGGAAGAGACCACAACATGGCTTTACACATCTCTATGAATTGCAAGTCGGATGCCATGTCCAACGTGCTGGTGGACATTGGATCGTCTCTTAATGTATTGCCAAAGACTACACTCTCCAGATTGTCATATCAAGGTCCTCCTATGAGGCAGAGTGGTGTTGTTGTGAAAGCATTTGATGGGTCGCGCAAGACTGTGATTGGGGAAGTTGATCTCCCAATCAAGATTGGACCAAGTGATTTCCAAGTTACCTTCTAGGTAATGGATATCCACCCATCTTATAGCTGTCTCTTAGGCAGACCATGGATTCACGAGGCTGGCGCCGTGACATCCACCCAATACCAGAAGCTGAAATTTGTCAAGAACAAGAAACTGGTTGTGGTAGGGGGAGAAAAGGCTCTCCTGGTTAGCCATCTGTCTTCTTTCTCATATATTGACGCTGAGGATGAAGTTGGAACTCCTTTCCAAGCTTTATCTATTGATGAACCGATTGAGAAGAAGTCTCCTTCATTTGCTTCCTACAAAGATGCAAAACTGGCCATCGAATGTGGTGCAGTTGCTGGTTTAGGGAAGGTAATTGAGCTTGAAGACAATAGATCCCAAGCTGGCATTGGCTATTCCTCTAGGGCATTTAATGAGCAAGGTTTGTTCAAGAGTGGAGGATTCATCCATGCTGATCAATCTGAAGAGACTGTTGCTATCTTGGAAGAGGATGCAGAGGATTTGAACAACTTCATCATACCTGGTGGAGTCTGCCACAATTGGGTCGCTGTAGATGTTCCTACAGTCATCCATAGATCAGAGTAATTGTTCACTTTGTTCAAAACCCTTCTCCCATGCCAAAAGGAGAAGTGATGACATTGTTGGCAGCATTTAATACAATGATGTTTTCATTCAATTAATGCATTGTCAAACATTTGTTTTTCCATCTGTTTTCACTTTTTGCTTTTTGCATGAAATCAATGATCACAAAGAACCATAAAAACAAGAATAAAAGAAACATTTTTCATCTGCATAATGGTTTGTTTGTTTAAATTCTAAAGTTTTTCATTAACCAAAATCATTATGCAGGTTGATTCTAAAACCCATTGAACATAATGATCCAACGCCATCTCCCAATTTTGAGTCTCCTGTATTCGAGGCAGAGGAAGAAGATGTTGAAGGGATTCCTGATGAGATTACCCGTCTCCTTGAGCACGAGAAGAAGATCATTTAGCCGCACCTTGAAGATTTGGAAACAGTCAACTTGGGGTCTGAGGATTGTGTTCGTATGGTGAAAATTGGGGCACTTCTTGAAGAATCTGTCAAGGAGAGATTGATCAGTTTGCTACGAGAATATTCAGATATCTTTGCTTGGTCATATGAAGACATGCCGGGTCTAGATACAGATATTGTGCAACATTTCCTACCTTTGAAGCCTGAGTGCGTGCCTGTGAAGCAGAAGCTCAGAAGAACTCATCCAGATATGGCAGTGAAGATTAAAGAGGAAGTTCAAAAGCAAATTGATGCGGGGTTTCTGGTGACTTCTACATATCCTCAATGGGTGGCCAATATTGTGCCTGTTCCTAAGAAGGAAGGAAAAGTCTGTATGTGTGTTGATTACAGAGATTTGAATAAAGCTAGTCCCAAAGATGATTTCCCTCTGCCACACATTGATATGTTGGTAGACAATACAGCTAAATTCAAAGTCTTTTCGTTTATGGACGGATTTTCCGGATATAATCAAATCAAGATGGCACCAGAGGATATGGAGAAGACAACATTCATCACACCTTGGGGAACATTCTGTTATCGAGTGATGCCCTTCGGTTTGAAGAACGCCGGAGCCACGTATCAACGTGCTATGACTACCTTGTTTCATGACATGATGCACAAGGAGATAGAGGTCTATGTTGATGATATGATTGCTAAGTCCCAAATGGAAGTTGAACATGTTGAGCATTTGTTGAAACTTTTTCAGCGTTTGAGGAAGTTTAGACTTCGCTTGAATCCGAACAAATGTACATTTGGAGTCCGTTCCGGCAAGTTGTTGGGTTTTGTTGTCAGCGAGAGAGATATTGAGGTTGATCCTGCCAAGGTCAAAGCAATACAAGAAATGCCTGCACCCAAAACTGAGAAGCAAGTCCGAGGTTTTCTTGGCCGCTTGAACTATATTTCCAGATTTATATCCCACATGACTGCCACATGTGCACCGATATTCAAGCTCCTCCGGAAAGATCAGTCTCATGATTGGACCGAAGATTGCCAGAAAGCTTTCGACAGTATCAAAGAATATCTGTCTGAACCTCCGATCTTGTCTCCACCTGTGGAAGGAAGACCTCTGATTATGTATTTAACTGTGCTTGAAGACTCGATGGGTTGTGTCCTCGGTCAACAAGATGAATCAGGGAAGAAAGAATCTTCTATCTACTACCTCAGTAAGAAGTTTACTGATTGTGAGTCTTGGTACTCTATGCTTGAGAAGACGTGCTGTGTTTTGGCTTGGGCCGCTAAGCGTTTGCGCCAGTACATGATAAATCATACAACTTGGTTGATATCCAGAATGGATCCAATCAAGTATATTTTCGAGAAGCCTGCTTTAACTGGGAGGATTGCCCGTTGGCAGATGTTATTGTCTGAGTATGATATTGAGTATCGAGCTCAGAAAGCTATCAAAGGTAGTATCTTGGCTGACCATTTAGCGCACCAGCCGATTGAAGATCATCAGTTTGTTCAGTACGACTTCCCAGATGAGGAGATTCTGTATTTGAAAATGAAAGATTGTGATGAGCCAACACTTGATGAAGGTCCGAAACCTGGTTCCAGATGGACGATGGTGTTTGATGGCGCTGTAAATCAGTATGGAAATGGTATTGGGGCAGTAATCATTACTCCTCATGGCACACATATTCCGCTTACAGCAAGGCTAACTTTCAAATGCACGAATAACATGGCAGAGTATGAGGCCTGTATTATGGGACTAGAAGAATGCATTGATTTGAGAATCAAGCATCTTGATGTGTATGGTGATTCGGCCCTGGTTGTCAATCAGATCAAGGGTGAATGGGAGACGAATCAGCCAAGTCTCATTCCGTACAGAGATTATGCAAGAAGGATTTCAACGTTCTTTACAGAAGTTGACTTTCATCATATCCCTCGAGAGGATAATCGGATGGCAGATGCTCTTGCTACGCTTGCCTCCATGATTGTTATCAAGTATTGGAATGAAGTTCCCAATATTGCCGTGATGCACTTGGATAGACCAGCTCACGTATTTGCAGTCGAAGAGGTCAATGATGACAAGCCTTGGTATTTTGATATCAAGAATTTCCTCCAGAACCAGGTCTACCCGCCTGGGGCATCTGTGAAAGACAGGAAAACTTTGAGAAGGTTGTCAAGCAGTTTCTACCTCAGTGGTGAAGTGCTGTATAAGAGAAATTTCGACATGGTTTTGCTCAGATGCGTGGATAGACACGAAGCAAACCTGTTGATGACTGAGGTCCATGAGGGTTCATTTGGTACTCATTCCAATGGACATGCCATGGCTAGGAAGATGTTGAGAGCAGGCTACTATTGGCTGACAATGGAGTCTGACTGCTGCAAATATGTGAAGAAATGCCACAAGTGTCAGATTTATGCGGATAAGATTCATATTCCTCCGACACTTCTGAATGTGATTTCATCACCATGGCCTTTCTCTATGTGGGGAATTGACATGATCGGCATGATTGAACCGAAGGCGTCTAACGGACACAGGTTTATTCTCGTAGCAATTGATTACTTCACCAAATGGGTTGAGGCCGCTTCGTATGCCAATGTGACCAGACAGGTGGTTGTGAAGTTCGTCAAGAACCAGCTGATTTGCCGTTATGGTGTGCCAGATAAGATCATTACTGATAATGGATCTAATCTGAATAATAAGATGATGGATGAGTTGTGCGCTGAATTCAAGATTGCACACCATAATTCTTCTCCCTACATACCTAAGATGAATGGGGCTGTTGAAGCTGCTAACAAGAATATCAAGAAGATTATCCAGAAGATGACAGTTACGTACAAAGATTGGCATGAGATGCTGCCATTTGCTTTGCATGGATATCGTACATCTGTACGCACTTCAACAGGGGCAACCCCTTTTTCTCTTGTTTACGGCATGGAGGTTGTTCTCCCAGTAGAGGTGGAGATCCCATCAATGAGAGTCTTGATGGAAGCCAAGTTGACTGATGCTGAATGGATTCAGAGTCGTTATGACCAGTTGAATTTGATTGAAGAGAAGCGATTGACTGCCATGTGCCATGGTCAGTTATATCAGCAGAGAATGAAGAAAGCATTCGATAAGAAGGTCAAACCTCGTGTGTTCCGAGAAGGTGACCTCGTGCTCAAGAAAGTCTTGTCTTTCGTGCCCGATTCCAGGGGCAAGTGGACTCCAAACTACGAGGGTCCGTATGTTGTTAAGAGAGCCTTTTCAGGCGGAGCTTTGATGCTTACAACAATGGATGGGGAGGATTTCACTCGTCCTGTGAATTCAGATGCAGTCAAGAAATACTTTGCCTAAAAAAAAGTATATGCAAATGAAAAACAGAATAGCTCGCTAAGTTGAAAACCCGAAAGGGCGGCTTAGGCAAAAATGAGCGTCTTGGTGGAGAACCCGCAAGGGTAATCCAGGCAAAAGTTAGAGACTTGAAAAAAAGTATATTTGCATCCCGCTAGATTGAGTACCTCACCCTGGGGCAATCTAGGCAAAATTAGGGATTTGGCAAGTAACTGCATCCTGACAAGACTTTATGTTCTACAGCCGTCTTTTCGTCAGAGATTCTCGATTCGTCGTCAACTGAAGCTTCGCATACATCGAGATTCAAATTGGTAGAGAAAGGATCATTATGTTCAATGTAGCCCTCTTCCAATATATATCACTGATTTCAAATTTGTACAGATCTATGGAGTCTTGCCATTTGCAGGCTACCATTCCATCAAATCAATTTGAGCTTTTATCCAATTATTTGCATTCTTATTGGTTTCAACTCAACAAATTTTTTGCATGTTTTAATTGATAAAATGTCATTGTTTTAAACAAATAAATTTTTCAAAATTGTTGTTTTAAACAAAGTGAACATTCACAATGACAAAAGGATACTCAAGAATTTCTCAGTGCTCTCCCAAGGGTGGCATGATTTCCAACAGGTAAGACATTTGTTCATATTCCTGGCATTGGTTGTATCCTCTTTCTCCTGCTTTATTGTTGGGGTTGTTCCCCAAGCAGAGCTTTTGTTGGGGTTGTTCCCCAAGCAGAGGGTTGTTGAAGACTTCGTTTTCTTCTCCAGCAGTTTCCTCTCCCCAGCATGGGTGTTTTCCGTTTGGAAGCTTCGGTAGTGAGTGGTTTGAGACCCCGGTACCCTATCACTTTCCCCAGTGCGATCGCCAGTGGAGTTGTGGTTTTTCTCCTCAGCATGGTTGCTTTCCTGTTGAAGATTCAATGGTTGGTGGATTGATATCCTGGTGCGTTACCGCTTTCCCCAACATTGTCGTGAGCAGAGTTGTTGCTTCTTTCCTTATCACAGTCGCTAGCGGGATCTGTGATATATCCCCAAGATAGAGTGCTTGTGGAAGACTTTGTTTGCTCCAGTAGTACTCTCTTCCCCGGCCACGTCGCCAGCGGAGTTGCTATCTCCCTATCAGTGCACTTATTCTTTCAGTAGGGCAGTGATTGTGTTCCTCCTCAGCAGTTGTGGATTTTCTCCTCAGAAGAGCTAGCATTTGGTGGTTGATCCCTAGCTCTCTTCCATATCCTCAGTGGATTCTTCAACGGATCTCCCCAGCCGTAAGTAAATTTGTGGTTTGGTGGATCGTGTATATGCAAAATCCCCAATGGAGTGGGTATTCCTCAACAGAGTCAGGATTGCATCTGAGTATTCCCCTCAGAATCTCCGCCAGAGTTGAAACCTCTATTGTCCCCAGTAGGGTTGGTTGGTGATCTATCAACCAAGATTTGGGTTGATTCCCTGTTGCCTTTGATCCCCAGTAGAGTGGATTGTTGCAGAATCTACTTGTGTGATCTTTTCTTCCTCCTCAGTGGGTTGTTCCCCAATGGATTGGATATTTATGTTTTCCCCAGGTAGAGTTGCTTGTGCAGCCAGATTCTACATGGATGATCTGTTCTCCCTTTGAGGGTTGTTCCCCCAGTGGAGTTATGTAGAGTTGCTTTCATAGCAGTGAGCTCTTGTTCCCCTGCAGATATTTTGGGATTTATCCCATTCCCCAAACAGATTTGTCTTTGTGGCCGTTGTTGCCTGTTGTGACTTTCTGTACTCCAGTTGGGATGTTTGTTGATCCATCACTCAGAGATTTTGTGATATCTCAGATCTTTTGCCTCCCCGCAGGTCTTCGCTTTTCAGCTTGAAGATCTCCTGCAGATTGGCTTTCCAGTTGGACCTCCTTGGTCTTCCCTGGAAGTATAGTACCAGATGTTTGATTCCTGGAACTTGTTTGTATTAGAATTGTCTGTTTTGTCAGCATTCATCAAACATAAATCACGCATATTCATGCATACTCATAAACATTCAGATATTCATGTTGCATTTTTGCCATATATCTTTTGTTTGTTGTTTCCTGCTAATGGTGATACAGATCTCCTTTATAGATCTCCCTAAGCAGATCTCGGGTGTTTAATCTCTCCAAATAGAGTCAGCCTTTAAGCAGAAAGTGTCTATCCTTTCCTTCCATTTCCCCACTGAGATACATCCTCGTGGATGGCGGTTGTTTCCGTTCCCTCCCAACGCACATTGGGGCGGGTTTGCCCTTTTGAGTTATATCCTCATCAGGACAAGTCTTGATTCAGTCCGCCTTTTTGGTTTGGTCCCAAATTGGCCTTTTTCAATTGTCTCTCGCGCTTCCTTGTGGTATAAATGAATAGTTGCTTACAAACCGGCGCTCATTCATCTTATCCTCAGTGGAATGTTTGGCCTTCTGCCTACAAACCAGCAGTTGTAAGTCCTATCTTTGCGGTTTTCTACCTACTACCCGGTAGTTATAAACCCTGTTTTTCTCCCCTAACGGAGTTAACTTTATTGTTCATCCCAACCGATGACAGTTCCCTTTCTGTGGTTTTCTATCCAATCTTTGGTAGATGTAATCCCCTCTTTGTGGTTATCTTCATCTAGTTCTCGATGTTGATTTTCCCTTTGTTTGGATAAGTCGCTTGAATAAGCACTTATATCCTCAGCAAGTCTTTTGTGGATAATTCCCGTATGCTAGCAATTTTATCCCCAGCGGGTCCTTTCACCGTTTGTCAGTGATTGTGTTCCCCGGATCATTGATTTTTCATCATTGTACCCCGGCGAGTCTTCTTTCATTTACCCTCTTGTTGGTAATGTCTGTTGCTCCCTTTGATTGGTCATCTTTATATACCTAGTTTGGTATCCCGATGCCTCTCATTTCGGATTTTTATCCTATAAACAACCTACAACCCGGTTAAGGATAATCTTCCTCTCGAGGTCATTATTCACGTTTTGACGGCTATGAATAATATATCTCATTCGGCCTTCGGTCGAAGCCTTTCGTGTTTCCCCAGTAGAGTAAGATTCGTATTCCTTGTGGAATCGAATGTTCATCCTAAACAAGTCTGCTTTTATAGCTTTCTTTAGGGTGATGAGTGTTTTAGAACACAAACCAATTCACATTTTCGGATTTTTATCCTATAAACAACGTACAACCCGGTTCAGGATAATCTTCCTTGCGAGTATACTATCCACGTTCTGACGGTAATGGATATTATGTCTCTTTCGCTCTTGGGTCAATCTTTTGATTGTTTTCTCCGCAGAGTAAGATTCGTATTCCTTGTGGAATCGAATATCCATCCTATAAACAGGATTGTTGTTCTAGCTTTCTTCAGGGTGATGAGTGTCTTGGAACACAAACCAATTCACATTTCTGGATTTTGTCCTGTTGCATACCTACAACCCGGTTCAGGATAATCTTCCATGCGAGTATATTATCTACGTTTTGACGGCTATAAATAATATATCTCATGCACTCTTTTGTCGAATCCTTTGTTTGTTTCCCCAATTGAGTAAGATTTGCATTCTTTACAGAATCAAATGTCCATCCTATAAACAAGTTTGCTTTCGCTCTCTTCAGGATGATGAGTGTTTTGGAACACACACCAATTCACGCCTTGGTCGGTCACCTGTTACATACCTACAACCCGGTATCCTTGGTGTTCCTGCCTGTCTGCTCCCTATTATGACCTTGGTCCCCTGTGGAGTCAGATCTTCCTGAGTTTATGTACCTTTTTTCAGGTCTCTCTCAGATGTTTGGTTGATTGATATCTCTCACCCGTATACCGGTCTTAGATATTCATTCTTCCTGAGTTTGTTACTCACTAACCGGTAACATCTCATCCTTTGGTTTTCCCTGGAAAGTCTTTTCTAGATTTCCCCAGCGGATTTGTGTTCCTATTTGTGTTGCTGTATTGGTGTTCTCCCTAGTACACGCATTTCGCAAGTCAGCTTGAGTCGTTCCAATGGAAATGTTTTCCTTTGGAATTTCTTTCTCTCCCAGTTTGAGTCCTTTACTTCCCCAGTAAAGTCTCCGGTCTATTTTTGTTATCCCATAACTAAGAGTCGTGTCCTGCTCACGCATTCTTTTTTCTTATCCTCTATCGGAGTCCCCATAAGAGTCCTGTTTGAGTCTCTGTTCCTGGTGAGTGAATTACTCCGACGGATTATCTTTTCTTTTGTGTGAACCATTATCCCCACAGAGTTTGTGTCCTTTGCATGCATACATCTGCATCATGAGGTCCCTTATGGACCAAAATTTGTCTCATTACTGTTATTTAAGCCCATTCTACCGCGTCGAGATGACGACTTCTAAACTTCTCTTCTCCGGTTAGAATGACCTTAAATAGGGGGATCTGTAAGACCCCAATTTTGTCCCTAAGATCCCTCATGGCATCATATCATATCACATCATTGCCTCAAGGATCATTGTGCACATTTGCCTCCTTCCCTGTGGGTGGGCTATCTTTTGAGAGTGGTTCTTGATCACCAAACATGTTTTGCATTTGTATATCATTGCTTTTCATTTTTTTATTAACCAAAAGTACAAAAATATTGTCATCTAACCTTGTTACTTGCAGATGAAGCAATTAGGTCAAGCCAGTCACAGGCAAGTCATTGAGCCATAAATGGTGGCCATTCTGAAGAATTTGGGCACCATGATCGTTCATAAGAGTTCATATGAGTTGTGATATCATTTGGAATCAAGATCTCAAGTGGTAGAGGATTGAAATTCATCAGAACATGGCTCAGTCAATCAAAACCCTAGCAAAGTCAACTGTGGTCAACTGTGCATTTAATCAGGGATTTGAAGGTGTGAGATGGTTGGAGAGGTCTCATTCATGTCCATACAAGCCTCATATAACATGTCAAACATCATCATTGAAGAATTGGAGGTCAGACAAAAAGTTTGCAAAAATAGTAAGGACCTGTAATTTCAAACTGCCAAAAATGGAAAGGTCTTCTCCTCAAACTTTACATCATCAAGAAAGCTTCAAATCAAATTTTGACCAACATGAAAGTTGAAGATCTTGCTCTTGCCTTTCCAAAATGTCCAAGAACATCCATTTCTCATGTGTGGTTGGCAAGTTATGATCAAATCATTGTCAAGAAAAGTTGAACTTCAAGGAGGCATAACTTTTAAACCAAAAGGCCAATTCATGTGATTCTTTTCTGAGCAAATCTCTTTTGACATGCTCTATCATAATCCATCATCACATTTCATAAAAAAATCATCACATAAAAAGTCCATTTTTCAAGTGAATCAATTTGAATTTTGGTGGGAAAAAGTGATTTTGAAAATTATGCATCATTTTCATGCCAAACCAATTGCCATTGCTTCAAAATAGAATTTGTGACTTGCTGCAAGTGAAATTTTACTGTTCCATTGGTTACATTTGCATAAGGGAATTTTTGCCAAATTCCATTAACATGCTTAATTTCACTAATCCAATCCATTTTGCTTAATCATGTTTAGCTAGTGTGATTAACAGGTGGTATAAAGCACTAATCCTAACAGAATTCTGGAGGGACAATTCACAATTTCAGATCCAAACTCAAAATCTCTCAAATTCTCTCAACTTTGTTCTTGATTGTTCTTCATTTCTTTTGCTTGTTTCTCGATCTAATCATCATCTGCAGGCATAGTGGAAGATCTGTTGAAGCAAATCGTGGATAATTCTTGAGGAATTGCAGCTATTGAACCTTGAACCTTCACATGGCAGTTGGAGTTTTAAGGAGAATCGAGTTGTTTTGAGCTGAAGCCTTACTTCCATACATTCATCCAAGCAACATAGAAGATCTGTTTCACCTTTTCAGACCTTGATTCACACGGTTCCAACACTGCATCTTCAAAGAGGTTGGAACTCGATACTCTCAATTCTTGCAATTATCATGTGGCTTTTGTAGATCCTAGCATGTATAGCATTCTGCAATTTGAATCGTGCATTTTCATCGAATATTAAGGAAGTTATAATGATTTGAATGTTGATTGTTAGAACTTGTTTTGCTCGATTCATGTGATATAGTTAGAATTATTTGAAATCAATGTTGGATTAGTGCTGTGCATGATGAGATGAATCGATCCATATAATTTTTATGAATTTCTGTGAGAGTTGGATCTTGGTGATGAAGAACAGTATGAACGCGCATGAGTTTCTAGGTTTTTGTTTCCAGAAATTGCTTTGATCTTCATAAGCCCTTGCCTGCATGGTTTTTGTGTTTGTTTCCCATGTGACCAGTAGCATTGCGCCACCTCACTTAATGAAACGATGTGTTTCATTAAGTGGCGCACTCTTTTGAATAGCTCAGCGGTTCGATTCCGCTCCACAGCATCCACATATTTTCCTTTTTGCATTTTCTCACATTATGCTTATCATGTTAACATGCTTTCCATTCACTTTTTTTTTTATTTTCTTTCACATTAGAAAATCATAACTCTCTCAATAATAATCCAAATCACATGAGGTTTTTTATGCCATGATCCTTGTAATGTCCTTTATGTTTTGATGATTTTTAATAAATTTGTGCACGGCTGGAAAAAATAATTGCCTAGGGTTTGTTCTCACATGTCATTTCTTGCACATAGCTTGCCATTTATTTTATGAAATCATGATGGTTGATCCAAAACTCTTGAAATTTCACATGCATAATCTAGACTCATTCCTGGTCATTTTGGTATATGATTTGCTATTTTTGCATGTCTGGATTGTGAGATATGCTGTGATCATTGGAGGTGTGACAATGTATGTCACACCATTTCTTGTTCATGTTCTTGATTTTATTTGCCATGCCATTCATATGCCAATTGCTCTGGAGTTTTGCATGTTGATACTTATGGATGTTGAGAATGCTTGTGAATTTTCCTGGAATTTTTGAATGCATTTCCTATTTGTTTGATAATTTCTCCCCTGTTTGACCAAATGTGGACTTCTTGTGAGACATGATTTTATTTGATTTGTAAAATTCTGGTGGTTTATTGGATGTACTTGAAATTTGGCATGTGTGTTATAGACATCTTGAAGTTTGACATGGCTTTGCTTTGGTTCATTTATCTTATGTCACTTCTGTTTTATGCTTGCTTGAAGTTGATGTATGATTTGGTGCTTTGTATGAGCTTGTTTGAACATGCTTTGACTTAGGGATTTTAATTGACTTGCTTCCCTTTATCCAAATGCCATGATTTTTGGTGTGTTGCTCATTCAATGTGTTCTGATTAAGCATGATTTTTCTTGGAATTTATTGATCTATTTTGGTATTGATATGCTTGTGTTCATTCTGTTTACTCCAATGTGTTTCAATTTGCATAGTTTGACATGATTTGCTTATGAAATGGAATTGGTGCATAGTTTTAACATGAGACCAATTGGACGTTGTTCTTAATTGATTAATCTTGATTTTGGTTAATTTTCATGTTCTGTTTTAAATTTTTTCCTCATTTTTGACCCTAGGCTTTGGCCTAAGGGTTTACTTCTCATGTTTGAAGCTTTGTTTCAGGTTGCACATGCAAGTTACACAATTGATAATGCCTCATCTTGAGAGCATTTGATATTTGCTTTTGATTACTAATGTGTGTTTTGTAGGTTGAAGTTGATTCAATTTGGATTGATTTGTGGCTTATGCCTTTACCTATATTGGTCGTCTGTTGCATTAACTGTTGGTTGTTTGTCTGTATAGCATACTAATTTGTTTGATGTTTCCACAGGTACATTTAGTTGCTATAGTTCATTGTGTACTTGCTATTGCTTTGCTTGATAGCTTAAGCATTGAGGTAGAATCTCTTGTCTCCATGTAGTCTGGAAGACCTGGCTTGTTACTTAGCCAGGCACCTGTCTGAAGTCCTCCTTAAGAGGCAATGTTTGTGAATGTTTATCTTTGTCCCCAAGCAGGTAAAGTCCTTTTGATAAGGCAATTGGTAGACAAAAGAGATGTGTAATCCATCTCCTACCATTCTGTGTGTCACTCACCTTGCTCACACCACATGTGTTGATGCATAGTGAGTAAAAGCCCAAGATCTATCGAGTCATTAACTTGTGGAGAGAGTTCCAACTTTCTGAACTCCCACGCCTTCTGATATTCAATGCTCTCCCTGACCAGGGATAAGAGCAATGAGGCACACCCCTCATATCCTTTCATCTGCTTCACCTTAACTCTCAATGTTAAGGTTAAGAGCACCACTTACCCCATTCCAGTTGACTTTAACGTCTAACCCTTGTTTGAGCCTAATTGCTTGGTTATAGTGTGTGCTAAATGACTTTGTTTGATTGATTGCTTGGTTCATCTGTACATGTTTGCTTGCATACCTTTGTGCATTTATCATCATTAATTGCTCATTATTGCATGATCATCATTTCATATCTTTGTGATCCATCTTTGGTTTACCCATTGAGGACAACTGTAAGTCCATTCATTGGCCATTGTTCCTATGATTTGGAAGGGATAGAGTGTAAGACCATTTCATTTGGCCACTTATGTCCATTGCTTGTTTGTTTGTTGTATGTGAGGATGCACTTGTAAGACCATTTGGCATTTGTTATTCCTATGATCATCTGTTGGAGATTAGAGTAAGCCCAGATAGATTGGCATCTGATATCCAGGTTTTGTTTTGTTTTAGGAGGTTGGAATAAGTCCATTTATTGGCATCTGACATCCTTGTTTGTTTTAGGAGACTGGTGTAAATCCATCTATTGGTATCCGGTATCCACCTTTGTTGTGAGATTGGTATAAGTCCAGCAATTGGCTTCCGGTATCATTTGTTTTGCTTATTTGTTATTGTTCATTGCCTATTCCTAAGGACACACTTGAATCATCTTCTATATGATCTCAAGAGGTGAACCTTTCTGAGAAGTTTTACACTCCATCCTCCACACCCTCTTTTTCCTAAACCTTTTCACATGTTGCTTTCTAAACTTTGACTTGTTGTGCAAACATCTTCATGTCTTTTCAAATTAGAAACCTGGACCCTAAGTCCTTGACTTTTCAAGCTCCATTTCGTAACACTTCTTTGAATCAATCCTAATCATACTTTGACCATATTTTGTGAATACTCATAATCAATTAACTTCACTCATTCAAATGTTTTGTGGCTTTGTCCATTGTTAATATGTTTTCATACATTAGCCATAGGTTTCAATTACCATAGCGGTTGATGTAAATCTTACCTTATCCTTAGTGAGTTGATTGTAAGACTTCCGTACTGAAAACAGGGTTAACCCCTCTAGTACGTCGAAGCCGTCCTCGCATGGTGGATTGTTGATTCAGGTTGAGTTTCTCCCATTGGTAATGAAAAGCCTTAATGCTTGTGTTTTAAAACGAACTCACTAATGTTTGGAAATCTTTTAGCCGAACTACGGCATTTTGATCCTTACCTTTGATGGAAGGTACGTAGGCAACGGGTTCATCCGTTCAAACACAAAAACAATAAAAATTGTACATTCTTTTCTCATCTTCCCATTCATGTTTGCACAATATGTCATAAACAAATAAACATTTTTTATACAACAAGTGTGAAAAGGGCTCCCTAGGAGTACCTAGGACGTGATGGGTGCCTAACACCTTCCCATTGCGTAATTTACCCCTTACCCAGACTCTCTGATCTTTTCATTAGTTTTCTATGTGTAAAACTTCTTAGGCTTTTGTTCGCTTTTTAGCCAGTCCTTTGGATAAATAAAAGTGCGGTGGCGACTCGATTCCTTGTATACTTTGCTTATGGTTTAATCAATAAATCATATAGTGACGAATACACCGCTACACATCCCATTGGTCAGATCTTTTCAACTCTTAACTTTTAATTTTTTGCTTAGGATTAGTCTCTTCATCTCCACCCACTTCTTAAATTTCAAATCTCTCCCCCCTTTCAAAAAAAATTTTGCTTGTGATTTCTAAACTTAGACTTTATTGCAAACTAGAAACTTTGGCCTTATGCCATTGCATTTTTTAACTCTTTTTCTTAATCAAACTTGTAAATGAATTTAACCATATTGACTTAAAATTTCGAAAGACAAAAGGAACTAACACTCATTCAAACTCTTTTAGGCCTTTTGTGCCTCTTTTAAACTTAAATTTTTATTAAAAGCAATTCACTCACTTTGAAATTGACACCACAGACTACGAGGTTTTGATCCCTCATTTTTATGTTGGTACGTAGGCACAAGTCCGAAGGTCTTGTCAAACTCAAAAATATAATTAATTAATTCTTTTCTCATCCCCACACTCTATTTATTGCAGACATCTTTTATACCAAAAACACATACACACATAAGAAAGGGCTCCCTAGGAGTACCTAGGACACTTTGGGTGCTAACACCTTCCCTTTTTGTAACCAACCCCCTTACCTGTAATCTATGGCATTTTATTAGTTTTGATTTGAAAAATTCTTATCTTTGGGTTTCGTTCGTACTTTTCCCTTTTCCTTTGAAAACAATAAAAGCGCGGTGGTGACTCTGGTTTTATTGATGTTAAGTTTATCCATAACTTAATGGTCATGAATACCGCTACACTCACCAAACAAAATCCTATCCATAATTGAATGCAACGTTATATTAGTCTCATACGCAGGCAAAAGAAATTGAAGGGAGAGGAACCCTACCGAATTCACGCTCCGACACGGTGGCTCCAGGTAATGAACTCCTCTCCTCTTTCCTCCTTCTTTTTTATTCTCTTTCTGCTATGCATTTTCTGTGCTTGTCGATTTGTGGTTCTCCGTGAGAGAATTATGGTGAGGATTGAGATAATCACGAGTGGAGAATGAATATTTTGAATCATTTTTAGAAATTTGATCAATGAATGAGAATTTTTTTTGAAGGGTGAGTCGTGAGGGGTGAAGAAGGTGAAAATGGCGTTGAGCAATTATGAAAGGTGAAAGCCAAAAAATATCCCCTTGGTGAAAGTTATAGTGATTCTCTTATATCCTCTTTGATCCCCTCTTCTTATGTCTAAGTATGTTATAAGTTGGTTACCATTTTTTAGAGTTAGTTGTGAATTTGAATTTGAATTTGGTTAGAGGGTAGTTTAGTTAGTTGGAGGTGAGGAGAAAATCGGTTAGAGGTTTCTGTTAGAATATTTTTGAAGGGTGAAGTGAATTGAGAATTGATTTGGTGTGAATTGAATCACGAGTTATTAGGAAATGTAGGATTGTCATGTTTAAAAAAATTATGCAGGTTAGGTTTCATTGTGAATTTTATGCAGGTTGAATGGCTTTGTTTAGTTGTTTTATGCTATGTGCAGGTTTGAATGGATTTTTTTAGTTGTTTTATGCTATGTGCAGGTTGAATCATTTTATGTATGATGTAGGTTGAATCATTTTTCCCTATTATGCATTATGTAGGTGATTTACTTGGACTATGAATTGATGTTATACACTGATGAAGGGTTGGATATTGTGCTACTGCTAGAGTTATATAGGTGGATCATTTGTGATGTCAAGCCATGTCAATTTATTTGGAATATTTGTGAGCTGATATGGAATGTTATTGTGTATTAAGGAGTTGCTTGGACTTGGTGCTAATGAGCTATTGTGGTGAATCATAGGTCATAAGAAATACGCAACCAAAGTTATCTTAGACCATTTCATCATATGATCAGGCTGTGTATTTCGGATCTTCATCCTCCGACTAAGGAGTATATTGGGGCTCCCCCTCCTCAGATTGGGGATTGTATTTTGGAGCTTCGTCCTCAGACTGTAGTGAGTATTCAGATGTCTTCACCCTCACCCTAGGTGCCCCTTTACCCATGCAGGCTTCCTTCAAAAATGGCCTTTGAGTGGTTATCAGCTATTCTTCCTCATTGAACCTCTTCGAGTAAGGTTTCACTAGATCCTTCGGCGTAACCATGTTATGCTTCACCTCTATGGGCATCACGCTTTGTTGAAAAGGCTTCCCTTTCATTCTTATTTTTTTATTGATGACACCTCCATTGGGTGTGCCTCATGGGATTGTTTCCCTTGTAGGTCGGAGGGATATGAGATTTCCCCTTCGACACCTTCTTCACGTTGTGGCTTGCATCCCGACCTTAGGGTTGACTTCCTTCCATTTGGGGTGATTTTCCCCTTTCTGATTTACAAGCTTCACCCATTTCTCCTTAGGTTTACCCCCATTGTTTTAGGAAAACCTAGCAGTTTGACTCCCACCCCTTCCTCTTTTGAGGTCGAATATTCTTGTGCCCTCTAGATTTTTTTCCACTTCTTCATCGAAAATGGCACTGCAACATGGACAAAGCATAATCTTTAAATCTTTAAGCTTGAAATGCTCAAGAAATCAATAAAACCCTCTTTAGACTGGGGGTATGCTGCTTGTACGTCAAAATCGGCGATACAGGAGATTTGTTCTCCTTTGTGAACTTCCATGTTGGAGCCCTTAGCAGGTTCAACCACCAATGTAGTAAGCATCTTCTATTTGCATGGGATCTTAATCCTCTTTTATTAAAGATTTTAGCTTTTTTCCAAATTGTAACCTTCCATCTTTCAGAGCTTTTTGGACTAAATTCCTAAAAAGCACACATTGAGAAGTTTTATGACCTAAAAAATTGTGGTACTTACAAAAACCTTTTTTTCTTTCTTTGTTCTAAAGAAGGAGTTGTAAGGCTAAGAGGCACAATAATCTATCCATCTGCGACCAACAAATCAAATATTTTGTTGCATTTAGTAATATCGAAAGTATAAGTCCTAGTGGCTAACTTCTCATTCTTGCCGGTCTCAACAGGGTTTTTCCCATTCAATGGTTTTAGCAATTTACACACATAAGAGGGTCATAGCTTAAGTTCAACCACGTTGACCCCGCCCTCTTCAAAACAATCATTGCCTACATCAGATATGTAGTCATCTACTTCTATATAAGATACTTTTTCCTTTTTATTGTATTTATTTGTTCTTTCAGATTTCAAGTGTTCGTCCTGCGAATCCTATCTGCCAGTTGTGCCATGTCCCTAAGATATTGGGTGTCACATCTTTAAAAATACGATTCCTCACAATGGTCGCGGAAATATATTTTGAACAGAGTCGACACCGAAATTTATTTATTTCGATGAAGGAATAGGAAAATATCGATAAAACCTTTGAAAATAGAATTTTGGTCGTCGCAACCATATTCGGGTTTGGGAGTCGATTACGCAATGGGAAGGTATTAGCGCCCCTCGCATCCATTGTACTCAATAGGAACCTTTTAGTTAATTGTTTCCTTCGAGTGAATAAAAGATTGAAAGGAGAAAAAGTATGGGAACCTCAAAAGGGGAAAAAGGGAGGTTTTTTATTAATGTGCTCGCCAAGATCTCGCAATATCGTGCCTACGTATCCTTATGGTGCAATAAGGAAATCAGAGCATTCGTAGTTCAGGGAACTATGATTTGTTTGTTGGTTAGTTTTAACGAGTGAGCACTTGGATCACGTTCGAATGGCTAAGCGTGGGCTTGCATGCTCGCAGTGGAGACTTAAGCGCTAGTTTGTATATGCGTTAGAAAGGATTAGGCATCTCTCATTTGAAATGATTCCAATAGATTAACGGTATGTTAAATTGAACATTTAGCTAGATTGCATTCTAACGGTAAAACCTGGCTTGCTTACTCGCGGTGAAGGCTTAAATGCAAGTTCATACGCGTTAGAAAGGATTAGGCAAATGTTCACTTACGAAAAGCTTTCAATCGTACGGGGGCGAGAAAGGACATGTTTGGTTAATTAAAGGTTTGTTGAGTATTTTCTAAAGGTGAATGACGAATATTTGGTAAGAACAAGAAATGAGCCTTGGAATTAGTTATTCAAGATATTGTCGGAATGCTAGACTTCAACAAAATCTTTTTCATTTAATTAATTATGAAAATTTCTTGATGGATGATGAACTTTCAAAAGATTGTTCAAAGGTTCCACCGGAATGCTATATTTCAATGGCCCCTACTTTCATCAAAGTGTTTGAATTAAGTGTTTTTTTAAAACGAAAGAATGAATGAAAAGCAATCCAAGATGTGTGCCTCAAGAGCAATCACTCAAATATTCAAGGAATGTGAGACTCCAAGAACCAATTTCTTTTATTATTGTTTAGAAAAAGATTTTAGAATTAAACGGAAAAAGGGTTTGAATCGTGTTTGGAATGCATTAATCGGACTTTAAATGATTTACTTGGTATTAGACCAAGATTTAGTTTATTTTATAATAAAGTATAATGACTTATTCACTTAATACTTAATTAATCAAATACTATGATAAAATAAAAAAACACATAAAAGGATCAAATTCATGTTGAAACAAAACACATACAAAAATATTCATTCTACCATTTAATTTATCATCTAAACATGACATATCAAAATAAAATAAAAATAAATAAATAAGATTTAAAAACTGACTCGGGTGTGTGGAAGGTATAAATGGATGGAGTCCAAATAGAGGAGGCCATAAGGCCCAAGATATTACACCCTAGTGATGTTAGGGCATCCAAAAGGACAATTGTCTAATGACATGTGACTGTTGGCCTTCCCCAAGTGGCAGAAATCGCATGACATCTGGGGAATACCCAATTGGATTCAACACTCATTATGTCAATTAACACTATTACAACTACCTCATATTCAATCATTAATAAAATAGAAGTGCATTTACATGGTCATTAACACCAATATGTTGGTGTAAGCCCTAGAGGTCAATACTTTTGGTACTTGTATTGAATTATTTATTAATAATAAAAATATTTTCTTTATTATGTTTGTTTAATAAAGTCCCTAGAATAGCTAGTCCATTTAATGTATCAAGTGTGACTTAATCATGATATCCCATTAAACATAAGGACATTATTCTTAAAGTATTTGTAGTCGAACTTTATTGTAAAGTGGGATAACATTAAAGAATTAAGACTATTATGTATATAGACTGATGATCACATCTCATGGATCATGGATAAGGAGTTATCAAGTCTTAAACATAGGTATGAGTATTAAGAGTAATATTTATACTGGATTGACCCGGTATGAGAATAATATATAGAATTTTATGCAAAGCGTCATAAGTTATTCTCATGGTGATAATGGTGTATACCACCCTTCGACCTGAAACCACTATGGACCCTACATGTAGAGTCGAGTGCCTTATTGTTGATCAAACATTATCCGTAACTGGATGACCATAAAGACAATTGATGGGTACTCCATGAAGCATGCTAAGGGACATGAGTGACCTAGATGGAATTTTCCCATCCTGCCTAATAGGATAAATGTCTACGGGCCCAATATTGAACTGGACAAGGATGACACGGTCTATGCCTTGTGTTCAATATAGACATAAGGGAAAAAGGGTAATTATACACATAAGTATTATCACAAAAGGATTTGTCAGATCACATGACATTTTCGTGTCTTGGGTAGCAGCGATGTGTTGCTAGATACCACTCACTGTTTATCATGTTAAATACGTGATTTAATATAATTGCTAATGTCGCGAAAACCTACAGGGTCACACACAAAAGGACAAATTAATGAGAGATAGAGTAACTAAGGAACACCGTAAGGTACGGTGCACTTAAGTGAATTGTAGAACATCGTAAGGTACGGTGTACCTAAGTAGAATACGAAATATTGTAAGGTACCACATGTTTAAGTGATTTTAGCATATCATAAGATATGGGCCACATACACTTAAGTGGGATTTTTAGCTTGCAACCCACTCAAGTGGTTCTATAAATAGAACCATTGTGCAGAAGCATTTGCGCAGTTGTAATTTCATTTCTCTCTCTCTCTCTCTCACTCAAAGACTTAATTCGTAGCAGCTAGCACTAAGATTGAAGGAATCTGTTCGTGTGGAATGACTAGAGGCGTTGTCACCATTCAACGTTCTTGATCGCTCCGTTGATTTGCATCGAAGGTATCAATCACCATAAGAGGTAACAATTTTATCACTAATCATACCCATCCGTAAGGATCACTAAAGGAGAAATTTTAAATTCCACTGCGTTTTGGATCACTCTTTTTCGTTAGTGGCATCAGAGCCACTTACGAAACAATGCATCTGATAGCTGTCTATTTTCTGTATTTTCTGTATTAATACGATTAAAAGATAGAATGAATCAAATAATAAACAAGTAATTAAATTTGGCATCATGTGTGTACGATTTGGATGATTGATGTTAACTATGCTTTGGAATCCGATGTTAGTATGGTGAAGCAGCGATACATCGATCGTCTATAGGTTACACAATTGAGATCGATCAAGTTATATATATGATATAAGTAATCCTGATGCAAAATACGGTATATATGATATACTGTTTATGTTTCGTTTATTCAAACACTTAATGGTTATTTTCCTTTGAGCGATCAATGGTCATTTGCTTCTTGATCTGACATTAGTATGGTGAAGCAGTGACGTGTTGATCAATCATACTGAATTAACAATCGAGGTGTGTTTGATGGTCTGAAGTTGGTGCATTAGGGTTCATGACGGTACAAGGGTTGTGTTGTCAATGAGTTATACGATTAGGTTTGTGACTGCGCAAGAGTTTTGTTTTAAAGTATTAAGTGTTGATATGAAAATCAACGTCGATTTCAAATGAATTGTTCATTAAAATTTTGCATCGGGGCACTACCCCTAACAAGAAAGGTTAACTCAGCGGAACCCCCGGCTAACTCTGCGTAGTGTGATCGGTCGCCGAAATTTAATTTGGTTTATTTAATTAACAGAATTTAAATTAACAATAATAATGTGTTTATTATTATTGTCTTGTGGTGATCGATTATGGCCTTAGTTTTCCTTTATTTTGTTTTGAGATTTTAAAATACGACATGCGTGTCGTGCCTCTCTTTTAATCTCTTAATGTAACTTCTTTTCTCATCTCACTCCCTCATATGTAAAACGAGTTTCTTTTATGTAATGTAATGTTATGAAGAAAGAGAAGAATACAATATCAAAGGAGGACAACCTTGAAGATCTTGCTTGGAGAAGCTTAGATTGTTATTAGGTTAGCTTAGGTTCTCTCATTGGCTTGGGAGAATAATTGCGCTAGGGGCCATAACGGTTTCATTTTATATGTATGTTGATGCATATGAATGTATGTTGATGCATGTGAGAGACGATTTATATGATAAATAAGCCGGTGAGATCAGAATAATTGCAAATTCCCTCAAATTAAATATTAAGTTTATGCTTTCCAAGTTTTAGCACTCATCAAGACTAGTATCGAATAATGTAGGTTTCGCCTACGCGAGATGCATATTCTATATTAGTAAGGTGTGATGGGATAATTGTAATATCCAATTTCTAAAACAATGCTTCAAACTTAACTAAACAAATTATAATAAGATTATATATGTTTAGAAGCAAGAGTTGGAAATGATCCATGTGATGGATTGGAATAAGGAGTTATTCACCCACCTAAAATATTCTAGAGTTCTATTAGATACAATTGGAGGAGTTCCTACCTAAATAACCTAGTTTTGGGTAATCCGCCTACGTGGACTTAAAACAAAGTGAAATGTGGATCTCGACCCACTAGAAAATCTTCCAACACGATTTTTCGAATCAAATGCTGAGGGTCATTTGTTTTGAGTAAAATAGTGGGAGCATATTTAATTAAAGGCCTAATTAAATATGTTATTGATACTTATATTTTTATTATTTTCATGTAGATTACCATGATAACAAATATCTCTAACAATATTTTGTGATCAATCCTTGATAAGGAAAATTTGTCTGGGACAAATTTTCTAGATTGGCACTGAAATCTGAGGATTGTCCTCAAACATGATAGAAAGCTATGTCTTTGAGAAACATGTTCCTGAAGAGGAACCTCCTAGTTCTGCGCCTAAGGCAGAAATAGATGCTTATAAGAAGCATGTCGATGATGCCAATGCAACTGCTTGCCTCATGCTAGCTACCATTAACTCAGAGTTGCAAAAGCAACATGAGAACATAGCAGCGTTAGATATGATCGAACACTTAAAGATGCTCTATCAAGAGAAGGCAAGGCATGAAAAGTTTGAAGTTTCAAAAGCCCTTTTTCAAGGCAAGTTAGCTGAGGGAGCCCCTGTAGGTCCCCATGTGCTCAAAATGATTGGGTATGTGGAGAACCTTGAAAGGTTGGGTTTTCCCCTCGGAAAGGAACTTGCAACAGATTTGATCTTGCAATCGCTGCCAAATAGATTCAGTCAATTTGTCCTTAATTTCAATATGAATGATATGGACAAATCTCTATCTTAACTACTAGCCATGTTAAGAACTGCTGAGCAAAATCTGAAGTCAAAAGTGAAGTCCATTCTGATGATCGGAAATGGAAAGAGACAAAACAAAAGACCTACCAAGTAGGGTGATAAAGGGAAAGGCAAGGAAGTTTCCAAACCCAAACCCACTGCTCCTGCTTTGAAGCCTAGTGGAGGCATAGCAAAGGAAGGCACCTGCTTCCATTGCGGTAAGACCGGACACTAGAAGAGAAATTGCCTAAAGTACCTGGAAGATAAGAAGAATGAAGTAGAGACTTCAACTTCGGGTATTTTTGTTATTCAAATTAATTTATCTACTTCTGAATCATGGGTATTAGATACTAGATGCGGTTCTCACATTTGTACCAATGTGCAGGGGCTAAAAAGGAGTAGAGATTTGGCAAAAGGTGAAGTTGACCTACGAGTTGGCAATGGAGCAAAGGTTGTTGCTTTAGCCGTAGGAACTTATGTATTGACTTTACCTAGTGGTTTAATGATTGAGTTAGAGAACTGTTATTATGTACCTACAATTAGCAGGAATATTATTTTCGTTTCTTGTTTGGACAAGTTTGGTTTTTCATTTATAATAAAGAACAATTGTTGCTCCATTTATTTGAATGATATATTCTATGCTACTGCACAAATGAACAATGGACTATATGTCCTTCATCTTGAAATGCCTATTTATAATATTAATACTTAAAAGGATGAAACCTAATTAGTTAAATCAAACTTACCTTTGGCATTGTCGATTAGGCCACATAAATGAGAAACGCATTTCCAAACTCCATAAAGATGGACTCTTGGACTCTTTTGATTATGAATCATATGAGACATGCAAATCTTGTTTAATTGGAAAGATGACAAAGTCTCCATTCACAGGAAAAGGTGAAAGAGCTAATGATCTTTTGGCCCTCATACATACTGATGTATGTGGATCATTGGACATGTCAGCCAGAGGAGGTTTTCAGTACTTCATCACATTTACTGATGATTTCAGTAGATATGATTATGTGTATTTAGTGAAACACAAATCAGAGTCCTTTGAAAAGTTCAAGGAATTCAAGAATGAAGTACAAAACCAAATAGGTAAGAATATTAAAACTCTTTAATCAAATCGAGGTGGTGAGTATTTAAGCCTAGAGTTTGATAACCATCTGAAAGAGTGTGGGATTTTATCCCAACTTACTCCTCCTGGAACACCCCAATGGAACGGTATATCTGAGAGAAGAAATCAAACCTTGATATACATGGTCTGATCCATGATGAGTCACATCGATCTTCCAAACTCCTTTTGGGGACATGCACTATTGACAACAGCTTACACACTTAACCTTGTTCCATCCAAAAAGGTTGAGAAGACACCATATGAGATATGGAGTGGTAAGAAACCACATATGTCTTACATGAAGATTTGGGTTGCGAAGTTTATGTGAAACGACAAATTTCAACTAAGCTTGAGCCCAAATATGACAAATGCTTATTTATGGGGTATCCTAAAGAAACAAGAGGGTATTACTTCTATAATCCTTCTGAGGGAAAAGTGTTTGTCGCTCGAATTGGAGTTTTCCTAGAAAAAGATTTTATTTCCAAAGGAATCAGTGGGAGGAAAGTAGAGCTTGAAGAAATTCAAGAATTACAAAGCATTGATACACCTATGGAGGAATTAGAGCAGGAAACACAAGTAGTTGTGGAAGAACAGCCTGCTCAAGTAGAACAAGACCAACGTAGGTGAAGCAGGATACGTCACCTACCTGAGAGATATGGATATCTCATAAATGATCAAGGTGATGTATTACTCATGGATCAAGATGATCCTGTAACCTACCAAGACGCCATAACTGGTCCCGAGTCTGAGAAGTGGCTAGAAGCCATGAAATCTGAAATGGATTCCATGTACACAAACCAGGTTTGGACCTTGGTAGAGCCTCCTATAGGAGTTAACCCTAAAGGATGCAAGTGGGTCTTCAAAAAGAAGATTGACATGGATGGTAAGGTACATACCTATAAGGCAAGACTGGTTGCAAAAGGATATAAACAAATTCATGGGGTTGACTATGATGAAACCTTTTCACCAGTTGCAATGCTTAAATCTGTTTGGATTTTACTTGCTATCGCAGCATATCATGATTATGAAATATGGAAGATGGATGTCAAAATTGCTTTCCTTAATGGGAATCTTCTTGAGGATATGTACATGACACAGTCTAAAGGATTTGACATACCAGAAGAATCCCAAAAGATATGTAACTTACAAAGATCAATCTATGGATTGAAGCAAGCTTCTAGAAGCTGGAATCTTCATTTTGATGAAACAGTAAAACAATATGGATTCATCAAGAATGAAGATGAGCCTTGTGTCTACAAGAAGGTTAGTAGAAGCATGATCGTCTTCCTGGTATTATATGTAGATGACATATTACTCATTGGAAACGATGTCCCTACCCTACAACAAGTAAAGTCTTGGTCGGGGAAATGCTTTTCTATGAAGGACATGGGTGAAGCAGCCTATATATTAGGAATCAGGATCTATAGAGATAGATCAAAAAAACTGCTTGGCCTAAGTCAGAGTACATACATAGACAAAGTATTGAGACGCTTAAGTATGCATGATTCCAAGAAAGGATTCATACCTATGCAACATGGCATGTGTCTATCAAAAACACAATCCCCTTCAACTAAGGAAGAAAGGGATCGTGTGAATAAGATTACATATGCATCTACAATAGGATTTATCATGTATGTCATGTTATGTACTCGACCAGATGTCTCGTATGGTTTAAGTGCAACGAGTAGGTACCAATCTGATCCCGATAATGCTCATTGGGTAGCTGTCAAGAATATCCTTAAGTATTTGAGAAGGACTAAGGACTCATTGTTGATATATGGAGGTGAGGAAGAGATTATTGTAATTGGATACACCGATGCTAGTTTCCAGACAGATAAGGATGACTTTAGATCACAATTTGGTTATGCGTTTTGCTTAAACGGTGGCGATGTGAGCTGGAAAAGTTCAAAGCAAGATACGGTTGTTGATTCTACAACCGAGGTCGAGCATATTGCTACCTCATGTGCAGCAAAGGAAGTTGTTTGGATCAAAAAGTTCATTAGTGAACTTGGCATAGTTCATAGCAGTGTGGATCCCATTGGTCTCTATTGTGATAACAATGGTGCTATCGCACATGCTAAGGAGCCTAGATCTCACCAACGATCCAAACACATACTTAGGAGTTATCACCTCATTCAAGAGATAATAGATAGGGAAGATGTGAAAATATGTAGAGTACCTACACTTGACAATATTGCTGACCCACTGACAAAGCCTCTTGCGCAGCAGAAGCATGATGTCCATCCTAGATCTATTGGCATTAGGGGTATGCCTGATTGGCTCTAGTGATAGTGGGAGATTGTTTGTGTAATCCCTAGAGGTCAATACTTTTGGTACTTGTATCGAATTATTTATTAATAATAAAAGGCTTTTTCTTTATTATGTTTGTTTAATAAAGTCCCTAGAATAGCTAGTCCGTTTAATGTATCAAGTGTGACTTAATCATGAGATCCCATTAAACATAAGGACACCATTCTTAAAGTATCTGTAGTCGAGCTTTATTGTAAAGTGGGATAACATTAAATCATTAAAACTATTATGTATATAGACTGATGATCACATCTCATGGATCATGGATAAAGAGTTATCAAGTCTTAAACATAGGTATGAATATTTAGAGTAATATGTATACTGGATTAACTCGCTATGAGAATACTATATAGAATGTTATGCAAAGTGTCATAAGTTATTCTCATGGTGATAATGGTGTATACCACCCTTCGACCTGAAACCACTATGGACCCTAGATGTAGAGTCGAGTGCCTTATTGTTGATCAAATATTGTCCGTAACTCGATGACCATAAAGACAGTTGATGGATACTCCACGAAGCATGCTAAGGGATATGAGTGACCTAGATGGAATTTTCCCATCCTGCGTAATAGGACAAATGTCTACGGGCCCAATATTGAACTGGACAAGGATGATATATGCCTTGTGTTCAATATAGACATAAGGGCAAAAGGGTAATTATTCACATAAGTGATTTGTCAGATCACATGACATTTTTGTGTCTTGGGTAGCAGTGATGTGTTGCTAGATACCGCTCACTCTTTATCATGTTAAATACGTGATTTAATATAATTGCTAATGTCACGAAAACCTATAGGGTCACACACAAAAGGACGGATTGATGAGAGATAGAGTAACTAAGGAACACCGTAAGGTATGGTGCACTTAAGTGAATTGTAAAACATCGTAAGGGACGGTGTACTTAAGTAGAATACGAAATATGGTAAGGTACCACACGCTTAAGTGATTTTGGCATATCACAAGATATGGGCCACATACACTTAAGTGGGCTTTTTAGCTTACAGCCCACACAAGTGGTTCTATAAATAGAACCCTTGTGCATAAGCATTTGTATAGTTGTAATTTCATTTCTCTCTCTATCTCACTCAAAGACTTCATTCATAGTAGCTAGCACTGAGATTGAAGGAATCCGTTCGTGTGGACTGAGTAGAGGCGTTGTCACCATTCAACGTTCGTGATCGCTCCGTAGATCTACATCAAAGGTTTCAATCGCCACAAGAGGTAACAATTATATCACTGATCATGCCCATTCATAGGGATCACTAAATGAGAAATTTTAAATTCCGCTGCATTTTGGATCGCTCTTCTCCTTCATAATAAACCCACAGAAACGAACAAAAATCTCACTCCATTCTCTCTCATTCGGCCTTCCTCTTTCTCAAAGATTTTGATGTGCTCATGAATTCTCACACCAGAACAAACAATAAGGCAATGAAAACAAACAAACATCTTACCCACATCTCCTATTTTGGATAGAACAAGTTTGCAAGCAAATCAAATCAAGAACCAAAAGTAATTAAAAAACCTAGCTCTGAAATATGTTTCCCTTGGCCGAATCAAGATGAGTTACAATAATAACACAAAGGACTATGGTTCACAACATGCTCGAAATAATAGAGAAATCATGAAAAAGAGGCATAAGTTTACCAAATCAGAGAGTCGAAATGCCCAGAATCCGACGATATTGCTTAAGTTTTTCTGGCGAGGATTCCGGCCATAGATGAGCTTTCAGATGAGGTGTGATTTCCCCTTTTTGATTTTCTTTTTCCATTCTTTCTCGTCTACTCCTTCTTAAATTCTTTCTGTTTTCTTGATGTTTGTTGCGAGTGTGTTGAGGCCTAAGCTCTCTTAGCTTAGAGTTTCGATCTGAAACTTTGAGCAAGTTTTGATTTTTTAGAGCTCTTGTGAATTGTATATTGGTGGGTTTTCAGCAGAGTAACCTTAGGGATCCCATTTTCAATGATTGAAGCAGCTCTATTTATAGAGTACCATATAATATCCCTCAAATTGTGACTGAATCATGAGCTGGCATATCTGATAGGGATCATTCTGTTAGGGAGAAAATTCCTCTTGGATTTTGTGGGGACCGAATCTGTGAATTTGTTAGGAGATAAATTATTTTTTTCTGTAGTGAGTGAGTTTTTTGACGTTTTTTTTTGTGGTCCCATGAATTTTGAGTATATCTGGTACAATCTCTCTTTTACTACAATTACTTTTTATATGACCATGGATTAACTCCCCTCATCATAATAATTCAGTATTCTTTCCTTGCATTTATGAAAAAATCTCGTCTGCTTGGTGAGCAAGTCATGGAGGTTCCTAAGAAGGAAAAGCATCCCGGATTTGCATGGATATGGCCTATTATTACATATCAACTTGTGTTCCTTTAAGGTGGCATGCATACAAGGTATATTTTCACGATTTGGAGCCACCCTGTTATTTGAGTTCAAAATATTCCTTAGAATTGTCCCCCTTCTTGTAATGACATTGAATCTCATGACAACTGTAGCGGGAAATTCATGATCATCAAGCTATTGACAAGCTAGAGATCAAATAACAAGAGTCGCCACCGCGTTTTTATTTTTTCCAAGGGAAAAGGGAAAAAAGTATGAACAAAACCCAAAAAGTAAGAGGTTTTCAAATCAAAACTAATAAAATGTCAGATATTACAGGTAAGGGGGTTGGTTACACGGAGGGAAGGTGTTAGCACCCAAAGTGTCCTAGGTACTCCTAGGGAGCCCTTTTGTGTGCATATGTACTTGGTATAAAGTGATGTTTACAAACAAATAGAATGGGGGGATGAGAAAAGAATTCATTAATTATATTTTTTTGTTTGACAAGACCTTCGGTCTTGTGCCTACGTACCAACATAGAAATGATGGATCAAAACCTCGTAGTTCGTGATACAAATTTCAAAATGGATGCATTGTTTTTAACAAAAATTAAGTTTGAAAGGCACAAAGGCCTAAAAATGGTTTGAATGAGTTAGTTCTTTTTGTCTTTTTTGAAAGTTTAAGTCAAGTGTAGTTAAGTTTATTTACAAGTTTGATTTAAGAAAATAAGTTTGAAAATGCAATGGCATAAGGCCTAAGTTTCTATCTTTTTGCAAAAGTGGTCAAAGTTTAGAACCAAAAGTAGTTCACACAAAGAAGATTTTGAAATATGGAGGGAGAGATTTTGAAATTAAAGAAACGGGGAGAAGATGAAGAGACTATCCTATGTACAAAATTAAAAGTTTAGAGTTGAAAAGATCTGACCAAATGGGTAGCAATCCAATAGACAAGAGTGTCAATAGAAACCCAAAATTCCCTTGGACTTTTTAGAATCAAGCAACACACAAATGTACAATTATATTATCTTGAAGAACAAGGTATCAAATAAAGATGGCCACATTCAAGCTTATCCATTCCATGATCTTTTTCAAAATAGCCCATGTAATAGATGAATTCCACAAGTCATAGGTTCATAATAACAACTTTACAATGATCATGTTGCAGATGAACTTAGAGATGTGTTCAAAGATGTATCCAATGAATTTCAAATTGCAAGAACTTGGTTCTCAATAAATTCTCATTGGCCAAGTCCTTTAGCTTAGGAAGGTTGCCTAGATTCTAAGTCCATGTGTCCAAGATCAAGCCAACAGTCCACACAAAAGTCTTTTAGGATTTTTGTTGTTATTATGTACATTAATGGTCAAAGACCATACAAACCAGCAAAGTATACACAAACAAAACATATCACACAATATGGTCCAAGTGGACAAAGTGAAAAGTGTACTAACATAAACAATTAGAATCATATGAACAATGGCAAATGAAATAGAGTGCTAAAAGTAAATGGCATTAAAGTAAAGACTTGAAATTAAAAGTTAGTAGTTAATAGGTTAGAAGTTAGTATTGTTTTGCTTTTAATTTTCATCTTAAGACATTCTTTGGAGAATACTCAACCCACTTATCACAAGTATGAATCCTTGAGCCAAAGCATCTTCCAAAGTAAAGAAAGAAGGCTAAGTTTCCATACAATACCATGAAAGAAGGGAGACTTACAATCTCACTAACTAGAATGCTTATGCCTTTTATGTCACAAATTTAGCGCTATGTTAAAAATCGTAATTGGACTTATGTAGAAGTCATAACTATTTGAGGCCGGGCAATAGAATTTTGGCGTTAATGCATGTTAGAGACATAGTATAATGGACTATACTCATGAAACATACCACACACAAAAAGAATATGCAAAAGGTGTGGTCTAATCTCATCCATACTCATGTCAATTTTTCAATCAACTAGAATTAGGACTTTGAGATATCATAGGCCAAATGTGATTAATGCATAAAGAATGGGAACAAGATGAAAAGGGAGGGGAATGGATCAAAACACAAATTGGTCAAAGGATGACTTCTACC
Organism: Lathyrus oleraceus; assembly: GCF_024323335.1. Taxonomy (NCBI): domain Eukaryota; kingdom Viridiplantae; phylum Streptophyta; class Magnoliopsida; order Fabales; family Fabaceae; genus Lathyrus; species Lathyrus oleraceus. The sequence continues at coordinate 72,006,347 of NC_066580.1, read as the reverse complement.
AAATTAATATCATTCATTCATTTTGGGAGATGGAATGTATGTTCCATCAATCCCCTAAATCCAATGATATTAATTTGACAAAGTCAAATCAACCTTGACCAAGGCCCAACAACAAGAGTCAAACATAAACAAGCCATACAAATTGGTGGAAGTTGACTTTCAAATTAGGGTTTAGACAAAATGACCTATAATGTTTCAACATAGAAAATGATTTTCCAAGCAAAACTAGATCTAGGTATCAACATGAAAGTTGTTTGGAATGTCATTTAGAGTATGTTTTCTCTTGGAATCATTTTCATATGGTGAAAATTGTAGGAGATAGGGTCTAGGGAGACCCTGTTTTGATCAGATGAATCTATCTAGCCAACCACCATCAACCAACTTGCTAACTTCCAATTCTCTTGACTTTCTTGTCTCATGGTAGATCATATATGCATAATATGGTGAATTTTGAAGTGTTTCTTGAGAAATTTGATCAATTGGTGAGATAGCTTGTTGGAGAAGTTACTCAAGATACCCAGTCAAACTAGGGTTCCCAAGGCAAATCACCCTCAAACTCTTGAAGAAAACTTGATCAATATAATATGTAGAGAACATTGGGACTCATATATGATGCTCATAACTACTCTTGGATCAATTCTTGGTTGTGCTTTTTGTTCCTGAGGGTCTCAAACCCTAGATGTGAATTTGATGAATCAATGGAATCATGCCCTTCCTACAAAAGAGTTAGACAAATGCAAAGACATATTTTTGGTATTTTGTTTAGTGAAATGATAAACTACAAGTATGATACAATCACAGAGTGCTTGGTGATCTCTCCCAAAAGAAACCCAACTAAAGAGGGGTAAGGAGGAGGCCAAGGTATGATCCCAATGCTAATACTTATGATGAAATTCCATGAGGGATATTAGGGTCAAAATTGGGGTCTTACAGCTGCCCCTATTTAAGGACATTCTAACTGAGGAGGTGAAGGTTAAAATCTTCGGCTCGACTCAGTAGAATGGGCTTAAATACCTACATAGAGAAACAAATTTTGGTCCCTAAGACACCTCGTGATGCAAATGATATGAATGTAAAAGTTAATGTTCTGTGGGGAAATATTGCCACAAAGGAAAAAAAAGGAATCAGAAAGACCGAAAATCCGCAGGAGCACAATGCATTCCATAAGGAAAAACTCACTGAGGAGACCGAGACTCTGGGGATAAAAGGATTTACGCGTAGGCCAGGCTACATCTTACAACTACTGAGGGACTAGAGGGATTCCATACAAAATGGAAAGACTCAGCCGGGGAAAAAATAACATCTGCAGGGAACATGAGTAAGTCAGGATGAAACTTGAATCAGGCAGGGAAAAGCGATTTCACTAAGGAAAAACGCACACTCAACTCAATTGGGGAAGCAATAAACTTCAACGCAGGAGGAACAAAAATCTATTATCTACTACCTGTTACTGGGTAAGGAGATGATAAATATCGAACAGAGAGAACATCCGTCATCGGTTAGGATGAACATATCAAGGATGACTCGCTGAGGATTCCGGGAGAGGAAATTCATTACCTGTTACTGGGTAAGAATAGACTTGCTGGGAGAACTGCAGAAAAATAGGATTTACAACTACCAGTTACTGGGCAGAAGACCAAGGGTGAGAGTATCCGTCATTGGTTAGGATGAACATATCAAGGATACACTCAACAGGGAAGAAAATCCATCACCGATTAAGATGAACATATCAAGGATAGGCTTGCCTGGAAATGTCAAGGAGGATACCCGTCATCGGTTAGGATGAACATATCAAGGATATACCAACTGAACAAATGGTAGGAATTACATCTATCGAAAGCTGGATAGAAAACCGTCAGAGAGAAAATTTGCCACTGGTTAGGATGAACATATCAAGGATAGACTCTGCGAGGAGGAGAAAGTAGGATTTACAACTACCGGTTACTGGGTAGAAAACCAATCAAAGAGAAAATCTATCACCAGTTAAGATGAACATATCAAGGATAGACTCTGAAAAGGGGATAAAGTGGGATTTACAACTACCGGTTACTGGGTAGAAAACTACAAGGAGAAGAAAACTCGTCATCGATTAAGATGAACATATCAAGGATTAACTCTCTGAGGAACAAAATAGGGATTACAACTACCTTTTTACGGGTAGAATACCAAAAATGAGAATATCTGTCACTGGTTAAAGTGAACATATCAAGGATAGGCTCATGCAGGGGAAAGAAAGATATCCGTCACCGATTAGGATAAACATATCAAGGATATACTTCCTGGGGAATAGATCCACTAGGGACTCTATTGAGGAGAAAAATAAGGGTACTTTTTTCGGGTATTGGGCAAGAAGTAACAAACTGCAAACTAAGAAGAATATTACCAGTTACTGGGTAATAGACTCTTAGGGGACCAAAGTATCTATCTAGGTAAGACCTAAAAAGAAAACGGTCAATCAAGACTCAACCCAATGAGGACATAACTCAAGGGGAGTGATTCCCTCCAGTAAATCCACTAGAGAGAAAACTGAAATAACAACAATCCACGAGGAAATAAACTCAGTGGGGAGACGGAGAAAGGTTAAAGTCTTTCTGCTTACGGGGCTGACACTCTACAATTGAAGGAGGATCGACACCAAATTTGGTATGGGGATAGAATACCGCCATAACAGAGAATAAGAATCTAAAACAAATCAAATATGAAGATGCAGGATATGAAAATTATGAAATTATATGAATGTATGTGTATATGTATATATGATGATTATGCTGACAAAACGATGACAAAGGATACAAAGGTGTCGCAAAGAATCTGAACCACCGGTACAATCCTTGGTCAATCCACAAAATATGGAGACAATCTGCTAGAGAACAGATAGATCAACATCCCAGAGGTTCAAACCTAACTGGGGCAGGAGGAGATCTGTTGAGGACAAAACATCCAATCTGTGAGGAATTTTAGGTCAACACCATAAAATTTGGAGACAACCCTACAGAGAAAAATCATAACAACAGCTGCTCATAAAACAGGAGGAAACTCTGACTGGGAGCAAGTTGAATAGCGATTGGTGGGGAAACCAATGCGATCCACTGGGGAAAGATCAACCATCTCTGAAGATCAACCCTGCTGAGGAAATACGGACTTCGCGGGGGAAGGCAGAAACTCTGTCGGGTAAAAACAACACGCCGCATGGTATTTGAATCAACCAAATCAGTTGGGGACGAGGAAAGGAATTCCACTGAGGATCAAACACTCCGCCGAGGAACTGAATCAACACAAACGTCTAGGGATACCCGAAGGGTTAACTACTTGGGGAACCTCTGATGTTTCGCACTTAAGGACTTTCTATCCATCGAAATGTTGTTGATATTCCTTTTACTTGCTTTGGAAAATTCTTGCTTTTATATTATTTTTTAAAAAAACTTGATTTTGACTTAAAAAATTTAATTTCAAAAATGATCATAATAAAATTTAAAACTATTGGCTGAAGTAAATAAGAGTAGAAACAATTGGATAAAAGCTCAACTTTATTTAATAGAATGGTAGTCTGTAAATGATAAGACTCCATAGATTTTACAAAGTTGAAAATAGAAATTTACATGGAAAAGGGTTACATTGAATACAAATGATCCTTAATCCTTCTACCAACTCTTGATATCCACTGTGCTCTTGACCGCTGCTGAAGATGAACTGATGTCAACCCTTGTGCTCAAACAATTCTTCAAAATCACTGAAGATCAGCAAAATGCAGTTACTTGACATAATCCCTAATTTTTGCATAAGTTGCCCCAAGGTGGGGTACTCAACTTATCGGGAAATTCTTTCTGTTTTATGTCTCTAATTTTTGCCTGGATCGCCCTTTCGGGTTTTCAATCCACCGAGACGCTTGCCTAAGCCGCCCTTTCGGGTTTTCAACTTAGTTAGTTGTTCTTTTTTTTAGACGAAGTATTTCTTGACTGCATCTGCGTTCACCGGACGAGTGAACTCTTCACCATCCATTGTTGTAATAATCAATGCACCGCCTGAAAAGGCTCTCTTAACAACATATGGGCCTTCATAATTAGGAGTCCATTTTCCTCTGGAATCTGGCTTGAACGTTAAAATCTTCTTGAGCACAAGGTCACCTTCTCTGAATACTCGAGGTTTAACCTTCTTATCAAAGGCTTTCTTCATTCTCTGCTGATATAACTGACCATGACACATGGAAATTAATCTCTTCTCTTCGATTAAGATCAGCTGATCAAACCTGGTCTAACACCATTCAGCCTCAGTCAACTTGGCTTCCATGAGCACACACAATGAAGGAATCTCAACCTCTACGGGGAGCACTGCTTCCATACCATAAACAAGAGAGAAAGGGGTTGCCCCTGTTGAAGTGCGGATGGATGTATGATACCCATGCAAAGCAAAAGGGAGCATCTCATGCCAATCCTTATACGTGACAACCATCTTCTGGATAATCTTTTTGATATTCTTATTCGCAGATTCAACAGCCCCATTCATCTTGGGTCTGTAGGGGGAAGAATTATGATGTGCAATCTTGAAGTCTTTTCAAAGAGCTTCCACCATATTGTTATTCAAGTTCGATCCATTATCAGTAATGATCTTACTTGGCACACCATACCGACATATGATCTGATTCTTGATAAACCTTACAACGACTTGCTTGGTCACATTTGCATACGATGCCGCTTCAACCCATTTTGTGAAGTAGTCAATTACCACCAAATTGAAACGATGTCCATTCGAAGCTTTGGGCTCAATCATCCCAATCATATCAATTCCCCACATGGAGAAGGGTCATGGGGAAGAGATAACATTCAAAAGTGTCGGAGGAACATGAATCTTATCAACATAAATTTGACACTTGTAGCACTTCTTCACAAATTTGCAACAGTCAGATTTCATTGTCAGCCAATAGTAACCTGCTCGCAACATTTTCTTCGCCTTTGCATGTCCGTTGGAATGAGTACCAAAGGAACCTTCGTGCACTTCAGTCATCAACAGGTCTGCTTCGTGTCTATCCACGCATCTGAGCAAAACCATGTCGAAGTTTCTCTTGTACAGTATATCACCATTCAAAGTAGAAATTACCGGTTAATCTTCTCAAAGTCTTCTTATCTTTCAAAGATTCCCTAGGCGGGTAAATCTGGCTTTGGAGGAAACATTTGATGTCGTAATACCACGGCTTTTTGTTTTTAATCTCTTCAACAACAAACGCATGAGCTGGCCTATCAAGACGCATCACCGGCAAATTAGAAACTTCATTCCAATACTTTACTACAATCATCTATGCCATTGTTGTAAGAGCATCTGCCATCCGGTTCTCATCTCGAGGGATATGATGAAACTCAACCTTTGTAAAGAAAGTTGAAATCCTCCTCGCATAATCTATATACGGCACCAAACCGAGTTGATTTGTCTCTCATTCACCTTTGATCTGATTCATAACCAAAGCCGAATCACCGAAGACATCCAAATACTTGATTCTGAGATTCATGGCCTCTTCAAGCCCCATAATGCAAGCTTCATATTCTGCCATGTTGTTTGTACACTTGAAAGTCAATCTAGTTGTAAATGGTAGATGTGCCTTGAGGAGTAATAATCACTTCCCCAATGTCATTTCCATATTGATTAACAGCTCCATCAAATACCATGCCCCAACAGGAACCAGGTTCTGGCCCTTCTTCAAGCAATGGTTCATCACAATCTTTCATTTTCAAGTACAAAATCTCTTCATCAAGAAAATCATACTGCACTGACTGGTAATCTTCAATTGGTTGGTGAGCCAAATGGTCAGCCAAGACACTACCTTTGACCGCTTTCTGAGATCGGTATTCGATATCATACTCTGATAACAACATCTGCCAACGGACAATCCTCCCAGTTAAAGCAGGCTTCTCAAATAATACTTGATTGGATCCATTTTGGATATCACCCAAGTGGTATGATTCAACATATATTGGCGCAGACGTTTAGCAACCCAAGCCAATGCGTAACAAGTCTTCTCAAGCATAGAATACCGAGTCTCACAGTCAGTGAACTTCTTACTAAGGTAGTAAATTGCAAATTCTTTCTTCTCAGTCTCATCTTGCTGACCAAGAACACAACCCATACTATCTTCTAGCACAGTCAAATAAATGATTAACGGTCTTCCTTCAACAAGTGGAGACAAAATCGGAGGTTCAAGCAAATATTCTTTGATACTGTCAAAAGCTTTTTGGCAATCTTCGGTCCAATCACAAGACTCATCTTTCCAAAGAAGCTTGAATATAGGTGCACATGTGGCAGTCATGTGGGAAATGAATCTGGAAATATTATTTAAGCGGCCGAGAAAACCTCTGACTTGCTTCTCAGTTTTTGACGCATGCATCTCTTGTATTGCTTTGACCTTTGCAGGATCAACTTCAATACCTTTCTCGCTAACAATGAAGCCCAACAACTTACCAGTACGAACACCAAAAGTACATTTATTGGGATTCAAATGGAGTTTATATTTCCTCAAACACTGGAATAACTTCAACAAATGCTCAACATGTTCCTCTTCATCAATCGATTTAGCAATCATGTCATGGACATAAACTTCAATCTCTTTATGCATCATATCATGAAAAAGAGTAGTCATTGCTCTATGGTAAGTTGCACCAGTATTCTTTAAACCGAAAGGCATCACTCTATAATAAAATGTTCCCCAGGGTGTAATGAATATGGTCTTCTCCATATCTTCCGGTGCCATCTTGATCTGATTATATCCGGAAAATCCATCCATAAACGAAAAGACTTTGAATTTAGCAATATTGTCTACCAACATATCAATGTGTGGCAGAGGGAAATCCTCGTTCAGACTGGCTTTATTCAAATCTCTATAGTCGACACACATGCGGACTTTTCCATCTTTCTTTGGCACAGGCACAATATTGGCTACCCATTACGGATACTCAGCGGTCACAAGGAAACCAGCATCAATCTGCTTTTGCATTTCCTCTTTGATCTTCACAGCCATATCAGGATGCGTTCTTCTCAACTTCTGCTTGACTGGCGGGAATTCTGGCTTTAGCGGTAATCTATGCTCCACAATCTCAGAATCCGAACCAGGCATGTCTTGATAGGACCAAGCAAACACATCTGAATACTCTCGTAGAAGATCAATCAACCCCTTCTTGACTTCTGGACATAGTCGAGACCCAATCTTGACTTCCTTCACATCATCTTCGGAACCCAAGTTGACTAGCTCAATCTGCTCTTCAAACGGCTGAATAATCTTTTCATCTTGCTCAAGAAGACGAGTCAATTTATCACTCACTTCTACATCACTTTCCTCTTCGGCCTCAAACACAAGAAATTCAAAATTTGGAGGAGGAGAAGGATCATTGTATTCAATGGGGTTAGAAACCAACCTGTATAACGATTTGATATTTTGATTTTAGAGAAGTTAATTTGTGATCAAATATTATGCCGATGGACAATTATATTGTTTATTTATGTTTTTTGTGATTACCATTTTCAGAATAAAGCAAAAAGTAAAAACAAACATCATAGATGTGGATGAATATAATTAATTTTATTGATGATCAATTTAAAATGCCCAAACAAGGTTTACTTCTCCCTTAGGCATAGGAGAAGGATTTTAAAATATAAAAGCAATTACTTAGATTGATGCAAAATAACAGGAATATCAACAACAGTCCAATTGTTGCATGTCTTTCCATGCGTTACAAAGTTGGTGTAGTCTTCCTCTTCGTTATCCTCTAGCACAACAGCTAAGTGTTGTTCATTGCCATGAATGAACCCTCCGCTACGGAAGCTGAGTTGCATATCTTCAGTCCTTGCAGTTGATGAACCTTTCTGGAACCCAAAACCGGTTTAGCCTTTGTTTTCAGAGACCTCTACCATGCGCCCCCACTGATCAACAACACCTTATTCAACAATCTTCTTTGCATCTTTCAATGAGGACATAGGTGCCCCAAATCTCTTCTCAACAACAATAGACAAGGCTTGGAATGGAGTTCCAACCTCATCCTCAGCTTCAACGTACGAGAAAGATGACAGATGGCTAACCAACAACACCTTCTCTCCTCCAACAATCACAAGCTTGCCATTCTTGACAAATTTCAGTTATGCAGAGTGGAGGTTACAGCCCTTGCCTCGTGAATCCATGGCCTTCCGAATAAACAGCTGTAGGCTGGGTGGATATCCATTACTTGAAAAGTAATCTGAAAATCACTCTGACCTATCTTGACTGGAAGGTCCACTTCACCAATTACTATCTTGTGTGAACCATCAAAGGCTTTGACGATTACACCATTGTACCTCATAGCCGCTCCTTGGTAAGATAACTTCGACAAAGTTGACTTCAGAAGCATATTGAGTGACGAACCGGTGTCAACAAGCACATTTGACAAAGCATCTTCCTTACAGTTCATTGAAATATGCAAAGCCAGGTTATGATTTCTTCCCTCCTCAGGGAGTTCATCATCGCAGAAGCTCAGATTATTGCATGAAGTGATGTTAGCCACGATGTGATCAAACTGATCCACAGTAACATCATGCTCTATGTATGCTTGTTCAAGAACTCCCTGTAGTGCTTCTCTGTGCACTTCGGAATTCATCAACAGAGACAACACTGAGATTTTTGAGGGGGTTTGGAGCAGCTGCTCCACCATATTAAATTCGCTCCTCTTTATTAATCGGACTACCTCATCATCATCATTGGCTTTCAAGTTTCTAGATTCACCAGACTTATATTTCGAACAACCAACTAGGTCTATACTAGGCACCTCCATTTTCTTACCAACAACTGTTTCCTCTTTATTTTCCGGGAACATCGGCCCAAACACTCGACCACTGCGGGTCACCTTCGTTACATCAGCAATGCTCACTACTGAACTAGTCGTAGGTAACAAGACCTCTTGACCGTTCTTTATCATTGTAGTATTGTACTAGTACGGTACATCCTTATCAGATGAATACGGGACTGGGCCCGCTAACCGTATTACCAACGACAGTACTGATCTTTGACTGACGTTATTATTGTTACTGCTATCATATTGAATTACCAACCGCTCTTGTTGTTTGAAAACGGGCACTATGACATTTACGTCGTCATCTACATGACGGGATTGAACAATTTGAATCATGCCTTCATCTATCAGACATTGGATGTCCCTTTTCACTACAATACACCCTCTTGGGTTCACACTACAAATAACACAACCATCATGGTCATGTTCACAGTCACTCACCATACATATATCTTTGTGCATCTGCACCAAGGATCTTCGGATAAACCAAACGTCATAAACCTTGAAATCTCCAGGACAACCGTCCACCATATTCATTGAAGAGTTCCCATGAGCGGGCAAAGGGTTTGCTTTCACATTTGGCGCGCGGTCCTCAAAGGGCACCATACCACTCTTCATAAGCTTTTGAACCTCATACTTCAATGGATAGCAGTTTTCAATATTGTGTCCGGGTGCTCCTTGGTGAAAAGCACAACGGAGCTCGGGTTTATACCACCAGGGAGGTGGTTCTGGGATCTGTGGTGGGTTCTTCGGTTGGATTAAGTTCTTAAGAACAAGTGAGGGATACAACTCTGCATACGACATAGGGATCGGGTCAAAAGAGGCCTTCTTCCTTTCAAAGTTCTACTGATGATGATTGTTGTTAGTATTGTTGTTGTTCTAGGTGTTCGTTCTTTGTTGTGGTTGTTGTTGTTGATGTTGATGTTGTTGTTGTTGTTGTTGTTGAATTGGTGTTGCTTGTTGATTATAAAATACCGGAATTACTGATGACACTTGATGATGATGATATTGATGGGGTGGTGGATTTCTTCTGATCTGAGGCCTTCTCTGCCTCCCACTGATTACTACGTTGGTCTCACAATCCTTCTTCTTACCAAAGTTGCTACCATATCTCTTGCTTGTTGATGCCTCCTCTCTTGACAACTGTCCTTCACGGAGTCCTTCTTCAAGTCTTATCCCCATGTTTACCATTTCGGTAAAATCATTGGGGGCACTAGCAATCATGCGTTCATAATAAAATGAACTCAAATTTTTCAAGAAGATTTTCTTCATTCTTTCTCCTCCAAAGGAGGAGTGATTTGGGCAGCCAACTCCCTCTATCTTTGCGCATACTCTTTAAATGTCTCTTTGTCCTTCTGAGACATAGACCTCAACTGGTCTCTATCCGGCGCCATGTCCACATTATACTTGTATTTCTTCACAAAAGCCTCTCCCAAGTCGTTGAAAGTGTGAATGCTTGCGCTATCCAACCCCATGTACCAACGGAGTGCATCACCAGTCAAACTATCTTGGAATTAGTGAATAAGCAATTAATCATTGTTGGTATGAGTAGACATCTTGCGGGCATACATAAAAAGATGACTGAGCGGACAAGAGTTCCCCTTATACTTTTCAAAGTCAGGCACTTTGAACTTCACCGGGATTTTGACGTTGGGCACTAAGCACAACTCAGCAGCACTCTTTCCAAACAAGTCTTTACCTCTCAGCATCTTCAATTCCTTAAGCAGCTCAAGAAACTGATCTTTCATCTCGTCCATCTTCTCATAAACATCCGGACCCTCAGACGGCTCAGAATGATAAATGGTATCCTCTACGCGAGGCAAAGTGTGCACAACGGGAGGTGGCACGGATATGACCAGGCTAGATGTCGGCATGGAAGCAAAGGTAGGCACAAAGCCTTCTGGCACAAAGTTGGACGGCATTACCCACGGGAATCCGGCATGCATAGTTGGCATGAAGTGGGCGGCAGCAGCAGGCACGATAGAGGTAACCACTTCTGAAATAACAGTCCTCGCGGGAGGAGTTGCAGGTGTTGGAGAAGATTGACTTTGGGCGGCAAGAATTGACTCCATCATGGCAGTCAGGCGGGCGATTTCGTCCTTCAGCTCTCTATTCTCTTGCTCCAAATGTTCCACGTTTTTTTTATGATTGGCTTGGGTGTTGTACCGGTGAGTCAGCTTGGCTAAAGCACGGAAGAAACACCAATCAGACATCTAGTAAAAATCTGTTTATGCAAATGATGCATGAAATGCAATGCTTGATTATTTTTATTTTCAAGGAACTTACTATATCATTTGCAAATATATAATATTTAAATGGAAATTGCAACAATTTGATATGACCAAAAATCTCTTTTCATTTATATAAATTTGAAGGATTACACTGAGTACAATTTCAGAAACCAAAATAAAAAGATACAAGAGAAAGGAGACTAGTCATCCTAAGGATCCCTAACAACAATGTCAGAAGATCTGGCTGAAGGCGCGTACTTCCTTCGAATGCGATGAATCTCGGTCTCAAAAGAAGCCTTCATCTGAGTCTTCTCGAGGACAAGCTGGTCAACAATATTCTTCCAAGCAACGGAAGGCTGAGGCATGCTAGAAGATGAAACCTCTGGCTCTCTCTGTCTCTTTGTCACTCGGTCTTCAAGTAGCTCAATAAGTGCATCTTTGTCCTTAGACTCCAATTGCAACTCTTCATGCTTCTTGCTCAAAGCATGGAAACGCTCTTCCCACATATCCTTCTCTTGCTTCATCTTGACAAGCGCGTCTTCCAACTCCTCTACATCCTGGTTAGGGAGAGTTAATGGATCAACCACAACAATAGACGTAGGTATTTCGCAAGGATAAGGCATCTTCAACTCGCTCTCTTCTTCACCCAAAGAGTGTAAGCTTCCAAAGCTACACAATTGCATAGACCAAACTCGGATTTTCCTTTCCTATGCACATTATGCCAAGCATGCACAATCTTCTGCTTCAAATGTTGGGGATCTTTACCCTCTTGATAGAAAATACCTTCTAACAAAGTGTTATTAGGCTTGTCTCTCAAGGGGAACCCAAGTTGACGACGAGCCAAAGCAGGGTTGTAGTTAATTCCTCCTTGTGTACCAATGAGAGGCACATTAGAGAATTCACCACAACTATCAATAATCTCCAAACTGCTTAAAGATTGATGATACCAAACTATATCATCATTAGCGAGAGACATAAGTCTCTGAGACCACCTTAGACATTGTTTGTTCTCCACAAAAGTAGGCGTCTGAGGCAAGTGCAAAATAAACCACTTGTACAGAAGAGGGATACAACAGATAATCGTTCAACCACCCTTAGAATTCCTTAGATGAAAAGAGAAAACATATCACCCAACAAAGTAGGCACAAGATTCCCAATCAAGAAAATTCTAATGGCGTTAACATCAACAAAACCATCAATGTTAGGGAACAAAGCTAATCCATAGATGAGAAACACAAAGATAGCTTCAAAAGCATCCACACTGCCAGCTTGAGCAAAAGTGGTAGCTTCCTTGATGAGGAAAACAGATGGCAACCCAAATAATCCTCCTTTCTTCACCCAATGAGCCTCTATCTCAGACTTCTTCAAGTGAAGAGCTTCAGTAATAATACTAGATCGGGGAATCTCCTCCAATCCACTAAAAGGCATTCTACTAGAAATCGATATCCCCAAAAGATGAGAATACTCCTCCAAGGTAGGCACAAGCTGAAAATCTGAGAAAGTGAAACAATGGTAGAGAGGATCATGGAACTGCACCAACACACTCAAAAGTCCTTCAACCACATCAACAGACAAGATGGACAAAAGCTTCCCATGATGTTGTTTGAAGTCCAAGGGATCTAATACAAAAGATGCTAGCTTCCTTAACTCTTTCAAGTCGGGACATCTGACACTGTACTTCTTAGTGTTCCTTCGTCCACAATCCATGGTCTGAAAATATTTGCAAATGATACCTTAGTTCCTTGAAATTTTCGTGTGATGAATGTTATGATGTGCATGAATGCATGAATGCAACAATCACAAATAAGGGATCACACACAAGGCAAACAAAGGTCAAGGGATGAATAAAATATTTGTCAAGATCAATCATCCGTTTTGGTGGATTATGGTTTTCACCTTATCAACACCTAAGTTCCATTGATATTGATAAGACTAGATTAGATCAACCAAGAATCAAAGGTTTGTTGTAAGTCACGAGCATAGAGTCTGGGTAAGAACCATCCCAAAGGAGTGAACTAAGGGTAAAAACCTATAGATCATGTTCTAAAAAGTTCCCAGAGTCTTAATATCATCTATCGGATATTACAGGTTAAGATGACTGACTCATCAACCCATAATATTCTCAAGAGAAACTCATCTGAGTGTAGTATCGTGTAACAACTGTTATCAAGTCTACACTTGAACAGTTTCCGCACTACGTCCTAAATAGGCCAAGATGGGTTAAATTTTCTAAGGTCCTCAGCTTCTCGGACCCAATTAGAAATAGTAATGCCTAACCATAAATACTTGCGTGACATTTCCAAATCCAAAGGAGTCTCCATTGAGCAGATGGATCTCAAGCCAACTTGTTAAGGACTACTCCATACAAGTCGAACATGACTATACCATCCTCCTATCTTAATTGCACTCAAGTTCGGGTTAGAACTTATCTCACCACTCAGAGATCACCAAGCATAACAAGCAGATTATATCATGCATACATATATACAAATAGATACACACAAAAAGTAGGCTAAACCCAATGGAGACTACTCCCCAGCAGAGTCGCCACTTAATTTCTGTAGCGGTAAATTCATGATTATCAAGCTATTGACAAGCTAGAGATCAAATAACAAGAGTCGCCACCGCGCTTTTAGTGTTTCCAAGGGAAAAGGGAAAAAAGTACGAACAAAACCCAAAAAGCAAGAAGTTTTCCAATCAAAACTAATAAAATGCCATAGATTACAGGTAAGGGGATTGGTTACACATAGGGAAGGTGTTAGCACCCAAAGTGTCATAGGTACTCCTAGGGAGCCCTTTTTGTATGCATATGTACTTGGTATAAAGTGATGTTTACAAACAAATAGAATGGGGGGGATGAGAAAAGAATTCATTAATTATATTTTTGTGTTTGACAAGACCTTCGGTCTTGTGCCTATGTACCAACATAGAAATGAGGGATCAAAACCTCGTAGGTCATGATACAAATTTCAAAATGGATGCATTGTTTTTAACAAAAATTAAGTTTGAAAGGCACAAAGTCCTATAAATGGTTTGAATGAGTTATTTCTTTTTGCCTTTTTTGAAACTTTAAGTCAAGTATAGTTAAGTTTATTTACAAATTTGATTTACGAAAATAAGTTTGAAAATGCAATGGCATAAGGCCTAAGTTTCTATCTTTTTGCAAAAGTGGTCAAAGTTTAGAACCAAAAGTAGTTCACACAAAGAAAATTTTGAAAAATGGAGGGAGAGATTTTGAAATTAAAGAAACGGGGAAAAAATGAAGAGACTATCCTACGTACAAAATTAAAAGTTTAGAGTTGAAAAGATCTGACCAAATGGGTAGCAATCCAATAGACAAGAATGTCAATAGAAACCCAGAATTCCCTTGGACTTTTTAGAATCAAGCAACACACAAATGCACAATTATATTATCTTGAAGAGCAAGGCATCAAATAAAGATGGCCACATCCAAGCTTATCCATTCCATGATCTTTTTCAAAATAGCCAATGTAACAGATGAATTCCACAAGTCACAGGTTCATAATAACAGCTTCACAATGATCATGTTCCAGATGAACTTAGAGATGTCTTCAAAGATGTATCAGATGAATTTCAAATTGCAAGCACTTGGTTCTCAATAAATTGGCATTGTCCAAGTCCTTTTGCTTAGGAAGGTTGCCTAGATTCTAAGTCCATTTGTCCAAGATCAAGTTAATAGTCCACACAAAAGTCTTTTAGGGTTTTTGTTGTTATTATGTACATTAATGGTCAAAGACCACACAAACCAGCAAAGTATACACAAACAAAATATATCACACAATATGGTCCAAGTGGACAAAGTGAAAATTGTACTAACATAAACAATTAGAATGATATGAAGTATGGCAAATGAAATAGAGTGCTAAAAGTAAATGACATTAAAGTAAAGGCTTGAAATTAAAAGTTAGTAGTTAATAGGTTAGAAGTTAGTATTGTTTTTCTTTTTCTTTTCATCTTAAGACATTCTTTGGAGAACACTCAACCCAATTATCACAAGTATGAATCCTTGAGCCAAAACATCTTCCAAAGGAAGGAAAGAAGGCCAAGTTTCCACACAATACCATGAAAGAGGGGAGACTTACAATCTTACTAAATAGAATGCTTATGTCTTTTATGTCACAAATTTAGCGCTATGTTAAGCAATCGTAATTGGACTTATGTAGAAGTCACAACTATTTGAGGTCGGGCAATAGAATTTTGGCGTTAATGCATGTTAGAGACATAGTATAATGGACTATGCTCATGAAACATACCACACACAAAAAGAATATGCAAAATGTGTGGTCTAATCTCATCCGTACTCATGTCAATTTTTCAATCAACTAGCATTAGGACTTTGAGATATCATTGGCCAAATGTAATGAATGCATACAGAAGGGGAATGAGATGAAGAGGGAGGGGAATTATTCAAAACAAAAATTAGTCAAAGGAGGACTTCTACCCAATTAATATCATTCATTCATTTTGGGAGATGGAATGTACGTTCCATCAATCCCCTAAATCCAATGATATTAATTTGAAAAAGTCAAATCAACCTTGATCAAGGCCCAACAACAAGAGTCAAACATAAACAAGCCATCATAATTGATCAACCATTTTATTTGGCATTTATTCAAATTAAAATACTAAAATAGTGCATTTAAATTAAATATGGTTTATCCAATTCCTAAAATCTCATCAAAACACCAAAGAAATGACCATGAGATTTATCATAGGTCAAACAAGGTCAAAGGACCTTGGATAAAAAAATTCATAATTTTTGGACATTTAAAAATATTTTTTAACAATTAAAAACAAATGCAAAATCAATTAATTCATGAAAAATATTAATAATGATCCAAAAAATATTTTTAATTCAGAATATGTAAGAGAAAAATATTTGAATTTTTTTTGTGAAAGTCGCATATTTTTTGGATCAATATTGAATTTAATATGAATTATTGAAAATAATGCAATTAAAATATCAGAAAAAACGTGGACCACTTGATCTCCCTCATTAATTGAGGTGGCAGATCAAGTGGCCAGAAACACGCGTTCCACCGTGCACATTAGTCAGCGCGCCATAACATTGGTCAAAATTTTTGACATATCAAAAATTTTCTGTGTCAAGCCATATGTCTCAATATTCCACCTTGCTTAACGTTTTATAGGAGCTTCAAATGAGAAAAGTGTCTTCATCAAAGTTGTAGCTCTCTCAAAGACCTTTAAAATGGTCACGAATTTCATGTGATTTGAATTTTAAATGATAGAGTTATACATTTTTGAAGTTTGGAAAAATCACTTGATCAATGGTATAGGTCAAAAGTGACCTATAATGTAGCCTCATATCACATGATCAAAAAACTTGAATCATCTCCCACTCCAAACATCAAAGTTGAATTAGACACATTGAATTTGATTGTGCAACTTGGAAATTTTTCATCTCATAAAAATTGAGCAAGTTATGTCCTTGGGAAGTTGACTTTCGAATTAGGATTTAGACAAAATGACCTATAATGTTTCAACATAGAAAATGATTTTCCAAGCAAAACTAGATCTATGTATCAACATGAAAGTTGTTTGTAATGTCATTTAGACTAATTTTTCTATTGGAATCATTTTCATATGGTGAAAATTGTAGGAGATAGGGTCTAGGGAGACCCTGTTTTGATCAGATGAATCTATCTAGCCAACCACCATCAACCAACTTGCTAACTTCCAATTCTCTTGACTTTCTTGTCTCATGGTAGATCATATATGCATAATATGGTGAATTTTTAAGTGTCCCTTGAGAAATTTGATCAATTGGTGAGATAGCTTGTTGGAGAAATTACTCAAGATACCCAGTCAAACTAGGGTTTCCAAGGCAAATCACCCTCAAACTCTTGAAGAAAACTTGATCAATATAATATGTAGAGAACACTAGGACTCATATATGATGCTCATAACTACTCTTGGATCAATTCTTAGTTGTGCTTTTTATTCCTGAGGGTCTCAAACCCTAGATGTGAACTTGATGAATCAATGGAATCATGCCCTTCCTACAAAAGAGTTAGACAAATACAAAGACATATTTTTGGTATTTTTGTTAGTGAAATGATAAAATACAAGTATGATACAATCACAGAGTGCTTGGTGATCTCTCCCAAAATAAACCCAATGACATAGGGGTAAGGAGGATGCCAAGGTATGATCCCAATGCTAATACTTATGATGAAATTACATGAGGGATCTTAGGGTCAAAATTGGGGTCTTACAACAACCTTTGCATTTATATTGACTTTTTTTCTTTGTCTAACTCTTCTCAAAATAGGTTGTATCACATGTTACTGGCTTTTGGATTCTACAGGTTGCAGCATGCCATTAGAAGGTGACTTGCACATTTAAAGTGACCTTGAAATGGCCTGGAGAAATAAATGCAGGGGATGTCCTAAGTAAGTATCATGTCCAAACTATATGTAGTTGCAAGCTTTGAAGTTTCTTTCTTTTATTTGATTAGATCATAGGATTATTATGACAGTTTGTATGTTATGCTTTTAACAATGGAGTTGGGAAATTTATGTCTATATAAAAGACTATGGTTTTAAAATGTAAATCCAAGCTAGTGACCTAAACCAAATGATGTTGTGTATGAAGTCCCTAGAAAATGGTATATTTTCTTTCTTATAGGAATTTAATGAGAAAATGGAAAGTAGATCTTAATCCTCATGAAACTTCTCAAGTCATGACTAGAAAATGAAAGTCCTGGGTCATCCACCACTAGCTCATTGACCTTGGCCAACTTAAGCGGGAAAGATTCATATTTAAATGTAAAAATCTACTTGAAACAAGATGTGATATTATTGGAATTATGGATTACCTGATGTATCAATGATTCTTGCTTGTAATAAAGCAAGTTCATGGCTAAGCTTATGGATTTATTGATGTGGTACTTGCGTAATAAAACTTACTCATGATTTTGATTCAAATTTGTATTTCCAGTTTAAATAATATCCATTCATTATATCCTATGCATGAAACTATACGGATTGGCCCAATGTTATCATGCTCAAAGAGCTTAGTTTCCACTTGGTTAATCAAATGCAAGATTGGCGCTAGATCCTGACTTAATAAATAAAACCATGTTGTGGCTCATGTAACCAACAATTAACCAAAATTTTAATGAGGTGAAAGTGACGTAGTGCAATTTAGACCTAGAATTCAAGACAACCTTCACGTACGAAGCTTATGATAAAACGGAAATGATACGCAATGGGCTAGAAACAACAAACAAAAATTGCAAGCCGAGCCAACCAAAGGACTTGTGTTTACACCTTGTATTCATAGACTAAATCATACTTTCAGATGAAATTGGATCCATGAAATGCAGGTTTTAAGGTGGTTTGGAAATGACACAAATGATGACGTGAATCTAAGATGATGTGCCTACATGACTGAATAGATGTCCAACCAAACAATCAATCAATGTAATGACTATCAAACTTTAATCAAGTACACACCCATATGATCACTAAGGAAACATGGAATGAGCCCTTTATTTAGAGAATCTTGATGGATCTTAAACCCTAGATGCAAGTTGGTCCAACTCCAATAATGCGAAGAGATAAGGGAATTATGGTTTTGATGATTGGTTAAGTATATGTTGTGACAACGATAAGAAAACCCTAGTTTCTTCCTCCGGGAATACCACCAAGTCCCAAGTTTGTGCAACATGATTTTTTGTAATGGATGTTAATGACATTTTTAAATTGCCCAGGCGGAATCAGGGTATGGCATTGGGTATCTAATTTCTTTCTAATTGAATAGTCCAAGCCACCTACGGCCATTTCGACCAACTCATGCTCAGGCACCTGGGTAAAACACCTTTCCTTGAGGAGTTTGAATATATTGAAATAGTCATCTTTCGAATCGGGGACTTTTCTTCTAACACTATCCAACTCCTTCAAACTGATTTTCGACTGTTCCATGTAAATTTGTTCATGGAACAGTCTCTCCAACTAACTCTATGACTAGATAGAGTGTGGAGGAAGAGTTGTGAACCAAGTGAAAGAATTCTTAGTTAGGGAATTATGGAAATATTTCATCTTTAAATTCTCATTGTTAGCAATGTTTCCGACCTCATTTTGGTACCGGCCGACATGTTCCATTGTCAACTCATTGGTATCTCTGGAGAATTCGGTAAACTTTAGGACTTTCCATCCCTTGGGTAACTTCATTTTTCGAACTTATTTTGACAAAGGGGATATGAAATTTGGTCTGTGGAGTCCCACATTCAAGTCGTTCTGGGCCAAAATTTGCTAAACCAAATTTTCTATGTTGTTATCCCCCCCAAAATTATTTTGTTGGACATGCCTAAGCACTTGGTCAGCATTCTGATTTTTCTGAACCATCAAGCATATGGTGATTTTGTTCTATTTTATACCTTTTCCCTATTTAGATGAGGATCAGGTAGTTAAAACCCTAGGTTTTGGCCTACCGTGTCTTATGATATCCCATTCTCGGGGGTTTCGGCCTGCCTAATGTTCGATAATTGAGGGGTAGGTAACACATGTACTGGAGGCATGCCAAAGAAATCAACAATTTACCTTATCTGATTTTCCAATACTTCGTAGGTTTAGTTTGTATTTATAATCAAAGGGTTGAAAATGGTTCCCATATGTTGGGTAAGAGTATTGACTAGTTCTAAATTACTCTCGTCCATTTGTTGCCTCATAGCCATCATAGATGTCGTATTTAGTGATGGCGTACTTTGAGGCATGTAACTTACCCCTACTGGTCGTGCCATATTGTTCATGGTCGACGTTGAAGCATTGTAGTGATTGTATAGTGGCGTCGTGGCCACTACATTGTTGTTAATACCTTAGGATTGACATTAATTTTGTAAAACAAATAATGTAATCATCTCTGTTGTTTTAATATGTTGGGTTGAAGAAGTTCAACATCTGGACCAACATTTCATGTACGATGTCACGACATCATGCCTGTGACATCGTACGTGTGTAGAAAACAAAATTAATTAATTCAGTATATATTCTGGGATTAGTGAGGATATTTGGTGAATATCCTAACTTCCTTGTGGAGGTCTTAAAGACTCAATTAGAATATATAGGCTCTAAATATGGAGATATATATGGAGAGATTTTAGGAATTAAAAGATTGAAGACCTTATTTATAGCAGAAATTTTCTGCTGACTTTGTAACAGCAAAGAAGAAGTTTGCTGCGATTTCTGAAGGCCCAAATCCAGTTGGGTGATTAGGTTATAAATAGCATATTGTAACCTAGTTTTTGTAAGCCTCATAGAATGAAAAATTAGGGGTGTGTGTGAGGTAAACCTCCCAACCTGTGGGAAGGTTACCATGTGTTTCTCAGTGTTCAAAGCTGAGAGTATTTGTAACTCAAAGCCTGTAGGTAAGAGTTGTTATGGTCTTGAACGAAGCTGTGAAGCAAGTTCAAGTTGTTTAACATTACGTTGTTTTTGTAGTGATAGGAATGGAAACTGGAGGTTTCTATCTAGGAGTTCCTAGGTATAGATTGCACTGGGTAGGGATTAAGTGAAGAGTTGTAAACGGGGGAGTTTAACTCTGAATTAATACTGCTGATAGTGGATCTTCTTCCTGGCTTGGTATGCCCCCAGAGTAGGTGATGTTGCACCGAACTGGGTTAACAATTTCCTGTGTTTGTTTTTCTTCTGCATGTTATAATCCTGTCTGCCTTAACTTAGCTTGTATTTCAGTCTGTTTATCAAGATAATAACAGACCTGGTACATAGCCTTCTGTTTGAATGTCAATCAGAATGTTTTGACATTCATCATTAACAACACATAATGAATAATAGGCAGGTTGGTTTTTCTGCTTCAGTTCAGTCTGGTCTCCAAGAGGATAACAGACCTGGCCAAAGGATCATTGTGAAACTGTCAAACTGGATGCCTTGACAGTTAGTCATGTATGCTGATACTGAATTAGAGACTGGTTAGTCTTTTATAGTACAGCAAATTTAGCACAGACTGTTTTCAGGAACATAACTAAATCAGCATGAGGTATATGTTCTGACTGTCAAACAGAATGTTGTGACATTCATTCCTGACAGCATGTGCTGAATTGTAGGGTGATTAGTTTTTCTATTTCAATAATTTTCTCAGGCTATTCTTCAGGAATCCAACAGCTGAGCAAAAATCCAGGAAACTAACAACTGAACTACATTTAATGAACCTAAC
Source organism: Lathyrus oleraceus (assembly GCF_024323335.1). Classification (NCBI taxonomy): domain Eukaryota; kingdom Viridiplantae; phylum Streptophyta; class Magnoliopsida; order Fabales; family Fabaceae; genus Lathyrus; species Lathyrus oleraceus. The sequence continues at coordinate 71,985,100 of NC_066580.1, read as the reverse complement.
AAATAGCTTATTTGTTAGCACCCTAATAAGTGGAAATTAGATTAACTTGTTCAACCTTTATTTTAGGAAATACAAGTACAAGGCCAGCAAACTGGAATAATGTAACAGATGATGTTCAAATCACTATTGAGACATCTTGCTGATAACTGTGTAGGAAATAACAAAAGTTAGAGCAATGGTTGATCTCTGCTGAGTCTTTCTACCAGATGCACAGAACTAGGTGTTCCTCCATTCTAGGGTGAAATAGAAGCAGATGTCGTGACATCTGTGAACATGTGTATATTAGTACAGGGTTTAATTTGTATAACTGTCTTGTTGTATTAGTGACAATGTTGGATCAGATGTCATGACTTGGAGTAGAACATCTGAAATCTAACTACGCCAGAATTTCAAATGGTATCAGAGCAGGCATCCTGTTCTGTTTCTGGATGAGATCCATGGGTGATACTTTCTGGTATCTTGCAAGGAGTTATGCTAGTACTGATGTTGGAACCTGTGGAAGGTTCTGTGATTTACCTGAATGGTCCCTTGAAGTAGGTGGATGGACTATTCATGACAGGAACTGTGTGTACCTGTCTCTGGAGGTTGGCAATTGGCCTTTGTGTGGGACACTTGTGCTAGTATTGAATCATATTCAAACTTGGTATGTTCTTGGAGGCTGATCCTATGAAGTGTGTGTTCATAGGTTGAGTTGTATTATGATTTCCGCTGCATAATACCTGGCAAAACTCAAACTCTGATGTGGTTTCCCCTCATGTGGGTGAAAGGCTGCTGTATTCAAGATTTCATCATAATCTACTGAAGATGTCAAGGATACTTGAGTCTCCCCAAGTCCACTCATCATGGTAAGAATCACCTGATCACTGATTCTTTTACACTCTTAGGTAGTGTATATGAAGACCTTGAAGATTTTCAAGGAGGGTTGTTCCAAGGAGGTGGAACTAATGTTCTATGTGATGTCAGAACATGTTGTTCAACAAGTATGCACCTACTGGTTGGAGAGCAGATGTTTTAGGTGTCAAACAAAGGGATACTTTTGTTTGGAACCTACTCCTGACCTGGAAGAGGAGACATCTATGTGTGCTAAGTTGACAAGGGTAGGGTCAACTGTGTGTGTGCTCAAGAAGGTCACTTTTGGACGTCTGAACTCTAGAAGTGGAGCTGGTTGAGATGTGACATTGTGCAACTTCCTGCTGCTTGTCTTATTCCTGTAGATTGATCAGGGTTGGATAGTTGTTCCCTGAAGTACTATGCTGTGTTGGAAGACAAGTCCCCTGGATGTTAGAAGTCAATGATGGGGTAACCTGATTGCTATTTCATTTAAGAGGATTGGGACCATGAATCTGGTTATTCAAACACCACGCCCAGAAGTGGCAGTTCTTTCAAGGAGTGCGAATATGAAGATTCAGAGGTTGGTTGAGGTAGTATGCTCTAGCAATGCATATCTACCATTGACTGGTGCTGTTTTGTATCACTAGTACTTACGGTCAGCTGGAGTCTGATTGGTGTGATTGGAGTATGTATAGGTATAACTCATAGAGTTAGTTACCACTGATAGGGATGGTGTATGTCATGTTGAGACATGGGTGTACAATGCATGGACGTTGGTGTGGAGTTTCCATGATTGTTAAGTTGAGGGGGAGTCTTGGTTAACCTCCTCACGTTTGGTCAACCTAGGATATGGTTGGCTGTTGACCTGTGTCACATGGGTTCTGGTTGTTGTGTGATACATTTGCAAGGAAGGATTCATCTCTCTCATTCCTAAGGGTGAATCTAATCTGGAAAGATTCTCAAAACTATTGAGGTGCTTGTAAGCAGAAGATGTTGACACAAGAAGAGTATTTTCAAAGTATTCTTATGGTGGAAGTATCTGAAAGGATAATTAGGAAAGGATTTAAGATCAATGTCTACTTGTGCCAAGTACAAGCATTTAATTGATTATCCTTAGAGCTCCAGATAACTGATGTTCTTAAAGATGTTGGAACATCTCATCTTCAAGATCCTGTGCAGAATCACAGGAAGGATAGTACATTGGTTTATGATCTATCTCTTTGGTGGCAGTACGAGCATATGATCTCTGAAAAGGTTTCCTGGCAAGAAACATGTTCAGCCTTGGTGTGTACAAGAACAAGAAGACATCATAGTCTTGATGGTGGTTACTTGGATCAGTTTATTTCTGATCTAGGTAAGGAAGTGCATTGGCTAATGCACACTGTGGAGTTAAGAACAAGTGGCAACATTCTTGACATCATGGAAACAACCTTGCTTTAGGAAGTGGAATCCTTGGTATAGATGAAAGGTTAGTCTCTAACTGGTCCTTCTGAAGACTCATGCATCAGAGTGTCTGATGTCTTTGGAGAAGAAGCAGGAATTCATCAAGGTGTGAGCTTGGATGACTTAACTGCAAACCTGCAGGATGGAGGTTGTTTACTCAAACTTGGTTCCACAATCAAGTCTATGAGAGCGTTGAACTCTTGTTCTGTGTAGGGAGGAAGTTCTTTCAAGTTGTAGAAGAAGGAGCTGAATTCAACAGCTAGATGTTAAAATACAATGTTGTGACATTTGGTTCAACATCAGAATCTTAGTTGGTGAAGTGGCACATCAACTTAAGATAGAAGGGTCTACAGAGTTGTAGATTGGGTACTTCAAAAAGATCATTCTCATTGCAGTTCTTTGGAGTTGCTGGATGGAGAAGATGCTACATGTTCATGTCTTAGAGAATCTAAGTTTTGTTTAGCATGTAGCTTGAAGTTCAAGTCTCACTTGGAAGGTCAGAATATCTTTGGGAGAAGTCTGATAAACTTGGAGAGGTCAAAAAGTGGCATTTGATTTTTTCATATGAGGATTCATGAAGGAGGTAATCAACCAGTGGCATTTGGTCTATCTCAGAAGTGAGTTCGAAGAATCAAGATAATCAACATATGGCAGCTGATTATTCTTGAGGAAAGTCTGAGACAAATTACTTTTGAGCAGAAAAGTAGTAAGTTGAAGCCAAAAGGAGGTGTTTTCTATTCATCTCTTGGAGCTTGTGGTAGGAGTTCTGAGCTATCTATGGAAGATTATCTCTTGTAATGGGATGAGAATGTATATGTCCCAATTTGTGTCTGGCTTCTTTTGGATCAAGCTGGTGACTTAGTGATATCTGAAGATTATCAGATGGTGTTCTTTGTTATGTTGTGAAGGATGTCCTAACTAATGTTAGAACATTTTGTGAAGTGGTTTTCTGTTCAGGTTAGAAGAGAGATTGACACAGAGTGTGGATGTGTTCAGCCAAGAGGGTTGAACAGAGGGTGTGCTCTTGAAGACATGAAGATGCGTCTTATGTTTTCCATACATCAAGTGGTCTGGGTTCTCTTTGAATCAGGAAGTATGTGAAGGTCCAACTTTGGGGTGTTGGATATGTTCATGTGTGATCTCCAAGTTTCAAGAGGAGAGTTGGTTGTTCATGACAGGGGGAGTTCTGTCGTTGCGTTGCAAGTAATCATCAAGCTTGTGGTCTATGTGCTCTCAGATAACTGGGTATGGCACCTTGTTAGTTATTAGGATGATGTGGTGTATGTCAAGGCTGAGTGAGCAGAAGAATGTCTGACCGGATGTCATGACATTGCCTTGGACAATACTGTTATTTCCTTCTGAATCTTAAAGTCATGAGGAAATATGGATGTGGTGTGTCTAATTATGATAAATTAGAATAAGCCTGAGTGTTACAGTTGTGTGGTACAGGGGGAGTAACCATCTACTGGTGTTTGTGATTTTGGCTTTAGTGGTGCCAGATGTCAAGTTTCTACTGGAGGTACGAAAGTGGTCTTAGGAAATGTTGATAGGAAGAATACATGAAGAATGCAGGCAAAAGCCGCGTTGAATGTTAAGACATCGCGTGCAACGTGTTTGACTGCATATATGGAATAGTCTCCATGCACTGGAACTGTTGTTTTGGAAAAGAAACAGTCAAGAGCTATAAAAGGTATTCAAAGATAGTCTGAGATTTTGTTGGTGATTCTCTGACTGTTTCTCAGCAAATATTAATGAATCTTGACCAAGCATTATTCCTACCGTTAATTCCTAAGCACGGGCTGGACTATTTAAAGGATGTAACAGCACTCCTCTTCTCACAAGAGAAACATTTCATTCCCTCTAAACCATGGGGTATGTTAAGGTTTGGGCAAACTGCGTCTGGATCTGGTTTTGTGAAGGGTTCATTTACAAATGTTTAGCTAAAAAGGGGGAGAGAAATATTGTCTTGAGAATGTACCAGAAGCAAGCAAAATGTGGTAGCAAACAGAAGTTGGCTTCAGGCACTAAAGTCACTAACTGTGTATACCTCTTGTGTCGTGTGATCTGAGTTAAGAAGACAGTTGTGTCTTGTGATCTGAGTTACATTGCCTATGTACTCAGCATTACATATTCTTCAGGAAGCCCTCCTGTTGAGGGGAAGGGTTGTGATGCAGCTGCAGCTTGTACCTCTACTTCCTCATGTACACCAACTTTGGTGTTTGTGGTGGTGGAGATAATGACAGAGGCTTATTTGTTTTAGCTAAAATTTGCCAAAGGGGGAGATCAAGAAATATTGTCCTGAGAATGTACCAGAAGCAAGCAAAACGTGGTAGCAAACAGAAGTTGGCTTCAGGCACTAAAGTCACTAACTGTGTATACCTCTTGTGTCGTGTGATCTGAGTTAAGAAGACAGTTGTGTCTTGTGATCTGAGTTGCATTGTCTATGTACTCAGCATTACATATTCTTCAGGAAGCCCTCCTGTTGAGGGGAAGGGTTGTGATGCAGCTGCAGCTTGTACCTCTACTTCCTCATGTACACCAACTTTGGTGTTTGTGGTGGTGGAGATAATGACAGAGGCTTATTTGTTTTAGCTAAAATTCGCCAAAGGGGGAGATTGTTAATACCTTAGGATTGGCATTAATTTTGTAAAATAAATAATGTAATCATCTCTGTTGTTTTAATATGTTGGGTTGAAGAAGTTCAACATCTGGACCAACATGTCATGTCCGATGTCACGACATCATGCCTGTGACATCGTACATGTGTAGAAAACTGAATTAATTAATTCAGTATATATTCTGGGATTAGTGAGGATATTTGGTGAATATCCTAACTTCCTTGTGGAGGTCTTAAAGACTCAATCAGAATATATAGGCTCTAAATATGGAGAGATTTTAGGAACTAAAAGATTGAAGACCTTATTTGTAGCAGAAATTTTCTGCTGACTTTGTAACAGCAAAGAAGAAGTTTGCTGCGATTTCTGAAGGCCCAAATCCAGTTGGGTGATTAGGTTATAAATAGCATATTGTAACCTAGTTTTTGTAAGCCTCATAGAATGAAAAATTAGGGGTGTGTGTGAGGTAAACCTCCCAACCTGTGGGAAGGTTACCATGTGTTTCTCAGTGTTCAAAGCTGAGAGTATTTGTAACTCAAAGCCTGTAGGTAAGAGTTGTTATGGTCTTGAACGAAGCTGTGAAGCAAGTTCAAGTTGTTTAACATTACGTTGTTTTTGTAGTGATAGGAATGGAAACTGGAGGTTTCTATCTAGGAGTTCCTAGGTATAGATTGCACTGGGTAGGGATTAAGTGAAGAGTTGTAAACGGGGGAGTTTAACTCTGAATTAATACTGCTGATAGTGGATCTTCTTCCTGGCTTGGTATGCCCCCAGAGTAGGTGATGTTGCACCGAACTGGGTTAACAATTTCCTGTGTTTGTTTTTCTTCTGCATGTTATAATCCTGTCTGCCTTAACTTAGCTTGTATTTCAGTCTGTTTATCAAGATAATAACAGACCTGGTACATAGCCTTCTGTTTGAATGTCAATCAGAATGTTTTGACATTCATCATTAACAACACATAATGAATAATAGGCAGGTTGGTTTTTCTGCTTCAGTTCAGTCTGGTCTCCAAGAGGATAACAGACCTGGCCAAAGGATCATTGTGAAACTGTCAAACTGGATGCCTTGACAGTTAGTCATGTATGCTGATACTGAATTAGAGACTGGTTAGTCTTTTACAGTACAGCAAATTTAGCACAGACTGTTTTCAGGAACATAACTAAATCAGCATGAGGTATATGTTCTGACTGTCAAACAGAATGTTGTGACATTCATTCCTGACAGCATGTGCTGAATTGTATGGTGATTAGTTTTTCTATTTCAATAATTTTCTCAGGCTATTCTTCAGGAATCCAACAGCTGAGCAAAAATCCAGGAAACTAACAACTGAACTACATTTAATGAACCTAACAAATAGCTTATTTGTTAGCACCCTAATAAGTGGAAATTAGATTAACTTGTTCAACCTTTATTTTAGGAAATACAAGTACAAGGCCAGCAAACTGGAATAATGTAACAGATGATGTTCAAATCACTATTGAGACATCTTGCTGATAACTGTGTAGGAAATAACAAAAGTTAGAGCGATGGTTGATCTCTGCTGAGTCTTTCTACCAGATGCACAGAACTAGGTGTTCCTCCATTCTAGGGTGAAATAGAAGCAGATGTCGTGACATCTGTGAACATGTGTATATTAGTACAGGGTTTAATTTGTATAACTGTCTTGTTGTATTAGTGACAATGTTGGATCAGATGTCATGACTTGGAGTAGAACATCTGAAATCTAACTACGCCAGAATTTCAATTGTCACTAAAGGTTGACATATTCGTTTGAAGGTTAGCCATCATCGATGTTGGCATCCCATAAAGGTAGTCTATGTCACTTGGTGGCATTGAAAACCCAAACAGAGGTCTCGCAATTTCAGGGTTAATAAGGGGGTTCCCTGATTGCAATGAGGGAGTTGTCCCCTGCGACAATATTGGAGCGGTTGGCGCCGCTGACACTACCAAAGTCATTGTCCTACCAGGCGTTGAGACAACAGACTCTTCAATCGTTGACACGACTGGTTATTGTACTACATTTTGAGGATTATTCTGGGGATTGACATTATCTATAGGAGGACGTGACATTTTGGATAAATATTTTCCACTTCTTAATCGCATGCAAACTACCAAGAAAAATTCATGAACATAGAACAAGTTTATAAGCAAAAACTATAAATATCTGTGAAAAATACATAATTTAGCACATGTACCATTGGGCAGGCCAATTTGTTTACACGGAAAATTGGTAAACAACCGTTAGTCTCTTAATTAAAGTTACTTGCATAATCGAACAGTGAATCCTAGGACAAAGTGCTAAAAATTCTATATTTTTGTAGTTTTCTTTTGGTAAATAACCTATTTTTGACTTGGTCGAATAGTGATTTAGAAATTGTAAAAGGTGCAGACTTCGACAATGTAAAAAATGTAACAAAAGTAAAGAGACTTGAAAGTATAAAAGCAATGTAATTGAATGAAACTGAAAATAAACTGGTAAGGCAAAGTAAAGTGAAATTTAAAGACTTTACATTGAATGTAAAAATGGTATTTCATTATGCATACATTCTCTTAGCCATGACTCTTTTCTCTGGACGTTAGTACTTCGAGTTGTAAGTGAGATTTTTGTAGTGAAATGAACATCCCAAATTCTACAAAAGAACTCCTATGTATACTAATACGAAAATAAATACTCCTAACATTCTTATCTTCAATGTTTACCACGTGAAGCATTGCATGCGGCCAACCTCTGCTCTCTCCATGTGTTCTTCATAAACAAATCTCCAAGTAGTTATTCATGTTTGAACGTAGCATCTGCGTGCCCAAATAACCGTCTCTTCGATACTCTTGAAGTTGTCGAAACCCCACGTAATCGAAATGTTCCCACAACATTTCAAAACACTAAATCCCAAATCTTTTTGATCCAAGACTCTTCTTTAGGCATACATCATTAATGTACCTATAGCTTTGCCTCTTGCTGAGATTTTTTACCCTTGTCAAAAATTCTAGCTAACAGATACATATAAAAGTCAAGAAACTATTTGATTTGAATCATGGATAATTTTTACAAGTTTGTTTAGTCATGATTCAATTCAAAGATAATCATAATTCGAGTCACAGTGCCTTTTGATTTGAGTCAGAGAATACCTTAATTTGGATCAAAAATACAGAGCAAAAATCCTTATTTCTAATTGAATTTTTTATTCGAATTAGCTATATGCTTGATTCAAATCCAGCATAAAAATACCATATCTTAAGTTTTCTAACTTGTGATTCAAGTAACACATATGTTTACTTTAGAATAACTTGTTCATGATAAAAAACACATTGAATAGATCAAATCTATCTTATTAAATGTAAGGAGTGACATAAGGCACAAATCTATAAGGAATTATCAAATTACAATCAAATTAAGGCAAAACAATAAATCAAACTAAAAAAAACTAAAAATATTACAAAAACATAGATGAAAAAGAATAGGGATGCCACTTTTATCGACATCACAACTTCATCCATGAAGAAAATGCTCCAAGAGTATTCATGGACTATTCACAACATTTTGGAACTATCGATCTGAGGCCATAGTAATTGGTTTTGATGACACTTGAATTATTCATAAATTTCTATGGATCAAAAGAGCCCATCAATACTAAGACCATATGATTTTCAAAAGGAGAAGTTGACACAAAAAATCCAAATACGTACCTCAAAAATAAAGGTGAATTACCCCGTCAAACATATAACCTTATAGAGAGCCAAAATTATCAGCACATAAATGAAGAATTACAATTATTTATAAAATACCAAAAGTGTTAACAAGAGTAAGAGTTACTTAAGACGTGTGAGATGGAAAACGAAATCATTCACATGGAAGTTAAAGTTGACCAAAGTGAAAAGTAAAGTTAATTGTTCATTCGGTGATATTTAAGTTACGAAGGATTATTTTAGTGTGAGCTTGGTATTCCTCATTCATGAGTTTAGAAGAATGAAATCTCCTTTTTAACTAAGGAAATGGTAACTAACAAGTAATAAATGTTGACCTTGAAAGAAGAGTCTAAAAATTACTCATGTTAGCTCGAATTTACATTAACATGGATGTGTAAAAGATAAAATCCAAATAAAGATGAAGGTTCAAAATATAGTGCAATAAGAATCAGTTTTCCATTGAATAGAAGAAGAAGAAAAAAGTTTTACACTAGGGACCTCATACCACAAGCTGTTTTCTTGACATCCAAAAAAGTAAAACAAGTTCATAAATTTTAGAAATGTACATGTCCTTTTAGACGGTTCTTTTCACCTTACTCACGTTCATTGTTTTTGATAGAGGAAAAACTAAAATGTTGGCAACTGCAGACCAAAGAATCCTAAACAGTAAATGTAATTTCGATTGTGTTCTATAAAAGCAATTAGTTTATGTTTCTGTTAATTTATTTATATTAAACAGTGCAAGAGACGAAACTATCAAAACATCTCAACTAAGTTATATTATGCATATTGTGACTAGGGATTCAAATATTTCGGTTTAAAGGGTCAGGGTCGGCCCAATCATATCAGAGACCCCGTTTTAATTTCAAAAATGGATTCAAATTTTAAAAAAACTACAATTATAATAATTAAAAAATAAATATCAAAAATATAATTATATATTAATTAAAACTAAATTTAATTATAATTATTTTGAGTTTTGATCAATCTTGATTTTTGTATGTATTGAGTTTTTACACTAACATTTCTTTCAATTATTGAGTTTTTTTAATAACATTTTATTTAATTTTATTAATATTTATGAAAAAATTAAAAATTTCAAAATTTGGAACCCTCTAAAATTTGGGGTCTTGTGCTGCAACACATGCTGCACTTGCACAGGGTCGGCCCTGTATAGGGTCTATAACCTAATCAATTTAAGATCAGATCTATTTAATAAAAAAATTAAATTTGGTTTTTCTTTCCAACCAACAATATATCTAGTCCCTTTACATCCTGTGAGACATTTTTCAATATGTTCGATATTTGAAGAAGCCTTTAAACCAATACTTATCTTACAAGTTTCTAATACAACAAAGAAGCATACACCAAATCTATGATGGACTTTGAATCTCCTGGATTCGAAGGACTTTTTCACAAAATAGAAAGTACATTACTTTCTATTTACAAACATCTTTCACCAACACACTACGATGAAAAGCAATATTCACGCTTGTATAGAAATGAACAAAATGTTTCTTGAATTGAATTCTGAGGTGAAAATGATCTTTTTTTTCAATATACAATTCAAATATATATATATATATATATATATATATATATATATATATATATATATATATATATATATATATATATATATATATATAGTGCTCAAAAACTTTAGGAAACTTATTCAATGATATGAAAGTTCATGCACAAAGTTTTCACTGATTTATGATGTATGAACACTTAGAAGATTGTATGTGAATTTTTGGAATGAAAAACTGATATATTTTAACTTAAATACATGTCATTATGCCTCTTTGATTTTATGTCGTGTTTTAGAAAATTTTCATGATCATTGGCAATGATTTGGAATCAAATGGTTAATATTTTTCAAAATGGTATGGTGTTTCAAAAAAACTGGGCAAATTGCCACAGTTTACGAACCAGTGTGTTGTTTAAAAAAGGATCGATATGGCGGTTTCAAATTGCCACAGTTTACGAACCTGTGTGATGTTTCAAAAAACACTAAAATTGTGACGGTTCTGATAGTAAGATTGTGGTGGTTTCAACACGCCATAACTTACAAAAATTGGCTTTTCAAACAGAGAGCGCATTGATCGATTAATGCTACGAGTAAATCGATTTACTCTCTTAAAAACTTTTAAAAAATCCCTTTTAAAAGTTGTGTTTTGAATGGTAATCATGCATGAATGTTTAAGAAATATAGAATAGTTTAGATAAAAATATTTTAAGCACCTAAAACTTATATACATATGAATTTCCATTGTAGCTTAATCTTCCTGATTTAATCCTTTGATTTCCAAAGCTCATGCAATATTGATCCTTAATTTCAATATTTTTATTCTCCCCCTTTCTTCTATGTTAAGCTTTTGTCTTCATAAAAACTAAGATAAAGTAGATGATGAACATATTCTTCACAACTCATAAGAAGTTGAATGCTAAGTGAATGCTTGAAACATATATATCTCAAGTTTCCACATAACTCACATTTTCTTCCAAGGCTTCTTGTACATTTTTGGAAAAATCTAAAATCCAATCCCAAGGGCTAAGTGAATGCTTTCATACAGAGAAATAGTAAGGAGTAAGGTGAGCCAAGGGACATAAAAGAGATAGAAAAGTAAGGAAAAGTAAAGAGATATTAAGTAAAGTAACAGAAGAAGCAATACAATTAAAAGATAGTGAGGAGGAAAAAGGGAACCTTCACACTAAACACAAACTACGTCAGTTACATAACTTAGTAGTTTCTAACATTTATGGAAATTTTAAACATTCCATTTTCGAAGCCCGGTATGAAATGCCTTCTTATGTTATGTATAAGAAAGATATGTTATTTAATAAAGTAATGCATCATAAAATCAAGACAATGAGTTTAACAGAGGAATGTTGTGCGAGGATTTAAAACAGACTACCACCCAAACTCAAAGGTCTTGGAAGTTTTTCTATTCCTTGTAGGAGTGGGGAAGTTAATATTGAAAGAGTCTTGTGTGAAATAATGTGTGTCTTGTGCCTATGTATTTGTATTAAAGGCTTAGCTTGAATTATTTTAAACTGACTAGTATAACTAGAGTTTAGAATATCATTCTATTATAAGACCAATAGGGAAATGTGAAGATGTTCCCATAAATTTTAGCCAATAGTTTGTACTAGTTAGTTTTATAATAATGGATATAGGGAAGTGTCGTAACTAAAAAAAGGAATATGACCTCGCAAAGCGCAATCGCACGCTCGCGAATGGACTAGAAAGTCGCCACCGAACATTATTTGTTCCCAAAGAGAGAAAGGGAAAATATCGCAACCAAATCAGGATTCGGGAGTCGATTACAGAAGGAGAAGGTATTAGCACCCCTCACGTCTGTTGTATTCAATGGGAATTATTTAGTTAGTTGTATGCGTTAGTGTTAGCTTTAAAATGTTAGGTTTCTCAAGTTATTAAAAGAAAAGAAGAATAGGACGGAAAGGTTTATTTTTATTTAGGCTGTCTGACGAGACTTTGAATCTCCCTTCTACGTATCATCGAGTGAGATGGAGAACTAAAGTCTACGTAGTTCTGGGAAGGAAATGTTTGTTTATTGGTCGGTTTTAGCGAAAGCTATTTTGTCAAAATCGACGGAAAAAATTGCTTGCTATCCAAAACAAGTGAGGAACGGGCATTTGTATCACATTGAATGGATTTATACATATCAACATTCACGAAAAAATATCACTTATGTCAACTCACATGATTGCGGACAAAGTACTATCTTGCATCGTCTCGAGACGAAATATCTTTCGTTTTAAAAAAGATTTTTAAGATTGCGCGGCGGTGAAAAAAAGAAGGTTGATGTGTTTGATATATTTTGAATGATTGTGAGAGCTTAGACGAATGAGATATCATCTCGAATCCTAGTCTATGGAGCTCGTGGTATCTACCACATTTACTTTCCATCTTATTTACAAAAGGGTTTAGTGAGAATTAAGTGTGTATGATTTTTGATTTGGGAAAATGACTTGACGTTAGATCGAGCTTTTTATTTGTGAATGGATTGAAAAAATGGTTTGAGGATTAAGTGTTTTGAACATGATTGAAGGTGAAATGGATTTGGAGTTGAATGGTGGAGACTTGGTGTTGACTAAGTGTTTTTTAAAATGGAACTCGGTGTTGACTAAGTGTTTTTTAAAATGGAACTTGGTGTTGACTAAGTGTTTTATTACTTTTAAAGGTTGATTTTATTTTTTTGTTTTTGTTTATTATTTATTTAATTATTAACCTATTATCTAAGGTTAAATAAAAAGCATGAAAATAAAATACAAATTACAAACAAGTGGTGAGGGGTACATTTGTCAAATGGAAAATATGAGAAAAATACAATAAAACAAATACATAATGAATAAAAACCAACATAAATAAATATAAATCAAGAAAGATAAAATAAATCACAGACAAAAAGATAAAAAATTCTTATTATTTTTGTATATTTCTTTGTTATTTTTTTTATTTTATACTTTTACACTTATTATTATTACATTTTTTATAAAAGAAAAAAAAACACCTAATTAAATAAAAAAAGTTTAAATATCTAAACAAATCTCAAAACTAAATTTTTTATCATCCTTTGTAAAACTTAATCTTTTATTTTTTTTAAGGAGAACTAAAAGAAACAAAAAAAAAAGACAAAAAACTAAATGACAATAAAAAAACAAACGTAAAAGTAAAACTTAGAAGGGGGTGGGGCGCCCCTTGGTGATAATGTGGACAGGAAAGTGATCTTGGGCCTATAACAAAGGCCCATTTGGCCTTTAATCAAGGGAGGAAGAGGAGGCTTTTTTAATTAAAAAAACCATATATTCCCTTGAGTAAAGAAACAGCCGACCCCTTTCCCTCATTTCTAAAATTAAAGTTTAAAAAAAAATATCCATTGAACAACTGACATGTGGCACTAGAGTTAAAGGAAAATCTAAAATAACCTTGAGAACACATGTTCCCAACCCCACTGACTCTACCTTTTCACTTTTTATTTTTATTTTAAAACAATTAAAATCAACATTAATTGGCCCTTGAATAAACTTAAATGAAAGGAAAAAAGAAAACCATATCAAATAAAGAAAACGAACAGATAACATGAGGGTTCTCTTCTCCTTTTTTATCTTTTACCTCTCTCTCTCTCTCTCTATGCTCATCGGTGGTGGCGGAACTCCCCCTTCTCACCCAAAATCTCATCCTCACCTCATTTTTTATCTTTTACCTCTCTCTCTCTCTCTCTCTCTCTCTCTCTCTCTCTCTGCTCATCGTTTCCAAACCCCCGCTCTCTCATGATCATGGTTTTCTAACCTATTTTCTAGTTTTCTCTAAGCCAAACAAAATCCAAGATTAACAACAACAATTCCCCCCCTAAATTCAACCCTCTACGCGAAATCACAAGCAAAAACTTCAAAGTAAAAAAACAAACAAATGGATATGAAATCCATAACAACTAAAAGAATCCTCAAGTCGCAATAAAAAGGGTGGTTTTCGTGCACTCGTGCTAGCAAAAAGAGACTGAACAAGCATCAATTAGCAAGGAAAATAAATAAAATGAAATGAAAACAAGGTATAAGAAAATTAAGCATATATGAAGAGACAAAACAAACGAGTATGCATCATGATGGGATTTAGAAACTGACTAATCTGGTGTTACCGATGTGAAGTCCATTCATGTAACCTATATGATTTCATTTTATGTTGTGTTCAAGTCACTTCTCTCATTCTTCTCTTCTTTGTTTGTTTTGTGTGTATCAGTGGTCTTCTTCACTGCTATATGTTATGTTGGTTTCTTTTTAGAGTGTATGAAATCATGATTATGGTTTTGTAGTGAGATATAATTTTTTTTTCTGGTTTACCTTGCTATCAGTGGAGTTTCTATTGTGTGCTCAGGAATGCTTTTAACAAATTAGGGTTTGGTGGCTAGGGTTTTCTGATATCAAAGTCTTTGTCTATTATGCTATGTGAGTGTTGCTTTATATTGGTTGACACAGTTGTGAAACCTTGTCCCGGTTTTCAAAAAGCTCATTTATCTCCTTCCTGTCCTAATCTGAGATTACCTCTAGCTCAAACATTGGCATGAGAAACCAACTAGAGAGCATCAATGAAAGTCTAGATCTTCTTGAATAACTGGTAGTTCTTAACTGTGATCTTATGCTTTTCCTTCACTCGGGCTTAAGAGTGAAATTTCATCAAGTAATCTTTAACCTCCTGAAGATAACACTGTCTCTCCTTGAGAGAACGTAGTTCGTCATTCCTTCTGAACGAGTTCTGGGTGAACTCATCTCTCTGCAAGGAAAGGTTGTAAGTCTATATGAGGTTTTATTTAACCTAGGGCTAAATAAATGTTGATAAAGATCATGTTGGAGTTAAGAAAAGTCCAGCTACATCTCCCTATTCGTCTTCCACTAAACTTCGGCAGTCTTTATAAGCTTCCTTTGTTTGATGTCTTTTCTTTTAATTTTGTAGTCATTTTTTTGAACTTTCTCTTAGAGCATTTTTAGTTTCTCTTTTGTGCATAGTTTTGTTTTCTTTTCGCTTAAGACTTGTATGTTCATATTCTTAGGTAAATTTGATGTATTCTTTCTTAGTCTTTGATTGTATAACCAAAGAAATTTCTATGGTTACTTGGATGTATCAAATGAATCTAATGAAAAAGAAATATCAAGTCAAGAGTATTGTGTTTTATTTTCTTTATGAATTTTGAACTTCTTAAATGAGTTTTCAATAAAGGAAATAATTGTGATCGAAAGGATGATATGCAATAATTAAATGGATCTAATGAAAAAAAATATCAAGTCAAGAGTATAGTGTTTTTTTTCTTTATAAATTTTGAACTTCTTAAATCAATTTACAATAAAGGAAATAATTATGATTGAAAGGATGGTATGCAATAATTAAAATGGAAAAGAACTTCATTGAACTAAAGGAATGATTACAATAAGATGTTTATAACATTAATCCTAATCATCCCTATATTTCTATGCTTGGAAAAAGTTTCCCCAATCTAAATCCAATTCCTCTTCTTCATCTGAATCGAAATAAAACTCTTCATGGTATCTCCTCTTGGACTTCTTCTTCTTTCTACTAATCTTCTTCTATGGCTTTAGTGCCTGAGGAAGAAAGGTTGAAGGAATTCCTTCAGAGGGCCTAACCTTCTAATCAGAAGTTGCATCAGAGACTAGAGGAGCCTCTGAAACAATAGGATCAGTAGAATTTCAGAAGTTGTGTTCATATTGAAATAGAGCTAGGTTTAGTGAATGAGGATTTGTGTTTTTGGCCTGAACATGTGCTCTTATAACAAAATTTCGAAAGATCAAACACCTTGTGTGTTTAAGATTCTGATCTTTTAAAATCTAAAGACCAAACACTAATTAAGCATGTCATACTGGATCATAATTACTCTTTGAAAATTGAAACGATGGTGATTTACCATAAGAAGTAAAGAATTTCTTTCAGATTCTTAAAAAATTTCAAAATTGTTTTAAATTGTCTTATGTTATTGGAAAAAGTTTTAATTTCAAAATCTTCAATTGGTATTTCAAAATTTTCAATTGGTGTCAAAATTTTCAGTTGATATCAGAATTTTTAAATCGCCTTCCGCCTCTGAAAAGGTTTTAATCATTTCATTTTTTTGGTATCAGGTTCATTTTTCAATATTTTCAACTTCCTCTAAATTATGTGCATTTAAACTGTTTTAAATTTTATTTTATTTTTCTTGGTTTTATTGTTTTTCTCTTTCTTTCTTTAGTATTTTTGACAATGACAAAGGAGGATAAAATGCATAGAATATTTAAGAAGAGATTAAAGCATCAGAACTTAAACAAAGCAGTTTCTGCCAAAACAGCTTCTGATTTATAAGCTTTATGTTTTTTTTATGTTTTTGAGTCATTTATTTTATTGACCTTAAATGACTAATTTTAATTAAACAAAAATAAGTACTTAAGGAAAGCTTACAAACTTTACCTTAATGAACGGTCAGACTAAAGGAAGAGCTTATAAACCTTAACCTAAGACCTGTCAAACTCAAGGGGAGCTTACAAATCTTAGACCCTAACGTTAGAATTTGTTGATTAAAATTATAGGATTAAATTAACATATATAAGGAGTTAAGAAGAGCTTAAAAATCTTGTCTTAATAGACCATTAGACTTAGGGGGAGCTTACAAGCCTCGCCTTAATGGATTGCCTAACTTAAGGGGAGTGTAGCGGTAAATTCATGATCATCAAGCTATGGATAAGCAAGACATCAAATAACAAGAGTCATCACCCCGCTTTTATTATTTCCAAGGGAAAAGCGAAAAAGTACGAACAAAACCCAAAAGTAAGAAGTTTTCAAATCAAAACTAATAAAATGTCAGAGATTACAGGTAAGGGGGTTGGTTACACAAAGGGAAGGTGTTAGCACCAAAAGTGTCCTAGGTACTCCTAGGGAGCCCTTTTTTGTGTGCATATGTATTTTGTACAAAGTGATATTTACAAACAAATAGAATGAGGGAATGAGAAAATAATTCATTGATTATATTTTTGTGTTTGACAAGACCTTCAGACTTGTGCCTACGTACCAATATAAAAATGAGGGATCAAAACCTCGTAGTTCGTGATCAAATTTCAAAGTGGATGCATAGCTTTTAACAAAAGTTTAGTTTGAGAGGCACCAAGGCCTAAAAATGGTTTGAATGAGTTAGTTATTTTTGGCTTTTGAAAGTTTAGGTCAAGTATAGTTAAGTCTATTTACAAGTTTGATTTAAGAAAAGAAGTTTGAAAATGCAATGACATAAGGCCAAAGTTTCTAGTTTGCAAAGTGGTCAGAGTTTAGAATAAAATTATTTCAAGCAAAGAAGAATTTTTAAAAGGAGGAAGAGATTTAGAAATTAAAGAAATGGGGAGGAGATGAAGAGACTAATCATATGTACAAAATTAAAAGTTTAGAGTTGAAAAGATCTGACTGATGGGTAGCAATCCAATAGACAAGAATGTCTTATAGAAACCCAACTTCCCTTGGACATTTTGAATCAAGAAACACACAATGCACAATTATATCAATCTTGAAGAGCAGGGTATCAAATAAAGAAAGCCACATCCAAACTTTAGCCATTCCATGATCTTCTTCAAATTAGTCCATGTAGCAGATGAATTCCACAAATCACAGGCTCAAAATAACAGCTTCACAATGATCATGTTGCAGATGAACTCAAAGGGATCTTCAAAGATGTATCAGATGAAGTTTCAAATTGCAAGCACTTGGTTACACAAATGTTGGCATTGCACAAGTCCTTTAGCATAGGGAGGTTGCCTAGATTCTAAGTCCAATTTGTCCAAGATCAAGTCAACAGTCCACAAAAGTTTTTTTAGGGTTTTTTGTTCTTATTATGTATATTAATGGTCAAAGGCCACACAAACAAACAAGATATACACAAACAAGATATAACACACAATATGGTTCAAATGGACAAAGTGAAAACTTCCTTAACATAAACAATTAGAATGGTATGAATAATGGCAAATGAATAGAGCTTAAAAATTAAAGTGAATTAAAATAAAGGACTTGAAATTAAATGTTAGTTGTTAATGAGTTAGAAGTTAGTATTGTTTTGCTTTTGCTTTTCATTTTTTAAGTCATTCTTTGGAGAACACTCAACCCACTTATCACAAGCATGGATCCTTGAGCCAAGACATCTTCCAAAGGAAGGAAAAAAGGTCAAGTTTCCACACAATACCATGAAAGGGGGGAGACTTACAATCTCACTAACTAGAATGTTATGCCTTTTGTGTCAAAAATTTAGCGCTAGGTTAAGCAATCGTAATTGGACTTATGTAGAAGTCACAACTATTTGAGACCGGGCAATAGAATTTTGTTGATAATGCATATTAGAGACATAGTATAATGGACTATGCTCATGAAACATACCACACACAAAAAGAATATGCAAAAGAGGTGGCCTAATCCCATCCATACTTATGTTGATTTTGCAATCAACTAGCCTTAGGACTTAGAGATATCATGGACCAAATGAGATGGATGCATAAAGAATGGGAAATAGATGAAGAGGGAGGGGAATGGATCAAAACTCAAATTGGTCAAAGGAGGACTTTTACCAAATTAATATCATTCATTCATTTTGGGAGATGGAATGTACATTCCATCAATCCCCTAAATCCAATGATATTGACCTAGCAAAATCAAATCAACCTTGACCAAGGCCCAACAACACAAGTCAAACTTAAACAAACCATCACAAGAGGTCAACACAATTATTTGGCATTTATTCAAATTAAAAATACTAAAATAAGGCATTTAAATTAAATATGGTTTTCCAAATTCCTAAAACCTCATCAAATCACCAAAGAAATGGCCATGAGATTTATCATAGGTCAAACAAGGTCAAAGGACCTTGGAGAAAATAATTCAGAATTTTTAAAGACTTAAAAGTATTTTTAAACTATTAAAAATAATCACAAAATCAATTAAATCATGAAAAATATTAATAACGATCCAAAAAATAATTTTAATTCAGAATATGAAAGAGGAATTTATTTAAATTTTTTTGGTGAAACTCTCATATTTTTTCGATCAAAATTATAATTAATATGAATTAATGAAAATAAAACAAATTAAATGAAATTCAAATAATCAGAAAAAATGTGGACCACTTGATCTCCCTCATTAACTGAGGTGGTAGATCAAGTGGATCAGCGTGCGCGTTCCACAATAGACCTAAGTCAATGCGCTGCAGGGATGGTAATTAAAACTAATGCGTGAGATTAAAACATTTCAAATGAGATCAATGGCTCAGAACCTGTCCAGCATGTAACAACCCTTTTTTTTTTAGTATTGAATTATTATACTATTATTATTATTATTTTAATTTAATTATGTGGAGTGTTAATTAATTAATTGGTGTATTAATTCATTATCTAGTGGATATGAGAAATAATTAAATAATTGAATTAATTAATTAACTTGGTTGCATAGTGAGTGGTTAATTATTTAAATTTAAATAGAGGTATTTAAATATTAGGTATTATTGGACCTAGTGATTAAATTAGATGATTTAAGCCCAACTAGAATACTATTATAAATAGTAAGAGTGAAGGGAGTGAGAATTAGAATTCACTTGAGCACTGAAGGCAATAGAGAAAAAGGAGAGGAAAAGCGAGAGGAGTCAAGGTTTCCATCAAATTGACAAGGTAAGGGGGGAAAATCCTTATCATTATGGGTTAGTATGATTGGGTCAATGGGTAGGAACATGTTTTAGGTTGAAATCCTTAATTGCCATGGTTTGGAATTATTAGGTCTTGATAAATACTCTTGAATTGTGATGATTAAATTATGCTAAAACTATGAATGAATATATAATTGGATGAGTCATAAATTTCTAAACGTGTAGCTTTTTACGGAATCGAAATCGGAGGTCCGGAAGTCCTCCAACGATGAAAAATGCGGGGAAATCTGCATTCTGTTTCGTGTTAGCGCAGGAACAGTATTCTGTTTTGCGTTAACCGGTTAACCCAGGGCGTTAACCGGTTAACACTGTTGTGATTTATGAAAAATTGCATTCTGTCTTGCGTTAACCGGTTAACACTGTTAAAAATTGCCAAGAAGCGCATTCTGTTTTGCGTTAACCAATTAACCCAGGGGGTTAACCGGTTAACACTGTTTGAAAAATTGATATTTAAATGTTGTGTGCGTTTTGGAATGAAATCTATGTGTACCTATTTGATGATTGGTCTATATTGGTGAATAAAATATTGTATGAATGTGTATGTATACCATTATTGGATTTGTGAATGATTTCTGGTTATGGATGTGTATATGTAATCGTAATTGATGAGTTGTGATGAATGTGTATATGTACCAATTGTGAGTCATGGTGATATGTGGGATGTTAAGACGGTATAGAAGGTCTTAATTGCATATGTGTTGGTATGTGTGCATTCATTCATAGCATGGTTGACTTCATTGTGGAAGTGGTGAAACTGTTGGTTCACATGAGCAGACGTTGATTCTTAATTGGAATCAGGCGTAGTATTAAGCGGTGATCCTTCATTGGAAACAGACGTAGCAGACGTTAATCCTTAATTGAGATTAGGCGTAGTTTTAAGCGGTGATCCTTCATTGGAAACAGACGTAGGGCTTTGGTCTTGTCCGGATCGGAAGCGTGGCTTGGATTCTAGATATTGAATCGGAAAGCGGTGAAACTTTGAGTTCACATTGAGGTACGACATGCATAGAGTCACATTGTCTTGCATTGAGTCGTCTATAGTTATGTGATCATTGAATGCATGTATTGATGTGGATGCGATGTACGTTTGAAATATGTGAGATGATTGTTGGTTAATATTATTGACGTGATTATACCGAGTGTGATGAATTCTTAAATTGTGTTTTAATTCATTGTGCCTTATTATGCTATTTCATAATGATTTGAATTCTCACCCTTTCTGTTTGAATGTTACCTTTACATGGGTATCGTGCAGATACTACAGAGTAGTATTGCTGGAGTAGGTGGACGGTAGCTCGCTCAAGAATAGCTAGAGAGTTTCCGTATTTAGTTTGAAATTAGGTACTGAGTCAATGCTCTGGTAATGTAACACTGGGTAGATTAGTCGTATTGAACTCATATCTTCTTTTGATATGCTTTATGTCATTAATTATTTTATTTTATTGGAAGTGATTATTGAGAGATGATCATGGTATGGGACATGGATCATATTATGAAATACATGAGTATTCTTTACTTTCCGCTGCGAACGCATATTGCTTCAATATTCATGATGAGTGAAATGTGTTATTCTGAATGACTAGGTGTATTGTTGGTTTTTGAAAGTTTTAAGTTTCGAAAACGTCGATGTGACGCCCTTTTCTTTATATGGGTGCTTATTTACTCTGATTATATATTAAATAATTTGGGGTAGAAAAAGGGGTGTTACATAAGTGGTATCAGAGCATGGTCGACCAGTTGGTCAATAGTAGTAGGTTTTCCGTGGTATTTGATTTGTGTATCTGACATGATCGATATTGTTTGTTTGATGTTTCGGGTTGTTAGGACAATGGTTGCAGGCAGGAATGACGATGCCATTGCTGAGGCGCTGAGGATGCTGGCTGAATCCATGGGTCAGATCCATCAAGCGAATGCCCATCAAGCGAATGCGAATGCCGGTAACCAAAAGGGAGATGATGATGGGTTCCGTGCTTTGGGGAGATTCCAGCGGAACAATCCTCCTATCTTTGAGGGTGAGCATGCACCTGAGAAAGCTCAAGCTTGGCTGAAAGCAATTGAGAAGATCTTCAGAGTCATGAACTGTACTGATGCTCAGAAAGTGCAGTTTGGTACCCATATGCTTGAGAAGGAAGCTGAAGACTGGTGGAATAACACTCTTCAGAGGTTCGAAGAAGACAACATTGAAGTTACTTGGACTCTTTTCCGTGATACCTTCTTGGAGAACTATTTCCCAGAAGATTGTCGTGGGTAGAAAGAGGTGGAGTTCCTTGAATTGAAGCAAGGAAATGGTATCGTTGCTGATTATGCTGCTAGATTTTAGGAGCTTATCAAGTATTGTCCTCATTACAATACTGCTAATGCTGAGAGATCTAAATGTTTGAAGTTTGTGAATGGCTTGAGACATAATATCAAGAAGGCCATTGGTTACCAACAGATTACTCGTTTTACAGAATTGGTTAACAAGAGTCGGATTTATGATTAGGACAGTAGGGAGAGTGCTTCTGTCTACAAGAGTTTGAAGGAGAAAGACCAGGATCGTGGGAAACTGTATGATGACAAGAGGAAACAATCCGGTTTTGGCAAGAAGCCAAGTGGGGGAGAATCTTCTACTCCACTTACATGTTTCAACTGTGGCGTTGAAGGTCATCGTGTTGTTGATTGTAGTAGAGATCCTGTGAAGTGTTTCAATTGTGGCAGGATTGGTCACAGAGCAAACCAGTGTAGAGTTGGCTCGAACGTAACTTGTTTCAACTGTGGTGAGAAAGGTCACATTAGTTCGCAATGTGATAAGCCGAAGAAGGAGCAAGTGAAGGGAAAGGTGTTTGCATTGTCTGGTGCGGAGACCACTACCGATGATGGACTAATCCAAGGTATGTGATTTATTAAGAGTACACCTTGATTGCCATTGGTGATACCGGTGCATGGAAATATTACGTGGGAACTCGAGGATAAGATGAGGGAATCATATCCGGAGTTGTTCGTTTGAGGTCAATTTTCGAGGACGAAAATCTTTTAAGTGGGGGAGAGTTGTAACAACCCATTTTTTTTAGTATTGAATTATTATACTATTATTATTATTATTTTAATTTAATTATGTGGAGTGTTAATTAATTAATTGGTGTATTAATTCATTATCTAGTGGATATGAGAAATAATTAAATAATTGAATTAATTAATTAACTTGGTTGCATAGTGAGTGGTTAATTATTTAAATTTAAATAGAGGTATTTAAATATTAGGTATTATTGGACCTAGTGATTAAATTAGATGATTTAAGCCCAACTAGAATATTATTATAAATAGTAAGAGTGAAGGGAGTGAGAATTAGAATTCACTTGAGCACTGAAGGCAATAGAGAAAAAGGAGAGGAAAAGCGAGAGGAGTCAAGGTTTCCATCAAATTGACAAGGTAATGGGGTAAATCCTTATCATTGTGGGTTAGTATGATTGGGTCAATGGGTAGGAACATGTTTTAGGTTGAAATCCTTAATTGGCATGGTTTGGAATTATTAGGTCTTGATAAATACTCTTGAATTGTGATGATTAAATTATGCTAAAACTGTGAATGAATATATAATTGGATGAGTCATAAATTTCTGAACGTGTAGCTTTTTACGGAATCAAAATCGGAGGTCCGGAAGTCCTCCAACGATGAAAAATGCGGGGAAATCTGCATTCTGTTTCATGTTAGCGCAGGAACAGTATTCTGTTTTGCGTTAACCGGTTAACCCAGGGCGTTAACCGGTTAACACTGTTGTGATTTATGAAAAATTGCATTCTGTCTTGCGTTAACCGGTTAACACTGTTAAAAATTGCCAAGAAGCGCATTCTGTTTTGCGTTAACCAATTAACCCAGGGGGTTAACCGGTTAACACTGTTTGAAAAATTGATATTTAAATGTTGTGTGCGTTTTGGAATGAAATCTATGTGTACCTATTTGATGATTGGTCTATATTGGTGAATAAAATATTGTATGAATGTGTATGTATACCATTATTGGATTTGTGAATGATTTCTGGTTATGGATGTGTATATGTAATCGTAATTGATGAGTTGTGATGAATGTGTATATGTACCAATTGTGAGTCATGGTGATATGTGGGATGTTAAGACGGTATAGAAGGTCTTAATTGCATATGTGTTGGTATGTGTGCATTCATTCATAGCATGGTTGACTTCATTGTGGAAGTGGTGAAACTGTTGGTTCACATGAGCAGACGTTGATTCTTAATTGGAATCAGGCGTAGTATTAAGCGGTGATCCTTCATTGGAAACAGACGTAACAGACGTTAATCCTTAATTGAGATTAGGCGTAGTTTTAAGCGGTGATCCTTCATTGGAAACAGACGTAGGGCTTTGGTCTTGTCCGGATCGGAAGCGTGGCTTGGATTCTAGATATTGAATCGGAAAGCGGTGAAACTTTGAGTTCACATTGAGGTACGACATGCATAGAGTCACATTGTCTTGCATTGAGTCGTCTATAGTTATGTGATCATTGAATGCATGTATTGATGTGGATGCGATGTACGTTTGAAATATGTGAGATGATTGTTGGTTAATATTATTGACGTGATTATACCGAGTGTGATGAATTCTTAAATTGTGTTTTAATTCATTGTGCCTTATTATGCTATTGAAGGAGAATTTGCGACCCAAAGCGCAGCGGAAATTAAAATTTCTCCTTTAGAGATCCTTACGAATGGTCATGATCAGTGATAGAGTATTTACCTCTTGTGACGGTTGAAACCTTTGGTGCAGATCTCTTGTGACGATCAAAACCTTTGATGCCAATCCACGAAGCGATCACGAACGTTGAACGATGACAACGTCTCTACTCAGTCCACACGAACGGGTTCCTTCAATCTCAGTGCTAGCTGGTACGAATGAAGGCTTTGAGTGAGAGAGAGAGTGATAGAAAACGAAAATAATGCAACCGCAAATTTTTGCTTCTGCACAAGGGTTCTATTTATAGAACCACTTGTGTGGGCTTCAAGCTAAAAGCCCACTTAAGTGTATTTTGGCCCATATCTTATAATATGCCCAAAATCACTTAAGCTCATGGTACCTTACCATATTTCGTATTCTACTCAAGTACATCGTACCTTACGATGCTCTATAACTCACTTAAGGGCACCGTACCTTACGGTATTCCTTAGTTACTCTATCTCTCATCAATCCGTCCTTTGTGTGTGACCCTGTAGGTTTTCGTGACGTTGGCAATTATATTAAATCACGCATTTAACATAATAAACAGTGAGCGGTATCTAGCAACACATCACTGCTACCCAAGACACGAAAATGTCATGTGATCTGACAATTCCTTCTGTGATAATACTTATGTGTATAATTACCCTTTTGCCCTTATGTCTATATTGAACACAAGGCACAGACCGTGTCATCCTTGTCCAGTTCAATATTGGGCCCATAGACATTTATCCTGTTATGCAGGATGGGCAAATTCCATCTAGGTCACTCATGTCCCTCAGCATGCTTTGTGGAGTACCCATCAACTGTCTTTATGGTTATCCAGTTACGGACAATGTTGGATCAGCAATAAAGCACTCGACTCTACATCTAGGATCCATAGTGGTTTCAGGTCGGAGAGTGGAATACACTATTATCACCATGAGAATAACTTATGACACTTTGCATAACTTTCTATATAGTATTCTCATAGCGGGTCAATCCGGTATAAATATTACTCCTAATATTCATACCTATGTTTAAGACTTGATAACTCTTTATCCATGATCCATGAGATGTGATCATCAGTTTACAAACATAATAGTCTTAATGCTTTAATGTTATCCCACTTCACACTAAAGCTCGACTACGGATACTTTAGGAATAGTGTCCTTATGTTTAATGTGTTCTCATGATTAAGTCACACTTAATACATTAAACAGACTATCTATTCCAGGGACTTTATTAATCAACCATAATAAAGAGAATGCCTTTTATTATTCGATACAAGTACCAAAATGTATTGGCCTCTAGGGCTTACACCAACAGTTATTTCATAATGATTTGAATTCTCACCCTTTCTGTTTGAATGTTACCTTTACATGGGTATCATGCAGATACTACAGAGTAGTATTGCTGGAGTAGGTGGACGGTAGCTCGCTCAAGAATAGCTAGAGAGTTTCCGTATTTAGTTTGAAATTAGGTACTGAGTCAATGCTCTGGTAATGTAACACTGGGTAGATTAGTCGTATTGAACTCATATCTTCTTTTGATATGCTTTATGTCATTAATTATTTTATTTTATTGGAAGTGATTATTGAGAGATGATCATGGTATGGGACATGGATCATATTATGAAATACATGAGTATTCTTTACTTTCCGCTGCGAACGCATATTGCTTGAATATTCATGATGAGTGAAATGTGTTATTCTGAATGACTAGGTGTATTGTTGGTTTTTGAAAGTTTTAAGTTTCGAAAACGTCGATGTGACGCCCTTTTCTTTATATGGGTGCTTATTTACTCTGATTATATATTAAATAATTTGGGGTAGAAAAAGGGGTGTTACATAAGTGGTATCAGAGCATGGTCGACCAGTTGGTCAATAGTAGTAGGTTTTCCGTGGTATTTGATTTGTGTATCTGACACGATCGATACTGTTTGTTTGCTGTTTCGGGTTGTTAGGACAATGGTTGCAGGCAGGAATGACGATGCCATTGCTGAGGCGCTGAGGATGTTGGCTGAATCCATGGGTCAGATCCATCAAGCGAATGCCCATCAAGCGAATGCGAATGCCGGTAACCAAAAGGGAGATGATGATGGGTTCCGTGCTTTGGGGAGATTCCAGCGGAACAATCCTCCTATCTTTGATGGGTGAGCATGCACCTGAGACAACTCAAGCTTGGCTGAAAGCAATTGAGAAGATCTTCAGAGTCATGAACTGTACTGATGCTCAGAAAGTGCAGTTTGGTACCCATATGCTTGAGAAGGAAGCTGAAGACTGGTGGAATAACACTCTTCAGAGGTTCGAAGAAGACAACATTGAAGTTACTTGGACTCTTTTCCGTGATACCTTCTTGGAGAACTATTTCCCAGAAGATTGTCGTGGGAAGAAAGAGGTGGAGTTCCTTGAATTGAAGCAAGGAAATGGTATCGTTGCTGATTATGCTGCTAGATTTCAGGAGCTTATCAAGTATTGTCCTCATTACAATACTGCTAATGCTGAGAGATCTAAATGTTTGAAGTTTGTGAATGGCTTGAGACATAATATCAAGAAGGCCATTGGTTACCAACAGATTACTCGTTTTACAGAATTGGTTAACAAGAGTCGGATTTATGATAAGGATAGTAGGGAGAGTGCTTCTGTCTACAAGAGTTTGAAGGAGAAAGACCAGGACCGTGGGAAACTGTATGATGACAAGAGGAAACAATTCGGTTTTGGCAAGAAGCCTAGTGGGGGAGAATCTTCTACTCTACTTACGTGTTTCAACTGTTGCGTTGAAGGTCATCGTGCTGTTGATTGTAGTAGAGATCCTGTGAAGTGTTTCAATTGTGGCAGGATTGGTCACAGAGCAAACCAGTGTAGAGTTGGCTCGAACGTAACTTGTTTCAACTGTGGTGAGAAAGGTCACATTAGTTCGCAATGTGATAAGCCGAAGAAGGAGCAAGTGAAGGGAAAGGTGTTTGCATTGTCTGGTGCGGAGACCACTACCGATGATGGACTAATCCAAGGTATGTGATTTATTAAGAGTACACCTTGATTGCCATTGGTGATACCGGTGCATGGAAATATTACGTGGGAACTCGAGGATAAGATGAGGGAATCATATCCGGAGTTGTTCGTTTGAGGTCAATTTTCGAGGACGAAAATCTTTTAAGTGGGGGAGAGTTGTAACAACCCATTTTTTTTAGTATTGAATTATTATACTATTATTATTATTATTTTAATTTAATTATGTGGAGTGTTAATTAATTAATTGGTGTATTAATTCATTATCTAGTGGATATGAGAAATAATTAAATAATTGAATTAATTAATTAACTTGGTTGCATAGTGAGTGGTTAATTATTTAAATTTAAATAGAGGTATTTAAATATTAGGTATTATTGGACCTAGTGATTAAATTAGATGATTTAAGCCCAACTAGAATATTATTATAAATAGTAAGAGTGAAGGGAGTGAGAATTAGAATTCACTTGAGCACTGAAGGCAATAGAGAAAAAGGAGAGGAAAAGCGAGAGGAGTCAAGGTTTCCATCAAATTGACAAGGTAATGGGGTAAATCCTTATCATTGTGGGTTAGTATGATTGGGTCAATGGGTAGGAACATGTTTTAGGTTGAAATCCTTAATTGGCATGGTTTGGAATTATTAGGTCTTGATAAATACTCTTGAATTGTGATGATTAAATTATGCTAAAACTGTGAATGAATATATAATTGGATGAGTCATAAATTTCTGAACGTGTAGCTTTTTACGGAATCAAAATCGGAGGTCCGGAAGTCCTCCAACGATGAAAAATGCGGGGAAATCTGCATTCTGTTTCGTGTTAGCGCAGGAACAGTATTCTGTTTTGCGTTAACCGGTTAACCCAGGGCGTTAACCGGTTAACACTGTTGTGATTTACGAAAAGTTGCATTCTGTCTTGCGTTAACCGGTTAACCCAGGGCGTTAACCGGTTAACACTGTTAAAAATTGCCAAGAAGCGCATTCTGTTTTGCGTTAACCGATTAACCCAGGGCGTTAACTGGTTAACACTGTTTGAAAAATTGATATTTAAATATTGTGTGCGTGTTGGAATGAAATCTATGTGTACCTATTTGAAGATTGGTCTATATTGGTGAATAAAATATTGTATGAATGTGTATGTATACCATTATTGGATTTGTGAATGATTTCTGGTTATGGATGTGTATATGTAATCGTAATTGATGAGTTGTGATGAATGTGTATATGTACCAATTGTGAGTCATGGTGATATGTGGGATGTTAAGACGGTATAGAAGGTCTTAATTGCATATGTGTTGGTATGTGTGCATTCATTCATAGCATGGTTGACTTCATTGTGGAAGTGGTGAAACTGTGGGTTCACATGAGCAGACGTTGATTCTTAATTGGATTCAGGCGTAGTATTAAGCGGTGATCCTTCATTGGAAACAGACGTAGCAGACGTTAATCCTTAATTGAGATTAGGCGTAGTTTTAAGCGGTGATCCTTCATTGGAAACAGACGTAGGGCTTTGGTCTTGTCCGGATCAGAAGCGTGGCTTGGATTCTAGATATTGAATCGGAAAGCGGTGAAACTTTGAGTTCACATTGAGGTACGACATGCATAGAGTCACATTGTCTTGCATTGAGTCGTCTATAGTTATGTGATCATTGAATGCATGTATTGGTGTGGATGCGATGTACGTTTGAAATATGTGAGATGATTGTTGGTTAATATTATTGACGTGATTATACCGAGTGTGATGAATTCTTAAATTGTGTTTTAATTCATTGTGCCTTATTATGCTATTTCATAATGATTTGAATTCTCACCCTTTCTGTTTGAATGTTACCTTTACATGGGTATCGTGCAGATACTACAGAGTAGTATTGCTGGAGTAGGTGGACGGTAGCTCGCTCAAGAATAGCTAGAGAGTTTCCGTATTTAGTTTGAAATTAGGTACTGAGTCAATGCTCTGGTAATGTAACACTGGGTAGATTAGTCGTATTGAACTCATATCTTCTTTTGATATGCTTTATGTCATTAATTATTTTATTTTATTGGAAGTGATTATTGAGAGATGATCATGGTATGGGACATGGATCATATTATGAAATACATGAGTATTCTTTACTTTCCGCTGCGAACGCATATTGCTTGAATATTCATGATGAGTGAAATGTGTTATTCTGAATGACTAGGTGTATTGTTGGTTTTTGAAAGTTTTAATTTTCGAAAACGTCGATGTGACGCCCTTTTCTTTATATGGGTGCTTATTTACTCTGATTATATATTAAATAATTTGGGGTAGAAAAAGGGGTGTTACATAAGTGGTATCAGAGCATGGTCGACCAGTTGGTCAATAGTAGTAGGTTTTCTGTGGTATTTGATTTGTGTATCTGACATGATCGATATTGTTTGTTTGATGTTTCGGGTTGTTAGGACAATGGTTGCAGGCAGGAATGACGATGCCATTGCTGAGGCGCTGAGGATGCTGGCTGAATCCATGGGTCAGATCCATCAAGCGAATGCCCATCAAGCGAATGCGAATGTCGGTAACCAAAAGGGAGATGATGATGGGTTCCGTGCTTTGGGGAGATTCCAGCGGAACAATCCTCCTATCTTTGAGGGTGAGCATGCACCTGAGAAAGCTCAAGCTTGGCTGAAAGCAATTGATAAGATCTTCAGAGTCATGAACTGTACTGATGCTCAGAAAGTGCCGTTTGGTACCCATATGCTTGAGAAGGAAGCTGAAGACTGGTGGAATAACACTCTTCAGAGGTTCGAAGAAGACAACATTGAAGTTACTTGGACTCTTTTCCGTGATACCTTCTTGGAGAACTATTTCCCAGAAGATTGTCGTGGGAAGAAAGAGGTGGAGTTCCTTGAATTGAAGCAAGGAAATGGTATCGTTGCTGATTATGCTGCTAGATTTCAGGAGCTTATCAAGTATTGTCCTCATTACAATACTGCTAATGCTGAGAGATCTAAATGTTTGAAGTTTGTGAATGGCTTGAGACATAATATCAAGAAGGCCATTGGTTACCAACAGATTACTCGTTTTACAGAATTGGTTAACAAGAGTCGGATTTATGATTAGGACAGTAGGGAGAGTGCTTCTGTCTACAAGAGTTTGAAGGAGAAAGACCAGGATCGTGGGAAACTGTATGATGACAAGAGGAAACAATCCGGTTTTGGCAAGAAGCCAAGTGGGGGAGAATCTTCTACTCCACTTACGTGTTTCAACTGTGGCATTGAAAGTCATCGTGTTGTTGATTGTAGTAGAGATCCTGTGAAGTGTTTCAATTGTGGCAGGATTGGTCACAGAGCAAACCAGTGTAGAGTTGGCTCGAACGTAACTTGTTTCAACTGTGGTGAGAAAGGTCACATTAGTTCGCAATGTGATAAGCCGAAGAAGGAGCAAGTGAAGGGAAAGGTGTTTGCGTTGTCTGGGGCGGAGACCACTACCGATGATGGACTAATCCAAGGTATGTGATTTATTAAGAGTACACCTTGATTGCCATTGGTGATACCGGTGCATGGAAATATTACGTGGGAACTCGAGGATAAGATGAGGGAATCATATCCGGAGTTGTTCGTTTGAGGTCAATTTTCGAGGACGAAAATCTTTTAAGTGGGGGAGAGTTGTAACAACCCATTTTTTTTAGTATTGAATTATTATACTATTATTATTATTATTTTAATTTAATTATGTGGAGTGTTAATTAATTAATTGGTGTATTAATTCATTATCTAGTGGATATGAGAAATAATTAAATAATTGAATTAATTAATTAACTTGGTTGCATAGTGAGTGGTTAATTATTTAAATTTAAATAGAGGTATTTAAATATTAGGTATTATTGGACCTAGTGATTAAATTAGATGATTTAAGCCCAACTAGAATACTATTATAAATAGTAAGAGTGAAGGGAGTGAGAATTAGAATTCACTTAAGCACTGAAGGCAATAGAGAAAAAGGAGAGGAAAAGCGAGAGGAGTCAAGGTTTCCATCAAATTGACAAGGTAATCGGGTAAATCCTTATCATTGTGGGTTAGTATGATTGGGTCAATGGGTAGGAACATGTTTTAGGTTGAAATCCTTAATTGGCATGGTTTGGAATTATTAGGTCTTGATAAATACTCTTGAATTGTGATGATTAAATTATGCTAAAACTGTGAATGAATATATAATTGGATGAGTCATAAATTTCTGAACGTGTAGCTTTTTACGGAATCAAAATCGGAGGTCCGGAAGTCCTCCAACGATGAAAAATGCGGGGAAATCTGCATTCTGTTTCGTGTTAGCGCAGGAACAGTATTCTGTTTTGCGTTAACCGGTTAACCCAGGGCGTTAACCGGTTAACACTGTTGTGATTTATGAAAAATTGCATTCTGTCTTGCGTTAACCGGTTAACACTGTTAAAAATTGCCAAGAAGCGCATTCTGTTTTGCGTTAACCAATTAACCCAGGGCGTTAACCGGTTAACACTGTTTGAAAAATTGATATTTAAATGTTGTGTGCGTTTTGGAATGAAATCTATGTGTACCTATTTGATGATTGGTCTATATTGGGGAATAAAATATTGTATGAATGTGTATGTATACCATTATTGGATTTGTGAATGATTTCTGGTTATGGATGTGTATATGTAATCGTAATTGATGAGTTGTGATGAATGTGTATATGTATCAATTGTGAGTCATGGTGATATGTGGGATGTTAAGACGGTATAGAAGGTCTTAATTGCATATGTGTTGGTATGTGTGCATTCATTCATAGCATGGTTGACTTCATTGTGGAAGTGGTGAAACTGTTGGTTCACATGAGCAGACGTTGATTCTTAATTGGAATCAGGCGTAGTATTAAGCGGTGATCCTTCATTGGAAACAAACGTAGCAGACGTTAATCCTTAATTGAGATTAGGCGTAGTTTTAAGCGGTGATCCTTCATTGGAAACAGACGTAGGGCTTTGGTCTTGTCCGGATTGGAAGCGTGGCTTGGATTCTAGATATTGAATCGGAAAGCGGTGAAACTTTGAGTTCACATTGAGGTACGACATGCATAGAGTCACATTGTCTTGCATTGAGTCGTCTATAGTTATGTGATCATTGAATGCATGTATTGATGTGGATGCGATGTACGTTTGAAATATGTGAGATGATTGTTGGTTAATATTATTGACGTGATTATACCGAGTGTGATGAATTCTTAAATTGTGTTTTAATTCATTGTGCCTTACTATGCTATTTCATAGTGATTTGAATTCTCACCCTTTCTGTTTGAATGTTCCCTTTACATGGGTATCGTGCAGATACTACAGAGTAGTATTGCTGGAGTAGGTGGACGGTAGCTCGCTCAAGAATAGCTAGAGAGTTTCCGTATTTAGTTTGAAATTAGGTACTGAGTCAATGCTCTGGTAATGTAACACTGGGTAGATTAGTCGTATTGAACTCATATCTTCTTTTGATATGCTTTATGTCATTAATTATTTTATTTTATTGGAAGTGATTATTGAGAGATGATCATGGTATGGGACATGGATCATATTATGAAATACATGAGTATTCTTTACTTTCCGCTGCGAACGCATATTGCTTGAATATTCATGATGAGTGAAATGTGTTATTCTGAATGACCAGGTGTATTGTTGGTTTTTGAAAGTTTTAAGTTTCGAAAACGTCGATGTGACGCCCTTTTCTTTATATGCGTGCTTATTTACTCTGATTATATATTAAATAATTTGGGGTAGAAAAAGGGGTGTTACACAGCACACCACCGGCGTTGGACCTCCGGTCACCTTCTCAAGCGAGGTCCACCGGACTGGTTCACTCATCACCATCAAGAAAATGAAAAAGGAGGACATTATATGAAAGAAAAAAATGGCGTAGAGCACGAATCTGACCTCAATTTCAACTAACTCTAAATATATAAAAAGATGTGAGGAGTTGAGTTTTGAGGTGTGTCAATTGAGTTGCTTCGATTTAACCTCTAAGCAATTCAATCTTCTTGCCTATATTGGTAGGACTTCAGACAACCAAAGATCCAAGAGAATTAGAGTTGAGTGAGAATCAAAGAGATGAAGTTTTCTGAAAATTACCTTCAATGTTGTGCATAACTTGATGTTGCTTGCTTCAACCTTGATCTGTTCACACTTGAGAAGCTTGCAGGAGAGTTTAGCAATGGTATAAAGCTTTGGATCATGGAGTTCTTGAATCTCCAAACAGTGAGATTCAAACTCAATTTTCAAGTTGAAAATTCTCAAGTTTTTCTTTGAAATGTGAGGGTTTCAATTAGGGGGCAAAGCTGGCGCGCAATGTGTGTTTGAATTGAGCTCAGAGGCCTTGTATTTATAGCATTTGGGATTGATAATTTCACACTTGAAAAATTGCTAAATTTGGTAATGTGATGCACAAGCTTGCATGGGCGTGTACAGGCCCATGAAGCAATCCATTTTGATCCATATCCAATTGTTCTGAAGTTCAAATGAGGCTTGAGTGGCAAGGCAATGATATGTGGAGTTTTGGACATTTCATTTTCTCCAATGGTGAACTCTATTAAAGCCATGCGTAGACCTAGCAAACTTCATCCAAAATGCATGAACTTGGGTTCTTTAGAAAGCTTAGATCAAGGGGAACAAGTTTGATGTCTAACACTTTTTCTTTTGGAACTTGGATCATGGTGAATTTGAAGGTGGAAGTTTGGAAATTTCAACATGTTGAAAAACATTCTAAGTGTCAAGCCATATATCTCAATATTCCACCTTACTTAACTTTTTATGTGTGGTTCAAATGAGAAACGTGTCTTCATAAAAGTTGTATCTCATTCAAATACTTTCAAAATGGTCACCAATTTCATGGCATTTGGATTTAGAATGGTAGAGTTATGCATTTTTGAAGTTTTGAAAAATCACTTGTTCAATGATATAGGTAAAAAAATGACCTATAACGTATCCTCATATCACATGATCATAAAAGTTGAATTAGGTCTCACTATAAACATCAAAGTTGAAGTAGATATCTTGAATTTGATTTTGAAACTTGGAAATATTTCATATCACAAAAATTGAGCAAGTTATGGCCTTGGGAAGTTGACTTTCAAATTAGGGTTTAGACAAAATGACCTATAATGTTTCAACATAGAAAATGATTTTCCAAGAAAAAATAGCTCTAGGTATCAACATTAAAGTTGTTTGGAATGTCATTTAGAGTAACGTTTCTCTTGGAATCATTTTCATATGGTGAAAATTGTAGGAGATAGGGTCTAGGGAGACCCAGTTTTGATCAGATGAATTCATCTGGCCAACCACCATCAACCAACTTGCTAACCTTAAATTCTTTTCACTTTATTGGCTCATGGTAGATCATATATGCATAATATGATGAATTTTTAGGGTTCCCTTGAGAAATTTTATCAATTGGTGAGATCGCTTGTTGGAGAAGTTACTCAAAATACCCAGTCAAACTAGGGTTTCCAAGGCAAATCACCTTCAAACTCTTGAAGAATACTTGATCAATATCATATGTAGGAATAATTGGGACTCATATATGATGCTCATAACCATTTGTGGGTCAATCCATGGTTGTGCTCTTTGCCATGAGGGTCTTAAACCCTAGGTGTGGACTGGATAGATCAATGAGGATCATGCCCTACCTACAAAAAGTTAGGCAAATACAAAGACATATTTTTGGTATTTTGGTTAGTAAAATGATAATATACAAGTATGATACAATCACATAATGCTTGGTGATCTCTCCCAAAACAAACCCAATGAGAGAGGGGTAAGGAGGATGCCAAGGTGTGATCCCAATGCTAATTCATATGATGAAATTGCATGAGGGATCTTAGGGTCAAAATTGGGGTCTTACAGCTGCCCCTGTTTAAGGATATTCTAACTGAGGAGGTGAAGGTTAAAATCTTCGGCTCGACTTAGTAGAATGGGCTTAAATAACAACACATAGAAACAAATTTTGGTCCCTAAGAGACCTCATGATGCATATGAATATGAATGCAAAAGCTAATGCTCTGTGAGGAAATATTGCCACAAAGAAAAAGAAATCAGAGAGACCGAAAGTCCGCAGGAGTATAATGTATTCCGTAAGGAAAACTCACTGGGGAGACAGAGACTCTGAGGGGATAAAAGAGGTTATGCGTAGGTCAGGCTACGACTTAAAACTGCTGGGGGACTAGAGGAATTCCATACAAAATGGAAAGACTCAGTTGAGGAAACAAAACATATGCAGGGGAAGCGGGTAGATCAGGATAAAATTGACATACTTGAATTATGCAGGAAAAGCAATTTCACTAAGGAAATGCGCACTCAACTCAACTGGGGAGAAATAAACTTCAACACAGGAGGAGCAAAAATCTACTATCTACTACCTGTTACTGGGTAAGGAGATAATAAATATTTGACAGAGAGGACATCCGTCATCGGTTAGAATGAACATATCAAGGATATACTCATTGAGACCCACCAGGAGGGAGTATTCATTACCAGTTACTGGGTAAGAATAGTCTTGTTGGGGAAAACTGCAGAAAATAGGATTTACGACTACTAGTTATTGGGTAGATAACCAAGGATGAGAGTATCCATCATCGGTTAGGATGAACATATCAAGGATAAACTCAACAGGGAAGAAAATCGGTCATCTGTTAGGATGAACATATCAAGGATAGACTTTCCTGGGAATTGTCAAGGAGGATATCCGTCATCGGTTAAGATGAACATATCAAAGATAAACCAACTGGGCAAAAAGTAGGAATTACATCTATCGAATGCTGGATAGAATATCGTCAAAGAGAAAACATATCATTGGTTAAGATGAACATATCAAGGATAGACTCTATTGAGGAGAGAAAATAGGAGTTACATCTATCAGTTACTGGATAGAATACCATCGAAGAGAAAATTTGTCATCGGTTGGGGGTGAACATATCAAGGATAGACTCTGCGAAGGGGACAAAATCAGGATTTACAACTACCAATTATTGGGTAGAAGACCGCAAAGAGAAGGAAACCCGTCATCGGTTAGGATGAACATATCAAGGATTAACTCTCTGGGGAATAAAAATAGGGAGAATACCAAAGATGAGAATATCCGTCATCGGTTAGGATGAACATATCCCAAATAAACTCAGGCATGGGAGAGAAAGATATTCGTCATCGGTTAGGATGAACATATCAAGGATATACTTTCTGGGGAATAGATCCACTGGGGACTCTACTGAGGAGAAAAACAGGGATACTTTTGTCGGGTATTGGACAAGAAGTAACAAAATGCGAACTAAAGAGAATATTACCAATTACTGGGCAATAAACTCTTAGGAGACTCAAAGCATTTATCTAGGTAAGACCTAGAAAGAAACGGTCAATAATGACTCAACCCAATGAGGATATATCTCAAGTGGAGTGGTTCCATCCAGATAACCGACCGGTGAGGAAAAACTGAAACAATGATCATCCACGAGGAAATAACTCAGTGGGGAAAGGAGAAAGGTTAAAGTCTTTCTGCTTAAAGGGCCGACCTTCTATAATTGAGAGATGACAGACACCGAACTTGTATGGGGATAAAGTACCGCCATAATAGAGCATAAGAATCTCAGACAATGATTCAGTAAATATGAATGATGTAAATATGAAATTATATGAGTGTATATGTATATGTATATATGATGATTATGCTGACAAAACGATCGCAAAGGATACAAAGGTGTCGCAAAATTTGAATCATCAGTACAATCCTCGGCCAATCTATAAAAAAGGGAACCACTGCCGGAGGACAGAGAGATCAACATCCCAAAGGCTCAACCCTAGCTGGGAAAGGAGAAGATCTGTTGAGGAAAGGAAACACTATCGAGTCTGCGGGGAATTTTAGGTCAACACCATATCAAATGGGAGACAACCATACAGAGGATAACACAAATAGCTGCTCAAAAACCAGGAGGAAATTCTGACTAGGAGCGAGTCGGATGGCGACAGGTGGAGAAGCCAACGCGATCTACTGGGGAAATCAACTTATTCTGCTGAAGATCCAAAATCAAACCTGTTGAAGAATACACAAACTCTGTAGGGGGATACCGAAACTCTATCGGGGATCAAACATGCCGCAGGGGAACTGGATCAACCAACTCGGCTAGGGATACCCGAAGGGTTAACTGCTTTGGGGAACCCTTAATGCTTCACGCTTAAGACTTGCTGCTTTCGAAATGTTGTCGATGTTTCTTTTTAATTGCTTTGAAAAGTACTTGCTTTTATATATTTAAGAAAATGATTTTGATTAAAATTTTAATTTCAAAAATAATCATAATAAAATTTAAACTATTGGCTAAAGTAAAATAAGAGTGAAAACAATTGGATAGAAGCTCAACTTTATTTAATAGAATGGTAGTCTGCAAATGACAAGACTCCATAGATTTTTTACAAAGTTGAAAATGGTAATTTCCATAGAAAAGGGTTACATTGAATACAAATGACCATTAATCCTTCTACCAACTTTTGATGTCCGTTGTACTTTTTACCGCTACCGGGGATGATGAATCGTCGTCAACCCTTGTGCTCAACAAAATCTTTCCAACACTGAAAAACCGTCGGAGTGCAGTTATTTGCCATAATCCCTAATTTTTGCATAAGTTGCCCCAAGGTGGTGTACTCAACTTATCGGGAAATTCTTTCTATTTTATATCTCTAACTTTTGCCTGGATCGCCCTTTCAAGTTTTCAATCCACCGAGATGCTCATTTTTGCCTAAGCCGCCCTTTCAGGTTTTCAACTTAGTGAGCTGTTCTTTTCTTTTTAGGCGAAGTATTTCTTGACTGCATCTGCATTCACAGGACGAGTGAACTCTTCACCATCCATAGTTGTAAGAATCAATGCACCGCCTGAAAAGACTCTCTTAACAACATATGGGCCTTCATAATTAGGAGTCCATTTGCCCCTAGAATCTGGTTTGAACGATAAAATCTTCTTGAGCACAAGATCACCTTCTCTGAATACACGAGGTATTACCTTCTTATCAAAATCTTTCTTCATTCTTTGTTGATATAACTGACCATGACACATGGTAGTTAACCTCTTCTCTTCTATCAAATTCAACTGATCAAATCTGGTTTGACACCATTCAACTTCAGTCAACTCGGCTTCCATCAGCACACGTAATGAAGGAATCTTAACCTCTACGGGGAGCACTGCTTCCATGCCATAAACAAGAGAGAAAGGGGTTTCCCCTATTGAAGTGCGGATGGATGTACAATACCAGTGCAAAGAAAATGGGAGCATCTCATGCCAATCCTTATATGTCACGACCATCTTTTGAATGATCTTCTTGATGTTCTTATTCGTAGCTTCAACAGCCCCATTCATCTTGGGTCTGTAGGAAGAAGAATTATGTTGTGCAATCTTGAAGTCTTTACAAAGAGCTTCCACCATATTGTTATTCAAGTTTGATCCATTATCAGTAATGATCTTACTTGGAACACCATAACAACATATGATATGATTCTTGATAAACCTTACAACAACTTGCTTGGTTACATTTGCATACGATGCCGCTTCAACCCACTTTGTGAAGTAATCAATTTCCACCAGAATGAAACGATGTCCATTCGACGCTTTGGGCTCAATCATCCTAATCATATCAATCCCCCACATGGAGAAGGGCCATGGGGAAGAAATATCGTTCAATAGTATCGGAGGAACATGAATCTTATCAGCATATATTTGACACTTGTGACATTTCTTCACAAACTCGCAATAGTCAGATTCCATTGTCAGCCAATAGTAACCTGCTCGCAACATCTTCTTCGCCATTGCATGTCCATTGGAATGAGTACCAAAGGAGCCTTCATGCACTTCAGTCATCAACAAGTCTGCTTCGTGTCTATCCACGCATTTGAGAAGAACCATGTCGAAGTTTTTCTTGTACAGAACATCACCATTCAAGTAAAAATTGCTGGCTAATCTTCTCAAAGTCTTCTTATCTTTCAAAGATGCCCCCGGCGGGTAAATCTGACTTTGATGGAAACACTTGATGTCGTAATACGACGGCTTCTCGTCTTTGACTTCTTCAACAACAAACACATGAGCTGGCCTATCAAGGCGCATCATGGACAAATTAGGAACCTCATTCCAATACTTCACTACAATCATTGATGCCAACGTTGCAAGAGCGTCTGCCATCCGGTTTTCATCTCGAGGGATATGATGAAACTCAACTTTTGTAAAGAAAGTTGAAATCCTCCTTGCATAATCTCTATATGGTATCAAACCGGGTTGATTCGTCTCCCATTCACCTTTGATTTGATTCACGACCAAAGATGAATCGCCAAAGACATCTGAGTGTTTGATTCAGATATCAATGGCCTCTTCGAGCCCCATAATGCAAGCTTCATATTCTGCCATATTATTTGTACATTTGAAAGTCAATCTAGCTGTAAATGGAAAATGCGTTCCTTGAAGAGTAATAATCACTGCCCCAATACCATTTCCATACTGATTAACAGCTCCATCAAATACCATGCCCCAATGGAAACCAGGTTCTGGCCCTTCTTCAAGCAACGGTTCATCACAATCTTTCATTTTTAAGTACAAGATCTCTTCATCAGGAAAATCATACTGCACTGACTGGTAACCTTCAATTGGTTGGTGAGCCAAATGGTCAGCCAAGATACTACCTTTGGTCGCTTTCTGAGATCGGTATTCAATATCATACTCTGATAACAACACCTACCAACGGGCAATTCTCCCAGTTAAAGCAGGCTTCTCAAATATATACTTGATTGGATCCATTTTGGATATCAACCAAGTGGTATGATTCAACATATATTGACGTAGACGCTTAGCAGCCCAAGCCAATGCGCAACAAGTCTTCTCTAGCATAGAATACCAAATCTCACAGTCGGTGAACTTCTTACTGAGGTAGTAAATCGCAAATTCTTTCTTTCCAGTCTCATCTTGCTGACCTAGAACACAACCCATGCTATCTTCAAGCACAGTCAAATACATGATCAACGGTCTTCCTTCAACAGGTGGAGACAAAATCGGGGGTTCAAGCAGATATTCTTTGATACTATCGAAAGCTTTCTGGCAGTCTTCGGTCCAATCACAAGACTGATCTTTCAGAAGAAGCTTGAATATAGGCGCACATGTGGCAGTCATGTGTGAAATGAATCTTGAGATATAATTCAAGCGGCCAAGAAAACCTCTGACTTGCTTCTCAGTTTTGGGCGCAGACATCTCTTGTATTGCTTTGACCTTGGATGGATCAACTTCAATACCCTTCTCGCTGACAATGAAGCCCAACAACTTACCAGAATGAACACCAAAAGTACACTTATAGGGATTCAAGCGGAGTTTATACTTCCTCAAACGCTGGAATAGCTTCAATAAATGCTTAACATGTTCCTTTTTATCAATCCATTTAGCAATCATGTCATCAACATAAACTTCAATCTCTTTATGTATCATATCATGAAAAAGAGTAGTCATTTCTCTTTGGTAAGTTGCACCAGCATTCTTCAAACCGAAAGGCATCACTCTATAACAGAATGTTCCCCACGGTGTGATGAATGTGGTCTTCTCTATATCTTTGGGTTCCATCTTGATTTGATTATATCCGGAAAACCCATCCATAAACGAAAAGACTTTGAATTTAGCAGTATTGTCTACCAACATATCAATGTGTGACGGAGGGAAATCATCTTTCGGACTGGCTTTATTCAAATATCTATAATCGACACACATGCAGACCTTTCCATCTTTCTTCGGCAGAGGCACAATATTGGCCACCCATTGCGGATACTCAGCGGTCACGAGGAAATCGGCTTCAATCTGCTTCTGCACTTCTTCTTTGATCTTCACAGCCATATCAGGATGCGTTCTCCTCAATTTCTTCTTGACTGGTGGGCATTCTGGCTTCAACGGAAATCTATGCTCCACAATCTCAAAATCCAAACCAGGCATGTCTTGAAAGGACCAAGTAAACATATCTAAATACTCTCGAAGAAGATCAATCAACCCCTTCTTGACATCTGGACACAGTCGAGACCCAATCTTGACTTCCTTCACATCATCCTCGGAACCCAAGTTGACTAGCTCAAGCTGCTCTTCGAACGGATGAATGATTCTTTCATCATGCTCAAGAAGACGAGACAGTTCATCACTCACTCCTTCATCACTTTCCTCCTCAGCCTCAAACACAGGGAATTCAAAATTTGGAGAAGGGGAAGGATCATTGTATTCAATGGGGTTAGAAACCAACCTATATAATGATTTGATATTTTGATTTTAGAGAAGTGAATTTGTGACCAAATATTATGCAGATGGACAATTATATTGTTTATTTATGTTTTTTGTGATTACCATTTTCAGAATAAAGCAAAAAGTAAAAATAAACATCATAGATGTGGATGAATAGAATTAATTTTATTAATGATCAATTTCAAAATGCCCAACAATGTTCACTTCTCCCTTAGGCATAGGAGAAGGATTTTGAAAACATATAAAAGCAATTACTTAGATTGATGCAAAATAATAGGAACATCAACAGCAGTCCAATTGTTGCAAGCCTTTCCATGCGTCACAAAATTGGTGCAGTCTTTCTCTTTGTCATCCTCTAGCACAACAGCTAAGTGTTGTTCATTGCCATGAATGAACCCTCTGCTACGGAAGCTAAGTTGTATATCCTCTGATCTGGAAGTAGACAATCCTTGCTGAAAACCCAGACCGGTTCTACCTTTGTTGTCGAAGACCTCTACCATGCGCCCCCACTGATCAACATTGTCTTCTTCAACAATCTTCTTTGCATCTTTCAATGAGGACATAGGTGCCCCAATTCTTTTTTCAGCATCAATAGATAAGGATTGGAATGGAGTTCCAACTCATCCTCAACTTCAACGTAAGAGAAAGATGACAGATGGCTAACCAACAACGCCTTTTCCCCGCCAACGATAACAAGCTTTCCATTTTTGACAAATTTGAGCTTCTGATGCAATATAGAGGTAACAGCTCCCGCCTCATGGATCCATGGCCTTCCCAATAAACAGCTGTAGGTCGGGTGAATATCCATCACTTAAAAAGTATTTTGAAAATCACTCGGACCTATCTTAATTGGAAGGTCCACTTCACCAATAACTGTTTTGCATGAACCGTCAAAAGCTTTGACAATTACACCGCTATTCCTCATAGGCGCTCCTTGATATGATAGTTTTGATAGAGTTGACTTCGGCATCATATTCAATGAAGACCCGGTGTCAACAAGCACATTAGACAAGGCATCATCTTTGCAATTCATAGAGATATGTAAAGCCAAGTTATGATTTCTACCCTCCTCAGGGAGTTCTTCATCACAAAAACTGAGGTTGTTGCAGGAAGTGATGTTAGCTACAATATGATCGAATTGATCCACCGTAACATCATGTTCCACAAACTCTTGCTCAAGAACTCTCTGCAGTGCTTCTCTGTGCACTTCAGAATTCATTAGTAGAGACAACACTGAAATATTTGAGGGGGTCTGGAGCAACTGCTCCACCATATTAAACTCGCTCCTCTTGATCAATCGAAGTACCTCATCATCATCATTAGTCTTCAAATCGCTGGATTTTCACTAGACTTACCCTTTGAAGCACTAACTGGATCTACAACAGGCACTTCCACCTTCTTACTGACAATTGATTCTTCTTTATCCTTTGGGAACACCGACCCAAACAGACGAACACTGCGGGTCACCTTGGTAACATCAGCAATGCTCACTACAGAACTGGTCGTAGATAACGGGACCTCTTGACCATCTTTCATCATTGTAGCATTATACTGATACGGAACAGCTTTATCAGATGAATACGGGACTGGGCCCGCTAACCGTATAACTAACGGCGATACTGATATATTGCTGACGTTGTTACTGTTACTGTTGTCGTACTGGATCATTAATCTCTCTGG
Organism: Lathyrus oleraceus; assembly: GCF_024323335.1. Classification (NCBI taxonomy): domain Eukaryota; kingdom Viridiplantae; phylum Streptophyta; class Magnoliopsida; order Fabales; family Fabaceae; genus Lathyrus; species Lathyrus oleraceus. Next base: position 71,941,686 of record NC_066580.1, on the reverse strand, counting down.
TTGCTTGAAAATGGGCACTATGTGTAATACCTCAAAATTTGCCCCCCTCATTCATGCATTCATTTTTAGGTCATTTAACATTTCATATTGTATTTCATCATGTCAATCGGAATTAGATCCAAGAAGCTTGAATATCATCCAAGACACTTTGTGGGTCCTATCTGGGTGATCAGTCAACACAAGGGAATGGCTTGAGATACTTCCAACATGTTCAAGTGGGGTCTATTCATCAGTCAAAACGTTAATCTTGAAGGAGCAAAAGTTTGTTCATGAGTTGTCATGCTCGCTAGGCGAGCAGAATGGGTCGCCTAGCGAGTCCCAAGAAAAGCCACCAGAATCACCTATGCTCAGAGGAATTTCTTGAACTGTCATGCTCTCTAGGCGAAGCCCACGCATTTTGAAAAAAAAAAGAAAAAATGAAAAAAAACGAAAAAAAGAAGAAAAAAAAACGAAAAACGAAAAAAAAAATAATAATAAAATAAAATATAACAGAAAAATCTTGGACTTGGACCTCTCTCATTTGAGCCCACAAAAATCAGGTTATAAATTCTAGACTTCCATCTCCCAAAAAACCCTGGGAAAAAGATAGTGAGAGAAGAGCTAACAGAGTTCAGACCAACCTCCAGAGACTGAAGGGAACTCATCTGCAAAGAACCAATTCCCTCTCCTATAAACCCTGAGATTGTTCTTCAAATCCAACGGTGCAATTCAATTTCAATCGATCTCTCCAATCAGTAGGTATGTCATGTCTTGATGTGTGGATCCTTGCCCCCTGACTTTGAATTTTGATACCCTTTTGATGCATGTGTTTGACAAGAGGTTTAGGCCTCCTACACTTGGTTGCTTTTTGTGAGCTCTTTTTGTGAATTTTAATGGCATGATTCATGTGGTTACATTTTGATTTGGGGCAACTCTTGATTGCACCCCATCTTGTCACTCTAACCTGTTTGTTGAGTTTTTTGTGAGGGCTCACATGACTCCTGAAAGGATAGCTTGCTTGGTGTTCCACTTTATTTGTGGGATACCATTTGGAGATTTATTCCGATTACCTGTATTGACTTGCTTTCTTTGATGGTGCCAGCTCGAGAGATCTCTGGGTTTCTTATTTCTTTAGCTGTTATTACTTCGGACCTTTGTCCGTGTGGTAGATTTCTTGATCCCTTTTACATATTTTCCCGTATTTTACCGCTTTCTTAGCTGGAAGACCTCGATAGGAGGCAATGTTTTTGTGTGTTTACTTTTGTGCCTAAAGACCTCCAAGAAGAGGCACCAGTGTTGAATACCTCCATGAGGAGGCAATTGGCGGATAAAAGGGATTAGTAGCCAATCCCCCGTTATTCAGTGCGTCGTTCTTTAAGATCACACTACGTATCGATGCTTCGGAACAAAAGCCCAAGATCTTTTGTCCGGTCAGTCAGTGGAGAGGGTTCCACCTTTCTGAATCCCCACTTTTTGTCATGAGCTCACCCTGTCCAGGGTTAAGAGCTATGAGGTCTTATCCTCATTACCCTTTTGATCTGCTCACCCTGACGTTCAATGTCAGTGGTTAAGAGCCCATTTGATTACCTATTCCATGGCTTGTTTGTCGAGGTTGATATGACCCCTCTTGACTAAATCCCTACCCATATATGTTTGAACCCCCTTGTTGGCATTTTACTTTATGCATGTTTGTTTTGTATGGTGTGATCGTATCCCCATAGGATTGCTAGGCTTCGTATAGTCTCTCGTTTGCATGTCAATTAAGGTAGCACTGTTCCTTCGTCTAGGACTTCCTTTTTTGCATGAGCATTCCTAAAACACAAACAAACTCATTGATTTTTCTTCTCCTAAGAACACGTTAACTCCTTCTACTACATCCGAGTAAGTCTCCAAAGTCGAGCATCCGGTAGATTGCGTAGTAACGTCGTTCATCTAAAAAACACAACCCTTAACCCGTAGTTAGCCGAACTACGGTTTGCTCTGATTCTCATTCCAGATGAGATACGTAGGCATAAGACGCGATGTCTTAGTGAGCACACTCTTCTTTAACCCATAGGTAGCCGAGCTACGAAGACTCTGATTCTCATATTCAGATGAGATACGTATGCAGTGGATGCGACATCCGTGCGAGTCATTTTCTTTTGACCCTTCTTTTAGTAGATAGTACATCAGATAAACCCACGCCCTTTAGACAAGAACAACAAGAGTGGATCCCGTAGAGTACTACGGATGCGTAGGGGTGCTATTACCTTCCCTTCGCATAATCGACTCCCGAACCCAAGATTTGGTTGCGAGACCTTGTCATTTCCTTTCCCTTTTCCAGGTTTACTTCGAGCGTTTCCTTTCCCTCCTTTGGGATAAATAACGCACGGTGGCGACTCTTCTGTCATTTCTTTCTCGCCGGTTGTTTTTTTCGCATCTCCTTTTTCAGGTTGCGACAGCTGGCGACTCTGCTGGGGACTTTGGTTTCCCTGAGCGAGTCCCTCCTAGCTTCTGTAGGTTGTTTGTTTATTGGGTGTTCATTCTTTTGTACAGTTATTTATTTTTCAGCATTTACCTGCTTCATTGCATTGTGTACATATCATTGTTGTATCTGTTGGCTCTGCTGTTGGTTTGTTTGTTTGTTGGGATGGGTGTTCTATGAGAGATAAGCCCATTACCCAGGCTTGAGTGTACACACAGGTTTTAGAGTGGATAGTCATGAGGCTTGCGTGGCGTGTTGCTACGTTAAGTCGTTCATGAAGACCCACACCCAGACGAGGTTTCTTTTGGATATATTCTGTCCTATGGGTGTTCCATAACGGCATGATGTTCCTCTAGAAATCATCGACTCTGGTGACCATTTCCCGAGAACTCAGTCGAGGCCTCTCCTCCGAGATGCGTTTATGTTAGCTCTGGTGGGCGCATTCCCGCTGATCAATCCGAGGACCCCGAGACTGGGAACTTGCTATTAAGATGTCCTGTTGAGGGGAGTCAGTGGAGGTCTTTTATCCCGTAATAATGCCAAACCTTCAGTGGTAAACGTATTATTCTCGACTGAAGGGCTGAAGCTGACAAACTTCTGTTCTTAGAACCTACCAGTGAGGGGCGGGCTAAATTCAGGAAACCTTAACCTTCAACCAACCCGGTTTTCTGGATCAGAGCTTTAATCTTGTATTATATTCTTCAGTGGGTTTTCTCTTCAGACAGTGCAACCTGACAGATGTTCAAGCGGATACAGCAATCCTGATTCCCATGTCACTGCACTGCATCACATCGTTTTGCATATCACTGCATTGCATCACATCATTTTGCATTCATATCATTTAACACATGTTTATCTATTCCCAGGGGTTCATATCTTCTTCTTGATTCTAGTCGGGGTTTTCTTCTTACACTGTTTATCAAATGTGAGACTGGAATCAAGGGGTTAGAATACCCTTTGGAACTGATAAACATGTCATTGCATTGGCATATCCTCAGCATCTCTTGCATAACAGGTACCGCCACAGTGTTCTCAGTTGTTTGGTGTTCCACTAGCAGGATAGCTGACTCAGGCATTCACCGGTACGGTACCCGCAGAAACCACCAAAGAGTAATAGAAGGCCTACAAGTAGAGCTCGCCGAGATGAAGATTCGCATGAACCAATTCATGGATGTGGTTCAAGGGGTGGCTCAAGGACAGCAAGAGCTCAGGCAGATGATGCAGAGGAATCCCGCCACTACTCAACCAGAGACGTTGACTGATCCCCCAGCTGGAGAGGCTAACGGACTCAATGGACCGGGGCCTATCCCAATCCCACATGGCAACCCTGGTCAATAACCCGTCCATGATGATCAGGAGGATCAGTTCCCCTTGCTTCAGGAAGACTTTGGTATGGGTCATGGTATGGACCCTATGTTTCGAAGACTGGAAGAGAGGTTGAAGGCAGTGGAAGGACAGAATCCTCTGGGAGTAGACGTTTCTGACTTAGGATTGGTCCCAGGCGTAAGGGTGCCACCGAAATTCAAGGTCCCGATATTTGACAAATAGAGCGGTAACTCTTGCCCGAAGACTCATGTGCAAGCCTACTTCCGTAAAATGGTTGCATACCCTGACGATGAAAAGTTGCTTATGTACTTTTTCCAGGATAGCCTAGCTGGGGCATCCCTGGAATGGTATATGAGGCTGGACAGAGCCCACATCCGAGTGCTTCAGGATCTGTCTCTTAAAGGCAATGAGTGCTTCAGGGAATACGCTCAACGCTGGAGGGAGACAGCTTCCCGTGTTCAACCTCCTATGTTGGAGAAGGAAATGGCTAACATGTTCATGAACACTCTTCCCGGACCTTATTTGGAGCGCCTGGTGGGTTGCAATGCCTCCAACTTTGCTGATGTAGTCTCTACCGGAGAGAGGGTGGAGAATTACCTGAAGACATACAAGACCCAGAGTGGAGGTGGACCTTCATCAGGGGTGAAGAAGCCGTTCATTCAGGGACAGAAGAGGAGAGAAGGGGATGCAAGTGCCATATCTTCTTATCAGAACAGGGATAACCAGAGGAATAACTTTCAGAACTATCATCAGCAACCGTATGTTGCGGCTGTGACCATTCCAGCTGCAACACCACTACAACAACATAAAACCCCAGCATCAACCAGCTCAGTACCAACCACAACAACCGGGTAACAGACCCGCTTATCAACAGAGGCTAAGGACGATGGACCGGCGTTTCGACACTCTTCCAATGTCGTACGCTCAGCTACTTTCTAGTCTTCAACAACTACAACTTATGCAGTTACGCACTCTGGCTCCTCCCGTTGGTAGACCTCCGATGGGTTACGACGCCAACGCTAGGTGTAGCTTCCACTCTGGGGCACCTGGCCACAATATTGAGAACTGCAAAGCTTTTAAACACGTAGTTCAGGACCTCATAGATTCAAAGGCCATCGACCTTGCACCGGCTCCGAATGTCGTCAACAATCCCATGCCCCAGCATGGTGGCGCAAATATTAATATGATGGAAGGGGAAGCCAGATCCGTCAAAGATACGTTGAAGCTGAAGACTCCGTTGTCGGATATCAAGGGATACTTGTTGAAGGCCGATGTTTTCCCCGGTTATGGGAAGGGTTGTTTGGATTGTGCTACTCAGAGTGGAGGTTGTTTGAAGCTACAGCAGGGTATCCAGGTCTTGCTCGACAAAGGTATCCTCCAGGTTGAAGATTTGTCTGTCCAAGAGTCTGCGGAAGGGGTTGAGGGAGAAGTGTTTGAAGATGCTACTGATGAATTTGCAGATGTTGTTCCTACTGATTCTGTGATCCATGATGATGTTGTCGTTGATATTCCAAACATGGCGTTTGATTCTGATGTACTTGCTGAACTTGATTCCGATGTTTCGGATGTGTGTACTTCAACGCCTCAGACTCGTCAGGGGCCGATTACTTTCTCCAGCACTGGCGTCATTCAATATGGCCAGGTCTCTGCGGTCAACGAAGAAGATGGGGATAGTGATTACGACATTGATAACTGGGTGCGTCCGAGGATCCCAGGTGAAGTCATCAACCATTGGTCTTCTGAGGAGATTGTCCAAGTCACTTTTCTGGAGGAGTAATTTTCTTTGTTTGTTCATGCATATCCAAGTCTTACGTTCCACCCAAGGCGTAATGACTCATTGTAGGGCTCATCTATGTGGATACCTGCATTTTTTATCATAAATAAAGGACGCCTTTTTGCATTCAAATATTTTGTTCACTGTCTTTCTATTTTTGCAGTTTTCAAAAATCAAAAAATACATTTTGGCAATGTTTTGTTTAGCTTTCATTCCTTGTTCACACTCATAAGCACATAACATCACTCATGCAGATGCACGTCACCGGATCCTATTGATAACAGTTCTGCTATGGCTCGCTTCGACTTTGAAAATCCAATCTTTCAAGTTGAAGAAGAGGGTGATGAAGACTGTGAACTCCCTGAAGAACTTGCCAGGTTATTAAAACAGGAGGAAAGGGTCATTCAACCGCATCAAGAGTCTGTTGAAGTGATTAATCTCGGCACCGAGGACGCCAAGAGAGAAATCAAGATAGGGGCTGCTTTGGAAGACGATATGAAGAAGGGGCTGATTGAATTACTGCAAGAATATGTTGACATCTTCGCTTGGTCTTATCAGGACATGCCAGGGCTTGACCCAAATATTGTGGTACACCGTTTGCCTCTCAAAGAAGGTTGTCCTCCGGTCAAGCAGAAGCTCAGAAGAACAAGACCAAAGATGGTTGTCAAGATAAAGGAAGAAGTGCAAAAACAGTTGGATGCAGGGTTTCTAGCAGTCACAAATTATCCGCCATGGGTTGAAAATATCGTTCCAGTACCTAAGAAGGATGGAAAGGTACGGATGTGTGTTAACTACCGGGATCTGAACAGAGCTAGTCTTAAAGATGATTTCCCATTACCTCACATCGACGTTTTGGTGGATAACACAGCTCAATTCTCGGTATTCTCCTTCATGGATGGCTTCTCTGGCTATAATCAAATTAAGATGGCACCAGAAGACATGGAGAAGACAACATTCATAACCCCATGGGGCATCTTCTGCTACAAGGTGATGCCGTTTGGTCTGAAAAATACCGGAGCAACATATCAACGAGCGATGGTGACTCTTTTCCATGATATGATTCATCATATAATCGAGGTTTATGTTGATGATATGATTGCAAAATCTCAGACGGAAGAAAAACATTTGGTGAATTTGCAGAAATTGTTTGAGCGTTTGAGAAAATTCAAGCTGAGGCTTAATCCGAACAAGTGTACTTTTGGGGTGAGATCTGGAAAACTGCTGGGTTTTATTGTTAGTGAAAAAGGGATTGAGGTGGATCCGGCCAAAGTGAAAGCGATACAGGAAATTCCTGAGCCAAGAACAGAGAAACAAGTTCGTGGTTTCTTAGGGAGGTTGAACTACATTGCAAGGTTCATCTCTCACCTAACAGCCACGTGCGAGCCAATATTCAAATTGCTGAGAAAAGATCAGGCTATCAGGTGGAATGATGATTGCCAAAGGGCTTTCGAGAAGATAAAAGAGTATTTGCAGAATCCTCCTATCCTTATGCCTCCAGTCCCATGGAGACCGTTGATTATGTATTCGACAGTACTACACAATTCCATGGGTTGTGTTCTCGGTCAACACGACGAGAAAGGTAGGAAAGAGCATGCCATCTACTACCTGAGTAAGAAATTCACAAATTGCGAGTCGAGATACTCGGTGCTTGAAAAGACGTGTTGTGCACTTGCATGGGCTGCTAAGCGATTGAGACAATACATGTTGTCTCACACAACCTTATTAATCTCCAAGATGGATCCAGTCAAATACATATTCGAGAAGCCAGTTCTCACCGGAAGGGTTGCTCGTTGGCAAATGGTACTGACAGAGTATAATATCCAGTATACATCCCAGAAAGCCATCAAGGGTAGTATTCTGTCAGACTATCTTGCTCAGCAGTCGATTGATGATTATGAGCCGATGAAGTTTGATTTTCCAGATGAAGACATCATGTTCCTCAAGATGAAAGACTGTGAAGAGCCAGTTGTTGAGGAGGGACCTGATCCAGACGAAAAGTGGACTTTGTTGTTTGATGGGGCTGTCAATGCCAGAGGAAGTGGAATTGGCGCTGTCATTACTACTCCGAAAGGTGCCCACATGCCTTTCACCGCTCGTCTGACTTTTGAGTGCACAAATAATGAAGCTGAGTATGAAGCCTGTATCTTGGGTATTGAGTAAGCCATTGATTTGAGAATCAAGACTCTGGACATCTTCGGAGATTCAGCTCTAGTGATCAATCAAGTGAATGGTGATTGGAACACCCTCCAGCCCAATCTGGTCCCTTACAGAGATTACACGAGAAGACTATTGACTTTCTTCACAACAGTAAAGCTGTATCACATACCTCGTGATGAGAACCAGATGGCAGATGCTCTTGCCACTCTATCCTCCATGATCAACGTGACTCGGTGGAACCACGCCCCCAGGATCGATGTGATGCGCCTCGACAGGGCCGCGTATGTGTTTGCTGCTGAACTGGTAGTTGACGACAAGCCCTGGTATCACGACATCAAGCGCTTTCTGAAGAATCAAGAGTACCCTGCAGGGGCATCCAACAATGATAGAAAGACTTTGAGAAGATTGGCAGGCAGTTTCTTCTTGAACAAAGATGATGTGCTGTATAAGCAGAACTTCGACATGGTTTTGCTCAGATGTGTGGATAGACACGAAGCAGACATGTTAATGCAGGAAGTTCATGAAGGCTCCTTCGGTACTCATGCCGGCGGACATGCAATGGCTAAGAAATTGTTGAGAGCGGGATATTACTGGATGACCATGGAATCTGATTGTTTCAAATATGCTCGGAAGTGTCATAAATGCCAGATTTATGCTGATAAGGTACATGTGCCGCCAAATCCTTTGAATGTGATGTCTTCGTCGTGGCCCTTTGCTATGTGGGGCATTGATATGATTGGAAAGATTGAGCCGACCGCCTCCAATGGGCATCGCTTCATCCTTGTTGCCATCGACTATTTCACTAAGTGGGTCGAAGCAGCATCGTTCGCGAATGTCACCAGACATGTGGTTGCCCGTTTCATCAAGAAAGAAATCATTTGTCACTATGGGATTCCCGAAAGAACCATTACTGATAATGGTTCTAATCTCAACAATAAAATGATGAAGGAGTTGTGCCAGAACTTCAACATTCAGCATCACAATTCTTCCCCTTACCGCCCTAAGATGAACGGTGTTGTTGAGGCGGCAAATAAGAACATAACGAAGATTGTGCAGAAGATGGTCGTTACATACAGAGATTGGCATGAGATGCTACCCTTCGCCTTGCATGGGTATCGTACTTCAGTACGTACATCGACCGGGGCAACCCCTTACTCCCTTGTGTATGGTATGGAAGCAGTCCTACCTGTTGAAGTGGAGATTCCTTCTCTAAGAGTCCTGTTGGATGTCAAGTTAGACGAAAGCTGAATGGATTCGGACAAGGTTCAATGAGTTGAGTCTTATCGAAGAGAAGCGAATGGCAGCCATTTGTCATGGGCAGTTGTATCAGAGTTGGATGAAGAGAGCCTTTGATCAGAAAGTGCATCCTCGATGCTTCCAGGTCGGAGATTTGGTGTTGAAAAGGATCCTTCCTCCTCAGACAGATCACAGGGGCAAGTGGACTCCTCACTATGATGGACCGTATATTGTCACCAAGGTTTTTGATGGTGGGGCCTTAATGCTTGCAACTATGGATGGTGAAAACTTCACTTCCCCTGTGAACTCAGACGCAGTTAAAAAATACTTCGCATAAAATAGACCCGCTGGACAGTAAAAAGAATAGTCCAGGCAAAAATGGGCATCCCGACGAACCAAGAAAATGAAAAGGTTCGGGCAAAAATTAGGGATTAAAAATGAAAAGATCGTACACCTGGTAAGTTAAAAACCTGAAAAGGCAACTTAGGCAAAAATGGGTATCCCGGTGGATTGAAAACCCGAAAAGGGCGATCCAGGCAAAAGTTAGGGATTAAACGAATGACTGGGTTCTGAGTAGTTCTGAAACTCATCTCGTGTCAATGACTGGAAACTTTTGAAGGATAGGAAACAGTCCAATCACTCTTTTCAGAAAGTTGATCATCTGGAGGATCTTGAAGACGAGCAAGTCATAGCAGAATTGGAACCCAATAGAAATCCATTTCACATTGCCATTAGATTAATTTCTGTTTTTATCTTTTGTGCGATTACCTCTTTCCAGGGATTGCTTTCGGATGTAAATGCCTATTCAAAGGCCACTCAATCAATAAAATTGTGTTATTCAGTACATCTCTGTTTTCATTTTCATTTTACTGTTTTGTTTGCAAAAATGACGTCCGAATTTTTGATAAACATTGCATCATGAAACATAAGAGCTTTACAGGTACATGCTTAATAAACATTTAAAATTGCTGTAAATGTTAAGTGCTTTAGATCGTCTATTCAGAACAGGAACCCTCGGGGCATTTCCTTAAGGTTCCCAGCCGATGATCGCGAATGTTTTCCCCCAACAGTCGAAGTTGGCATCTTATCCCTGCAGAGCTGATCAGGGCATTGGATTCTTCGATCCCCAGCAGGCTCTCACTGTTGTACCTCCCCCAATCGGTTGTTTCAGAATATACACTCCCCAGTAGAGTTGACAGTGCCAGACTATACATCCCCAGCGGAGTTGACAGTTCCAGACTGTATCTTCCCAGCAGAAGCGGCTGCTCCTCAGGGTTCGATGCCAGATCGATGATCTCGACGCCAGATCCATGGTCTTTTTCCTTGAAGCAGAATCTCGGTACCGTATCGGTGTTTGCTTCCCCTACTAAGTCATCTCTCTCGCAGATTATGGTTGCCAGAACCACTATCGCTTTCCCCAACAGCAGGTTTTCAGTGTCGTTCTCTCCCCAGTCAGAGTCTCGGTATTTTGTCATTGCTAGAACACCGTGCAGCGGGTCATTTCCCCACAGAGTTCTTTGCGTTGTGCATCTCCAACAGCCTTGCCAGGGTCCAGAAGATGGTGATCATTTCCCCAGCAGATTCCCTTGCCTCGGCTTGGCATTCTACCCAGCATTTCGCATCCCTGCATGTAGAATCATATTGCATTGCATCCACCCAAATCGCGTAGCATTTCCATTTTCATGGAGCATTACGCCATTGAAAATTCAAACATACGCATGTAATCATAAAACATTCTCGGTATCCCAAGTGATAAGCCAGAAGTTGTTTCCAGTACTCAGACTGAAGATTGTTCATGACTTACCTTTATTATCCCCAGCAAGTGTCATTGACCCATGCGCCGCCTCTATTATCTTTCCCTATTTCTGCCGATGCTGACAGGCATGAAGTTTTTCCGGTATTCAGACCGAAGTGGCATTCAGGCCAATTTTCCGATGTTCGTATCGAAGAAGTTTCCGACATTCAGGCCAGTTTCCGGTATTCAGCCCGAAGTGGCGTTCAGGCCAGTTTTCCGATGTTCAGATCGAAGAAGTTTCTGACATTCAGGTCGATGCAACTTGTGGCATTCAGGCCAGCCTCTCGGTGTTCAGACCGATATTAATAATCTCATATCTTCCGATGTTCAGATCGAAATCATTTCCAATATTCAGACTGATGAGCGGCATTCAGGCCATGGTTATTTCTGTGTTATCATTTATTTTGGTATCCAGGTTAACATTCTTTTTCGGTATTCAGACTGACTCTCACCGTACCAGACGGATTCTTCTTTCAAGACCACCTCTTTTCCGATTCTGACAGGCATTGTTACTTCACTTCACTTCAGTGCAAATTTTCGGGCTTTTATTGTATTCAATCCCTTGATACCTCAAAAGTGCGAAAGTCGCTGCTATCTTCTTTTCGAGCCTCCAGTTGATTGAATAGGGGCAGCTGTAATACCTCAAAATTTGCCCCCCTCATTCATGCATTCATTTTCAGGTCATTTAACATTTCATTTTTGTATTTCATCATGTCAATCGAAATTAGATCCAAGAAGCTTGAATATCATCCAAGACACTTTGTGGGTCCTATCTGGGTGATCAGTCAACACAAGGGAATGGCTTGAGATACTTCTAACATGTTCAAATGGGGTCTATTCATCAGTCAAAACGTTAATCTTGAAGGAGCAAAAGTTTGTTCATGAGTTGTCATGCTCGCTAGGCGAGCAGAATGGGTCGCCTAGCGAGTCCCAAGAAAAGCCACCAGAATCACCTACGCTCAGAGGAATTTCTTGAACTGTCATACTCGCTAGGCGAAGCCCACGCGTTTTGAAAATAAAAAAATAAAAAAACGAAGAAAAAAAACGAAAAACAAAAATAAATAAATAAATAAATAAAATATAACAGAAAAATCTTGGACTTGGACCTCTCTCATTTGAGCCCACAAAAATCAGGTTATAAATTCTAGACTTCCATCTCCCAAAAAACCCTGGGAAAAAGATAGTGAGAGAAGAGCTAACAGAGTTCAGACCAACCTCCAGAGACTGAAGGGAACTCATCTGCAAAGAACCAATTCCCTCTCATATAAACCCTGAGATTGTTCTGCAAAGCCAACGGTGCAATTCAATTTCAATTAATCTCTCCAATCAGTAGGTATGTCATGTCTTGATGTGTGGATCCTTGCCCCCTGACTTTGAATTTTGATACCCTTTTGATGCATGTGTTTGATAAGAGGTTTAGGCCTCCTACACTTGGTTGCTTTTTCTGAGCTCTTTTTGTGAATTTTAATGGCATGATTCATGTGGTTACATTTTGATTTGGGGCAACTCTTGATTGCACCCCATCTTGTCACTCTAACCTGTTTGTTGAGTTTTTTGTGAGGGCTCACATGACTCCTGAAAGGATAGCTTGCTTGGTGTTCCACTTTATTTGTGGGATACCATTTGGAGATTTATTCTAATTACCTGTATTGACTTGCTTTCTTTGATGGTGCCAGCTCGAGAGATCTCTGGGTTTCTTATTTCTTTAGCTGTTATTACTTCGGACCTTTGTCCGTGTGGTAGATTTCTTGATCCCTTTTACATATTTTCCCGTATTTTACCGCTTTCTTAGCTGGAAGACCTCGATAGGAGGCAATGTTTTTGTGTGTTTACTTTTGTGCCTAAAGACCTCCAAGAAGAGGCACCAGTGTTGAAGACCTCCATGAGGAGGCAATTGGCGGATAAAAGGGATTAGTAGCCAATCCCCCGTTATTCAGTGCGTCGTTCTTTAAGATCACCCTATGTATCGATGCTTCAGAACAAAAGCCCAAGATCTTTTGTCCGGTCAGTCAGTGGAGAGGGTTCCACCTTTCTGAATCCCCACTTTTTGTCATGAGCTCACCCTGTCCAGGGTTAAGAGCTATGAGGTCTTATCCTCATTACCCTTTTGATCTGCTCACCCTGACGTTCAATGTTAGTGGTTAAGAGCCCATTTGATTACCTATTCCATGGCTTCTTTGTCGAGGTTGATATGACCCCTCTTGACTAAATCCCTACCCATATATGTTTGAACCCCCTTATTGGCTTTTTACTTTATGCATGTTTGTTTTGTATGGTGTGATCGTCTCCCCATAGGATTGCTAGGCTTCGTATAGTCTCTTGTTTGCATGTCAATTAAGGTAGCACTGTTCCTTCATCTAGGACTTTCTTTTTTGCATGAGCATTCCTAAAACACAAACAAACTCATTGATTTTTCTTCTCCTAAGAACACGTTAACTCCTTCTACTACAGGCGAGTAAGTCTCCAAAGGTTGAGCATCCTGTAGATTGCGTAGTAACGTCGTTCATCTAAAAAACACAACCCTTATCCCGTAGTTAGCCGAACTACGGTTTGCTCTGATTCTCATTCCAGATGAGATACGTAGGCATAAGACGCGATGTCTTAGCGAGCACACTCTTCTTTAACCCATAGGTAGCCGAGCTACGAAGACTCTGATTCTCATATTCAGATGAGATACGTATGCAGTGGATGCGACATCCGTGCGAGTCATTTTCTTTTGACCCTTCTTTTAGTAGATAGTACATCAGATGAACCCACGCCCTTTAGACAAGAACAACAAGAGTGGATCCCGTAGAGTACTACGGATGCGTAGGGGTGCTAATACCTTCCCTTTGCATAATCGACTCCCGAACCCAAGATTTGGTTGCGAGACCTTGTCTTTTCCTTTCCCTTTTCCAGGTTTACTTCGAGCGTTTCCTTTCCCTCCTTTGGGATAAATAACACACGGTGGTGACTCTTCTGTCATTTCTTTCTCGCCGGTTGTTTTTTTCGCATCTCCTTTTTCAGGTTACGACACTATGAGATTCACATTGTCATCTGCATGACGGGTTTGAACAATTTGAATCATGCCTTCATCCATCAGTTGTTGGATGTCCCTTTTCACAACCTCACAACCTCTTGAATTAATATTGCAAACAGCACAACCATCATGATCATGCTCACAATCACTCATCATACAAATGTCCTTATGCATTTGCACCAAGGACCTTCGGATGAAACGAACATCAAACACCTTAAACTCTCCAGGGCAACCATCCACCATATTAACAGAAGAATTTCCATGAGCGGGCAATGGATTTGCTTTCACGTTCAGCGCACGGTCCTCAAAGGACACCATTCCACTCTTCATCAGCTTCTGAACCTCATACTTGAGTGGATAACAATTTTCTATATCATGTCCAGGTGCCCCTTGGTGAAAAGCACAACGGAGTTCAGACTTATACCACCATGGAAGTGGTTCTGGAACTTGCGACGGGTTTCTTGGTTGAAGTAGTTTCTTGAGAACTAAAGACAGATACAATTCAGCATAAGACATAGGAATTGGGTCGAAAGAGACCTTCTTCCTCTCGAAGTTTTGTTGATGATGATTGTTGTTGGTATTATTGTTGTTGTAGGTGTTTGTTTATTATTGCGGTTGACGTTGTTGTTGTTGAATTGGTACTGATTAATTATTGGAAAATACTGGAATGACTGAAGATACTTGATGATGGTGTTGACAGGGTTGTAGATTTCTTCTGATCTGAGGCCTCCTATGCCTCCCACTAGTTATTGCATTAGTTTCACTTTCCTTCTTCTTCCCAAAGCTACTACCATACCTCTTACTTGACGATGCTTCATCATTTGACAAACGTCCTTCTCGGACACCTTCCTCAAGCCTCATCCCCATGCTTACCATTTCGGTAAAGTCACTGGGGGAACTAGCAGACATACGTTCATAATAAAATGAACTCAGGGTCTTTAGAAAGATCTTTGTCATCTCCTTCTCCTCCAAGGGAGGAGTGATCTGAGCAGCCAATTCTCTCCATCTTTGCGCGTACTCTTTGAATGTCTCTTTATCCTTCTGAGACATAGACCTCAACTGGTCTCTATCAGGCGCCATATCCATATTATACTTATATTGCTTGACAAAAGCCTCTCCCAAGTCGTTGAAAGTGTGAATGCTTGAATTGTCCAACCCCATATACCAACGGAGCGCAGCACCGGTCAAACTGTCTTAGAAGTGGTGGATCAACAGTTGATCGTTGTTAGTTTGGGTAGACATCTTGCCGACATACATCACTAGATGACTGAGCGGACATGTGTTCCCTCTGTATTTTTCAAAGTCAGGCACTTTGAATTTCACCGGAATCTTTACATTCGGCACCAGACATAACTCAGCAGCACTTTTTCCAAACAAGTCCTTACCTCTTAATGTCTTCAATTCCTTGCGTAGCTCAAGAAACTGATCTTTCATTTCATCCATTTTCTCATAAACATTCGGACCCTCAGATGGCTCGGAATGATAAATGGCATCCTCCACACGAGGCAAGGTGTGCACAATGGGAGGTGGCACAGACATGACCGGGCTAGATGCCAGCATGGAAGCAAAAGTAGGCGCAAAGCCTTCAGGCATGAACTTAGATGGCATTCCCCACGGGAATCCGGTGGGCATGGTAGGTGCGAAATGAGCAGTAGCAGCAGGCATGGTAGAGGTATCCACCTCTGAAATAACAGTCCTCGAAGGAGGAGTTGCGGGCATTGGAGAAGAATGACTCTGGGCAGCTAGCACTGACTCCATCATGGCAGTCAGTCGGGCGATCTCGTCCTTCAACTCTCTGTTCTCTTGCTAAAGATGTTCCATAATTCTCAGATAATTAGCGCGAGTGTTGTACCGATGAGTCAGCTTGGCTGAAGCACAAAAGAAACACCAATGAGACATATGGCAAAAGAGAAACCTGTTTATGCAAATGATGCATGAAATGAAATGCTTGTTTATTTATTTTTATTTTCAAGGAACTTACTATATCATTTACAAATATATTTATTTAACAATAATTGCAACAATTTGATATGACCAAAAATCTCTTTTTATTTATATAAATTGGAAGGATTACACTGAGTACAATTTCAGAAACCAAATAAAAAAAACATGAGTGAAAAGGAGACTAGTCATCCTAAGGATCCCTAACAACAATGTCAGAAGATCTGGTTGCAGGCGCGTACTTCCTCCGAATGCGTCGAATCTCGGACTCGAAAGAAGCCTTCGTTTAAGCTTTCTCGAGGACAAGCTGATCAACAATCTTCTTCCAAGCAACGGAAGGCTGAGGCATGCTAGAAGATGAAACCTCCGGCTCTCTCTGTCTCTTTGTCACTCGGTCTTCAAGTAGCTCAATAAGTGCATATTTGTCCTTAGACTCCAACTGCAACTCCTCGTGCTTCTTGCTCAAAGCACGGAAACGCTCTTCCCACATATCTTTCTCTTGCTTCATTTTGGAGAGTGCGTCTTCCAACTCCTCTACATCTTGGTTAGGGAGAGTTAATGGATCAAACACAACCATAGATATAGGTCTTTCACAAGGATAAGGCATCTTCAACTCCAAAGCTCTCTTCTTCATCCAAAGAGTGTAGGCTTCCAAAGCTACACAATTGCACAGACCAAGCTCGGATCTTCCCTTCCTATGCACATTATGCCAATCATGCATAATCTTCTGCTTCAAATGTTGGGGATCTTTACCCTCTTGATAGAAAAGACCTTTTAACAAAGTGTTATTAGGTTTGTCTCTCAAGGGGAACCCAAGCTGACGACGAGCCAAAGAAGGGTTATAGTTAATTCCTCCTTGTGTACCAATGAGAGGCACATTAGAGAATTCACCGCAACTATCAATAATATCCAAACCGCTCAAAGAAGGATCATACCAAACTATATCATCATTAGCGAGAGACATAATTCTCTGAGACCACCGTAGACATTGTTTGTTCTCCATAAAAGCAGGTGTCGGAGGCAAGTGTGAAATAAACCACTTGTACAAAAGAGGAATGCAACAGACAATTGTTCCACCACCTTTAGAATTGCTTAGATGCAAAGATAAGTACATATCACCCAACAGAGTAGGCACAAGATTCCCAATCAAGAAAAGTCTAATGGCGTTAACATCAACAAAACCGTCAATGTTAGGGAACAAAGTTAATCCATAGATGAGAAACACAAAGATAGCTTCAAATGCGTACACATTACCGGCTTGAGAAAAATCAGTAGCTTCCTTGATGAGGAAATCAGATGGCAACCCAAACAATCCTCCTTTCTTCACCCAATGAGCCTCTATCTCAGACTTCTTCAAGTGAAGAGCTTCAGTAATAAGATGATATCTGGGAATCTCCTCCAATCCACTAAAAGGAACCCTACTAGAAATAGGTATTCCCAAGAGATGGGAATACTCCTCCAATATAGGCACAAGCTGATAATCTAGGAAAGTGAAACAACGGTAGAGAGGATCATAGAACTGCACTAGCACACTCAAGAGTCCTTCAACCACATCAGTAGACAAGATAGACAATAGCTTCCCATGAAGTTGTTTGAAGTCCAAGGGATCTAATACAAAAGATGCTAGCTTCCTTAACTCTTTCAAGTCGGGACATCTGAATCTGTACTTCTTAGTGTTCCTCCGTCCACAATCCATGGTCTGAAAATATTTGCAAATAATACCTCTGTTCCTTGAAATTTTCATGTGATGAATGTTATGATGCGTATGAATGCATGAATGCAACAATCACAAATAAGGGATCACACACAAGGCAAGCAAACAAAGGTCAAGGGATGAATCAAGTCATTGTCAAGATCAATCATCCATTTTAGTGGATTATGGCTTTTCACCTTATCAACACCCAAGTTCCATTGATATTGACAAGACTTGATTTGATCAACCAAGAATCAAGGGTTTGTTGTGAATCAAAAGCATGGAGTTTGGGTAAGAACCATCCCAAAGGAGTAAACTAAGGATAAAAGCTTGTAGATCATGTTTTAAAAAGTTCCCAGAGTCTTTTTTCCATCTATCGGATATTACAGGTTAAGATGACTGACTCATCGACCCATAATATTCACAAGAGAAACTCGACTGAGTGTAGTATCGCGTAACAACTATTATCAAGACTACACTTGAACAGTTTCCGCATTACGTCCTAAATAGGCCAAGAGGGGGTAAATGTTCTACGATCCTCAGCTTCTCGGACCCAAATTAGAGATAGTAATGCCTAACCACAAATACTTGTGTGACATTTCCAAATCAAAAAGGGTCTCCACTGAGTAGATGGATCTCAAGCCAACTTGTTAAGGACTACTCCACACAAGTTGAACATGACTATACCATCCTCCTATCTTAATTTCACTCAAGTTCGGGTTAGAACTTATCTCACCACTCATAGATCACCAAGCACAACAAGCGGATTATATCACACAAACAAATATACATACATCACATATACACAATTATATACATACAATAAAAGTAGGCTAAACCCACTGGAGACTACTCCCTAGCAGAGTCGCCGCTTAATTTCAAATAACAAGAGTCGCCACCGCACTTTTATTGTTTCCAAGGGAAAGGGGAAAAAGTACGAACAAAACCCAAAAGTAAGAAGTTTTCAAATCATAACTAATAAAATGTCAGAGATTACACGTAAGGGGGTTGGTTACACAGAGGGAAGGTGTTAGCACACAAAGTGTCCTAGGTACTCCTAGGGAGCCCTTTTTTTTGTGCATATGTATTTTGTACAAAGTGATGTTTACAAACAAATAGAATGAGGGGATGAGAAAAGAATTCATTGATTATATTTTTGTGTTTGACAAGACCTTCAGACTTGTGCCTACGTACCAACATAAAAATGAGGGATCAAAACCTCGTAGTTCATGATACAAATTTCAAAGTGGATGTATAGCTTCTAACAAAAGTTTAGTTTTAAGAGGCACCAAGGCCTAAAAATGGTTTGAATGAGTTAGTTCTTTTTGGCTTTTGAAATTTTAGATCAAGTATAGTTAAGTCTATTTATAAGTTTGATTTAAGAAAAGAAGTTTGAAAATGCAATGGCATAAGGCCAAAGTTTCTAGTTTGCAAAGTGGTCAGAGTTTAGAATAAACCTATTTCAAGTAAAGAAGAATTTTTAAAAGGAGGAAGAGATTTTGAAATTAAAGAAATGGGGAGGAGATGAAGAGACTAATCCTATGTACAAAATTAAAAATTTAGAGTTGAAAAGATCTGACCAATGAGTAGCAATCAAATAGACAAGAATGTCTTATAGAAACCCAAATTCCCTTGGACATTTTGAATCAAGCAACACACAATGCACAATTATATCAATCTTGAAGAGCAGGACATCAAATAAAGAAAGACACATCCAAGCTTTAGCCATTCCATGATCTTTTTTAAATTAGTCCATGTAGCAGATGAATTCCACAAATCACAGGCTCAAAATAACAGCTTCATAATGATCATGTTGCAGATGAATTCAAAGGGATATTCAAAGATGTATCAGATGAAGTTTCAAATTGCAAGCACTTGGTTACATAAATGTATTGGCCAAGTCCTTTAGCATAGGGAGGTTTCCTAGATTCTAAGTCCAATTTGTCCAAGATCAAGTCAACAACCCACACAAAAGTTCTTTTTTAAGGGTTTTTTGTTCTTATTATGTACATTAATGGTCAAAGGCCACACAAACAAACAAGATATACACAAACAAGATATAACACACAATATGGTCCAAATGGATAAAGTGAAAATTGCATTAACATAAACAATTAGAATGATATGAATAATGGCAAATGAATAGAGCTTAAAAATTAAAGTGCATTAAAATAAAGGACTTGAAATTAAATGTTAGTTGTTAATGAGTTAGAAGTTAGTATTGTTTTGCTTTTGCTTTTCATTTTTTAAGTCATTCTTTGGAGAACACTCAACCCACTTATCACAAGCATGGATCCTTGAGCCAAGACATCTTCTAAAGGAATGAAAAAAGACCAAGTTTCCACACAATACCATGAAAGAGGGGAGACTTACAATCTCACTAACTAGAATGCTATGCCTTTTGTGTCAAAAGTTTAGCGCTAGGTTAAGCAATCGTAATTGGACTTATGTAGAAGTCACAACTATTTGAGGTAGGGCAATAGAATTTTGGTGTTAATGCATGTTAGAGACATAGTATAATGGACTATGCTCATGAAACATACCACACACAAAAAGAATATGCAAAAGAGGTGGCCTAATCTCATTCATACTTATGTTGATTTTGCAATCAACTAGCCTTAGAACTTAGAGATATCATGGACCAAATGAGATGGATGCATAAAGAATGGGAAATAGATGAAGACGGAGGGTAATGGATCAAAACTCAAATTGGTCAAAGGAGGACTTTTACCAAATTAATATCATTCATTCATTTTGGGAGATGGAATGTACATTCCATCAATCCCCTAAATCCAATGATATTAACCTAGCAAAGTCAAATCAACCTTGACCAAGACCCAACAGCACAAGTCAAACTTACACAAACCATCACGAGAGGTCAACACAATTATTTGGCATTTATTCAAATCAAAAATACTAAAATAAGGCATTTAAATTAAATATGGTTTGCCAAATTTCTAAAACCTCATCAAATCACCAAAGAAACGACCATGAGATTTATCATAGGTTAAACAAGGTCAAAGGACCTTGGAGAAAAATTTTCAGAATTTTTAAAGACTTAAAAGTATTTTTAAACTATTAAAAATAATCACAAAATCAATTAAATCATGAAAAATATTAATAATGATCCAAAAAAATAATTTTAATTTAGAATATGAAAGAGGAATTCATTTAAAATTTTTTGGTGAAACTCTCATATTTTTTGGATCAATATTAAAATTAATATGAATTAATGAAAATAAAACAAATTAAATGAAATTCAAATAATCAGAAAAAATGTGGACCACTTGACCTCCCTCATTAATTGAGGTGGCAGATCAAGTGGATCAGCGCGTGCGTTCCACAATAGACCTAAGTCAATGCGCTGCAGGGATGATAATTAAAACCAACGCATGAGATTAAAACATTTCAAATGAGATCAATGGCTTAGAACCTGTCAAGCACACCACTGGCGCTGGACCTCCGGTAACCTTCTCAGGCGAGGTCCACCGGACTGGTGCACTCATCACCATCAAGAAAATGAAAAAGGAGGACATTATTTGAAAGTAAAAAATGGAGTAGAGCACGAATTTGACCTAAATTTCAACTAACTCCAAATATATAAAAAGATATAAGGAGTTGAATTTTGAGGTGTGTCAACTGAGTTGCTTCGATTTGACCTCTAAGCAACTCAATCTTCTTGCCAATATTGGTAGGACTTCAAACAACCAAAGATCCAAGAGAATTGAGTGAGAATCGAAGAGATGAAGTTTTCTGAAAATTACCTTCAATGTTGTGCAGAACTTGATGTTGCTTGCTTCAACCTTGATCTGTTCACACTTGAGAAGCTTGCAGGAGAGGTTTATCAATGGTACAAAGCTTTGGATCCTGGAGTTCTTGAATCTCCAAACAGTGAGATTCAAACTCAATTTTCAAGTTGAAAATTCTCAGGTTTTCCTTTGAAATGTGAGGGTTTTAATTGGGGGGAAAAGCTGGCGTGCAAGGTGTGTTTCAATTGAGCTCAGAGGCCTTGTATTTATAGCATTTGGTATTGATAATTGCACACTTGAAAAATTGCTAAATTTGGCAATGTGATGCACAAGCTTGCATGGGTGTGTACAGACCCATGAAGCAATCCATTTTGATCCATATACAACTGTTCTAAAGTTCAAATGAGGCTTGAGTGGCAAGGCAATGATATGTGGAGTTTGGGACATTTGGTTTTCTCCAATGATGCAGCTCTGTTAAAGCCATGTGCAGACCGAGCAAATTTCATCCAAAATGCATGAACTTGGGTTCTTTGGAAAGCTTGGATCAAGGGGAACAAGTTTGATGTTGAACACTTTTTCATTTGGAACTTGGATCATGGTGAATTTCAAGGTGGAAGTTTGGAAATTTCAACATGTTGAAATTTTTTCTTAGTGTCAAGCCATATATCTCAATATTCCACCTTGCTTAACTTTTTATATGAGATTCAAATGAGAAAAGTGTCTTCATAAAAGTTGTATCTCTTTCAAACACCTTCAAAACGGTCACCAATTTCATGGCATTTGGATTTAGAATGGTAGAGTTATGCATTTTTGAAGTTTGGAAAAATCACTTGTTCAATGATATAGGTCAAAAATGACCTATAATGTATCCTCATATCACATGCTCATAAAAGTTGAATTAGATCTCACTCCAAACATAAACGTTGAAGTAGACATCTTGAATTTTATTGTTCAACTTGTAAATATTTCATCTCACAAAAATTGAGCAAGTTATGGCCTTGGGAAGTTGACTTTCATATTAGGGTTTAGACAAAATGACCTATAATGTTTCAACATAGAAAATGATTTTAAAAGAAAAAATAACTCTAGGTCTCAACATGAAAGTTGTTTGGAATGTCATTTAGAGTAACTTTGCTCTTGGAATAATTTTCATATGGTGAAAATTGTAGGAGATAGGGTCTAGGGAGACCCAGTTTTGATCAGATGAATTCATATGGCCAACCACCATCAACCAACTTGCTAACCTTCAATTCTTTTGACTTTATTGGCTCATGATAGATCATATATGCATAATATGATGAGTGTTTAGGTGTCCCTTGAGAAATTTGATCAATTGGTGAGATGGCTTGTTGGAGAAGTTACTCAAAATACCTAGTCAAACTAGGGTTTCCAAGGCAAATCACCTTCAAACTCTTGAAGAATACCTGATCAATATCATATGTAGGAATCATTGGGACTCATATATGATGCTTATAACCATTTGTGGGTCAATCCATAGTTGTTCTCTTTTCCATGAGGGTCTTAAACCCTAGGTGTGGACTTGATAGATCAATGAGGATCATGCCCTACCTACAAAAAGTTAGGCAAATACAAAGACATATTTTTGGTATTTTAGTTAGTAAAATGATAATATACAAGTATGATACAATCACATAGTGCTTGGTGATCTCTCCCAAAACAAACCCAATGAGAAAGGGGTAAGGAGGATGCAAAGGTGTGATCCCGATGCTAATGTATATGATGAAATTGCATGAGGGATCTTAGGGTCAAAATTGGGGTCTTACAGGGAGCTTATAAACCTCAGCGTCTGATGTTAGACTGTGCTAATTAAATCATCAACCGTTGTTCTTAAATACATTTGTTTATCATTATCAAAAAGGGGGATATTGTTGGAACACGATTTGTTCATGCCCTTAAAAGGTTTTGATGATAACAAAGTATTTAACGAAAAATAGGGTTTACTAATGGTTATTCTAGTGTGCAGGATCAAAAGACATTAACCTTGATATAAATCAAGTTAATCACTCAGGAGAACCATTAAAGGGAAGAAAAGTTGTTATGAATCTGAATAATTAGAACCAAGATTTCAGACTCTGAAGAGTCTACTCAAGTCTTTCAGATGACCAACTTTATTCAAAGATCAACAAGATTATGAAGACTAGAGCGATGTGAAGTAAGCAGACTCTGTCATAAGGAATGACTCTCCAACTTCTAAACAAGTGTCATCAATAATTCTGAAGATTCTACTTCAAAGGATTATTGTCTACATCAAGTCATCAACTCTAAAAGTATTCATTTAGACTAGTTCTGATCAAGACTCTGATGAAGGAAAGCTCATAAGTTGTGTACTCTAGACTCTGAAGTCTCATTCCAACTAGGTTCTAAAGACATACTTTAGTTTTTGATCATGCTTTAACTAATTCTATAAAAATCATCTGATTTATGAAGTTAAGTATAATAATAACAATGACTCTGAGCAAGCTTCAACAAATGTCTACAAGAAGTCTCCGGTCAGAAGTTATCTAAAGAAGATCAAGTGACAATGTTACACTACTTTATGTCTAATCAGCATAGAGTTATGTTGTCATGATCTTATCTCTCCAACTGCTCTAAAATCTACTCTGCTCCTCTCAACTTATTTATGCTAGATGAGTTTTTAGCTCACTCTATTGTACACCAGCTAAAGACCTTAAAGAACTACTTGTGTCATTGATAGTTTCTATCTTCAACGAATCTATTCTCAACATCTATTTAAAGGAGAAGATCAAAAACATTCAGTTTCTTAAGAGCTCTCAAATAGCTCTCTTAAAGAGAATGAATGTGAGTGTGTTCACAAGGATGTGATACAAGTTCACATAAATGGATTGAGAGAATTTGTGTTACACAAAAAACACAGATAAGAGAAACACACACTAAATGGAAATTATAACCACAAGGATTAAGTGTGAGAGAGTAGATTGAAATGTATTCATATGTGTTTTGAAGAAAGAATATGTGAATATGTTCAACATAAAAGAAAAGCACAACTAGAAGAAAATTTGGGCAAGGAGAGAAAAAGAATGAAAACTTCATTCTTCTACACTCAGGAGTAAACAATTCATATTCTGCTTAAGAGTGTAAACCTTCATGTATCTGCTTATCCAAAAAGCACGCATTTAAACACAAGGTTAATACCATATTATGTTATTAACAGAATCTGAAGACTCTAGCCATTATGCTCAGAGTAAGTCTCTTTCTGTTATATTGAGCAAAAAAGTCTCTTATTGGATGCTTGAGCAAATAAGTCTCTTGTTGGGTGCTTGAACATTGAAGTCTCATGCTTGTGGGAAGAGAAGGAAGTCCTGAACGGGTTATTCAGGTATTGAAGTCTCATGCTTGAGGGTAGAGCAAGGAAGTCTCAATTTGGGTGATTGGGCATTGAAGTCGCATGCTTGCGGGTAGAGAAGGAAGTCCTGAATGAGTTGTTCAGGCATTAAAGTCTCATGCTTGAGGATGGAGAAAGAAGTCTTGATCTAGGTTGATTGAGCAGGAAGTCTTGAGCAGCTAACTTTAGCAATTATAATTAGTTTGATTACAGTTAAAAGCTTTTGTGCTGTAACGGGATTGGACTACCTCGGTTTGAAAGGAACCAGGAGTAGTTAAAATCTCTTTTTGTGTGTCTCTTTATTTACTTCTAGATTTATATTTCGTTGTGAAACTAACTCTGAAGTCAGACTCTGATCTGATTCATCCTCTTACTTGAATCCGGATCTGAGCTTGACACCTTAGGTTTTGAAACAAGGCTAAGAAAAGGAAGTAAACTTTTCACTATTTTTACTCACTCTAGTATCAGACTCTGAACGTGGTTCAGACTCTGATGTTCTAGAATCAGAAGTGAAAAAAGGTTTTTAGGCATGCATAATTCACCCCCCCCCCCCCCTCTTGTGTATTTTTCTCACCTTCAATTGGGATTTTCGAGGAATGATTTTTGGGATAAGATCAAAGAGATTAGTACAAAAAATGAGTTGTAAATTTGGTGGAATATAGGAGTGGATTGAGAGTGGAATTGTCGTGTGTGCTACTGTATGTTTTTTGTGTGTAGAATTTGTGAAACTATTGTTGTACTATGTTACTGTGGTGATTTTTCTTGCTCATTTTTCTTCTTTTTTTGAATTTGGTCTCTTGGTTTTATTGCAATAACTATTGGTGAAGTTTGAAATTGATTTTGAGATAGTTATTTTTACTGTTGTATACTACAAAAATGTATGGGATTGTTTTACTCCTTTACTGCATTATGTTCTTTTTACTGTAGCATTTGCTTTTGAATGAATTTTTTCACTTGTTTTGTGTTAGGCCCTCAATGACAAGGTTGCTTGGAGATGAAGAATGAGCTTAATGAATATTTGCTTAGGGGTTGTGAAAGTTTGAATAAAATGAGGCAAAAGGGATCAAGAAGCATGAGGAAAAAACCTTTAATCATTCTTCACACTCTCTACCCAATGGTCATTCATCCTTGTTGTCCTAACACATCTCAATTATCACACAAATAATAATTAAATACACATATAAAATTGTAATTAATTAATATAAATATTTTCTAGAAACATAGGGTGTTACACAATGTAGTGGAATAGAGATGTTATAAGCTTTAATCTAATGGACAAAATCTTTAAGAATGCTTAAAAGTTGATGGAATTGGCTTTATAAACGCAAATGAGGAGAAACTATATGTTTCTCTATTTTTGCTCTTTTGCAAAAATAAAAAAAAGGGAGGGAGGAGGAATGATACAAGTTAACTCAAACAACAACGTCCGAATTCCAATCTCTGGAAGCAATCATGAAAATTTTGTTTTAATTTTATTTATTTATTAAAATTATTAGTTTTAATAAATAAGTAATTACAATTTTTTGTGAAAATCGTTATCTATTTCGGTGTGATAATTAAATTGAATTTTGAATTAAGGTTCTGGTTGTGATTGACTTCGTTAGTTGCTGGTTGTGTCATTCTTTTCAAAGACTTACTTGCTGCTTATGTTATAGGCTTGTTTCATTTGTTTTGTATAAGTAATACTCCCTCTGTCTCATAAAAAGTGCCTTATTTGAACAATTCATGGTTCTTAATGAAATGATTGGATGCGTCAGTTTTGATGATAAAACTAATACCATTTACTAGAATATCTCTATTAATTGTAGTTAAAAGAATGGTTGAATAAATTGAAAGTTAATAAATAGGGGTATGATAGTGGAAAAATGATAATAAATGTTGCATTGATATTGTAAAAAAACAATTATTTTGAGACAGAGAAAAAGTGAAAATGAGACACTTTTTATGAGATGAAGGGAGTATATATTAAAAATAACTTATGTTTAGTAAGAGCACCCATAGTAAACAAGTATACTTTGTTTGTCTTTCTTTTGTTACTATATAGCACCGACAACGGTATTCCTTTTTTTATTTATTAAAATAAGTAATTTTAATAAACAAATAAATGACTTTGATAAATTTGTTTTCTTTTATTATATGACATATTATTTGTTATAATTTTTGTTATGTTTCGTATAATACATTAAATTAATTTTGTTACAATTTTATTTAAGTTTTGGCTACGGTTTATAAACTTATACAAAGCTTAACATTTTAAGTGAGTCAATTAAAATAAAATGTCACTAAAGTGACTTCTTTTTTTGGAAGATTGCTTATAAAAAATATTAAATATTTTTCTTTTGTGTGTGTGTTTATTCATGCAAGTATCAATTGACACAAAGAATAATTGATGATTGGTCGGTTTTCATATGCATCTGGGGTGATAAATATGTAATAGTTATAGGGTTTCACATGTGAATAATAAATCAATCCAAAGAGGGGTTGATTATTCGACATTTTTTATCAATGTTTGACCGTTACAACAAGAGTACCACAAACAATTAATATTAGTGTCCAAAGACTCAATATTGATGGTGCACTACGTATCTTAAGATGGGTTATGTCTATATTTGAACAAATCGATAATTTAGTTTTATTTTATGTTAGTATATTTAAATGTTTAACTTTATTGTTTTTTTTTCAACTACAATTGTTTTAATATCTGCTAATCTGAAATCGGTTCTGGTCCTTAATGGGGAAAATTTCAAGGACTGGAAAGAAAACATAAAAATTATTCTTGGTTGCATGGACCTTAACATTGAATTAAGAAAGGAGAAACATGCTTCTTGATGCTTGTCTGACTATAAACAAAATATAGTATATCGGGTACTTCACTGCAAGTGCACAGTCCAGTCGCTTTAGTTTTAAAAGATATCGATCCCACAGGGACCTATGGTCAAACTAGTGTTACTAACGTCACTATGTTTACCTAAGGGAATGATTAGTAGAAGTTCGGGGGCAGCAATAGTAAATCTAAGGGAAGTTTGGTTTTAAGAAAGAATTAATGGAAGGAATCAGTATGCAACGCATTAATTGTCAGGGATTCGATAGGTCACCGGTGAATAGTTTAAATGTCAAATATCTCTCAGTAGAAAATATTTATTTAAAAAGTTTTATCTCACACTCTCGTAATTGTTGATTCGGCTTATAGCTTTAAGTCAGAATGTACGCTTTCGCTGTCCCATTTGAAGTTAAAATTACTTTTTTAAAATAAACAAGTTCTAATTGCTTTTAAAGTGCTCTTGCTGTTTTTAAACTCAATGCCTAATTTTTACTATCCAGCTCGAGCCTCACGCTCTCGCGATTGTTGGCTTTCACCTTAGTTAATTTCCCACTCTCGTGGCAAAACCGTATTAAATAGCTCCTCACGCTTTTGTGATAAAGTTAATTAAATTTAAATTAAAAACTTCAGCCTAAAAGATTGTTTGAGAAAAAGAGTTTTCATCGAGTATTATTAAATCCCATCTAATTAAATTGCTACATACCGATACCGGTAATTTAGCCGGACATGTTAAATAAGGCAAACACAGAGCTCAAACAGATCAACACTGCGACAAACATAATTATAATAATAACTGGGCAATAATAATAATTCAATAAAAACCTAGCAATCGAAGTAACAGAGTATAGCAAATCTCGGAGTACTTGAGCAGACCTCCACAAGTCGGTAGGCTTCTGCTTCTTCAATACAAATTGCTTACTAAAATTAAATAAAGTGTAGTAGTTCCCCGGTGTAGGAAACTACTACTATGGCTAACTGGAAAACGGAAAGGAAAGGAGAAAACAGGAATTCTAAAAAGAATGGCGAATGAATTAAGGCAACGGAAACAAAGTTGCTGAAAAGAAAAATACTAAAAAGCTAGAAAGCTGTAAAAATTAATTGCAGAGCGTAAAAATAAATGTAGGCGTTCCCAATTTTACTTTGGTCCTTTATATAGTGCCCCTTTAGGTCTTGGTGGTTGAGATATTTAAGGAAGACTTGGTTTGAATGAGGAATCCGTGGGAGTCAAGTTGTTGGAGGGAATTTAGGCACGTTTGGGTGCCTGTGATTGACTATTTCAAAGCGCAAATTCTGGCCGCGTGACGCTCGTCATGGGCCTGTGACGGTCGTCACAGGCTGGGTCGTGACGGTCGTCATGAATCTGTGACGGTCGTCACATCCACAAATTCTGCATTCTGGTTTTCTGCTTTTTTCTGTGCTTTCTCATCTGTTTCTTCTTCTTTTTCTTCCTTTTCTTCATTTTGCTCATTAATGCATGAAGATTTAAATACCTGCAAAAACAACTCGAATACTTACGGAATAATCGGGATATTAATTAAAATGATATGATCTTTAAGTGTAAATCAAGGCAAATATCCTATGTGTTTTCGCGTTATCAAACTCCCCTAAACTTGAATCTTTGCTTGTCCTCAAGCAAATACAATTTGAAAACAAAGTTAAACACGAACACATTACCCATTCATACGTGGTTGTCAGGTGGATTGTTAAGATGACTGATATTCGAGTAAAACACTAAAGATACTGCGACGACACGAGTATTCAGCTTTAGCGTAGATCTCTCATTTACACAAGCCAGTTTGAATCATGCTATTATAGCTCAACCTAGTGTCTCTATTTCTATTTCACCCGGTTTCATTCTAGCGCAATCACATTAAGCCATTTGCCTCCGCACGCACTTAGTGAAGTAGCCGGTTAGTGACTTTGATTCTTTTCTTAGCACGGGGGTCTGGTACACTAGTGCGGTACCCCTTTATATATCCCCTTTTTGAAGGTTGTGGGGGATCGAATCGTAGTTCGCCCTACCGAGTCCAGGACCAGGTACCTCTGGACCAACCAACTGGGGTTTCTGTTCCTTCTTTTTGCAACCTTTTGTATGGTTCGTTTATCAATTTCCTGATAGCAACAGTATGAAGGAATTTCTTAATTTGTAGGCATCAAACACTTATATTCATCGGCTCTCCACGTGGTTTACGCTTGAGACGGTGCTGACTGCTAGTATAAACTACTAGGGGTTAATCTAGAATTGAGACTTAAGGTGTCGGTATAATGGTTATTCAAACTGATCTCGTAGAAGTGAGGGATCTAGGGTGTCGGGACGGTATCAATCTTGTTAGATCTTTCTCAGTTTTCCTAACAAAACCTCTGCAGGACAACCTATATACTCGTAGGGTATGCATTTAATCTTAAGGAAAAAAAATTTGTTATGCCAAAATGTGTATAAATGATTGATAAGGACAAACAAAATTTTTTATATTGGCTGAAAATACTAACAATAGAAACAAGTAGAGGAGTGATAAGGATTTCCTCCCACATTTAATCAATGCATTATCCTCAATGCGACAATATACAGAATAAAAAGAAAGAAACAAAAATCACTACTTGTCGTTATGCGGCTGACTTCTGCGTGCTCTGGCTCTTGCTTTTGCGCGCTCACCTCTTCCTCGCTGGGTAGGATCCAATCCTACATGCTGAGTGTACTCCTAGATGGCATCTACGCGATACGTGAGGGCACTCATCTGGTCTGAAAGCTCCTCCATCCCCTGATCATTCCAGTTAGCATAATCGTGTTGATCCCGCTGTATTTGCTGGATCGCTTGCATCATTTCTGTTTGGCGTTCTTCCATTCTTTGGTTGTGTCGCAGCATTTCGGCGTAGATGTTTTCCATGGAGGCGGGTCTTTGCTCGCTTCTTCGTTGTCCTCTGGAAGAAGTCTCTGCAACGTGCTCCTGAGGTGGTTGAGGCATGCCTCGGTCAAGCTCCTCCTCGACTTCATCTGCTTCATTACCAGGATTTCCTTCATTTTCCTCGGGGGCATCCAGATCGAAAGTCCAATTCTTCATATCTCTCGGATCTGTGCGGTTTCTGTTTGGCATGATGATGCTTCGAACTACCTTGTTTCTAACAACAGGATGGTACTTCTCGTCGTCTCTTGCTTTGATCAGGTGTGAAGTACGACAGTAGTCGATGTCGAGGAATTCTGCCTGCAGGGCTGGTAAGTTGGCTAGCCTATCTCCCAAATTCAAGCCTAGTGCTATGGAGGTGATGATTCCCCCAAAACAAAACGCTTGGCTGCCTCTCATGCAAGCAGCCTGGATGTTGGCTAGTAGGAAGGGAGTGACATTGAACGCAATTTCGGCAAACACACAGTGAAGAAGGAAAAGTTCCTTGGAGTTTACCTTATGATTGCTGACTCTTCCAGAAACTGTATGCCCCAGGACTCGGTGGAAATATCTAATGGCTGGGTTGTGAATGTATGTTGCGTTAAGCGTATCCCAGCTCGTGGCGTTCATGTTGGTGGGGTTGTGCCAAACTGGAAATGCTATCTTTGACCATCCTTCCGGGATGCAGCAGTGAATTCCTTCTCCATGTCGGAAACCAAGCATTCGCGCTATCTGGGTTTGATTTAGGGAATACTCGGTGCCGAAAATTCTAAATGTGGCGACTCCGGCGAGATACTGAGTAGCGCTAGGGGGTGTGATATAGGAGTAGGAACTCAGAAACTCCAGGGTCAGCGCTTCGTAGGTTGGCTGCGGTGTGGTACACAGTTGCGTTAAGCTAGAGTTTGCCAACATCCACTCCACGCCCTCCAAAAGTCCTAGCTCCGTCAGGCATTCATGATCAACATACCTCATAGCTTGAACAGAGCGTTGGTAGAACTTGAGGTAGTTGTCTCTTTGGCGTTCACCGGCTTCTCCATTTCGGAATACAACGGTTGAAAGGTCGGGAGTAGCTCTTTCTTGACGGGCCATTTGTAAGGTTTATGAAACTTTTGGTATTGGTGGGTGAGGTGGAATATTTGTGAGTTAGACGCTTGAAGAAAATGTAAAGAATTGAATAAATGGATAGTAGAATGGTATGAGAGTGGTAATTGATGAGGAAGAAGAGAGGAAAAGCGCCTGAATTTATAGGCGAGCTCTCTGTAATTCGTGACGGTCGTCACATGGGTGTGACAGTCGTCACGCACAACGGATGCGTAACGGTCGTCTGCAACGGTCAAATGCTCGTAACGGTCATTTGCATGTCGTGTGACGATCGTGGCAGATCCGTGACGGTCGTCACGTCTGTGAGATGGGCGTCACACTATATGTGACGGTCATCACACGCTGGTTTTAAATTTTCTCATCACAGGTTGCAGCAGCATATGATAACAGCATAATATGATAACTAAGCAATTGAACTTAAAAGCATAGATGCAAAAATAAATAAATGAATAAGCAGAAATAAATGAATAGCAATTGAATTACTAAATTGAAATTAAATGTAACATATGAAAAAAATAGTAACGATAACATAGAAAACAAAAGTAATAAAATAAATGTGCTCCCTCCCCATACAAAACAAAGCAGTGTCCTCATTGCTTAGTGCGAGTAGGAGAAATCAGTGGTCAGTAGTATCAGCCACGGTTTTGCCCCAATACAGCTACAACTTTGTTTAGGTGATGAAACTGCTCGACGGCTATATCCATCAGGCCTAAGATATCAAGACGCATAATCTTTATCTTGTCTTTCACAATTGTGATGTCAGCTTGGAAACCATTCAGACGGGTGAGAAGCATGGCATGATTATCAGCATATGATGGAGGAACCAGTTCATCAATGTTATAATAGTTGGGAGGTGTTTCAAGGTCAGATTCTTCCATGTGGATAGGGTCATTGATATACTCATATTTGGGCGGTGTCCCGGGAGGTGAAGGTGGATCAGTAGGGTGTTCATCTAAGTCATATAGCCAGTTATTGCGGTTGTGAACACTCGTTCTCTCATGGTTAGGCAAGGTAAATAGTCGAACCACTTTGTTATTGATTAAATAATCAAAAGTATCTGTCCCAAGGTTTCCTATGAGTCTGCGGTTAAAGCAGAATTCGATATCCATGGGTCGGATGTTTCCAAATGGTACAAGCTCATAAAGTGGGCGTCTAAGTTCGATGGCGTCTGCTATCATGGTTACTAGGCCACCTATTATTATTGGGGTATGGCTGTTCTTAGCAAGGTGGACAAATCTTTCCATCATGAATGTCACGACATTGACATGTCGACCTTGATCGACACATAGCAAGATGAAGAGTTCATCGCGGGACACTATGGTATTATTCTCTTCCTTACCAAATAAGGTGTGGGCTAGTATTTTATGAAAGTATCGGATAGCAGGGTTATGGATCATTTGTGAGTGCATCTCATTCGGGTTAGGGTTGGATTCTTCAATTAAGCTACCCCAAAAGTCATCTAGGTCGATGTCATCGATTAGTTCCTCCTGGCGGGTAGTAAAGACGAAAGGGCCACTAGGGAATCCTAGAAGGTCAGCAAAGTCTCAACGGCTATAGGTGAAGTCCATGTTAAACATCCTAAAGGATATCAACCCTTTGTTAAGTCCGTAACCATGCTCAGGGTTGTATACCAGGGAGCTAAGGAATTCTAAGGTTAGTTCACGGTACGTGACAAACCGTCTCTTAATGGCTGCGTTCTCCCACCCAAGTTGGTTAAACATAAATAGGATGCTATCTCGGATACCTAACTTATCCATGGTAGGTCCATCATAATATATGGTCAACGTCATATCCTTCCCAGCTAGATAATCATACCGCCTTCTTTGAACTCTGCCTCTGAAAACTGTCTCTATTTGTTGCATGATGAAAGTAAGTAACTAACTAGTTAGTAATTTTCCTGTTTATCAGTATCCAATATGTCTAGGTTAGTAACTAGAAGCAACAAGAATGACTGCAAAGAATCAAGAAGAGGGGAGCCAACAAAATAAATAAGAAAATCAAAGAAGGAAAGTAGTTTGTAACAAAGATAACAAAAAAAGGTGGGTTGTCGCCTACTAAGCACTTTGTTTAATGTCGTAAGTTCGACAGTAGCGTCGCGGTGTACTAGGGTTGAGAGGGAAGCTCTATGAGTCGGAGACTGTTCGAATAGTCTCTATTTTCAATATTATGATAATGCTTTAGTCGCTGCCCGTTTACTATAAAAGGGTCACTATTCCTACCTTTTATTTCTATCGCACCATTATTTAGGACTTTGGTGATCTCGAAAGGGCCGGACCACCTAGATTTGAGTTTTCCAGGAAAAAGTTTAAGTCTTGAATTAAATAATAGCACTATGTTGCCGTCTTTAAACTCCTTCCTAGAAATGCGTTTGTCATGCCATCTTTTGGTTCGCTCTTTGTAGATCCTGGCATTTTCGTAGGCGTCCAGTCTCAGCTCTTCTAGTTCGTGGATGTCCAGAATCCGTTTCTCGCTTGCGGAAGTGTAGTTTATATTTAGGGTCTTAATCGCCCAATATGCTTTGTGTTCTAATTCCACAGGGAGGTGACATGATTTACCATAGACTAGTTTGAAGGGTGTGGTTCCTATCGGGGTTTTGTAAGCCGTCCTGTAGGCCCATTAAGCTTCGTTTAGTTTGGATGACCAGTCTTTTCTGGATATTCCTACAGTTTTCTCTAGAATTTGTTTGATTTCTCGATTCGAGACTTCGACTTGCCCGCTAGTTTGTGGATGATACGGTGTTGCTACACGGTGTCGGACTCCATACTTCAAAAGAATTTTTCCAAAGATATTCGATATGAAGTGGGAGCCACCATCACTAACTACTAGTTTTGGCACACCGAATCTAGGAAAGATAATGTTCTTGAATAACCTAATCACTACTCGTGTGTCATTTATTGGAGAAGCTACAACCTCGATCCATTTTGAAACATAGTCGACAGCAACGAGTATGTACTTATTACCAAAAGAAGCTGGGAATGGTCCCATGAAGTCAATCCCCCATACATCGAAGACTTCTACTTCTAAGATTCCTGTTTGTGGCATTTCATCACGTCTTGAGATGTTGCCAGTGCATTGGCACCGGTCGCATTTTATAACCGCGTTATGGACATCTTTCCATAGAGTGGGCCAAAAGAGGCCGGATTGCAGGATCTTAGTACAGGTCTTTGAGGTACTTGCATGCCCTCCATAGGGAGCGAAATGGCAACGAGAGACTATATCATCTATTTCATCCTCAGGAACACATCGGCGGAAAATACCGTTGGTACCTCTTTTGAAAAGTAGAGGTTCATCCCAGTAATATTGTTTAAGATCGTGAAAGAATTTCTTCTTTTGTTGGTAAGATAGGTCAGGTGGAAGTACTCCTACAGCTAAGTAGTTGACAAAATCAGCATACCATGGCAGAGTTGCATTCGCATGTATTTCTTCCACGGATTCTTCTATTTCTGTATCGTTCAATGTTAGGTCAGACATATCGCTTTCCATTTGGGCTATGAGTCGTTCGTAAGGGAAATCATCGTTACTTTGAACTTGTTCATGCTTATTCCCTTCGATTCGTGATAAGTGGCCTGCTACTACGTTTTCAGTACCCTTCTTATCTTTTATCTCTAAGTCAAATTCTTGTAAGAGCAGGATCCATCTTAAAAGTCTTGGTTTGGCATCCTTCTTACTTAACAGATATCTAATAGCGGCATGGTCAGTATAAATGATAATTTTTTTGCCCCTACTAGGTAGGAACGAAATTTGTCCAAAGCAAACACGACGACTAGAAGTTCTTTTTCAGTGGTGGTGTAGTTCATTTGGGCTGGATCTAGTGTTCTACTTGCATAGTAAATAGCATGAAGCTTCTTATCCTTTCTTTGTCCTAGTACTGCGCCTACTGCGTAATCACTCGCATCGCACATGATCTCAAAAGGTAATCTCCAGTCAGGTGGTTGCATTATGGGTGCGGTGATTAAAGATGTTTTTAGTTGGTTGAACGCTGTTAAGCATTTTCATCAAAGATGAAATCAACGTCTTTCATTAATAATCTTGTAAGTGGCTTGGTAATTTTCGAGAAATCTTTAATGAAACGTCGGTAGAAACCGGCTTGTCCTAAAAAGCTTCTTATTTCTCGTGCGGTTTTAGGAGGTTGAAGGTTCTCTATGATTTCGATCTTAGCTTTGTCTACTTCAATTCCTCTGTCAGATACCACGTGACCTAACAGGATTCCTTGTTGAACCATGAAATGGCATTTCTCCTAGTTTAAAACGAGGTTTACTTTTACGCATCTTTCGAGTACCATTTCAAGGTTTGATAGACATCCTTCAAAACTCTTCCCATAAATAGAAAAATCGTCCATAAAGATTTCCATGATGTCGTCTATAAAATCGGCGAAGATTGCCATCATGCATCTTTGAAATGTTACGGGAGCGTTGAATAATCCAAATGGCATTCGTCGGTAGGCAAATGTACCATAAGGGCATGTGAAGGTAGTCTTTTCTTGGTCGTCAGGATGGATTAGGATTTGAAAGAACCCTGAATAACCGTCTAGATAGCAGGAGTGAGAATGCTTAGCCAATCGTTCAAGCATTTGATCAATGAAGGGTAGAGGGAAATGATCTTTTTGAGTGGCTTTGTTTAGTTTTCTATAGTCGATGCACATTCTACTTCCGATCACAATTCTTTGTGCTATGGACTCTCCCTTCTCATTCTTAAAGACTATAACACCCCCTTTCTTGGGTACTACATGAACGGGGCTAACCCATTGACTATCAGAGATCGGTTATATGATTCCAGCATCTAGAAGTTTCTTTACTTCATCCTTGACTACCATACTTAGGATTGGGTTGATCCTTCTCTGGTGTTCTCTAGAGGTTTTACAATCTTCCTCCAGCATAATGCGATGCATACAGATAGAAGGACTTATTCCTTTTATATCAGCGATGTTATCTCCTAACGCAGTTGGGTATTTTCTTAGGACATCTAGTAACTTCTCAGTTTCCATCTGTCCCAAGTCAGCGTTGACTATTACTGGTCTTTTCATTTCAGTGTCTAGGAATTCGTATCTTAGGTTCTTTGGTAGTGCTTTTAATTCCAAGTCAGGTTTCTTTGGGCATGGCATGTGGTTGGGTGTAAGTGCTAAGCATTCGCTTAGACTTCCGTTTTGGTATGGTTCATGCAAATTATTGTCTTCAAAGATTGGAGGGATTTGGATTTTCATTATATCCGAATATGTGGTTTCTTGCATCTCCATCTCTCTCACGCACTCGTCTATGACATCAAGTAGATAACAGGTGTCGTCTATAGCTGGCACTTGTAAGAATTAGGTCAAGATGAATTCAACCTTTTCCTCTCCAACTTCGAATGTCAGCTTACCTCTCTTAACGTCTATTATGGCTCCAGCGGTAGCCAAGAATGGCCTTCCTAAAATGATAGGTGTATTGGCATCTTCTTTAATTTCCATGATTATGAAGTCTGTAGGAATGTAAAATTGTCCTACACGTATTGGGACATTCTCTAGTATACCGACAGGATATTTGATTGAGCGGTCATCTAATTGAACAGACATCTTGGTCGGTCTTAATTCTCTCATACTGAGTCTTTTATAGATGGTTAAGGGCATTACACTAATGATGGCTCCTAGATCGCATAGAGCTTTGTCTATGACGAATTTTCCAATGACACAGGGTATGGAAAAACTATCTGGGTCTTTTAGTTTGGGAGGCATGTTATTCTGGATTATTGCGCTACACTCGGTAGTAAGTGTAATTGTCTCGTTATCCTCAATCTTTTTCTTATTGGATAGGATTTCCTTAAGAAATTTGGCATAGGAGGGCATTTGTGTGATGGCTTGTGTAAAGGGTATTGTAATGTTTAGTTGCTTCAGAAGTTCAACAAATTTCCTAAATTGACTCGCAGTTTTGGAACTTTTGAATCTTTAGGGATACAGAATAGGTGGTTTATAAGGAGGCGGAGGCACATAAGGTTTTTCTTTCTCTTCGGCCTCTTGGGGTATCTTCTGTTTCCTTTGGTTCATTCACCTGCTCAATTGAGGTTTTATCTGGTTTTTGGTACATGGCAGGGTTTTGGAGTCTTGGATCTACGGGTCCGTCTACTTCTTTTCCACTCTTCAGTATAACGGCATTTGCATGTCCTATTGGATTAGGTTGCGGCTGTCCAGGAAATGTTCCAGCTGGAGCGGCTGTAGATGCTTGATGTTGAGCCACTTGTGAAATATGTGTTTCAAGCATTTTATTATGGGTGGCTAAGGCGTCTACTTTGCTCGCTAGTTGTTTAAGTTGCTCGCTAGTATGTATGTTTTGGTTCAAGAAGTCTTTGTTTGTTTGAACTTGGGTAGCTATGAATCTTTTCATCATCAATTCGAGATTTGACTTCCTAGGCATGTTAGGAGCATTATTAGCTGGCTTTTGGTATCCAGGCGGAACAAGTGGTGCTTGGTCAGGTGCATACAGGGCATTGTTATTCTTATACGAGAAATTAGGATGGTTTTTCCAACCTGGGTTGTAGGTATTCGAATAGGGATTTCCTTGTGTGTAATTCACTTGATCGGTTGGGACTCCTGCTAATATTTGACATTCTTGTGCAGTGTGTCCAGGATTTCCACATAACTCACAGTTTGGAGTTACAGCAGCCACGGTGGCTGCGGGTGGTATAGTCAAGTTATCTAATTTTTGAACAAGGGCATCTACCTTTGCATGAACATGGTCAAGGCTACTGATTTCGTACATTTCACCCTTAGTCTGGGACTTTTCCATTGGAGTTCTTTCACCTCCCCATTGGCAATGGTTTTGGGCCATGTTTTCAATGAGTTGATAGGCTTCGTTGTATGACTTATCCATAAGTGCACCGCCCGCGGCAGCGTCTATTGTCAGTCTTGTGTTATACAGAAGCCCATTGTAAAATGTGTGAATGATCACCCAGTCTTCGAGACCGTGATGTGGACATATCCTCATCATGTCCTTGTATCTCTCCCACGCTTCGTAGAGAGATTCCACATCTTTTTGCCTGAATCCGTTGATTTGAGCTCTCAGCATAGCAGTTTTGCTTGGCGGAAAATATCGGGATAAGAAAACGTTCTTCAGTGAGAAAGGAAAGAGGCGCAGTCTTATCGCATCTCGAGATACACCATTCTCCTTTACAATATCCGCCTACTGCATAAACTTGCTCAGGTGTTCATTAGGATCGTCTGTAGGATTTCCAGCAAATTGATGTTGTTA
Source organism: Lathyrus oleraceus (assembly GCF_024323335.1). Lineage (NCBI taxonomy): Eukaryota > Viridiplantae > Streptophyta > Magnoliopsida > Fabales > Fabaceae > Lathyrus > Lathyrus oleraceus. The sequence continues at coordinate 71,903,171 of NC_066580.1, read as the reverse complement.
GACGACTGATAATAGTGAGGGTTTCAGCTCGAAATCGTTTCGATTGATAGCGGGGGCAACAATGCTGTTGTGAGGTTCTTGTTGAGACGGGGTAGCGTAGAATTTAAGAGGACGATTTTGTGGTCCCTCTTCAGCCATGGTTGATTTTTCTTCTAATTTAGGAGGAGATAAGATATCGGGAATATCGTACTTTTGTTGATATTCGTGTATTCGGCGTCTTACGTATAAGAAACGCTCTAATTCTGGGACTGGTGGTGCTAAGTTATCGCCTTGTGAGCGAGTACTTGGCATAGAATCAGGGAAATAAGGGAGAGTAAATTAGTTTTTATTTTTACCTTAGTCTATACCATGCAACGAAAGAATCACACTATTAGACTAAAACAGGTCCCCGGCAACGGCGCCAAAAACTTGATGCTTGTCTGACTATATACAAAATATAGTCTATCGGGTACTTGACTGCAAGTGCACAGTCCAGTCGCTTTAGTTTTAAAAGATATCGATCCCACATGGACCTATGGTCAAACTAGTGTTACTAACGTCACCAAGTTTAGCTAAGGGAATGATTAGTAAAAGTTTGGGGGCAGAACTAGTAAATCTAAGGGAAATTTGGTTTTAAGAAAGAATTGATGGAAGGAATCAGTATGCAACGCATTAAATGTCAGGGAATCGATAGGTCACCGGTGAATAGTTTAAATGCCAAATATCTCTCAGTAGAAAATATTTATTTAAAAAGCTTTATCTCACACTCTCGTGATTGTTGATTCGGCCTATAGCTTTAAGTCAGAATTTACGCTCTCGCTGTCCCATTTGAAGTTAAAATTACTTTTTGAAAATAAACAAGTTCTAATTGCTTTTAAAGTGCTCTCGCTGTTTTTAAAATCAATGCCTAATTTTTACTATCCAGCTCGAGCCTCACGCTCTCGCGATTGTTGGTTCTCACCTTAGTTAATTTCCCACTCTCGTGGCGAAACCGTATTAAATAGCTCCTCACGCTTTTGTGATAAAGTTAATTAAATTTAAATTAAAAACTTCAGCCTAAAAGATTGTTTGAGAAAAAGAGTTTTCACCGATTATTATTAAATCCCATCTAATTAAATTGCTACATACCGATACCGGTAATTTAGCCGGACATGTTAAATAAGGCAAACACAAAGCGCTCAAACAGATCAACACTGCGGCAAACATAATTATAATAATAACTGGATAGTAATAATAATAATTCAATAAAAACCTAGCAATCGAAGTAACAGAGTATAGCGAATCTCGAAGTACTTGAGCAGTCCTCCACAAGTCGGTAGGCTTCTGCTTCTTCAATACAAATTGCTTACTAAAATTAAATAAAGTGTAGTAGTTCCCCAGTGTAGGAAACTACTACTATGGCTAACTGGAAAACAGAAAGGAAAGGAGAAAAAAGGAATTCTAAAAAGAATGGCGAATGAATTAAGGCAACGGAAACAAAGTTGTTGAAAAGAAAAACACTAAAAAGCTAGAAAGCTGTAAAAATTAATTGCAGAGCGTAAAAATAAATGTAGGCGTTCCCAAATTTTCCCACTTTGGTCCTTTATATAGTGCTCCTTTAGGTCTTGGTGGTTGAGATATTTAAGGAAGACTTTGTTTGAATGAGGAATCCGTGGGAGTCAAGTTGTTGGAGGGAACTTAGGCACGTTTGGGTGCCTGTGATTGACTGTTTCAAAGCGCAAATTTTGGCCGCGTGACGCTCTTCATGGGCCTGTGACGGTCGTCACAGGCTGGGTCGTGACGGTCGTCATGAATCTGTGACGGTCGTCACATCCACAAATTCTGCATTCTGGTTTTCTGCTTTTTCCTGTGCTTTCTCATCTGTTTCTTCTTCTTTTTCTTCCTTTTCTTCATTTTGCTCATTAATGCATAGAGATTTAAATACCTGCCAAAACAACTCGAATACTTGCATAATAATCGGGATATTAATTAAAATGATATGATCTTTGAGTGTAAATCAAGGCAGTTATCTGATGTGTTTTCGCGTTATCACTTCTCTTACAGAATCTACCATCTTTGAACAGAGGAAAGATTATGAGAAATGGGATCGTCAAATGATGTTGAAAGATACATCTATGTTTGTGATGGCAAGTCGGTGGAGGTGGAAGCTATAGGGCATTTTAGATTATTATTGAGTACTGGGTTTTATTTGGATTTAAAAGACACTTTTCTATGTCGTCATTTAGACAGAATTTAATTTCAGTTTTTTATTTGAACAAATCAGGTTATTTCTATTCATTTGGGAATAATATGTTTAAGTTGTCTTTTAATTCAGATATTGTTGGAACTGGTTCACTTATGAGTCATGATAATATATATTTGCATGACATAATAGCTACCTATGATGAATCCTTAAATATGGAAACACATGATACTAAGTGTAAAATTGATAATAATAATTCAGGAGCATTATGGCACAAACGCATTGGTCACATCTCTAAAAATAGAGTTCAGCATTGGTCACATGATACCTTTGATGTTTGTGTTGAATGCGTTAAAGGCAAACATACCAAACCAATGAAATTTGGTGCATATAGAGCTACAAATGTCTTAGAATTGATACATATGGGCATTTGAATACCATTTTCGACACCTTATTAAATGATCAACGATATTTTATATCATTCATAGACGTTTTTTTATTCTAGATATGCATACATATTTCTCATACATGAAAAATATTAATCATTGGATGTGTTCAAATCCTTTAAGGTCAAAGTTGAGAATCAACTCAACAAAAGAATTAAGAAACTCAAATTTGATTGTGGTGGTGAATATTATGGTAGACATAACGGTTCAAGTGAACAATGTCCATAGCCTTTTGCCAAATACCTAAAGGAATATGGAATCGTCCGACATTACACCATGCCTAGATCACCTAGCATGAATGGTTTTGCTGAAAGACGGAACCAGACTCTTAAGGATATGGTAAGGAGTATGATTTTTCATTCTACCTTGCCATTATACTCTGGGGAGAGACACTAAAGACTGCAACTTATATTCTAAATAGAGTACCAACATAAGCAACTTCCAAAACACTTTATGAACTTTGGACTGGGCGAAAGCCTAGTCTGGAACATTTTCATGTGTGGGGATGTCCAATTGAGGGAAGGCCTTATAGGCCAAATAAAAAGGAATTGAACTCCTAAATAGTGAGCACTTACTTTATTGATTATTCTGAAAGATCTAGAGGCTACAAATTTTACGATAAATTCAACTTTTGAGAAGAGAACAACCACATTCTTTGAGGACATTGAGTTTGGGGGAAGATTAAGGTTAGACACTTTGTTTTAGAGTAAGAATCGATAACAATTCCAAAAACTGATTCATATAGTTGCTTTTGATCAAGCAAGTATGGAATATCCACAAGACATTGTTGTCTTTCCTCCTACTCAAGATGATTTTGTAATTCATGAAGAACAAACTCAAAATCCTCAAGAACAAGTGTTACAAGAACCAATACATTTGCGGAGATCCACTAGAGAAAGGAGAAATGCTACTTTGGATGATTGCATAGTATTTCTCCAAGAACATGAGGAAAATAATGTATGATGGAAGCTGATACAATCAACTTCCTTCAAGCCATGCAAGATTCCAACTCGAAAAAATGGATTAAATCATTAAAGGAGGAGTATAATTCCATGCAAGACAATAATGTTTTGGAACTTATTGGTTGCAACTGGATTTTTAAGACCAAGCGGGATTCTAACGGTAATATGGAGAGGTATAAAGCTCATCTTGTGGCTGAAGGTTATACTCAAAAGGAAGGGATTGATTTTAGGTTTCATTGAAATACTATTTTAGGATAATCATGGATCTTGTTGTGTATTATGATCTGGAACTCCATCAAATGGATGTCAACACGGCTTTTCTCAATGGCAACATTGATGAAACAATCTATATGGTGCAACTAGAAAACTTTATGTCTGGAGACTCAAAGAATATGGTTTACAAATTAAGAAAATCCATTTATGTACTAAAACAGGCATCTCGTCAATGGTACCATAAGTTTCATGAAGTAATTTTTTCATTTGGTTTTAAGGTGAATCTTGTTGAAGATTGTCCGTATCACAAATTCAGTGGGAGAAAATACATTTTCCTGGTCCTGTATGTTGATGGCATATTGCTTACCGACAATGATATAGGCATGATGAATAAAACCAAGAAATTTCTATCAAGAACATTCGAGATGGAAGATCTTGGTGACGCCTCCTTTGTATTAGGAATTCAAATAGATTGATATCGATCTCGAGGTATTCTAGGATTATCACAAAGGAGCTATATCAAAAAGGTACTTAAATGGTTTGACATGCAGGAATGTAAATTTGGAGATACTCCAATTGCTAAGGGAGATACGTTCAGTCTCAGTCAGTGTCCAAAAAGAAACTTAGAAATTCAAGAAATGCAAAAGATTCCTTACACGTCATTATAAGGAGTCTTATGTATGCCTAAGTATGTACGCGTCCGAATATTGCGTTCATACTTGGGATGTTAGGTAGATATTTGAGCAATCCAGGAATGGATCATTGGAAAGCAGCCAAAAAGGTTATGAGTTAGTTAAAGAGAACAAAAGACTATTGAAGCTAGCGAAAATATACCCGAACGTATTGCACGCTCAAACATACAACAAAGTCACCATAGAACTTTATTTATTCTAGAAGGGAAGGGAAAACATCGATAAAACCCGGGGGAAATAGATATGTTGGGTAAGGAAGTCGGTTATGCAAAGGGAAGGTATTAGCACCCCAAACATCCATGGTACTCCATGGTACCGTTTTGGTTGTTCTTGCTCAAATAGGTGTAATATCTAAAGATTACTCACAAAAGAATGAATGGAAAAGTTAAGAAATAGATAAAGTGCTCGGTGAGGATTAGGGCCCTCATGTCTACGTATCCTCATAGTGCAATGAGGAATTCAGAGCTTCGTAGTTCAAGGAACTAGAAATGGGAGATGAAAAGAAGAGTGATCAAAGGTATGGTCTGAACCAAAGGATAGTGTTTTTAACTCTAACGAGGGTGAAAAGGTGAACCCAGGAGTAAACTGGCGTTGACCAATATGTGGACTAGTCGGAAGCGTCTGCCACTATACGGTATAGTTGAAAAGACGAATAAATAGGTGTTTGGGCATAATCTCAAACATCTCTTGGTTCACAAGGTGATGCAAGAAGGAGCACAAATAGGTAGTGTATTTGGCTCAAATACCACTGGTATATCACGTGAAGTGAATGAAGGTAGAATATGAGTGCATCGTGGGGATGAACGGAGTGAAGTGACCGAAGTCACATAATTGAATATCTGGTGACAAGTGACTGAGGAAGTATTGTTTGAAACCGAAAGGTGAAAGTGTATTGGAATCCATAAGAGAAATAAGATTTGTACCATAGAGGGAAACAACTTTAACCGATACATGGACTAGCAGGACCGCCACTATAAGGTGATTAGCCAAAAAATAAGGAATTAAGTGTTTGGGCATAGTCCCAAACAACTCTAGGTAGAAATGCAGACTTTACGTTAGGCGTCCTAAAATGGTGTATATGGAATTCCAAAGAAAGTGTATTTCGATGTTAAAGGAATAATATGCCACTGGGTGAATGATTTATGACCGAAGGTAGATAGTGGGTAGTGAAAGACATGAGCGGCGCCCTAATGCGAAGGAGGAATAATTAGAAGTATTCTCGCCAAGGATTCGCATCCTCTTGCCTACGTATTCTTATCGTGCAATGAGAAAGACAGAGAAATCGTAGTTCGGAACCACGAGAAATAGAGAGAGATACACAGTGATGAAGAGTATAACTTGTACCAACAGAATGGTGTCAAAAGGTATTTGTCCCAGCAACGGGGACTCACAAGACAAACCCAATTTCAGAGGTTAACTACCATGAAACAATGAGAGAGAGAGAGAGAGAGAGAGAGAGAGAGAGAGATTTGTCTAAGAAATAGGGACTCATAAGATAAACACCACTTCAAGGAATGATTGCAGTATTGTAGTACAAGAAATAGTGTATCACTGGATGGGGAACAAACAGTTCAAGATCAAAGAAGAATAGTATGTTGGACCCAAGAAGGAGATAAACTCTGAATCGAAGATCGGGGTAGGCATTTACCAGTACGTGGGCTAGTAAGACCACCACTATAGGGTAAAGCCTAAAAAAGAGATTGAATTAAGTGTTAGGCGTAGTCCCAAACAACTCTCGATTGATGAGGTGGACGGTCGTTAGATCGTCCTAAAATGATAGACAATGAATCCAATGAGAAGTATAATTGATCTCAAAAAGATGGTATTGATTGAATGAATGGAGAATGATTGATTGATAAATAGGGTAGCTCGCGAAGAATCTGGATTCTCCTGCCTACGTATCCTTATAATACAATAAGGAAATCATAGCTTTCGAAGGTTAGCCCACTAGGGCTGAAAGCAAGAAGGATTGAAGACAAAAGAATGATCAAATGATTGAATAGAAATGATTAGAATGGAGAGATGAATTAAGAGAATTGATAGTCGATTTATAGGAATCACACTAAAGTCTATGAATAAGGGTGAACGCTTTGAATATTTGGGGCCTACGCCCCATACGCAAAGTCGCTCTAGACAAGGATGGGAGAAACTCCGTCTCATTATTCCCTATTACTTAAGGCTCGTAGCGCATGATTGATCCGCTGTCGCGCGCGGATCAAAAACGAGTATTTTTGACAAAATGTAGTTAACGACAAATTGACTCGGATTATCGTTCTCACAAGGATTCTTGAATGAATTAACCAATGATAGTAACGATTAATGGGGTTTTGGTTGGTTTAGGATTCAATTAAAAAATAGATTAAAATAAGTGATTATTGAAATAAGCTGTAGCAACAATTTACTGATTCGGTCTTTGCCTATCATCGACTATCGTAATTTCAACCGCAGATTAACTATTCCTATTCGATTATAATATCAACTGACAAGCGCAATTGATAGTATAAGTTGTATGTTCCTATTATCCGAATTAAGCAAACGGGATTAAGTTTCATGAATTAAACGGACTCGATAACGAATTAAGCAAACGAAATCGTGACTATAGTTAGGATCACACAATCAATCGGATTAAATCAATATAGCATATGTAAATCGGATTAAGCAAACAAAATACATATATTAATATTGAAAGGAATAAAAAACCTGAATAAGAATTAGTAAAATCTCAAGGTATCGGAACCCGAATACAACAAATTGTTTGGATTGATTAGTTCTTCATCAGAATTCTTGTCAAAGTTTTCAAGTATTTCGTGAATAGTTCATCCTAATGTTATGCGGCTACTAGGTATATGGAAAATAAGGAATTTGGTTTACAACCCCACTGGATCGAAAACATAACCCAAGCCCAAAACTAATGACCCAAAACTTAAATAAAACTAATGTTGCAACTTCAACGAATTTTCTGGCCCTGCTACAGTCTGATTCAGCTCTCTACTTCTGAGCAAAAGTTGTAGATCTTTTTCTTAGCTTTCCATCAACTGGTAGCACGTCTCAATCCGATACTCCTAGCTCAAGATATGATTTTTCTCGCGAAATCTGCTAATGCTGAAAATTAAATACGAAAAACAAATAAGTGTAAAAATAAGATAAATTATAAAAACACGTTAAAAGGGAAAAATCACCAAACTAAAACATGGAAATGCATAAGTATAAATATAGAAGAATGTGCATCAAAATGCACGGATCAAATTCCCCCACACTTGAACTTTTGCACTCTGAGCAAAATTTAAAATAAAACAAACAAAACACAAACACATCATTAGTTACTCATCCTAGACTACAAGTCTTCTTTGGTTAAGTTTGCATCGATAGGTACTAATCTTGCACACTAAGGATATCGTAGGAACATTAATCCACAATTGTGCAGTCATAAACCTCTTGAATACACAAATCAACTCGAATCATGTTATTATGTTAAAGCCTAACTTACTGATCCTTCTTTTTACTCTTTTTCATTCAGGCGCAATCACATTAAACCCGTTATCTCCACACACCCATAGCAAGGCGACCGGTTAGTGGCTCTGATCCTTTTTACACGGGATTCTAGTACCTACATGGCATAGCCCTTTGCTTATCCAGTTGTAGTTGCGGGGGATTGGACCGTAATCCGCCCTACCAAGTTCAGTACCAGAAACCGTTGAACCAACTGACAACTAGTCTTATTTTCAAAAAAAAATTTGAAGGTTCTACATCCGTTGGGTTAAGTGACCGGGTGAGGGTCACTAAACTTAGAAGGTGCATTCCTTGTTTTTTTTTCGGAGCACTCACTTATATTCATCGACTTCCCTGCGTAGAGTGCGTGTGAGATGGTGCTGACTGCTGAAATAAACTACTCAAGAGCTATAAAAATGAGAACTCAAGGCTATGTCATAATAAGTATTCAAAATGATTTTCATATTCAGGAGATTTAAGGTGTTAAAACGATACCGATCTTATGAACTTTTCCCAAGTCTCTACAAACCAACCTCAAATTATTCTATAGCCTAAAACTTTCAACAAAAATGCAATTTTTTTTTAGAAAGAAAACAAAAACAAAAACAAAACAAAGAACAAAAACAAAGAAAATAAAGTATTCCCTCCCCCACACTTAAAATATGCATTGTCCTCAATGGAAGAAACAAACATAAAATAAGAGAGAGGAGAGAGAGGAAAGAACACACCTGAGTAGTCAAGGAGGATAGGTGATCACATAAGCAGCCTTTCCCAAAGAGATATATTCTACATTTTCTTCTTCCAAAGTGGGGTTGTCATGGAATAGCTTTGGGTAATGTCCATTGAACTTGAAATTTTTATTAGTATCTTCGCCTTTTATTCCAGGATCAAAGAATCTTCTAAAAGTAAAAGTGTCAAATGGACACGTGAAGGTGATCTGATCTGGAATGTCAGCCAATGTCCAACCAAATGCCTTTTTATGCTTCCTTAAAACCTGCAAAAGCTTATTTTCTTGATCGAAATCAAGGTTAGAAGAAATTATAGACGGTAGTTTTTCATTCATCTCTAAATAAGCATATTTCATATTTTTAGGAAGTTGCTTCAGCTCGAGGGAAGGTGGCTGCTCAATAGAAGGAGTGTTTGGGGCAGCCGGGATGTCAAGAGCTTTATCTACATGAACAACTTTATTTGCAACCTCATCTGCAGTAAGAATATCAACTTGCAAGGCAACCTCAATTTCAGCACAAACATAGCAAATTTTAGTTTCAGTACAAATATCACAAGAATAAACATCATCAAAACCAGACAATGATGGAAAATCAGATGTAAACAAATCACTACAAGTATCATCAACAATTTCAGAAATCAAATCTATTTGAAAAACAGAATGTTCTTCCAAGGGTTGTTGGTTTGATCCTTGAGCTTGCTGCATGACATTCACCAAAGTGGCAAGCTGCCCAATCTGTGTTTGAAAAGTCTTTAAAGTAGAATCTACTTGTTGTTGAAACTGGAGATTATTTGGAGTCATTTGTTTGACAATATCTTCTAGTGAAAGTCCAGAAGGTGCAGAGCACACAACCTCAACTTCCTTCAGATGCTCATGCGGATCCTCACCTGCAAGACCACTAAACCTTGGAAACAAGTGTATTAAACCAGATTTCAATTCAAAAGGAGTATTTTTGACAAAACATAGTTAGCAACAAATTGACTCGGATTATCGTTCTCACAAGGATTCTTGAATGAATTAACCAATGATAGTAACGATTAATGGGGTTTTGGTTGGTTTAGGATTCAATTAAAAAAATAGATTAAAATAAGTGATTATTGAAATAAGTTGTAGCAACAATTTACTGATTCGGTCTTTGCCTATCATCGACTATCGTAATTCCAACCGCAGATTAACTATTCCTATTCGATTATAATATCAACTGACAAGCGCAATTGATAGTATAAGTTGTATGTTCCTATTATCCGAATTAAGCAAACGGGATTAAGTTTCATGAATTAAGCAAACATGAATTAAACGGACTCGATAACGAATTAAGCAAACGAAATCGCGACTATAGTTAGGATCACACAATCAATCGGATTAAATTAATATAGCATATGTAAATCGGATTAAGCAAACAAAATACATATATTAATATTGAAAGGAATAAAAAACCTGAATAAGAATTACTAAAATCTCAAGGTATCGGAACCCGAATACAGCAAATTGTTTGGATCGATTAGTTCTTCATCAGAATTCTTGCCAAAGTTTTCAAGTATTTCGTGAATAGTTCATCCTAATGTTATGCGGCTACTAGGTATATGGAAAACCAGGAATTTGGTTTACAACCCCACTGGATCGAAAACATAACCCAAGCCCAAAACTAATGACCCAAAACTTAAATAAAACTAATATTGCAACTTCAACGAATTTTCTGGCCCTGCTACAGTCTGATTCAGCTCTCGACTTCTGAACAAAAGTTGTAGATCTTTTTCTTATCTTTCCATCAACTGGTAGTACGTCTCAATCCGATACTCGTAGCTCAAGATATGATTTTTCTCGCGAAAGCTGCTAATGCTGAAAATTAAATACGAAAAACAAATAAGTGTAAAAATAAGATAAATTATAAAAACACGTTAAAAGGGAAAAATAACCAAACTAAAACATAGAAATGTATAAGTATAAATATAGAAGAATGTGCATCAAAATGCACTGATCAATGATACTTCTCTTAACTGACAAGTTGCTAGTGATGAATCTTCATTGTTGATCCTTGTATTGATGTTGCCTTGCATGGAGAAGACTTGGTAGTTTAATTGATTCATATTATACTAAAGTCTATGAATAAGGGAGAACGCTTTGAATATTTGGGGCCTACGCCCCATACGCAAATTCGCTCTAGACGAGGATAGGAGAGACTCCTTCTCATGATTCCTTATTACTTAAGGCTCGTTTCGTATAATTTAAATCGTGTTTACCAAGTGTTGACATTTGATTTATCTTGTATAATTTGCTGCTTGATGTGACTAAGGATATCTTGATTGAAGATCTTGACTTGAGGCTTTGAGCTATACAGCTTAGAATAAAAGTCTTATTAAGTGACCAATGGTCTTTTGGTCACTCAATTTAGACTGTGGGATTATACAAGTTCAAAGGTTTTAATTGATCAAAATTACTTTTGATCAATTTGAATCGGAGGGCTTGAAATGATTTGGAATTTTATGTTAGAACCTAATCTAATGGTTATAGTTAATCAAACTATCCTAAGGGTACATGTTATGGTTGATTAAAAATCTATATTAAAATCCTAGGGGGGCATGTTAATGTTAATCAAACTTTTGGATTAAAATTCTATATTAATTTTATTCCTAAAGGAGTGTACTCATGGTCAAAAAACCAAAATAAATCCTAAAAGGGTAAAATGGTCGAATTGAAAAAATCATTATTTAGCACCAACTAAAATTCTAATTAATGTCTAATAATAGTCTAAATTTGATTAAGTCCTAAAACATGATTTTAATCCAACTATTCAGAAGTTTACTAAGTTCTCAAGGACAATTAAAACCTAATTAATCATAATTTAATCTAATTCTAAATCATTCTAAGATTTTATTAAGGCTAAAATTCAATTAAACCCTAAATTGTGTTTTAATCCTAATTTCCTAATTAAAAGATAATAAAAAACAAAACAAACAAAATGATGAAAAAATCCCAAAAAAAGAGATTTGGGCCAGCAGGGGTGTCAACCAAAATTCAAGCATATGGGCCTAATTCTGGTGGCCCATTCAGAAGCAATGGTGTGTTGGTAATTCGCGTGTGGGCTCAATCACCAATCCCACACGGAATGAGTCTTCCAGGGGGTGCAATTAGGAAATGTGGGGTGTTCCAGTAGCTTTGGCCCATTCAGGCCCAATAGGGGATGAATCCAAATATTTGAACTGAGTAATACCTTCCCTCTTAAAAAACTCACCGAATGCCTCCATGAGCCACCGCACCGGACGTCGCTCCTGTAACAACCCAATTTTAGGATTTATTTCTTATATTATTATTATTATTATTATATTTTATTTTATTTATTTGGAGTGTTAATTAATTAATTGGTTGTTAGGTAGTATAATAATTGATTATATTAATTAACGTGGTGTGTATACTGTGTTGGTTTAATTTATTTGAATTAAATAGAGATATTATAATACTAGGTCTTATTGGGCCTAATAATTAAATTAGAGGTATGATTCTTTAAGCCCAAATATAATACTAGAATAGTAAGAGGTGAGGAGAGTGAGAAGTAGGATTCATTTGATCATTGACGGCAACAGAGAAAGAAAAGAGGAAAAGTAAGGACAAGAGAGAAGCTAAGGTTTCCAGAAAATTGAAGAGGTAATGGGGAGAATCCTTATTATTATGGGTTAGTATGATTGGGTCAATGGGTAGAAGTATGTTTACGTTGAAATCCCTAAATTTCATGGTTTTTGGAATCGTTAGGTTTTGATGAGTATTCTTGATTTGTGGTGATTTAATTGTGTTAAAACTGTAAGTTAACTTTATATACTTAGAGTATTGTATGAGTTATAATTTTCTGAGCGTTTGGCTTTTTTCGGAATCGAAATCGGGGGTCCGAAAGGCCTCCAACGATGAAAAACGCAGTAAATTCTGCATTCTGTTTTGTGTTAACCGGTTAACCAAAAGCGTTAACCAGTTACTTGTTAAAAATTTACTCAGAAATTCCATTATGTTTTGTGTTAACCGATTAACCAAAAGCGTTAACCGGTTACTTACTTAAAAATCTTCCAGGAATTGCATTCCGTTTCGCGTTAACCGGTTATCTAAAAGCGTTAACCGGTTAACACTGTTGAAAAATGACAAATTGAGACTTTAAAAGTTGTATTCATTTTGAAATGAAATATAAGTGTGCGTATTTGATAATTAGCCTATATTTGTGAATGATATATTGTTATGAATGTTTATATGTACCATTGGTGGATAATTCATATAGTGGAATTCTGGTGATATGTGGAATGTTAAGATGGTAGAGATGATCTTAATTGCATATAATGTTGGTATTTGTACATTCATTCATGGCATGGTCGGCTTTATGGTGAAAGCGGTGAAACTGGGGGTTCACATGGTAATAGACGTTGATCCTTGAATGGAAATAGGCGTAGCACACGTTGATCCTTAATTGGAAATAGACGTAGTGGCTTTGATCTTGTCCGGATCGGAAGCGTGGCTTGGATTCTAGATATTGAATCAGAAAGCGGTGAAACGTTGGGTTCACATTGCGGTACCACATGCATAGAGTCACATGTCTTGCATTGAGTCACATTAGAGTTATGTGATAATTGAATGTATGCATTGATGTGATTGTGAGGTGTGTATGAGATATGGTAATTGAATTTGGTGATGTTTGGATACATAACTTGGCAAAATATGTGATTATGTGATAATTGTAGTTACGTGTATATTTGGGAATATAGTATTGGATTTTAATATTGTACTCCTTGAGTTTTGATGGATGTTTGAAACATGTGAAATAAATGTTGGTCAATATTATTGACATGGTTATACAAGGTGTGATGAATTCCGTTAATTGTTGATTTAATCATTGTGCCTTATTATACTTCTTCATAATGATTTGAATTCTCACCCTTCTGTTTGAATGTTGCCTTTACATGGGCATCGTGCAAATATTCAAGAGTAGTATTGCTGAAGTAAGTGGACGGTAGCTCACTCGAGATTAGCCGGAGAGTTTCCGTGTTTTGGTTTTAGAGACTAGGTAGTGAGTCAATGCTCTGGTCATGTAACACGGGGTAGATTGGTAGTATTGAACTCATATCTTATTTGGATATGTATTATGTTATTATTTGTGAACATGTTCGTTTGCAATTGCTGTTTGAGAGGTCATGGTGCCAAGTAGTCTGGATATGGTTTTAGTTTATCTTGAGGAGATTATTGAGAGATGATCATGGTATGGGACATGAATCATTTTATGAAATACATGAGTATTCATTATTTTCCGTTGCGAATGCATATACTTGTATATTCATGATATTTGAAAGGTGTTATTTTAAATGACCAGGTGTATTGTATATTGATGATGAATGATGTTTGGGTTTTGAAAGCTGTTGGTTTTTGAAAACGTCGATGTGACGCCCTTTTGTTTACATGCGTGCTTATTCACTCTGATTAAATGTTAAGTATTTTGGGTAGAGAAAAGGGGTGTTACAGCTCCCGTTGGCGGTGTCCACCAAAACGTCAATTGGAGCTACCGTTAAGATCCACTCCTCACGCTCTATCAGCTCTCCCCTCTAATTCCAGAAATTAGCCACCTAACGCTCTAATCAGAGCTAAGCAAGCCAAGAACCCTAACATGAAAATTCCCAATTAAATCTCAATCTCAATGGTTTAAAGCCCCGAGGATGAGGGCTTTGAACCCTCTCACCACAACCTACATGTTGGTAACGAAAGAAGGAAAGAAGGAAAGAAGATTTCAAAATGCCTTACCGGAGAAGACGATGTCGGCGACGAACTTCCAGGTAAGTGATTCCAAATTTCCTTCTCGTGGCTTTCAAATCCTCCTCCTTCTTCTTCTTCTTCTTCCGGATTTGAGAGTGAGAGAGCTAGTGCAAGTTCATCACAAGCGGGATTGAAGTTCTAATGGTGAGCTTCAATTGCTTCTGAATAGTGTGTGCGATGAAGGTGAGAGAGATTTGAAGATGATTGCAGAGGGTTGAATGTGATAATTTCCAAGGCCTGAAAATGATGAAGGAGACGTGGTTTATAGTGTTTAGGCTTGGATTAAAATAGGTTTGGATTCAGGTCTGGAATTAGTTAGGAGTTGGTTTGGAGTTGGTTAAGATGAACTCAGTGAGTTCAATCTGTTAACTCACTGAGTTGGCAGTTAGTTGATGCAATTAGTTAGTTACTTGGTGAGTGTTAAGTGATTAATGATTGGTTGTGGCAGGTTGTGACTTAAGTGAATTTGGCTTATCCTGAATGGTGATCTGCTGAACAGGTCCATTCCTTTTAATTCCAACATGGTTAATGAATTGAATTTTGTAAATGAGTTTAGTTAACTTGGTTTTGTTGCAATGCCTTGGTGTTAAGCTGTTGTGTAGGTATTATGGTTATGTCATTGCAGGGTTTACATGGTTGGCTGTTGGTGTTGGCAATGTTAGGTTAGTTGATTGGAAGTTGATATAATTGTAATTATTGTAGGCACTAGCTCATGTTTCACTGAAGGTTGCACTGGATGATTTGCTCTGTTTGGCAGGTTTATGTATGTTGATGCAGGATCATCAAGTTTGGATGAATTGGCAGGTGAATCAATTGGTGTTAGATATTGCTATGTCCTTCTGACTAAACTGGCATGTGATGTCAACCTTCCAATGCTACAACTTGGATTCATTATGCAGACTGGTCCTGGCCTGGCTTGTATAATGCAAGGATCCTACAAGCCTGGATTGAGTTTAATACAGGTTTGTGGTGGTGTAGGTAAGCAAGTTCTGGCATTAGAACTCAATTAATTTCCAAATCTTAACCTTGGGTGATTTACTGTATGCCTTAATGCATTGCTGACTTGGTTTTGACATGCCTGTGGAGGCTTGGAATTGTTGTAGAATGTTGCACTAGGAAATTATTTCAAGGTTTTGGAACTTTGGTGATGCTTATTGTGTTGCTGCAAAACCATATTATGATGCAACTGTTACAAGAAGTTTGGAGTGTTGTTTGATTGATGATTGCAGGTTTTGTAGCATGGCATAGCAGGGTTGTATGTTTTTGCTGCAATGGGAATAAAAATGGTTGAGTGTGCTTGCAGACCAGTTCTTGCAACTCTGTTGTGCAGGCTGATGCAAGTTGGTGTAGGATACTTGCAAGGTTAAGTGTGCATTGCTGCTATGGAAGAGTAATGATGTTGACTGAGTGTTGATGAGGATGGTAGGTTTCAAAGGTTGCTTGGTTGGTCTTCTTGCAGGTAAACTGTTTGTTGCTGATTCATGCAATGGTCTTGGTTCACATCATGTATAATGTTGTGCATGGCTAGTTCTACTTATGGTTTGGCATGATTTATGGTGCAGAACTGCCTTGTTTAGCTTGTGGCGAGCTTTTGGATAATTGTTGGTTGTGTCTTTGCATTGTAGGATGATTTTTCAGCTAGGCAGTGTTGGTTGCAAGTTTGCATTAGGTCTTGCTTGCTCATGCTCACAGCAGATTCTGGCTTGGACATTGGCAACAAACTTATGGCTTTAGTTTCATGGTATGTCAGCAACACTTCATGGCTTGTGCATTGATGATGTTTCTTGCTGGTTTTGACTTTGGTTTTGCAGGGAGTTTGGTTCTGGCTGTTGCAGGATCATGATGGCAGGATGCTAATGTAAGGTGTGTCATGGTGAGTTCAAAGCCAAAATCCATGTGCATTGTTTGGTCAAATTAGTCATGTATGTTCAATGTTTGATCATGTGATTAGGGTGTTTGGTTATTGGTGAATGCAGGACCAGTTTAGCAAGGTAAAGTTGTGGTTGACAATGCGAAATGCCCAAGTCATGGCATGGTGGACATGATTTTAAATATGGACCAAGTTACTTGTAAATGAAGAAACAAAGCAAAAGCAAACCAAACATGACTTTTAGATGATGAATCAAGGCAAAGTGGATTATATTAGATCTTAGGTGGCCAAAAAGGATTGAGTTGACTTTGGTCAAAGTTGACCCAAAAGTCAACTATTGACCAAAGTCAACATTTGGTCAAAGTTGCCAAAAATTTGTAATTTTTCATGTAATGATTCATGCAATGGATTATAATGGATTGTAAATGGTTTTCAAATTGGTTTTTGTACATGTATATGCTTGAATTTGGATTGAAATGAACATGGACATTGATTTGTAACATGGAATAATCATATTACATGGCTTATGAATAAATCTAGGACTTGACAACATGGAGCTAAGGTTTTGAATGAAACACCAACCAAAGGACCAATAGGAATGACCTTGTACCAAGATCATGAATGCACCACAATCAATGGACAAAACCACAAGACAATGGGACCAAAGCCCAAATGAAACCATACCAAGATTGGACCATGTACCTTGATGCTAATGAGTTAAGAAAGGATGACATTAGGGTTATGGACATCACTAGATGAAAAGTCAAGCCATCAAGTTCACCAAGGTCGCTCCCTCCTTGGTTAAGGTTTCCATGGGGGCCTACCCCTTAAGCAAATCTTTTTGAATCCAACTAGATACTCCATAAACAAATCCTTCAATGTATGAGCCTTCATTATGGTTCATCACCAAATTAACAGGAATTAGGGTTTTAATAACTCTGGAGGTTGCTTAGATAGCCTTTTGTTGAATCCATACCTCCACCATCAAGAAATTAGGATTTTGACTTCTCATATGCTTCAATGGATGGTCATACCATGCTTTTGAAAATTGATCTTTACCCAAGCCCTAACTTCACAGGCCAAGGTCCCTAAGTTCATGGTGATCCACTAGTGTATGCATGATGCATGTGGATGAGCTGTGAGTGTATGCAAATGATCCTTAAGTCAAGTGGTTGGATGGGAAGATGAAAAAGCGAGGGCCAAATTTTGGGGTACAACAACTAGATGCTCACATATATGAGGCAAGACCAGTTAGAGATCATTGGATACTCTGACTCAGATTTTACTAGATACCAAGACAGTAAAAGATCCACTTCGGGCTATATCAACATCTTGGCTGGTGGTTCCATTTCTTGGCGCAATGCTAAGCAAACTCTTAAGACTTCATCCACCATGGCAACAAAGTTTATAGCATGTTATGAGGCATCCAACCATGGGATTTAATTGAGGAATCTTGTCAATTGGCTACAAATTATGGAAGAAATTGAAAGACCACTTAAGTTATATCGTGACAACAAATCAGTCATCCTGTATTCCAACAATAATAGGAGCTCGACCAAGTCAAAACATATTGACATCAAGTTCGTAGTTGTTAAGAAAAGGGTACAAAGTGTACAAATTTTCATAGAACACTTGAGGAC
Source organism: Lathyrus oleraceus (assembly GCF_024323335.1). Classification (NCBI taxonomy): domain Eukaryota; kingdom Viridiplantae; phylum Streptophyta; class Magnoliopsida; order Fabales; family Fabaceae; genus Lathyrus; species Lathyrus oleraceus. The sequence goes on along the minus strand of NC_066580.1, from coordinate 71,885,193 downwards.
AAACTCAATGATAGCAGATCCTCTTACAAAAGGTCTTCCATCCAAGGTCTTTCATGAGCACACTACTCGCATGAGTGTTTTATCGTTAGAGAAGTCTTTGGTTTAGTGAGAGTTAGTCGATTATGAATTTTATGTGTTGTGTTTAGTATTATGTATGCATACTATGATTTTGGATATTTTCTAATTAATAAAGTTTGATGTTCAGTAGTTTATATTTTGTACAATAAAGCTATTGAAGGATCTCACTAAAGTAAAGTAGGACTAGTTGAAAGTTGACATATATAGACCAACTTCATGTGATTTTCATGTTGTATATTTCATGATGGATCTATGTCATTTAGTTGTGTCACTATGGGTGATCATTGATGGGTTTAATTATGATCGATATAACAAAAATCACATTGATTATGTATATTGACATGACTAATGAACACGATAATTTGGATATGCTTAAGGAATATAATGGCGAATTTTGAGCTCATAAAGTCTAACATATTTGTATGATTACATATGTGACCAGTGAGAGATTGTTAGAATTGTTGGATCACAGTTGTAATATTATATGTGTTAGGGCTATTATGTAATTACCGAAAGTTGTAGTAGTCTACTTAATAATAAATTTGTGGCTAAAAGCATAAGTATCATGAAATGCCAAATTAAAATATTGAAAACTAAGAAATAACCCTAAAGTTATTTATAAGGGTTATGATCCCATATGTAGATAACACAAAACAACTTATAAGAAATTCTCTTTTCATCCCTATCAGAGGAGAATCAAAGAGTCATAGAAGAACTATACAAATCGAAATATCAAATTGTCGGAAACCTTCAGTGATTCTCAATGGCAAGCTAAGGTACGCTTCCATTTTTATTCTCTAATTAAATTCTGATATGAATTTAAGAGATACAAGTTGATGAGTTATCGACTAATAAACACGAGTTTAGAGTTTTGATTTCTATATCGATAAAAATTATAAGATTATTAACAAATTCTAACATTTCAAAGTTCAGAATTTTTTAACTCTATCTTTAAGCTGTTATAGAAATGTTTTGTTGTAACTAACTGCATTCGTATTTTAGAATTCAAATTTAAAAAATATTTTTAAAATTTTGTGAGATTGTGAGTAACTCATAAGGTGCCTTGGGCAAACTCTCGTTTTCTAATCTCATTACATGCCAACTTTCTTACACGTCATTACACTTAATTTCATCAAACTTTTTTTTCCTAATGAAAATCAACTCAATGAGATTTTCAACCTACCTTAGTTGGCCTACCTCATTTTGAAAAAATAATTGTGTAGCTAGGTACAAGAACATACCATTAGAATTCATCTTGTGCACTCACTTTCGGTCGAGATCAAGCCAAGACTCATTAACATGAATTGATGATGACAACACATTACAAAATCTGATTACTTATATCGCATATTTATAAAATGGACTCAAACATTAAGTGTCACTAATACTTTATAGACATTAATTTATATATATATTTTCATAGACATTACAGTAATTTAAAAAAAATAAAGCTAAAATTGGTGTCAGATATATATACGAAAATATCCAACATTAACTTTTTCTGCTAAATCCTTCTTCTCTTTTAGATTCTCCCCCCGTGTGCTCTTTTCACTTCTCCCCCTCCATTAATTCCCCTTCTTTGAAACCATCTCTCTCTCTCTCTCTCTCTAACTTTATATATATATATATATATATATATATATATATATATAAAAATAACATTAACATACAAAACACAAGTTACTGCAACTTTCTCTGCTCATCGTTTCCATGGCAATTATACTCTTCTTTGTTATAATCCTCACCGTCATTTTTTTAATCCACCGGAGCACTTACCGGCGAAGATACAAGCTCCCGCCGGGAAGTCTAGGACTACCCTTTATCGGAGAGACTATACAGCTGATATCAGCTTACAAAACCGACAACCCAGAGCCTTTCATCGACAAGCGAATGAACCGGTACGGTCCAATCTTCACGACCCATGTATTCGGCGAACCGACAGTGTTTTCAGCTGACCCGGAAACGAACCGGTTTATTTTGATGAACGAAGGGAAGCTTTTTGAATGTAGTTACCCCGGTTCAATATCGAACCTTTTGGGAAAACACTCTCTGCTTCTCATGAAAGGTGCTCTTCATAAGAGAATGCATTCACTCACTATGAGTTTCGCTAACTCTTCCATTATTAAAGATCATCTTCTTCTTGATATTGATCGGCTTATTCGGCTCAACTTGGATTCTTGGTCCGACCGGGTTTTACTCATGGAGGAAGCCAAGAAGGTTAGCAACCTATCCATCTCTTAAACTTCATAACCATGTTTTATAAAACATGTTAAAATCTTAATTAGAAGATTTTATTCTCTTTCAATTTAATCAGAGATTTTGAGTTTGATTATTATTTTAAAAATATTTGTATAAAAATATAGATACATGTTCTATAACAATACTCACAAATATTAATTTCTTAAGCTAGATCCTCATGGTTTAAAAATTAAAATACATCTTTTATTTTATTTTTATTTTATATTTATTTTATATTTATTTTATATTTATGCATGTGACAATAAAATAAAACTAATAAATATAACATGAATTTTTTATGAATTTAAAGTATAAAAAAAACATAAAATGTTTTCTCTATATAGAAATATTTTCACTGACCATCATCATATTATATATAGCACAAAATTGGTGGAAGAGGTGATGTACCAATTTTCTGCAGCTCACAAATTTATTTGAATTTTGTTTGCTTTATTTATTTGGTTAAAAGTTCATCCAATTTTTTTTATACATTTTATCTAATTTTGGATTGATTAGTACTGGTAATGTTGATTAGTTAATTTTTGATCTTATTATGTTAGCATGTGACGTTAATGACTCAGATTCCATGTGTGTGACTAATTCTATGTATAAATATGAGGCCCCACATTAGCTAATTTATTAATGCCTAGATAGAATATAATCATTCCCTATAGTTATACATTAATATTATTAATTAAATTAAGTTATGCTAACAAGTGATTTAAGATAAAATATATATTTTTTTGATTAATTTGCAGATAACGTTTGAGTTGACAGTGAAGCAGCTTATGAGTTTTGATCCAGGTGAATGGAGTGAGAGTCTTAGGAAAGAATATGTTCTTGTCATTGAAGGATTTTTCACACTTCCCTTACCAATACTCTCTGGTACCTATAGCAGAGCAATCAAGGTACACACGTGCAACTTCTTTTTTTTTCTTTCCATTATTGATATATTACCTCATAGATCTACAAAAAATTTGGTAAATTTGTCTATATTCAATTATTTTTCTTTGAATTGGGCCCCACTTAATTAGGTGTGGAAATAAAAGAATTAGGTTTTACCTCGAAAGGGCCATTTGGTCAAAGTCGGGGTGAGTTTGATCGGATACATATGCAAGTTATTTATTTTTAAAAATAAATGTATCGAGGTGTCTGATATGCGTTGGTGTACGACATTTGTATGATATTCGTATTTGTTGAAAAAGTCAAACAAATATTAAAAAAAGTTAAACTAATATTCCATAAAATTGAATTATATTATGTTTTACTCTTGTCAATGCCTTATGAAGTAGTAATTGACTAAGGTTATGTTTATTATATAGGCAAGAACAAAGGTGGCTGAGGCATTAACATTGATTGTGAGGCAGAGAAGAAAAGAAAGTGTAATGGTGGAGAAAAAGAATGACATGCTAGGTGCATTGTTGGCCTCCGGCGACCACTTTTCCGACGAACAAATAGTCGATTTTATGTTGGCATTGCTCGTTGCCGGCTACGAAACCACCTCTACTATAATGACTTTCGCCGTCAAGTTTCTCACCGAAAATCCTCTAGCATTGGCCCAACTCAAGGTACACAAAACAAACTTAACTAGTGATTTGGTGATGTTTTACTACTAATTTAACTAGTTAGTTGTGCAAAACAATAATGTCAATACATATGTGGTGCTCTTATAATTATAGTTGTTTTGTTTCTATATTTAGTTAGGGTAGTGGAAGATATAGATATAGGACCATCCTTAGAATTACCCCACCAGTGTCCATGTCCATCCCTATCGTTCATGTGGTGTGTTTTCCTTTGTAAGTTGTAACCTCATTTTCATTACCTGCTTCTCTCCACTTTACCAACCCTAGCTACTAGGTATATTATTGGCCCAATCTTGATTTCTGATTTTTCTCATTTAACTCGCAAGTTAAAAAACCACGAGTCTTAACACCCTCTTTACGTGTAAGTCTGAACATCTGAAGCGTGAAATTAAATGATGGGTGGTCTGATAGCGGAAACCTGATTGAAGATGGTCCACCAAATCTTAAATTGAACTCTTAAACCTGATACCAAGTAATTAATGAGCTTCGTTAAAGACAAATGGTTGGAGAATTCAAATTCAAATTTCTGACTATAATAATTACCGATAGACTTTTACTTTAAAGTAATGTTTACAGTTTTGAATCAGTAATATTGAAACTTGGAGTTAAAGACTGTCTCAAACTTTAGAGTACAGTGAATACAGTTAAAAAACTTGAAACTCATGCTTAGTACTGTGCTCCCTCACAAAGTCAAAACTTGTGGACCTGTCTTAACTACAAGCTTAGTAATTTTGGTGTCAGTAGTAAAAAATTCACAGAACTTGTTCAGGGACTTACGCGTAATTTCATAAAGACAACTTGGTTTGTGTCTGTCTTTTTATGGAGAACTAGCTAGTTCTGTTTTGTTGTAGTGCAGTGCAAATTAATGTATTGGGTCCCTACTCTACTGTTCCATTAGAATTCGTGATTTGCTCATTTCAAGAACCTTTTGTTGACTTAAATCGATGCAAATGCAATCAAAGATTATGAGTATCATTAAGAATTATGATAAGAGATTTGGTCTGTGTTTTGTTTTTGGCAGGAAGAACATGATCAAATCATAGCAAAGAAGAGTTGTCGAGAGGAACCATTGGAGTGGACAGATTATAAGTCAATGGCATTTACTCAATGTGTAAGAACATTTAAACTTTGTTGATTCAAAACTTCCAAAGTAAAACCCATTTTAGATACAAAAAACTCAAACATATGTTGTTTTTTGTTTATAGGTTGTGAATGAGACTTTAAGGATGGCAAACATAATTGGTGGGATATTTAGGAGAGCAATGACAGACATCAATATCAAAGGTATTAATATATCGAATATTATATATTGTCATGGACAAAACATAATTTAAATTAAAACATATATTTAAAATTTTAATTTTTTTTACTTGTGATGTAGGTTACACTATTCCAAAGGGTTGGAAGGTCTTTGCATCGTTTCGTGCGGTACATCTAAATCCTGATCATTTCAAGGATGCACGCACCTTCAATCCATGGAGATGGCAGGTAGCTCGCACTCTCATTTTATCTTGATAGTGTTTCACCATGATAGATCAAGTCTCTGGAGTTGTGCGAAGAGCAGAGATGCTCGGTTTACACGAATATCCTTAAAAACTATAGCTCAATGAGACTTCATAGCTCATAATTGATTATCTCTCCCTTCAAAAACAGAGGTTTTAAATCTCGGCCGTGACCACAATTCCTCACTCTTTTCTAGTACGGAAGATTGTGGTCAAATGCAGTTAATACGAACAATATTAACATCACTGGCAGAGACAAAAACTCATTATGTGGCAGTATATCTTATTTTTTGAACCCTTATCATCATACCCTTAGATTGCTATGTGTCAAGTTGTCAAGTTTCTTACTTAATAATGACAATTGCAGAGAAAACCAGAAGCAACGAGTCCTCCAAATGTATATACACCGTTTGGAGGAGGGCCGCGGCTGTGCCCGGGATACGAGCTAGCCAGAGTTGTGCTCTCGGTCTTTCTTCACCGCTTTGTCACTCGTTACAGGTACAACGCAACCACAACATTTTGCTTATTCTCATGTTTACTAAGATGCGGGAACTTTTCTATTTTTGTACGCTAATGTTTTATTTCATTTGTATGCCTCAGTTGGTTTCCTGCAGAAGAAGATAAGTTGGTGTTTTTTCCAACCACTAGGACTCAGAAGAGGTATCCTATCATAGTGAAGCCTAGAGTGGAACCGAAATCGTGTAATTAAAGCGCGGGGAGAGAACAACACAGAGAAGAAAGATTGTAGATGAGTTTAATCGGTTTTAATTAATGTCGAATATAAGTAATAATACAGTTATATCTACTAGTTTAGCAGTTCATGTTATTTTTTCCTTTTATGGTTATAAAATAAGATGTCTCGTTAAACCAGTCGGGAATAATAATAATAATAATAGTAATAACCAGTGTCTCAGTGTATAAACCGAATAAATTCTGTAAATGCCATTTCTGTCACTGGCATTCAAGTGAAGTATATCCAACAAAACAAAAATCTAATAAGCATCAACATTTTACCCTCGTAATAGAGTTCGAACCCTCGTGCACCGACTTTACGTACAACAGATATCGAGAGTCGAGGGGAAATAAACCAGATAGATAGTTGAAGAGCTCAGCTTTCCAAAATGCCATATTCGTGTTGCATAAAATCTTCACTAGGTCTATAGTATTTGTCCGGAGAAAACATGCCCAAGTTAGATACTTTGCTTGTATAAAGGCAGGCGAATCTCTTAACCTGCATCATGCACATTACACACGGTCATAAACTTAATGACAGTTCATTCCTTGAGATCAGTTTTATTTATTTGTTATGATTTCGACAAAAAAAACCATTCATTTTTACTTTTTAGAAGTTTCTAAATGGAGAAAAAGATATAGTTTGTACAATGACATAATGGAATGGCCATAAAAACGTGAAAATAAACACCGACGACTGTTGATCTTTACCTGTTGAGCAAAGCGAGAGTTCTGGTAACCAGTCCTCATCAGTTGTCCCCATGGCTGGTGAAACTGCAATGGTTTATTTTACATGATTGTTATCTCGTGTACAACGTAAATTGAACACAATGTGTGCACTCTATAGGTAATTTCTACCTGTTGGTGTAACTCTCTTAGGGCTTCTTGATGATCTAATCTCACAGTCTTTCTTTCAACCTGATAAAAAAAAACTATTAGCTACTTGGATTTGACTTCTAAGCATATAATGAAAGAAACAGACAATGGACCTAAGAGACCTAACCTCTAACTGATCAATTTCCGAATTTAACTCCTGCTTGGTATCATCATCTGGATTCTTCAGTCTGAAAAATTGCAGTCTACTGCTAAGAATGTAATCAGAAAATAAGACATGACTAACAAGGTCTGGAGTTATACTTACTTGAGAGACCGATTCAAATGATGTATTTTATCCTCAATGTCAGCGCAACGGCTCCTCAGAGATCTAAGTTCCTACAAACAAGACTACTTATATAAGAAACAAAATCTTATAACCTGAAATGTCTACTTAGCTTTTTAGGGCGGTATTGATTGAGAGATGAACATACGAACGGAGAAACACACCTTGCGATCATCCCTCAATTTCTGGAGGAGTTGAACCTCGGTCTCAAGCTCTGGGATTACCAACATTGTTCTCCAACCTGCTCATGAATATATTGACCATGACGAAGTTCAGATCATTTGAAAAAGAACCAACAAATGTGCATTGTCTTTCAGTAGTTCAGATCATCAACAAATGCAGATTCTAATATACCAAGAGTTTTTTTGCTGCTCAGTATATCTCCATATATATGATCCCCAACATACAGAATCTGCAAGTATTACCAGGTTCACAAAAAGTTTATGTAAACATCGCAACTTATGTATATATTTTCATAAAAGAAAAATTAATACCTGTGAACTCGATCCTATATCGAGTAGAGGATACAGATGACTGACATTGCCTCCCTAAAATGGAATCACTATGTATTATGATAAAATACAGAGGTATAAATTTTAATCCGATGAGCTACAAGTAAATATTAATATACCTGGAAAACCTTATGACCACTGTTCTTATCTTCGGTTGATACCCTTGCTGCGAAACTACCCACCTTTAACAAGACGCGCAAAAAAAAAGAGGAATTTCAGAGAAATATCACTTGAGAAATTAATACAACGAATTGAAGTGTTGATGTGACCTGAGGCAGAGGAGAGCCGTTGTTTGTATTAAGGAGCACTCCACTCTCAGGCTCAACTTCAAACAGGTTAGCATGATTATCTTCCTGAAAATAATTCGGCTTTGCGCTGCCAGTGATGACAACATCAAAGTATTGAAGCCAGTCGAATTTGGAACCGTCATTCATCTCATTGGATCCACAGATAAAATTCATGACAACACATGTATAGTCCCATAAACTGTAAGAGATAGAGAAGAGTCTTTAAAATATCAGATAATTTCTTGTAGAGAAAGAAACCTTAGTACAAGTATCTATATATTTCTTTATAAGAACAATGTATATTTTCTTATCATGAAATGACTTTTCCAAAAGCTTAAACTGTAGGGCGGAGGCGCATGAATGATCTGTAACATTAATCGTCATTACCTGTTTGTCACCAAAAATGTAACTCGTCCGGACTCTTTAAGCATTTCAAGCATGGGGACTATAGACTTGTCGTCATTGATATACCTAATAATGTTTTAAATTTCAGAAAGAAAAACGACAAGTCAGATAATTTCATCGCGAACTCATACACTAGCGATTTTACATCTATACCTCTCGGGATTCTCTGCAACCTTTTGCTTCAACGTTCCATCTCGGTGGCACATATCTACAGCATTTCGAACATCTTTGTAGAGACAGGCATAACTGGAATGACAACTCATAAACAAGATGCAGTTGATCTTAAGAATTCAGGCATATAAACTCGATAAAAGAAGACTCGCGCAAACAATTACAAGACTTACTCAACAGACTGTGGAATCTTCTCAGGATTGCAGTCCTTAAAATCAACCAGTTGCGCAAACAAGTAGGCTTCGGCTAGCGAAAAGAGTGTGTCTACTAGAGCGTATTCCGGCTCATCAAAAGAATTAGACACAAAAAACTTTCCATAGGCCTGAACTTTGTCTTCTTTCGACAACTCTTCAAATCCATGATAAGCTACTTTCACATATTTGTGGCAATCCATCTAAATACATGAAGTTGTAAAACAACCGGTACAAAGACAAAAAAGGATATTAGAAAAAATCCATGCAATTCTCTTATATCGTTTTTCTGTGGTAAATATCGACAGGTATAAAACATTTGTTTGATCTTGACCTTCAAAATGTTGCCTCTCTTTTTGTCAAGAACCAAACCTCTAACCATGTAGTTTGAATTAAAAGACAGATTCAGTATCTGCAGGGAAAAAAGCGAGAAAATCAACCCTAAAGAAAATATAACTCCGCTTCTATCATCACTGACACGAAAAAAATTTAATACTGTAGAATTAGTTCAAGACAAACTGGACAAACCTCACTAGGATATTTAAAGTTATCTACGAGCTTTCGGACTGTGTGTTCATAAGCAAGGGATTCGAAAGTTTCAGCCTTGTATTGCGCCAAGGTATAATCCATGTCAAATCCCACAGCATTAACGTTCTTCATATTCAAGGGCCGGTTACAGAAGATCTGCTTTCTTGTATTAGTTTCAGTTCCATTATCAAGAGATTCCATTGAGCTTTTCTCCATTCAAAGTTCTTAATGCGACTAGTTAGGTCCTGTTAAATTTCATCGTCAACAAAACAAAAACCATAAAAGAATTATATTTCAGAAATAATTAACTACATAGCAGAGACACCTCTGAAAAAAGGCGTGTCTGTGTCTGTGTTCGTGTTAGACACCTACATTGATATTTGTATATCATAAGATGGTTATGGTTAGAGGTTTGGTTGTTGACAAAAAGAGAGGCAACATCTTGAAGGTCTGCAAGATATACAAGATGGAAGAGTTGTGATTCTAATGGTAATAAAAACAGCATCTTGTATATCATGCAGGCCTATACATTTATTCAGGAATTAAGAGGCAAGATAACTGTTCCATCGAGAGAGGTTACAACATGAAAACATACACAATCACAAGGTCTTGATTAATCATGAAGGCACAAATTTCACGTTAAAAGAAACCAGATATTAGATGAGCGCATAAAAAACAGGAAATCACAAAAGAAAAAAATATATATCTAACAAGATTTTTGAAACCTTACCTTGAGCGTGAAGGAATTATTATAAGGCAGAAACAGAAACGCAACATATTAATTTTGAAACAAACACGTGAGCTGAAATATCAAGTTCTCAATTGAATAAGTATATACTATATCTAAAGCCATGATTTAAATTGCAGATCCGGTTGCACTTGTGGCCATTGTGCTTGCGGTGGTGATTGCAGTTGTTGCCATATGTACATAAATTATTTTTATTAACATAAAATATTATACTATTATTTATTTTATACTATTTATTATTATTTATTATTATTATTATTATTATTTTGTTGAATGTAAAACTATTATTATTTGGTTGAATTTAGTATAAAGAAAAAATAAAATAAATGTGATTTATTTTTGTTATTATGGTTTAAAATTAAGAATCAAATGTTCGATCGAGAGAACCGAATTCAAATTATGAACCTACTTTAACTTGGGATTATGCCCCTTCCCCGAAAATTAGAAGAGTTAACTCAAAATAAAAACCCATAAAAACCAATGCTTGTTTGGGCTGGGTAATTTGATTTGGGTTTCGGGGAATGTGAAACGTTAGTGGGAAAATGAAAGTAAAGAAGCAAAAGAGTGATGGAAGGAACACAGTGACACGTAGACGAGAATCAGCTACACGTATTGAGTCTATTCACACACTTTTTGCCTTTTGAATATTTTTTAAATAACCCTTTTTAAAATTCCATTTCAAACCATTTTCTAAAATATACTGTTTTTAACAATACGCTTTCTAAATACAATGTGAAACACAATGTAGCTACTCTCTATCACCGACAAACTAGTAGACATGTTGAAGCATCCAACGGACAATTGAAGCAGATCCTAGAAATGAATGTTAACATATTTAGAAAAGATTGGTCAAAGAACTAGAATGACACATCATGGGAATATCATATAATATATAGGACATGTCTCGGATTGTAACATAATCAACTGTCATAGGGAAAAGTTTGGCATCTTCCAGGTGAACTAGGGTGTAAAGCATTTTGAAAATAAAATTTTCAAATACTGATATGACATTAGTTGGAAAGAAAAGATTATTACAATTAAACGAGCAGGAAGAAATGAAATTACAAGAATATGAGAATGCATTTATTTACTAAATGAAGAACAAGAATATCATGATAAGAAGTTGGTAAAGAGAGATTTCTACGACAACATGTCTTGTTGTTCAACTCTAAACTAAGGATGTTTTTTTGGGAAACTCACATCAAAGTAGTTCGGTCCGTTTGTTGTGATTGAGGTATCACCATATGGGGAAGCTGGATTACAAGATCTAAGAAACAATATCACCTTCAAAGGAAGTGTCTAGAGGTTAAAGCCTAACCACAAAGACGGAATTGTAGATAAAAACTAGATTTTATACCTAAGTGCTTGTTAATGGTCAACCAGATGTTAAGTTAATGATGTTAAATAAGTGATTATTAGGAGACAACCCAAAAAGAAAGTTTTTGACATAAATGAATTTACTTTGACCCCTCTTTCATTTAACTTTTGTTTTATGTTATTTATTTTTTTAATTTTTGAGAAATTTCATGATATTCCTGTACTAGTTAAGTCGATAGCATTAGTTCAGCGAGTAGTACTCACAATATTATTTTTTTTCATTTTTATTTGTTTTTTAATGAGCTTGTTTATTTTATGAGTTTATACAATTGAATATCACTATTTCCTTATTGTTGATAATCAAAAGTTTCATTGTGAATGTTATGAGATGCACTCATGTGATTGTCCAAGTGTTTATGGAAGTTCAAAATCAGTGAATGAATGATAAGAACATAGATGAATTTCATCTCAAGATTTGTCCAACTTCCAAATATCTTTGCTAGTGATATTTTAGTCAAATTTTTCACTTTTTTACTAATTCGTTGTATAAGAGGGTATACATACATTTATCAATTTTTTAAAGTATACTTTACAAAAAATTTAAGAACTTTTACTTATAATAGTTTATATTTTTGTAACTTTATAATAAGATTTCATAGAATTATAGAAAATATTGATCGGTGTCGGAATCATCCTAATTAGACAAATTCTACAATATTTTTAATGTAGAAGTTACGATGATTAAAATGGAGAAGACTCGGACATAAGAATTGGAAGAAAAGAATAAGTATGAACAAATTAGTAACTCACAGGAAAAAAGGTGTTGTATACTATAAGGAAGTGCAAAGTGTTATATTGAAATATTAATGGGCACATCAATACTTTTAATGTAAAAGTTATGATGATAAAAATGGAGAAGACTCGGACACAAGAATTGGAAGAAAAGAATAAGTATGAACAAATTAGTAACTCACAGGAAAAAAGGTGTTGTATACTATAAGGGAGTGCAAAGTGTTATATTGAAATATTAATGAGCACGTCAATATAACTTTCCAAACTCGACATATTGTTAGGGTACCGCAACATGTTTTCATTAGATCCAAAAGTTGTTTATAAATACGAAGACTTATGTTGCAAGGTTCAAAAGCTTATAACCAAGAAGGCCAATTTCAAGAGTTTGGAGTAAGGAGTTGAAGATCATTCAGCAAGACTTGGCATTGTAAGCTTGATTAATGTTTTGCATAAGTCAAATCAATATGCTTGCAAGTATTGTCAAAGTATTCCAATGCGCCAGAGTTTGTTGATAGCAAAGTTGCAACCAATTGACTATTAGCTTTTGATGATGATAACACCTGATATCAAACGATATTTAGTGAAATCATTATCTATTGAAGATAACTCAAGCGATCAAAAATGCTTAAGATGTGTTCATCAAGCTATTCTTTGGAAAATGTCATTGAAGATAAAATCATCTCTTTGTTTTCTCAGCTTGAATAAATAACATATATGACTCTTATTCCACTGACTCATGCAATTGATTAAAAGCATCATGATCAAGTTCAAACCTAACTAATGATTTATGCATGCTAAAAAGGCATTTAACCTTCCATGAGGGACTTCCACCAAGCCCTCTTGCAAGATTTGACACCAAGTCTCCGGGGTTTGATATTTGTTGTGCCCCTTTGACGTGATCTTTGGAAGCAATCTCGTCCGAGGAGATACTGAGTCCCTCAGGTGAGAGCTTTATCAATTCTGGAGATTCTAAGTCCTGCAGATGTTATATCATGTAGCCTGGTTAGGGAGATGTTGAGTCCTTCATGTTGGGCATTTACCATTCAGGTGAGACTTTTGTCGAGCCTTCTAAAAAGACTTGACACCAAATCTCAGGGACTTGATATAGGTCGTTCCCCTTAGGCATGAATTTTTGAAGTTATCCCACCCGAGGAGATACTAAGTCTTCTAGATAGGAGTTTGTCTTGGCTAACTTTGGCATAACCCGGGAGGGTGACAAGGATCCTCCAACGAGGGTCTAGTGTTATAGTTGCCTCGAGAGGCGGCAAGGATCTTTCAGTGAAGATCCAACATGTAATTACCTCGAGGGACGGCGAAGATCCTCCCGTGGAAGTCTAGAATGTGTTCAACTCCCATTGAGTACAACATTTTGAATTATTCATCTTTTAAAGTTCTAAAATAAATTTAAAAAATTGTAAAAAAATTGAAAATCTAACTTGGCACATGAAGATTGTTTTAGACCTTATAGATAACTGGCCCAGCAAAACCGCATGTGTGACATGCTAACCGAGCTTTTTTTATATTTAATTTTTATTTTTATTAATGATAATATGATGATATGGATTTATTGTTATTATTTTTCATTTTTTTAGTTTCATGTGACTTTTTTTTTTGTTTTTTCAAACTTTATAACTATAAAAGATGAAAATTTCGATAAAATATAATTAATGAGTTGAAGCCACAACCTTTTCCCATAATGGGGGCATTTTACCAATATATATATATATATATATATATATATATATATATATATATATATATATATATATATATATATATATATATATATATATATATATATAAAAGTATTATTTTAAAATAAGTTATTTTAAAGTTAATTAATTTAATAATAATTTATAAAAAATGTATATATTATGTTTTCAAAAATTAAAAAGTTTCAGTCTATTATTAAAAAAATTATTTTAGTTTTTTATTAAAAGTTTATTATTAAATAAAAATATGTTTAATAAATTATTTATTTTTGAATTTAAATGCAACATTATTTAAACGTATAAATTTTTTCTAATGTTAATAAAAGATAATATTAATTTGTTATTAATTTTGTTTAAACATGAATTTATGTTATTCAAAAAAATGAAAATGAAAGTTATTAAATATGAATATGAATTTAAATATGTTCTAAAACCATTTCTAATTAATGTGTTTAAAATAAAACATATTAATGTTACATGTTTTAATAGACAGGAACAGGTTGGTTGGTTTGTTAATATCACTGTAATTTGCATGAGAAACATTCCAAGTTTTCCAATTTTTATGGTATACTTAAGGCTGGACAAACACCCGCAACCCAATCCAACCCGCAAAAACCGAAAGAAAAAAAAGGAATTGGGCGGGTTCAAACGGTCCAACGGGTTCATCGGGTGATGAAACCGGGTTCAGTCGGATTTAAATGGGCGGGCCCGGGTGGTAAAGATCGGACCGCAGGTACCCTGACCCGCCCAAATGACACACATGCTAAACAATACTTGGATTTTGTACTTGGGTTACTACTCCCTCAACCCTCCTCTCTCATTCACTCTCGCTCAGTATTTCTCTCACCACAACTTGGAGAAACCCTAGCAGCTCCTCTCCACTCACCGCTCATCGTCACTCATCGCCACCACAACTCCACCCAAAAGAACATCGGCCCACCACCATTAAGTCCACCTCGGCGAACACCACCACCACCACTCTCATCTCTTTTTTTCACTGACTTTCACGACGAGCAACAACATATGAACTTGTGGTCTGATCTTCTTTCTTCTATTGTTTGACTTTCGGTTGCAAGGTTTGTGAATTTTATTCAATTTCAGAGTTTTTTACTTTTAGGTTTTTCTATTTAGGTTTTATCTACTATTGTTCTACTTTCAAATTTCAAATAATCTATGGTGACTCTATTTTCTTTTTGTCTACAAGGTAAAGATTAAGGTTATTTGGACAAATGGTTATTTCAACAAAAGTAAATGGTTATTTGTGACACTGATGTGTTTATTTGGGTATATGGAGCATGGAAACAGTAGCAGTCAAAGAACTCAAAGAACCATAGAGCAAGATCCACTAAACTGTAAGTGTATTCAACTTGTTTTATATTGTGTTTGAAATTTATAAGTTGTCCTAAAAACCATGTACTTATCTCATTGATGGCAACAATATGTATTACCTAATGATGTTATTGATGTTTGATTTGGATAGATGGATCAACGTCAAAGTAGCATGGAAAGAGTCTTAGAGCAAGAGCAATGGAATTGTAAGTGTATTTGACTTCGTGTCTTTGAAATGTATGCTAATTGGGACTGTATGTGTTGTATGCATATGAATTTTGACTTCATCTTCACCTCGTCACTCACCCAGATCTCTCTTTTAGTCTCTGGAACAATACATAATTGGTTTTCCAATTACTGCTGCAAAGGTTTTTTATTTCATTTCCTTCATGTTTTCTTGTTTTAGATTCTCATTCTGTAGTTCCTTGGTTTTTGTTTGTCTTTTTCCTTCATAGTTTGTGTTTTTATGCTAAATTTCATGACTAGGTTAAGTTTTGGTTTTTTGGTTTCTGTTTTGTTTATTGATATGGTTTTTGAATTTAGACTAGACTTGTTTTTTATGCTGCAATTCAGATACTGGCATTTTTATTTAAGTCAACATAGCTCAAATTGTGTACTATGTGTGTATTGTTTTTACTTATGTTTATGTTTTTTTTTTGTTGGTTGTATGCAGTTGAGGAGATTGAAGAAGAACAAGCTTTGTTGCTTTGATTAGTTTCATTTTTGTTTGGTTTGCTAACAAAATGATCTTTGATACGCCTCTGTCCGGCGCCCAAAGTGTGAGAACAAACAGATTTTCATTTGGTTCTAGCATTGCCAATGAGGGTACTCCTCTACACATCTATGGTTCTATTACAAATGGCGATGGCTATGACAGCGATGGCTCCAATTTCGCACCACTGTGAGCATTATCTTTTCTTTTGAATATATTTTAGAATTTGCTGGAATGAATTTTGTGTCTTCATATATGCATTCTTCTTTAGTTTGTAACTGTATTTTATTTGTGTGTTGCAGCACACCGTCAACTCTACCTATGGCTATTCCAGCAGAACTCGCTGGAGCTGCACCCTTGATTGAAAGATTCCAGGTGAGGAACTATATATGTTAGTGTTGCTATCGATATAATTTTCTTCGAAAAATTCTGCACTCACTCAATGGTTTTTGTCAAAGATCCTGCATGAAAATTAGTTTCGTACTTAGTTCTATATTGATATGTCTATGATGCCATTATCTTTTGTTTCCCCTAGTTTTCTCAATTGTTGTTTGTTATATAGGTGGAAGTTTTTTTTAAATTGATGCAAAAACAAATTCAATCTGCGGGGAAGCGGGGATTTTTTTCTAAGCGATCCGTGGGCCCCCAAGTTCGAGAGAAACTTACAATTGAAGACATGTTTTGCTTCCAAAAGGTAATCAAATACTACTAAATTTTCCATAAAATTGTTTTTTTTGTCTCCGAGCACATGAAAATCTAACTCAAGTATTCGTGCAGGATTCGAACCAACGTCATTGCTTAAGCTGAATGGCGATTCGACAAGCAGAGCAATAAAGTTGTTCCAGATGGTTTTGAAATATATGGGCATTGATTCGTCTTCAATAAACTTAGAGGATCGAGTTGAGCTTGTAGGTAAACTATACAAGCAAAGTTTGAAGCACTCTGAACTGAGACGAACTTTTTATCCAGATATCAAAACAAACAAGAAACAATCCTGAGAGGTATGTAAATTTTCTAATATGGAGTAGCATGCTTCATGTTTTCTTAGCCTTTGCGTTCTATTGATTAATGGTTAATTTAATACATTTCTTGTATCAAAATCAGGGAATACTTGATCAAAGTGTGGCAGTTAATGTATTTATGCGCGTCGTGCATGCCTCCTAGCAAAGACATTGGAGGATATCTGTCAGAATATATTCACAATGTATCTGTTTGTTTTATGTTTGAAGTAGCTTGATGTAGTTTTGATTTGTAGTTATAACATATATTTTCTTTTGAAATGAAGCTTTTCTTTTTATGAGATGAAACCCTAAATTTTAGGAATCAACTGAAAATGTGCCTGATAGTATGCTTTTATGGTGAGAATGGCATGCTTCGCTTCGGTTTGTCTTCGATGCAGGGTTGGCGTGCTTCTATGGAAGATGCTGTAACTATTCTTTTCTTATAAGCACCTAATAAACTTATAAGATATTTTCTATATGCTAGGTATTAAATACACATCTCAATATAACTGCTCTCATAAGTTATAAACTAATCTAAACAAAACTGGGTTTCTATTTTGTTAGATTAATTTAGAATGGGATAGAAATGTCGTTTTGATCTTCTTCACATATAGAATGCTGTTTTATCCCATTAATTTTTTGTTTGCAATATCTGTATTTTGTTCTGCTGGCCTTGTTAAAGGAAAATGGGTAAAATATTTTCCGTTTTGGTCTGTGTACTTTGACTGTATTTTGCATCTGTACTATGGCCCTTTCAAGACTTGGTATTGATTCCAATTTTCCAGAGGACTTTGAATTTGAAATTTCAAAAAACTTATATTATTTCAAAATATAGTTATGGGGCTGACATATATAGCATATTTAGCATCTAGTTCTATAATTCTCAATACGGCTTCACTGATTTGTAGGTAAAGCTGTTTCAAAATTCTGTGCCAAGTTTCTACACCAGCAGGTGCTTAGGCATGAAGTTTACTTAGCTGGAGATATAGCCACATCTTTACAGAAATCTTTCCTCAGGTAATTTTCTTTCTTTCCAGCAGGTGCTTAGGCATGAAGCTTATCTAATAAAAAATGATTTAAAAAATTGTATTTCAGAGATTCTTATTTTAGACCCCCAATACCAGACCTATTTCCAGGAGTATTCTTCCTTGATTTAGAAATGGAAATCATGTTGTACCCCAAGACCAGGACCCTCTAGTTTCACTGATCAATATTGCGGACAAACGAGAATATTGCAAGTTCAGAACTGGTGACCAGAGGTGTGTAGGAACTAATGGCTGATGATGAAGTAAACTAGCAAGTCTGGCCTAGATTGTACTAGTCTACTCAAGTCTATCTAAATTTTAGGAATCAACTGAAAATGTGGTATTCTGTATTGTAGGAATCAATACCATTGAAGAGTAGCGAATCTGATGTTCTCAGGTGAAGGAAGCTCTGGAGAGTAGCGAATCTGATGTTGTTGTGAAGCTGAACCCTGACAAGGTTTGTTTATATTTTGTTTAGTTTGCTCACTTAGCTGCAGTTTATTATGTCTTCTTTTTCAATGTGTTTATAAGGGGTTTTATTGTTTATTCTGCCATTGATTAGGGTAGACCGTTACATCATGTGAAAATGTATCTGAATGAAAAGATTAGTCAATCATGTAAGGTTTGCTTAAGATCTTCATCAACAATTTTCACAAGTTATGTTGAATAGTTGTAAGTAAGTCAACGGCAGTTACTGCATATGCTAAAATAATTTCTTTCAGTCGTTTTCTACTATCACTTGTCAATGGTAATTATTGTTAGTCATGGTCATTTAGTGACTTCATAATTATTGAATTCATATGATGTTATCTATGTTTTTATTTACTGTTCTATTCTATTGGTTTCATTTGTGTTCAGGATGAATCTTTGAAGACAAAGCATTGAATCATTCAAAGTAAAGCTCATTAATTAGTTATAGTTAGACTATTAGTGGATATTACTTTGAATTTGTCATAGTTGTAGTAATTTGTATATCGTAAGTTTTGAATATGTCATAGTTGTACTATATATTGTATTATCTTTAAAATGTATGATCTGAGTTTTGGCCTATTATTAATTTTAATATGATAAGAATAATTTTAGTTTCTGAACAAATACTCAAAATGTGTCATTGGGCTTAAAATGAATCAACCTAATAACCCGAATAAACCGCTTAAACTAACCCGCAATCCGCACAAACCGAGCCCGTCCAAACCGTGTTGATATTGGACGGAAATGGGCCTTCATATATGAACCGTGGGTTGGACTGGGTGAGGGTTTTGGGCCCGAAACCGCCCGGCCCGGCCCGTTGTCCAGCCCTAGGTATACCTATTACAATCATAAAGTAACTTAGCTAATACAAGTATATTTTGTTTTATTGTTTTGTGAGATTCCAAGTTTAAAGGGAATTCATGTTCTTGTTTGTTTAGTTAGTCTTAAATTTTAGAACCTTTCTAAGGCGAGTGTCCACAATATAGCGATTCATGGTGATATGTGTGTGTCTTTCTTCTCAAGGTGAGGATTGAAATTCTAGAGTCACATGCTCACTCCTTCTTACGGTGTTTAACTTTAGTAATAGACTCTTTTGGAGTTGGGAAGTCATCTTGCGAGAGATCATCATTGCATATATGAAATTAACATTTGCAAGTGTAGTTTACAAGAGAAAAAGTAGAAATTCTAACCCCTGATGACAGTTCATCATGGCATATATTTAATCGAAGAATTAGAGCAAAACAAGTGAAATTCGAGCAAAAATGAAGAAATGGCCAAAGAATGAAAGAAAAATAGCTAAGGTCTGAATTATGGACTTAACGAAAAAGGAGAAAAAATGATGCAGCTTCGGAAATAATCACATGCACCAATGCGTAGGATCGCGGGTGATAGGGTCATTAAAGCCGCATCACGCGCGATGCAAGGTATCACGCACGCAATGGTCACTTTTTTGGGCTTTTTCTGACACTTTCTAGTCTATTCTGACGCCTTTAAAAGAGGATTTTTTGCACTTTCACAAGGGTTACGATTTTGGGAGATTGAAGCATGAATTTAAGAGTATAAGTGGAGATTTTTAAAGCATTTGAAGCCATTGGAGGTCATCACTTCAAGGGACTTCTTATGTTATTTTCATCTATCAATTGTGGTATTTTTAATTGCACAATGAATAGCTAAACTCCTCTAGGTTAGGCTGTGTTATGATGAACTTATTTTTAATTGAACCATTGTATGAACCTATTGATCTATAATCTTATTCAATTGCTTCTTGTTCGCGGTGCTTTTCATGTGAGATACTCTTTTAAGATGATTTTGAGCATATAGGGAATATTGATCATTAGTCTATGTGTTAGACCTAGGGAAATTGTTTATGTTGGTTGAATAGGGATAGGAGACCCCGAGTAGTGGTATAGAGAATTAACATTCTATACATCGCTTAACCCTGCTTACGCTGGAGGACTAGGGATAGAAAGCTCTGAGTAGTGGTTAGTGAGTTATTTCGTGAGGGATCGGCTATAACGGTTTTGTTAATTTGTCATGGGATTATAGTGACTAGATAATTTATACAGGGCATCAAACATCAACATTGGAGGAATAGGAGATTTTACTACACAACCTGACCACTTTCGTGACATTGTTTACTTGTTTATATGCTTTTCACACTGAAACATGAAAATCCCCCATTTTTTACTAGTTTTGGATTAGGTGGCTATGATAGGGTGATGTGTTGGGTGCAAAGCGATGTTGGATGTCTTGATGATAATCTAGTTGTTAGTGGTGGTACGGGGTATGCTCTTGGTATTGTGGTTGGGTGTTTGACATGTTAGGATTGTAGGTTTGTGTGTTTGTGGATCGAAAATTTTGATGGATTGGGGGTTGTGAGTAACAAGTCTAGAAATGTTGTTGGGGGTTTGATGTTGAGCCTTCTGGTATGTAAGTTGTTTGGCGTGGGTCGTATAGGTACATATCCTCGGCGATGAACTCAAATCCAACCGATATGTACCAAGCCATATAATTACGACTTGGTTTTTCTTCAGTTGGCATCACAGCGTTAGTTAAGACATGGTCATGGTGATGCTTCCATTTGCGACACTCGGATCTAGCGAAGCTTTGCCATGGGTTAAAGTTCCATTGGTCGTTAACTTTACGTAGATGCCATTCTCCTAGGTTTGTCGGGGGATCTGGGATGTGTTGAAGCATACCTAACTGCAATTTAACAAGATCACTATTGTGCATCTCCACAATGGTGAATCTTATGATCGGTGTGCATGTAGTCCAAACGGTTGCGTCTTGTTCGTTGATTTCATGGTCATGATCCAAATTTAGATATGGACGCAAAATGAACTAAAATGTGAACATATGTTAGATTATAAATTTGGTAGAAGAATCTAACAAATTATTACGAAATCATTAGGTTAATGTCTATACATCTGTCGATCGAAGGTGATCCAAGAGATTGCGATACTAGGTAATACAGTGCCTAGGACATTTGTTATAACTCATGCCACGTGCCGACCATTTGCACCATAAAAGAAAAAATATTATTTAGAGATAATAATCGGTAAAGTAAGTAAATATAGTTCATTTTTAAGAACTTACTTTTGTGCATACGTGATAACACGAAATTATATCACATTTTAAGACTTAACTTAATTAGATTATATTATCATTTACTTTAATTTATCCCATTTTATCAGATATTATGCAGTATTTCTTTTCTATTTACATCAGGTACCCATTTTGAAGCAAAAGTGAAAAAGGGAAGAAAAGGAGGTGTAAAAAGCAATAAAAAGGAAACAAATAACCAAGACCAAGCCCAGCCCAAAAGAAAGCGCACGTTGCCCCTGTGACGGGCGTCACAAGGAGTGTGACGAGCGTCACACTAAGAGCACTCCTGTGACGAGCGTCACACCAGTCCTCTATATTTTTGGCGCAAGGAACTCAACTGACCACGTTGAAGCCTACTTCCACGCACGCTTAACCCTCGGAACGAGACCACGCACACGGAAACCCTTGAAAAGTAGTTACACCAGCAGCTGTATAAATAGCAGCTAATTGGGAACTTTCAACGGGACAGTTTTTGCACGCTCAGTTTTGCGGAAGCTCTGCCAAATTTATTTTTCACGCCCTTGCTTATTTTTCTTCCTTTCCAACATTGTTCATTTTATTTATTTCTTTTGCAAGTTTTACTTTCTCTTTTTCCCCTTGCAATTTATCTTCCCCGTTTTTAGCTTTTAGATATTTTTCGCGTAGTAGTTTCTACACCGGAAACTACTGTGCAACTTTATACCGGATTTAACCTTACGTTATATTCCAGTTTTATTTCCTTGATTTAATTTACTGTTTAATTGAAGAATCCAAGAACAAATCCTACCGGCTTGTGGTGGAGTGTTCAAGACCATTGTATTACGCATTCAGGTTCTTTAATCGTTATTTAATTTTTAATGTTTTATTCTATTGTTTATTCATATTGCCTGCCTGGAATGAGTCTGTTTATGCATGATATAAATTCTTATTTATTTAGCATGTCTGGCTAATTTGCCTAGGTATCGGTATGTAAAGTAAGCAGAAAAAGGGGTCGAGACTGAGTCGGTCTATCTAAACTTAAAATTAGAATCAATCTTTTTACGGTCTCAACTTACAGGTTTAATAACAAGATTTTTTACAAAAAGTAAAGAACATAAAGAAGTTAAAACCAACAGAGCGAGAGTTTGAGGTTTTGACTGGACAGTGTGAGTTAGGCATTAATTCTAGATCAGGGCGAGAGCAAGTTTTAGAGTCAATTAAATTCTGACCTTTTCCAAAAAGTATTTTTAAAGATCGAATGTGAGGACGAGAGTTAAGCATTTGGATTTAATCATATAACCTAAGTCAACAGAGCGAGAGTTTGAGATAAGGGTGTTTAAAACGGTCAGTATTTTCTTAAAAAGAGTTTCTGCAACTTTATTGCTTTCAAAATATGGTTTTTGACTTAATTATAAGTGACAGCAACATTAATATAAAATCATGGTTTATTCAACAGATCGAGAGTTTGAGATAAAACCTTTAACCAATAAAGTTAACTGAAACGATTTATTTTAAAAACCTGGAAACCGACAAAGACTTGATTCCCTAGTTTTGACGAACTACATACCGATATCCGTTTTATTGATATTTAATCTAGATATTAGTTTAGCTCTTAGTTTTTCCCCCAAACAATCAAACATTTTCACCTTAGATTTACGTAGTAACTTTAGATAACGGTATATCGATTCATAAGTCCCTGTGGGATCGATATCTTTTAAAACTACGCGATAGAACTGTGCACTTGCAGTTTGTATCCCATTCTCGACTCACACAGTCGAGCGATCAAGTTTTTGGCGCCGTTGCCGGGGACTTTTATTCAATCGATATCGTAACTCTTCCGTTACGCTGTAGAGACTAAGGTTTCTTTTTCCTTCTATTCTTTCTTTCGTTGATTTGTATGCCACGCACTCGCTCTCAAGGCGAACCGCTCTATTTACGAATCAACGATATCGAACTATATCTCCGAGTCTTACGACGAATTCGGGAATATCGTGCTGAAAACAATCTCCCTCCTATAAACCTTCCTGATATCAAAAACGTTTTTCCTTCTTTAACCGAGATGGCAGAACCAGCTCGTGCTCTTAGAGATTACGCCGCTCCATCGCAAGATGAACCGCATTCAAGTATTGCTCCGCCCGCAATCGAAGCAAACAACTTTGAACTTAAACCTTCGTTGTTGCAGGCTGTGCAACAGAACCAATTCTCTGGAAATCTTACCGAAGATCCAAACCTTCATTTATCCGTATTTGTTCAATACGCTGATACTGTTAAAGCTAATGGTGTCACTTCAGAGGCAATTCGACTTCGTCTTTTTCCTTTCTCATTAAGAGATAGCGCTAGAAGATGGCTTCAATCTCTCCCTTCCAACTCAGTCACCACATGGAACGAGTTGAAGAAAGTTTTTCTTGCCCGATATTTTCCACCAAGCAAAACAGCTATGTTAAGAGCCCAGATAAACGGATTTAAACAGAAAGACAACGAGTCTCTTTTCGAAGCATGGGAAAGATACAAAGACATGATGAGACTTTGCCCACACCATGGTTTGGAAGACTGGTTAGTAATTCACACATTTTATAATGGTCTCTTATACAATACAAGGTTAACAATAGACGCCGCTGCAGGTGGTGCACTAATGAACAAACCTTATGCTGATGCTTACCAGCTTATCGAGAGCATGGCCCAAAACCACTATCAGTGGGGAACCGAACGAACAACAGTGGAAAAACCTCAACCGAAAACTGGCATGTACGAGATAAGTAACCTTGATCACGTTAATGCAAAAGTGGATGCTTTGGTCCAGAAGATTGAAAGTTTAAACGTATCACCTCCAACCGTCGTGGTTGCTATAACTCAGAATTGCGAGGTCTGTGGAATCCAAGGCCACACTCCTGCGGAATGTCAACTCTTGACTGGAATCCAAACAGAGCAAGTAAACTATGCTCAAGGAAGCCCCTATTCGAATACCTATAACCCAAATTGGAAGAACCATCCAAACTTTTCATATAAGAGTAATAATGCTCTATACGCACCTGGACAGTCTCCGAATCAAACCCCATCTGTACCTCCGGGATATCAGAAACCGAATCCTAACAATAATAACCCTAGAAAATCCAACTTGGAAATCATGATGGAAAACTTTATAGCTTCCCAACAACAAACCAATAAAGATTTCTTAAACCAGAACATACACACTGGCGAACAACTTAAACAACTAGCAAGCAAAGTAGATGCCTTGGCTACCCATAACAAAATGTTAGAAACACAAATATCTCAAGTAGCTCAACAACAAGCACCTACTGCTGCACCAACTGGTACATTCCCTGGACAGCCCCAACCTAATCCGAGAAGCCAAGCTCATGCAATTATATTAAGAAGTGGAACGGAAGTGGAAGGACCGTCTGATCCAAGGATAGAAAACCAAAACCCTAAGAAATCTACTGAGGAAAGTGAACCTAAGGAAAAGGAAGAGAGTAATAAGGATACCCTAGAAAAGAAGGAACCTTATGTACCTCCACCACCTTACAAACCACCTATACCTTACCCTCAAAGGCTTGTTAAAACCAAAGATGTAGGCCAATTTAGAAAATTTGTCGATCTCCTTAAACAATTAAACGTTACAATTCCGTTTACCGAAGCTATTACGCAGATGCCCTCATATGCTAAATTCTTAAAAGAAATTCTTTCTAATAAAAGGAAACTTGAGGATAGCGAAACCGTTACACTCCCTGCCGAATGTAGCGCTATAATCCAAAACATGCCCCCTAAACTCAAGGATCCGGGTAGCTTCTCTATACCCTGTCACATAGGAAAATTTGTCATCGACAAAGCCTTATGCGATTTAGGAGCCGGAATTAGCGTTATGCCTTTATCCATATGTAAGAGACTGGAAATGGGAGAATTAAGACCGACCAAAATGTCTGTGCAATTAGCAGATCGTTCCATCAAATATCCTGTAGGAATCCTTGAAAACGTTCCCGTACGCATAGGTCAGTTTTACATTCCCACTGACTTCACAATTATGGACATTAGAGAAGATGATACTACACCTATTATACTAGGAAGACCATTCTTAGCAACTGCCGGTGCAATCATAGACGTAAAACGAGGAAGACTCACCTTCGAAGTAGGTGAAGAGAAAATTGAATTCATTCTTTCCCAATTCTTGAAAGCACCTGCAATAGAAGATACATGTTACTTCATGGATATCATCGATGAATGCATAAAAGAAGCAGAGTCAGGAGAAGACAAATCATCAGACTATCTTTTAGAAGACAAATCTAAACAATGCTTAGCAATAACACCGGACCCTACGCAGTGTCTTAACAAACCAACCCCTGATTTGAAAACACTTCCCAAAAATCTGAGATATGAATTCCTAGACTTAGAACTTGAACGACCTGTGATAGTCAATGCAGATCTAGGAAGACTCGAAACAGAAAAACTCCTACATATCTTAAGAAAATATCCAACCGCACTAGGATACCACATAACCGATCTTAAAGGAATAAGCCCTTCTATTTGTATGCACCGCATCATGTTAGAAGAAGACGGTAAAACCTCTAGGGAACACCAGAGAAGACTAAATCCGATCCTAAGTGAGGTAGTAAAGAAAGAAATAACCAAGTTATTGGAAGCAGGTATTATATATCCTATATCTGATAGCAAATGGGTCAGTCCTGTACACGTTGTACCAAAGAAAGGAGGCATAACCGTTATTGAAAACGAAAAAGGAGAAACTATAACTAAACGAATCGAATCGGGATGGAGAATGTGCATTGATTATAGAAAACTAAACAAAGCAACCCGAAAAGATCATTTCCCTTTACCATTCATTGACCAAATGTTAGAACGATTAGCTAAACATTCACATTTCTGTTATTTAGACGGTTATTCAGGCTTCTTTCAAATACCAATTCACCCTGATGACCAAGAAAAGACAACATTCACATGCCCTTTTGGTACCTTCGCTTATAGACGAATGCCGTTTGGTCTGTGTAATGCCCCTGCAACTTTTCAAAGATGCATGATGGCAATTTTCGCCGACTTTCTCGAAAACATCATGGAAGTATTTATGGATGACTTTTCTGTATACGGACAAAGTTTCGAAGAATGCCTTGAAAACCTGGAAAGAGTTCTTGAGCGATGTGTAAAAGTAAACTTAGTACTTAATTGGGAAAAGTGCCACTTTATGGTACAAGAAGGCATTGTTTTGGGACACATCATCTCGAACAGAGGAATTGAAGTAGACAAAGCCAAAATAGAGGTAATCGAAAATCTTCAACCCCCAAGAACCGTGAGAGAAGTACGAAGCTTTTTAGGACACGCCGGTTTTTACCGACGATTCATCAAAGACTTCTCTAAGATAACTAAACCCTTAACCGGACTATTAATGAAAGATGCTGAATTCATATTCGACGATAACTGTTTAAAAGCATTTCAAACTCTTAAACAAGCATTGATCTCCGCACCCATTATGTAGACACCAGACTGGAATGAACCATTCGAAATAATGTGTGATGCCAGTGATTATGCTGTAGGTGCTGTTTTAGGACAAAGAAAGGATAAAAAGCTTCATGTTATATATTACGCTAGCAGAACCCTGGATGAAGCGCAGATGAATTATGCCACAACCGAGAAAGAACTCCTAGCAGTGGTATTTGCGCTAGATAAATTTCGTTCTTACTTGGTAGGAGCCAAAATAATAGTTTACACTGATCACGCTGCTATCAGGTACCTTCTAACAAAAAAGGATGCTAAACCTAGACTCCTAAGATGGATCTTGCTACTACAAGAATTCGACTTAGAAATCAAGGACAAGAAAGGAACTGAAAACGTAGTAGCAGACCACCTCTCTAGACTTGAGAACCTTGAACCAGAAAGAACATCCATTAATGATGATTTCTCGTATGACAAACTCATAGCTACTTTGGAAGAGAACAACTCCGACATGCAAGTAGAAACCACCTTAGCTATATCTGTCATACCATGGTACGCTGATCTAGTCAATTATTTAGCTGCCGGAATAATTCCACCTACTTTATCTTACCAGCAGAAGAAAAGATTCTTCCACGACATAAAACACTATTACTGGGATGATCCCTTACTTTTCAAAAGAGGCCCCGATGGTATTTTCCGTCGATGTGTACCCGAAGAAGAGGTAGAAAATATAATCCAACACTGTCACTCTGCGCCTTATGGTGGACACACAAGTACATCCAAGACCTGCTCTAAAATCCTACAAGCTGGCTTTTATTGGCCAACTATATGGAAGGACGTACATGCGGCTATTAAGGAGTGTGACAGATGTCAACGCACGGGAAACATATCTAGACGTGACGAGATGCCACAAAAAGGTATTTTGGAAGTAGAGATTTTTGACGTGTGGGGGATAGACTTCATGGGACTATTTCCACCCTCCTTCGGTAACAAATACATACTCGTGGCGGTTGACTACGTATCAAAGTGGATCGAAGCTATAGCTTCTCCAACTAATGACACCCGAGTAGTAACTAGACTCTTTAAAAATATAATATTTCCGAGATTTGGCATCCCAAGGATAGTAGTCAGTGATGGTGGATCGCACTTTATATCCAAGGTACTCGAAAAACTACTACTTAAATATGGAGTGAGACATAGGATAGCAACACCTTACCACCCTCAAACCAGTGGACAAGTGGAAGTATCTAACAGAGAAATCAAGCAAATACTAGAAAAAACGGTCGCCACTTCAAGGAAAGATTGGTCATTGAAACTACCAGAAGCTTTATGGGCATACCGAACTGCTTATAAAACCCCCATAGGGACGACCCCATTTAAGCTCATTTATGGAAAATCCTGTCACCTCCCGGTAGAATTAGAACATAAAGCCTATTGGGCTATTAGAAATTTAAATCTGAATTACAAAGCCGCCGGTGAAAAGAGAATCCTTGACATAAACGAATTAGAGGAACTCAGAAGAGACGCCTATGAAAATGCCAAAATCTATAAAGAAAGAACAAAACAATGGCATGACAAGCGTATATCAAGGAAAATCTTCAAGCAAGGCGACGCAGTACTTTTATTTAACTCCAGACTAAAATTATTCCCGGGAAAACTACGATCCAGATGGTCAGGACCTTTCCATATCACTAAAATCTTTCCCAGTGGAGCGGTAGAAATAAAAGGACAATCTACAGAACCGTTCACCGTAAACGGGCAACGTCTGAAACATTATCACTATGCGGAAACCAACGAAGATTCGCAAATTCTACACTTAGACGAAACGCCCCCAGGACTCATAGACTATATTTAACAGTTTCTTTGTCGAGCTTGCGACATTTAAACAAAGCGCTTAGTGGGAGACAACCCACAAATTAATTTGCTATTTTATTATTTTGTTATTATTATCATTTCTCTATTTTTCTCTTAATTATTCTTTTAATTTCTATTTAGTATTCATTATTGATTTATTCAAAAAGAAAAAAATATATCCATATAATAATAATAATTCTTTTTCTTCTTTCGGCATTTGGCCAAATCCTGACTTAAACTCATGTTTTCTTTTCTCTAGTTAACACTAACCAGATGGGACATTTTGACCGTATGGGTATCAAGTTCAGAGGAATGGCTCAGAAACGAAGGTTTGAAGAACTAGCCACTAGAGAGATGCTACCTAGTTTATATGCTGATGATTGGGCTATGACTGCCCTTGGACTGAGACAGAGTGTCCTGTTTTTGCTGAATCAGATAGGATGGGAGACCTCCCCTATCCTGAGACATTTCACCACCTACCGGAGACTCACACTAGAATTCCTTAGTTCATTAATCTATCTACCTAGCCATGGAAAAGGAATTACCAGAGGATTTATCCAGTTCAGAATGTTCAACATGGAGTACCAATTTAATGTTAGAGACTTCACCAACCTTTTGGGTTTTCCTACCTCCTTTGATACATTCACTATAAGCCAGGAAGAACTTTTTGAATATAGAGAGCTGGAACACTTTTGGGGTAAGCTGACTGGAAATGATGAGCCCGAAGAACATGAGTTTCTCTCTGGAAACATACATAACCCGGCTTTTCGCTATTTCCATAAGATCCTGACCCACACTTTATTTGGGAAGAAGCCAAATAGTACTTCAGTTTCACGTGATGAACTCTTCATCATATTTTGTGCTTCCCAGAACCGTCCAGTAAACGGTGCTACTTTTATGTTAGCTAATTTGGACCACCTTATCCAGGATGAGCGAGCACCCATTAGAATAGGTGGCCTGATAACTATGATAGGTAATGCTATTGGATTACGTCAGCCTATGCTTGACCTGAACCCTTTTTGTGGCATTACTACTCTGAGTATACCTTTCCTCTTCAACACTATGTTTATAGCAAACATAGGGTCTGATGAGTTCGAGCTTATTATTGATAACCAGGTTCTCTGCCTATTCACCATGCCCGATCCTAGAACTAGTGTTCATAACCAAAGGAACTGGCTCTATAACCTGAATGAAACCCCAACTCCTGCTGGATCCACTGAATCCATCCAGGATTATGAGATTTGTGATGACTATGAGCACTATGTTGACCATATCTCTCTTGCTGAATCTGACCCTCAGACTCCATCCGACTACTATGATATTGATCCTCCTCCTCAGCCTGTCCTGACCGAAGAATCAGCCATGCCTGATCTCCGACATCATATGCCAGGAACAGATATTAAAACCGTCATTGAAGCTTTGATGTCAGAACAAAACGCCCTCAGGGAAGATTTCCACAGCTTGAGACTTGCAGTCCTAGAACACATGAGCAGCACGGCAAGTCAGTTACGTATGTTACGGCATCATGTTAACTCTTTTGCTCCTCCGGCCAGAGATCCGAAAATAGATGGAATTTAGTTATTTTTCTTTCTAAGTTTTTTAGTTTTAGGCTAGATTTTTTTTCATTAATATTGTTTGAATTCATGTTTATTTCTATTTCATTTCATTATTTTCCCTTCCTGTAATACATTATGGTCCTTTTTATTGAAGCTGTTTAGTTAATTTTATTATGCAATGCCTGTTACGCTCTACTGTTGTTACCCATTATTATTATACAAAGCAAGTAAGCATGCACAATGCATTAAAATTGCATACTAAAAAATGATCATAAGCAAAATGAAACATTTAAATACCTACCAAAGTGATTCTGTGAAGCGCTACTAAGCCTTGCCAAAAAGGAGGTGTGACGAGCGTCACACACTCCATGACGAACGGCACGCAAAATGCCTGTTACGAGCGTCACACCCCTGTGACGAGCGTAACACCCTTCAGACAAGTGAACGTTAAGGAGCCGTTGGAGACGAACGTTACACTTTAATTCTTTACATTCCCCATTCATTTTTCATTTACCACACTTAATTACTTTTCAACCACTTTTTCTTTCAATCTTCCAATCCTTCTCCTATAAATACCTACCAAAACTTCCTTCATTCACCACAAAACAATTCTCTCATATCAAATACATTTCTTTTTCTTTCCAAATCATCCCTTCAAAAATTCATCAAAATGGCGGGAAATCAAAATTTCGGAAATATCATCTTCCGATCCGGAGATGACGACTATCAGCAAGAGCAATTCGAGCGCTTCCAGCAGCGAGGCGTCGCTCCCACCAGGTACCCCGATTTAACTTGCTTGCAACAATTAGGCTTACTCCAAGGTATCGAGTGGATGCTCCGTAAAGCCGATTTAACCTTCCTTTGCACTCATAACCAACCCACCTACCCTTCCCTAACCTTAGAATTCCTAAGTTCTTACGACTACACCACTCCCGCCGGTGAAGGTGAATTTCTAACCGGTACGGCAACCTTCCGTATGTTTAACACCGAGTACTCTCTAACCCAACGCGAATTGAGTGCCATGCTACAATTTTCCACAGAAGGTCTGCTGCATGCCAGAATCCCTCCAACCTCAAACTGGAACACAGTTCTAGTTTTCGACCTTTTTAAGAAAATTTCCGGTATAAATACCTACAACTGGGAAGAACTCCTTCTCTCCCACATCCATAACCCCACCATCCGTTATTTTCTCCGTATCCTGCAAAACACACTTTTTGGAAGACCAAACAACAGTAAGGTTAACTCGAAGGAGTTATTTTTCCTCCAGTGCGTTTTCGAACCGGATACTAAGGTAAACGCCGCCTCTTTTCTCTTTCATCATATCCGCACCTTATGTGCTAGAGGCCGGCAACCCTTTATAATTGGTGGATTAATAACCTCCATAGCACTTGGCCTGAACCTAGGGGATAAACTCCAAACTTTAGAATCCTTACCTCCCCTGTCTATGGATATCAGCTATTGCCGCTCCAGCCGCCTGATTAAAAACAGAGTAGGCGGAGGCTATTATCTTATGGTGAACAACCAAGCAGTCCCAAGTGTTGTGCTACCCAATACCACCCTAACCGATGTCACAAACCCGGACCGCCACCTCTACGATCTTAGCGCTCCTGAAACAACCGAGCCTTCACAAACAAACCAGCAAACAGATGAGTTTGCAGAAATGGAACAAGGTGATCATCCGCCAACACAACAATCAGTCCCGCTAAACCCTTCCAGTAATGCAGCCGGCCCATCCTCCCAACATCGTCGACGAAGACGACCTGCGACCAACGACGACATTATGGATGCTATCGATGGTATGCAGGCACAGAATGCAGATATGATGCAGATGATGCGTCAAATGCAACAGCAACAGGATGCTCGGAATGCCATAACCGACCAGCGGTTTACTGAGTTGTTCAACAGGTTCGACAACTTAGACATCCGTCAAAGATCACCAGGTCCAAGAACCAGAGGCGGAAGGCAGCCTTAGTTGTTATTTTCTTTTTCCTCTCCATCTTGTATTTCATTTCCTTAAAACATTGAGGACAATGTTTAGTTTAAGTATGGGGGGGAAACAATATTCTTTCCATTCTCATTTTTTTCAAGTATGCTATTTTCCCTTTCATTGTTATTTCCCTTTCTTATTATGAAAAAAAAAAAAAAAAAAAAATTATTATAATATATATTTAGTTTAAGTTAAGTTCCTAAGTGTGAAAATTTTCTATTATCTATTCCCCTCAATTTCCTGAGCCATAACAAAAATTTTAACACACCCAATAAATATAAAGGTCGCCTACTCTATAAAATTTGAGTGAAATCAAAACAAAATCATTACCATAACAACGCTCTGAGAACCTCAATATGTTAGATCAGGATAAGTACCTATTATACCGATTCCTTGAACTTTTAGTTCTATGGCAACCCCAAGTAGTTTATACAGAAGTCAACACCATCTTAATAGCAAACTACGTGGAGAGCCGATGAATATAAGTGAATGATCCCCAAAGTAACCTAAGATACATAAATATATCAAGAAATGCACTAATTAAATTAGGTGATCTTTACCAGATCATTTAATCTAAAGGTTGCAGATCATGCAAAAGCACAATACGAAAGACCCATTACGAGTTGGTTCAGTAGGAATCTGGTACTGAACTTGGTAGGGCGGACTACGGTTCGATCCCCCGCAATTTGCAATGGACTGAATAATGAAGTTATCCGACTTATGTACCAGAACTTCTAGCTAAAAGCGGATCATAATCACTAACCGGTTACTCCACTATGTGCGCGAAAAGATAAAGGGCTTAATGTGATTTCGCTAGAATGAAAACGGGTAAAATAAGACTAAAGGAACCAGGATAGCTATCATAGTGTACTTGAAACTGATTGGCATAAGGTAGGGTTATCTAAGTTGTAACGGTAGTTGTTGATGTCAAGATTAAACTCAAGTCCTCCTAAACAAAAATCCATTGGCAACCTAGTACGAATTGATGTGTGCTTTAAAATTTCATCTGGCTAAAACTTTTACTATACTGAATTTTGCTTGAGGACAAGCAAAGATTTAAGTATGGGGGAGTTTGATAACACGAAATTATATCACATTTTAAGACTTAACTTAATTAGATTATATTATCATTTACTTTAATTTATCCCATTTTATCAGATATTATGCAGTATTTCTTTTCTATTTACATCAGGTACCCATTTTGAAGCAAAAGTGAAAAAGGGAAGAAAAGGAGGTGTAAAAAGCAATAAAAAGGAAACAAATAACCAAGACCAAGCCCAGCCCAAAAGAAAGCGCACGTTGCCCCTGTGACGGGCGTCACAAGGAGTGTGACGAGCGTCACACTAAGAGCACTCCTGTGACGAGCGTCACACATGGTGTGACGAACGTCACACCAGTCCTCTATATTTTTGGCGCAAGGAACTCAACTGACCACGTTGAAGCCTACTTCCACGCACGCTTAACCCTCGGAACGAGACCACGCACACGGAAACCCTTGAAAAGTAGTTACACCAGCAGCTGTATAAATAGCAGCTAATTGGGAACTTTCAACGGGACAGTTTTTGCACGCTCAGTTTTGCGGAAGCTCTGCCAAATTTATTTTTCACGCCCTTGCTTATTTTTCTTCCTTTCCAACATTGTTCATTTTATTTATTTCTTTTGCAAGTTTTACTTTCTCTTTTTCCCCTTGCAATTTATCTTCCCCGTTTTTAGCTTTTAGATATTTTTCGCGTAGTAGTTTCTACACCGGAAACTACTGTGCAACTTTGTACCGGATTTAACCTTACGTTATATTCCAGTTTTATTTCCTTGATTTAATTTACTGTTTAATTGAAGAATCCAAGAACAAATCCTACCGGCTTGTGGTGGAGTGTTCAAGACCATTGTATTACGCATTCAGGTTCTTTAATCGTTATTTAATTTTTAATGTTTTATTCTATTGTTTATTCATATTGCCTGCCTGGAATGAGTCTGTTTATGCATGATATAAATTCTTATTTATTTAGCATGTCTGGCTAATTTGCCTAGGTATCGGTATGTAAAGTAAGCAGAAAAAGGGGTCGAGACTGAGTCGGTCTATCTAAACTTAAAATTAGAATCAATCTTTTTACGGTCTCAACTTACAGGTTTAATAACAAGATTTTTTACAAAAAGTAAAGAACATAAAGAAGTTAAAACCAACAGAGCGAGAGTTTGAGGTTTTGACTGGACAGTGTGAGTTAGGCATTAATTCTAGATCAGGGCGAGAGCAAGTTTTAGAGTCAATTAAATTCTGACTTTTTCCAAAAAGTATTTTTAAAGATCGAATGTGAGGACGAGAGTTAAGCATTTGGATTTAATCATATAACCTAAGTCAACAGAGCGAGAGTTTGAGATAAGGGTGTTTAAAACGGTCAGTATTTTCTTAAAAAGAGTTTCTGCAACTTTATTGCTTTCAAAATATGGTTTTTGACTTAATTATAAGTGACAGCAACATTAATATAAAATCATGGTTGATTCAACAGAGCGAGAGTTTGAGATAAAACCTTTAACCAATAAAGTTAACTGAAACGATTTATTTTAAAAACCTGGAAACCGACAAAGACTTGATTCCCTAGTTTTGACGAACTACATACCGATATCCGTTTTATTGATATTTAATCTAGATATTAGTTTAGCTCTTAGTTTTTCCCCCAAACAATCAAACATTTTCACCTTAGATTTACGTAGTAACTTTAGATAACGGTATATCGATTCATAAGTCCCTGTGGGATCGATATCTTTTAAAACTACGCGATAGAACTGTGCACTTGCAGTTTGTATCCCATTCTCGACTCACACAGTCGAGCGATCAATACGGGAATGTGAATGGGTTGTTGTTGACGGGCGCTAGGGACGGTAGTCTGGACCAACCCCATGCTTGAAGCAAAACAACACATCCAGAAAATGTAGATGTGTCTTTGTGTGAATTTTTACACAAAGACCTATAAAGATAAACCAAACAAGCGGATCCCCAACTGTAACTTCCTATTCTATCTACATGTCTTAGTAAAGGTAAATACATAACATGCATACTGGAACCACTACCTTCGAGAAATAAAAATGAACCAATTAAAAGCATAATGTGTAGATGTTTTTGATTGGCTGTATTTTATGTTAAAACACTTACTGTACTTAGATGTCTTGACTGATGTCATGACATGCTTAAGTAGTATGCTGCAGGATTAGCTAATACAGAATTTACTGGATGTCAAACTGAATGTTATGACATTCATTCATGACAGCATTTTCTGGATGTCAAACTGAATGTTATGACATTCATCCCTGACAGCAGATGTTAAAGTATAGGCTAATTTTTCTGTTATGGTTCAGTATTTATCTCAGGCTTTTCAGGAAACTAACAGCTGTGCTAAAATTAAGATACCTAGCATATAGCCTATTTGTTAGCACCCTAATGTGTGGAAATTAGGTTAACTTGCTTAACCCTAATTTTATGAAATTCAAGTTCAAGGCCCAAGTACTGCATTATAAAAGGATGGCAATCCTACTTTTAGTTTTTGAGGGATTTGAAGCGTGAAGAATTCAATATATCATTATATATCATTGTTGTACTTTCATTGTGTCTTAAATTAGGTTTTACTTGTGAGCCAAGCAATTATCACCTAGATGATTGCATTGGACTAGGGTGTTTATTGAGTTGTAATTGTTGTGTCACTCTAAGCTTTTAAGCGTGAGTGTTGTGTTTCTTGATTAAAGCTTTTAAGCACAATCTAGAGTTGTTTGAAATATATCTTCACCACTGACTTTAAAATTCTTAATGGTTGTAATCACTGTTGTGATTGAGGGGGAGTGAGTAGGTACTCAGGTCTTAGTTTAGATTGAAATTGCATTGGGTAGGTCTTAAGTGATAGGATTAAACTGGTGGTTTAAGTCCTGAATTAATACATCTTATAGTGGATTTCCTCCCTGGCATGGTAGGCCCCCAGAGTAGGTGTGTTTGTCACCGAACTGGGTAAACAATTCTCTGTGTCATTTACTGCTTTTTACATTTACTTTCTGCATACATTACCTGTCTGCACAAAATTGGATGTCATAACATCCAGTGTGACATCGATAGTCTGTTACTAGAATTTCATAATGTAACACCTAGTTTTTATTATTAGAGTCTCTTTGATAGAATTCTCATCTAACTGTAAGTTTTTATAATATGTCTTAAGGCGTGAAAGGAGTATACCTTGACCTCTCGAGTTATCATCTAACAAATCAGCATCCAAGAGGTTCATGCAAATTGAATTCGCATAATTGATTTTACCATTTACCGCCTTACCTTCAATATGCAGTCCCAATAACATGTAGACGTCTTTTAACGTCACAGTACATTCACTGGTTGAAAACTAGAATGTGTGTGTCTCGGGACGCCATCTTTCACATAACGCAAGAATACATTTATTATCCATCGACCAAGACATTATTTTGCTTATATGCCTAAAACCGGCGAGTTCGACATACGGTTGAATCATCGGGTCCATGTGTACAAATTCGTGGACCCGAGTTCGAAACCTAGAAACATATTATAAAAGAACAAAAAAAAATACGTTACTTTATAAAAGATAAACAACAAATTAAGTATCGTTATTAAAAATTATTCTAGACAAATAATAGAATAATTAAACGCTTACATAAGTCGTTATGTTTGCAACTATGCCTCTGTGCGATTCATCCATTGTGAGGAGAGACATATTGTCAGAGTAAATATTTGAAATAGTGGTTGTTGTAGATGAAAGAGTTGTTGTTATTTAGGAAGAAATGTTTGTTGGTGAGGAAACAATGTGAGACTTGCTTGGCTATTTATAAGGTGTGACATGCAAAAGTATGAATGCATGGATAATGGTGATTGCATGCTCATGCCAAATGGTTTGGCGCCCATGTGCAATTGTCACATGCTAGTGCCAATTAAAGTGGCGCCTCCTAGGCTTGCATGCATGCCTCATCTTAACCTAGTCTGGCGCATGCATGGCTCTGCATGCTTAGTTATGTGGTCTGCATGGAAGAAAAGGTAGCGCCAATTGGCGCCCATGTACAAGGAATACAAGCTAGCGCCAATTGAACCGGTGTTAGGGCTTGCATGTTTGACACATGAATTCCCTCTATCTTGCATGTTTGACACATCACTTCCCTCTTGCTTGGATGCTTAACAAATCACTTCCCTCTAGCTTTGCATGTTTGACAAATCACTTACCTATTTAAGTGTCTTTTTATCTACATCCAACAATCAACACAAGTTGATCTACACCAAAAAATTACTTCTCATCTGCACAAGAAATATTACAATGTCATATGCACCAAAATATACTATCAATGCTAGCTGCAATGGTGAGACATATGAGTCTGATTTATACGGGTTTTATTTTCGAAACACCGATACTATCCGACTTACGATCAAGATAAATTCAAATTTCTTGCATTTGAAAAAACAAATTGAATCCTGCATAGGATCTGGTCTTGTGTCACAGATCGCGTATCAAAATCCAATTTTTTTTTAGAACAGTCAATGCAAATTTTTCCCGCTGAAGGTACGGGATGATGAAGATGTTGAATATATGTTTGTTAGTCACAGACATTCTGGTTGCAACTCTATTGAGTTATATATTACTCTTCAACTAAGTATCCCATCTCAGCAATCTCAAATAACTAATCAAGTTGAATCTGATGAATTTGATTCAGAAAACTCAGATGACGCTGACCTAGAAGCAGAAGCAGAAGTCAACGTCGTTGATGAAGAAGAAGAAGAGACTGAGACGCAGGTCGATCATATGTTGAACAACAACATTGAAGATGACGATCATCCAGCGCCATTACCTCCAAGTCATGTATATAATCCGCCTCAACATATGATAAATATAGATCTGCATGACGATGAAACATCCAACGGTGTTTTTTATAACCCGTATCCACGATCAGAGGGTGAGTTAAAAGTGGGAGACATATTCCGCACTAAAGAAGAATGTGTGCGAGCTATCAAAAAATTTCACATGAATAACTCTGTTGATTTCACTGTGAAACGCACTGATTCGAGAAAGTATGTCATTGAATGTCGTAACATCCTTTGCAAGTTTTGGTTGGTTGCATCTCACAAAAAGAGAAGCGAATCTTGGGAGATAGCTACTATAGACCCACCTCATAGTTGGGTTGCAACTAATATTGAACAAGATCACCGTAAATTAAGTGTTGCATTGATATGTCAAAACATTTTGTCGCTTGTTGACAAAGACCCATTAGTGAAGGTGAGTATAATAATATCTCATATCGTCACAAGATATAATTATACTCCATCTTACGAGAAAGCGTGGATTGCAAGGACAAAGGTTGTTGAACAGGTATTCGGCAACTGGAAGGATTCATATAAAGAATTGCCAAAATTTTTATGGGCCCTAAAAACATACGTACCAGGAACAGTTACAATTATGGAGACATTGCTAACATTTACGCCAGACGGAACCTATGTTGCTGGAAATAGAATCTTTCTCCGCCTCTTTTGGGCGTTTGAACCGTGCATCAAAGGTTTTACATTCTGCAAACCTATTATTCAAATTGATGGAACATGGTTATACAGCAAATACAAGGGTACTTTGCTTATGGATGTTGCACAAGACGACAACAACAATGTCTTTCCCATTGCTTTTGCTCTTGTTGAAGGTGAAACCGCTGGTGGTTGGGGTTTCTTTCTTCGACATCTCAGAACACATGTCGCTCTACAAGACAATCTCTGTTTGATTTCAGATAGACATGTTGCCATTGAGAGTGCTTACAATAACCATGATAATGGATGACATGATCCCCCTTCTACCCATGTCTATTGCATTAGACATATCACACAAAACTTCATGCGTGCAATCAAAGATAAGAACCTTCGTAAAAAATTGGCGAATGTTGGGTATGCTCTAACTCAGCCGTCATTCCAACATTACCGTGATGAAATTAGATTGTCTAATGCAGATGTAGGAAGATAGGTGGATAACATACCAGTAGAGCAGTGGACAAGGGCATTTGACGGAGGCTGTCGATGGAGCCACATGACAACAAACCTTGTGGAATGCATGAACGGCGTATTCAAAGGCATTAGAAATCTACCAATAACCGCTTTGGTCAGAACAACCTATTATAGGTTGACTTCTACCTTCGCAACCAAAGGTGAAAGATGGAGTGTAGTGTTAATGTCGGGTCAAATATTCAGTGAATGTTGTATGAAAGTGATGAAAGAGGAAACTATCAAAGCTAGCATACACGCGGTTACAGTCTTTGACCGTCATAGGCAAAATTTCAGTGTACAGAAAATAATGGATCATAATGAGGGGAGGCCAAATTTATCATATGTTGTCAAACTAAACAGAAGTTGGTGCGATTGTGGAAAGTTCCAGGTCTTCCGTATTCCTTGCCCCCATGTCATTGCGGCATACGCACATACTCGTCAGGACGCTTACAACCATCTATCTGATGTTTACAAGGCCATTACCGTCATGAATGTGTATAACAAAAGCTTCTCAGTGCTACCAATGGAGGAATACTAGTCTCCATATGAAGGTGACATAGTTTGACACAACGATGAGATGCGAAGAAAGAAAAAAGGACGGCCAAACAGCACGCGTATTAGAACAGAAATGGATACAACTGATAAAATGATAAGACTATGTAGTATATGTCGTCAACCAGGACACAATAAGAACAATTGTCTCAATCTAGGAGCAACATCTGCATCATAAGATAATATCTCCTTTTAATTTTTGTAACCTTGGAATTTTATATATCATTATCTTTTTGTTACAACATTGTTAACAACAAACATCACTACAACATAAGCAAACTTAAAACAGAACATTTCTAACTGATTACAACAATCAAACTGATGTCATCTCGTCCGAACATCATTTCTCTAGCATTCTTATCAGATTTGACTCGCACCCAACCAAATATACTATTGAGTCTTTCAATACTTCTAAAATTTTCCCCTTTTGGTATTTTTCCATCTAACCTACGAATCAGCCCCCTCTTCAGTTGATCAAAACTACAGATGTTCCAGAAGAGCATCAACATCGGATGTTTGTCTCTCAAATAAATCATTTTTCCATAGCGACGACGAACACCAAACATGTTCCAGAAGAGCATCAACATCGGATGTTTGTCTCTCAAATAAATCATTTTTCCATAGCGACGACGAACACCAAACATGTTTGCAATATGACAAAATGAGATGTGGAAAAATGAATCACACAACACATTTATTTATAACCAAAAAATTTCAAATTACACTGAGGCGTCAGACTAATTGGCGCCTCCTCTTACAAATAGCACATGGGCGCCAATTGGATTGGCAACACCATGTGTTGTAGCCAATCCAATTGGCGTCTCCACTTACTCCCTCTGTTCTTTTTTAAGTGTCATTTTTTTACTTTTTACACATACCAAAAAAATTAATCATTATTGTTACTTTTTCAACCA
This sequence comes from Lathyrus oleraceus, assembly GCF_024323335.1. Lineage (NCBI taxonomy): Eukaryota > Viridiplantae > Streptophyta > Magnoliopsida > Fabales > Fabaceae > Lathyrus > Lathyrus oleraceus. Next base: position 71,844,329 of record NC_066580.1, on the reverse strand, counting down.
TAATTCTCCTTTTACCTATAATATCCCTAACTATTTATTACATTCATTTTATTTTCTCTCTCTTTGTAATGATTACCTAGGGATAATTTTGATAAAATACAACTAATACTGTATTGAACTTTGTAAGTAACAGTTAAAAAGAAACAAAAACTTTTCAAAAAATAGACACTTAAAAAGGAACAGAGGAAATGATACTTAAGGGTAGACGCCAATTGATCTGACGCCTATGCTCTACATATTTTATTTTATTTTGAAACTGGGGTAGTTTGAAAAAAAAATTAAAAACTGGATTATTTTGAAATTTTATTTTAAAAACTGGGGTATTTGAGTGAAAATTTCGAAGATCACTTCTATAAATTCAATCTCTACCCAAAATTATATAATTAGAACATTTTTCATCTATAGCTAGTAAGACTAGCATTACCTCTTTTTGAACAAACCACAACATCATCAGAGCTATGAGAACTCAAAATTAGCAATACTCACTTGTAATTGGGCAATAATTAATTGTGACATCAACATTCGACGAGAATATTTATAATTATGACACTATCCATAGGGAGTCATTACAGAATTAAAGAAGTTATAGCTAAAACAAATTAATAGACCAAATTAACCACAATAAAGATTATTGTCTATGTTTAGGAAGTTGTCAAACTGTAATTATGCATAGTCATTCTATGAAATAAAAAAATATCCTTAGTATTTTCTAGCTAGATACTGCTAATAACATTAAAGTTGGAATGATAAAACCACACTTCTACTAACAGCTAATATTTATAATTTAAAAGTGACAAGTAATTCTTGTTAGACTAATTTCAATGAGAGTTTTTCAAATGGGAAACTAGGCTAAAAAATAAGTAACTAAGCAACAGTTTTTTTTTAATATTAATAATAATGAATATAATGTTTTGCTGCTTCTACTTCAGTTTTTTTTTATTTGAAAATTTCACACTTAAATATTCTCAAAACATTATTTACTTTTAAATTTTATAAATCTATATACTATAGGAGGAAGAATAGCTCTCATCAGTATACTATAGCTGAACTGATAGAACTTAGAGTTGGAGGCAACAATTGAAGGAGTTACACCATTACTTAAAAATTCACCAGTAGTTAGATTTATTTTTTTTATATCGTTAGAGTAGTTAGAATTCATTACGAATATTTAAACCTGATTTTAACGTGTTTACAGTTATTTTTCCACATAACTTTATTGTTCAAAGTAACTGGATCCAAACACAAAAAATTATATTCATTTCTTATAAATAAAATCAATTTTATAAAATTAAATAATTCAAAATCAAATTTTACTATACATAGACTACAATTACAACTACACTCAGGTATCTATTTCTCACAAATCAAAAACTAACATAGACTTACAACCAGTACTTCGGGAGGCCACAATTGTCACACATACTTGTGTTGTTGTAAGGCCCGAATCATCAAAGAAGCTGCAGAGTTCTCTGCATCCTTCACCCGAGATTTCTCGTCTCCAGACATTTGGAGTGTGGCAGATGGAGTAGCTATTTGTACAGCAGTGACAAATTTCTTATCTTGAGGAGTACCTTCATCTTTCACAATGCTGTAAAACATCATAGAGAAGCAAGAAATCAGTTTACAAGCTCGACACAAGCAAATCAACTTAAATAACAAGGAAGATTAATTAGATAGTAGAAAATTTCAACTCCCAAAAACAATTATTGTTGAGTTTCTCTTTGTAGATGTATAAAACTAATAGCCCAAAAGAGGGCAGAGGCATAACTAAATCTCTCAGTCATGGATAAGGATGTAGAGAACCAAACACCCAGCCACCAGGATCCAATTAGGATTACACCTAATAAAGGCGTTATGTAGGCCAGGCCAGGAGCATCAGAGTACAAATTGTTTAGGAGAACCTCCTGTATATAACATTTAAGGTAAAGAATAATTGAATCTTGTTTATATAGCTTACAAATACTTTGATTCAGATTAAAAAGGAGTACAGACTTTTCTTATGAATGAGTTCAAAATATTAGGTTGATTGGTACTCAAGTTATATATCGGGCATGACTAAAGTAATTTCTCTCACAGTGTTGAGCAATATACTCAGTAAAGAACAATGTAGCATTGATCATCTATTACAGTTAAGAACTGAAGAAGGAAAAAAAATAGCATCAGTTATATACATTATTGTTGCATATCAAGTTTCTTATTTACTTTTGAATACTTAGAAATCAACCAAATTTATGAAGAATTCACTATTGATCCTATGATTTGAAGTTTGTCTCCTTTTGATTAGATGAAATAATATCTGATTTTTCTTATAATTAAGGCAGATTTTATAAATGGATGTGAACCATTCACCGGAAGGGATCAATAATATTTCAATTTGAGTTGTATGCCACAGGCAGGTTTCTACTGTGTCCTAGACCTTGTGACTAGGTATATGAAGGCAATCTTCAAATGCAAGCAATAACTTATCTGTCCCAGCTAACAAAAACACTATTTTAAAAAAAATAATACACTCTTCATCCTCGTCATTTTTTGGTTTCTCAAACCTGCCATATAATTTCAAGTTATTCTAGCAAGGAAACCAGAAGACAGGTAGACACACTTTTATACACAGAGAATGAAATCAAGACTATAAATGAATTATAGTGCCAGGCTAGCCGTGTTTACCTGTATACTGGTTTAGGCCACTTTTTTATCCCACAAATTGCATATAACTTCTGCTTTGCAGCTTCAACTTCAAAGGTACCATCAATGCCGACATAACAGTCACGTATCATGGTAGTGGCAGGCAGTAAGCGTTCTAGTTTATGCAAGGCAGCCTTGGCAGCTTCAAGCCTTGCAATATCCTTTTGATCTGAGGAAGCGGATGCAACCAACTCTCCGTCAACATAGACATTGGCCGTGCTTTTGGCACCATTTCTCTGTTGTTCTATGTCAACTTTTTTACCATTCTTTTGGCAGATCTCGTAAAGCATTGTCACCGGTTGCGGTTTTTGTTCCAGATCTTGCAATGTAACTATCGGCTCCAAAACACCTCGTATTATCTGCCAACAAAAATTACAAGCATTTATCAGGCAGTGACAAAGTTGTTGGGTCAAACCAACTACACGATTTCATATTGAATGCACAATATTAAGCAAGAATAGGTTCAAGTTTAAACAACAGGAATAATGCATAAACTCATCATGTACAAATCATCTAACATATTTACAAAATGTGCCTAAAAAACATGGTCATTAACTCAAATGCACCAAACATATTTACCAAACAGTGCCTAAAAAACATCAGTTGCATACTTGCAATGGTCATGATAATATGTCATCGTTGACTCAACCAAAGACAGAATATGTTCATGCACACATTCAACTCCCACATCATGAACTCCAAAGCCACAGCTTTGGGGGAGCAACAATACACCCCAATCCAACCAACCAAACCCAATGTACAAGCTATAACAAACATCTGTAAATCTAATCATCATAATCAATTAATTAGGTCTAAATGTATCTTAGTTTTAGGAATTCCTAGTCATTCCCTTTTCTAATAGAGTAAATCTGGTCCAAAAATTAATGTTACTATCCAGGTAAACTTGGATTGCAAGTTTGAACAATGCCATTGAAATTTCACAAACTGAGATAACAGAAGCTTTTCTTGCCAAAATTTCACATAATTTTAAAAATGCTAATAAATCTTTCATATCATCATGCTCATTTTAATTGCTATGATCCTTTCTACTATCATCAACAGTTCAACACAGTGAAAAAAACAACAATTGAAATGCTAACAAAAAAAATCTAAAAAGTTCAGAAATAGCCCTACCACCCATAATTTTTTAAGATCAAAACCAACATCAACATAAACAGCAGCAGCAATAGACTCGACAATATCAGCAAGAATCTTCGGAGCTTTCACCGATCCACCATACTTAACAACAACACAGTCATCCTCACAATCAACCGCTTCAACAAACTCGTTAATCATATCAACAATTGAAAATGTATTGTGACGTACGTAACGGTGCAGACCATTACGAACGGCAGCGCGAGCGAGTTTCTCGGTGCTAACATTAGCGGCACGGAGGAGGGAGAGTGTACCAGGATCAACGGAGGAGTAAGCGAGGAAGAGGTGATTGCTGATCGCGAGACCTAATACGGCGTCGCCGACGAACTCGAGACGCTCGTATGAAACGGCTTCAGGGTAAGAAGTATGGGTTAGGGCTTGTTCTAGAAGCTTCTTGTTTTGAAAAGTGTAACCGATTATTTTCTCCACTGCTGAAACTGAAGCTTCCATCTTCATCTTCTCTTTACGTCTTGTGTGTGAGATTCAGAGATTGAAATAAGCAGAAAACAAAAGTGAAAACGCCAAATATTTTACAACTGTTTTAATTTGTACTCAGGTGTAGATTATTAGAATCCAAAGCAAAAATAATCTAAGAAATTAAATGTCATAAAATAAAATTCATTGAGAAAAAGGACTATGCCAATAAAATATTTTTATAATTTCAACCAATAAAATTCGTCTATCCCGCATATCACATCTTTATTTTTAATATATTTTGATTGATATTAATGTAATATTTCTTTACACGGAGAGTATACTATCTTTAAGTTTAAATTCTACGTTTATTAAATATTTTAATATATAAAAAATTCGAGGGAAAATTTAGGAAACAATACTATTGTAATGTATTTAATATAAAAAAAATAAAGGGTGATTATTTATTTCTCTAATAAAATGAAATAGAAATTGGAATTAAAATGCATTATATAATACTAAGCCTTTAAGAATTTTCAATTAAAAATTTAGAGGATGTAAAAATGAGAAATAAATGAAATAAAAGAAATTATAAAATATTAATGTCAGAAGTTTAAATAAGCACAAACAAAAGTGAAAACGTCAATTATTTTTACCGCTATGTTAGTTGAAAAGTGACGAAGTTTTTTTTCTTCATATAAATGGAATGCTTGGCAAAAGAGAATATTAGAATCCACTGCATAAATAAGCTAAGAAATGAAATTGGTGCGTACAAGAGAATCAACTTTTTTTTTTAGTATGCCTGCGTGGCAATCTTATCAAATCTTTTAAATAGAGAAATTAAATGTCAATAAAATTCATTACATAATATGCCTTTTAAACATTTTGAAATATAAAAAATTTATTAAAAAACAATACCAACATAATTTATTTCTTAATAAAATAAAATTTATGTGAGTTGGATTCCGAGACTCATTAATATTTGAATTGACTTTAAGATTTATAAAAATATTTATATATCAATTTATAAATAGATCCAGCTATTGATAGTGAAATTTGAACTCACTATGAAATTCATTAACAATACCAATCTAACTTATTTAATTTTAAAAAAAAATTGATTATTAATTTCTCGAGTAAAAAGAATTAAAATGAAAATTAAATGAAATAAAAGGTATTATATAATGTATAGTAAATTAAATAACTATCATAACCAAAAATAAAATAATTTATAAATCAATTTAAGTCGTTATTTATACATTAGTTTATAATTAGTTTATAGTGTAAACATTTTAAAGAAATAAACAAAACTCTGTTTTAATAAAAGATATTATTTTAAAATAATTAAAACTATTCTAAAAACCATACAAATTTATATATATATATATATATATATATATATATATATATATTATATATATATATATATATATATATATATATATATATATATATATATATATATATATATATGTGTGTGTGAATTCATTGAGTGAAATGATTTATTTTAAAATTTTATTATTGGTACTATTTTAGCGACAAGCATACGATCCTGTAATAAACAAGGTCCAACATATTTATAACTTCAAATACCAAGAAAAGATTGTAAATAAAACACTTCAGAGAAATAGGTTATGGAGCCTCGAAAACATGTAAAGGTTTTGCCCTAGAGAAACACTTAATTAATGTAATTAAATGAAATAAGACAGTTTGATCACATAACGAGTCAAACATTTACACTTGTCTCATCGCACAACTATCTTACAATGGAAGGTTCTAGACTTGTAAAACCCTAAAATTGCCCTCTATAATGGAAGGTAAAACACCCAATCCAAATACATACTTTTTTTGCCTCATACAATTATTAACTTGGGCGTCAAAGTATTTACAGATATCACCCCTAGACGTCATACGAAACACCAAATATCAGCTAGCTACTGAATTTTACCATCTAACTAAGACAACCAATTCTGAGATGAAGTACTCTAGGTACACATCATATAATTGGCGTCTTCTGTGGGAAATCTCTTTAAGCGATATTCCATTTTTCTTTATTTTACACCAAGATAGTGTATAATGGTAGAAATACTTCTAATATTACCCTTTCAAATAAAATCTTGACGACTATGGGAAAGGACCCAAGTTCGGCTCCCCTCAAATCCTTCGTCAACAAATCAAGAGATAATTTAACCGGTGGGACAAGGTCTCCATTGTGACCTTCCTCAACGAGTAGTCGTGTGTTAGTTGAGAAAGTTTACCCGTAAAGTTACCTCTTGGAGGCAGGGTGGGAAATTATGTTCGATCTCTCGTCGTCCTCAATAAACCACTACCTTATGACAAAATTTGTTGTTTTCTCCTAAGGAAAGATCCTCATCAAAATTTTCTACTTGAGAATTTGTTAGCCGAAGAGAGGTCTTTGTTGACCAAATGACTTCAAACATAAGTGGGGATGAATTGTGTTCTTTGAAATTCAAAAATAATTAATAAAATACTTTTGTCTTTAAAACAATTATATTAGATTTGATAAACAATCAGAGATATGGCAGTGGAAAGATAGAATGAAGATAGAGATGAAGAGAGATATGTAGCAAACATATAATAAAAAAACGGAAAATAAAGAGAGAAGAGATAGAGAGATTGCATCAAATGTTTAAATTTTTTCGGTCTAACCACTTGACTTACTCTCATCTCAAGAGTTTCCTCTTGAGAATTCTATTAAAATCATACTTTAGCTTTTTGCAAGATCGTCCCAAACAACTTTCAATAACAAATAGAGTTTTCACACAGGTTTAGCTCACGAACCAATAAATATAACTTTTATAGAGGCTTTGCTCAAGAACCTACAACTATAGCTTTAATATAGTTTTAGCTCAAGAATCTACAATTTGAGGTTTTATAGAAGCTTAGCTCAAGAACCTATAACCATAACTTTTATACATGCTTAGCTAAAAAACCTACAACTAGAGATTTTATATAAGTTTAACTCAAGAACCTACAACGAGAACTTTTGTATAGGATTAACTAAAGAAACATCACCTAAGCATTTATATAGGTTTATCTTGCAAACTTCAAATTATTTTCAAAGATATTATACAATATAATGACAATTTTGAATAAAATAAATTAAGAACAACGTCAGTTACAAAACAACTCTCATAAGAGTTTTTCATGCTTTCAACACTACTATCATTCTTGTGAAAAAGCAACTTTTAAAACAAAGAGAGTAGAAGAAAAATAGAGAGGTTTCTATTGAGAAATCTTGTATATTATAAAATTAGGAAAACCCCTTGTTTTATATAGAAAAACTTAGACCTAAAAAGGAAATAATCCATGGGATAAAATAAGTGATTCAATCTATGTAATGGTGCTTTAATCGATTAAAACACTTCAAAAGACGGTAACCCTAATCTAGAAAAGGAAACCCTAAAACGACTATATGAATTAATTGAATAATAGTTTTTCAAATCGATTAGAAGGTATTTCTCCTTACTTTAATTGATTGGACCAAGTCCTTAATTGATTAGGTAGTGAGTTGTATTTCCTAACTGAATTGAAACACTTAATCAATTACACCCATGTCTTGATAGGTTTTAAGAAGTTTGATTGAAATCGGAGATGGTTTGAAAATATTTGTGTGTGTGTGTGTGTGTGTGTGTGTGTGTGTGTGTGTGTGTGTGTGTGTGTGTGTGTGTGTGTGTGTGTGTGTGTGTGTGTGTGTGTGTGTGTGTGTGTATGTGTGTTTAAATTGGCCACTCAAAGACGTTAACCACAATGTTAGATGAGCTTTCACATTTTCTCTCTTTCATACTTCAAGATACTCTCCTAGATTCGATTATTGATTATCACGTCAATTGTATATTTAAATCATTTGACTTATAATGCTTGAGATATCTTCATTTTAATAAGATGTTATCATCATGAAATACTTGATAATTGATATCAACTCCCCATTTGACACGTGTCACAAATAACTATCGAAATGAGCTTGGAAGTTTATAGCTCTTTAAAGGTTTCTTGACATTTGTCATAAATTGTCATTAGTAATCATCATCAAAACCAGTTAACGATTATACATGCACTTCACATAGATCCACATTCTCCCACTTTTTTAATGGTGACAATGCATATCTCAAGGAGGTGGTAAAAATATAAAAAGATAGATAAATATTTAGAGTGGTTCACCCAATCGATTAAACAATAACTATAAATAGAGGTAAGTTATCACTTATTTCTCATCTCATCCTACCTAACTTGTACATTGCATTAGAAACATCTAAGTGTCTCATTCTCTCTTTATCGTCTCAAAATGGCACCAAAGAGAACCTGGTCATCTCAAGCTTCTCCGTCACACTTCTCGGAAAACTTCTCTACTAAAGAAAAAGAGAACAAATTCAATCGGTACTTTGTCAAAAGAGAATTATACACCTCTCGTTACTTGGATGAGGAGCTTTTCAAGGATTTCCTCTTTGTAGAAGTCTTAAAAAATGTGGATTTAAGAAACTTAATTTTTGAAGTACCTAAGGAAAGATATCTCGAGTTAGTAAGAAATTTCTATGCAAACCTCGAATAATCAAATATTATTGTAATCTTAGAAGTAAAGAAGCAACCCATTGCTCTAACTCTTGAAGAATTTGCACAAAATTGCAACCCATCATTCATCAATCAAGAATACATTATATATGATGAAGAAGTTAATAAGTTTAATTTTGATGTTTGTGTCATGTCTCTCTTATCTGATCCATATTGTAACATTCATTACCCTCTCACTGCCAATGTTATACGTCTATACAGTATGATGATTCACTATACCATGAATCATGTAGAAGTTAAAGTGTGAAAGAGAGGAAGTGTGAAAGTTTTCTTTGTCACGTCTGAGTAAACTGTGTTTTGTAAAAAAATATAAGAACTTTTTTGTAAAGTTATACGGATAAATCACACACACTAAAAAGAAATTTAAGCCTTTATTTCTTAAGAAAATATCCCTAAAAATGTTTTGGAGTAGTGCAAGGTGAATCAAGAATTGTCAAAATAGTTGTGGACAAGATACTGTATTATCCAATTGATTGGACTCATACCCAATCAATTGGGTTACTGAAAAATCTATCCTTAAATATTTGTGACAACGTCTTAATGAATGGCAACATCTCTGTATATTTTCTTTCCCTTTTAAACATTCATAATCATTTATTTTTGGGCTCTCAATTGATTGGGGCAAGATGACAATCGATTGACACATTAATTTTGGCTCATAAATCTTTTCTTTTTTATGTCAACCTCTAGCCTATAAATAGAGGTCTCTCCTTTCACATTTTCATATCCAAAAAAGTGAGTCTTCTATCTCACTCCTCACTCTATCTATTTCTTTAAAATATTTTTAACTTTGTTTCACATAAATTTAGACATAGCGTTTCGAGAAAGACTTTTTGTTAAGTGGGGAATTTTTGTATATTGGAAAGGACATTATTGTAAATTCACCAAGGAGTATATTTATCTTTTTTGAATAATTTATCCTTAAGGGAGTGTTTGTTTGGGTTAAAAGCTAAATCGTTTAAAAGGTTTAGTTTGGAGATTTAGTTTCTAAGTCGTCGGTTCAGTTGGTAAGCTTAAATTGGTTAAAATCTTACTTCAGTTGAAGATCAACCCGATTCAAAATCTCATATTGGTTCGAGGTCAGCCTTCTCAAAACCCCAGTTTAGTTCATGAGTTCATCCTAGTTAAAAGCTCACCTTGGATCGAAATAATTCTTGTTTAAAATCTCATCTTGGTTCACGGTCAGTTGGTTAAAACTCCAGTTCGGATCGTGAACTCAGCCCGGTCAAAATCTCACATTAGTTCGAGATAAGTCCATAGAAAATACCGGTTTATCTTTAGGACTAACTACTTCAAGTTCGTGTTTGGAAGGAAGACTAACTGCCTCTCTTTGTTGTTCGTTGTTTGGTTAGAAGTTTGCAGAAACCTTCATTTTTCCTTATATACGGGGGGTTTGAGAGTTTAACCTACTAAAATCTCTTAAGTATTATTGGATATTCTTAAGATCAAATCTCGGGGACAAGATTAATTTTTCTGGACTGAACCTGTATAAATTCCTGGTGTCATTTCTCTTACTTTTAACTCTTTATTTTATGCATATTTATTTTTTTTGCATTATTTCAAAACATTTTTATTAAAACATTTTTAAACTCTGAAAATGATAATAAAATATTTTCAAACTACCATTTTTCTAAAACTCCTAATTCACTCTCACTCTTGTGTGTGGAATCACATGTCCAACAATTATTACTTGGAAGACCAGTTGTAGACTTTCCAAAGAGGGTGACCTTGGTATTAGATATTTACACATTTAATCAATTTAAAATCAATTTAAAAATGAATTAAAATGCATTTTAATTTGGTCAAAATCTAAAATCTCTTCAAAACACCAAATAAATGGTCAAGAGATTTATCATAGGTCAAACAAGGTCAAAGGACCTTAGACAAAAAATTTCATGATTTTTGAAAAATCAGAAGTATTTTAAACAATTAAAAATATGCACAAAAACATTTAACTCATGAAAAATATCAAAATTAATCCAAAAAATAATTTTAAAAATATGCACAAAAACATTTAACTCATGAAAAATATCAAAATTAATCCAAAAAATAATTTTAATTCAGAATATGTAAGAGAAAAACATTTAGAGATTTTTGGTGAAAGTCTCATATTTTTTGGATTAAAAATGAAATTAGTATGAATTAAACAAAATAAAAGGATTAAACATAAAATTAGAAATTAAAATAAAATAAGAAAAAACAAGGGTCATCAGATCTCCCTCATTAATTGAGATGGCAGATCTTATGGCCACACGCGCGTGTTCCATGGTGCACTGCAGTCAACGTGTCACATGCTTGGTAATCAAAAGCAAGAGATCAAATTAAAACGTTCAAACATGATCAGATGGCCAAGAAGTGTGATAATACACCACCGGAGCTAGGGCTCCGGTCATCTTCTCTGGTGACCTCCACCGGACTGGTCCAACTTCATTTCAATGGAAAATGAAAAACAAGGACACTATTTCAAAGAGAAAATGCTCAGGATCACAAATTTGGCATCAATTTTCTCCAATTTCAAGTATATAAAAGATACAGAGATTTGAATTTTGAGGATCATGAACTGAGTTGCTTCGATTTAACCTCAAAGCAACTCAATCTTGCTGCCTACATTGGTAGGACTTCAGCCAATCAAAAATCACAAAGAATGGTGAAGAATTGAGAGAGAATCGAAGAGATGAAAATTCAGGAAAATTACCTTTGAGGGAGCTTGAAGCTTGCTTGATCTTGCTTCCAATTGGCCTTGGCTTGACTTCAGAAGCTTGTAGAAGTTGAATTGGATCAAGAAAAGGCTTGGATTCTTGGAGTTTCAATCTCAAAACATAAGGAGATTTTAAACTCGATTTTCAAATGAAAACCTTCAAGATTGTCCTCTAATGGTGATGGTAATGGCCCAAAATGATCTATAATGTTTCCTCTTGGCACATGCATTTGCAAGTGGAATTTGAACTTATTCCAAGAATAAAAGTTGGATATGACATCTTGAATTTCATCATGAAACTTTAATGGCTTTCATCTTCTAAGAATTGAGCAAGTTATGGTCCTTGGATTTTAACCTCCTAACTAGGATTCAGACAAAATGACTTATAATCTTTCACCATATAAAATGACTTTCCAAGAAAAACTAGCTATCAACCAAAACATGAAAGTTGTTTGGAATATCATAAAGAGTAACTTTTATCTTGTAATAATTCTCATAGGACAAAAATTGTAGGAGATAGGGTCTAGGGAACCCCAGTTTTGACTAGTTAACTTTCTCTGGTCAACCACCATGAACCATCTTCCAAACTTGAAATTCTCATGATCTCTTGGACTCATGGAGGATCATATATGTATAAGATGATGTAATATGAAGTATCCCTTGAAATATTTGATCAAATGGTGAAGAAACTTGTTGAGAAAGTCACACAAGATACCCAGATGAATTAGGGCTTCCAAGACAAACAAGCTTCAAACTCTTGATGATTTCTTGATCAAAATGATATGTGAAGATCATGGGGATCCATATATGATGTATAAAGTCAATGTGAACCATCTATTGATTAGTTTCCTTGCACTGAGGGTGTTAAACTCTCGATATGAGCTTGATGAGGCATAGGTGAACACACACACTACCTACAAAATAAGTAAACTATACATAGACATATTTTTGGTATTTTGGTTAGTAAATAATGAAAAACAAAGTATGATGCAATCAAATGTGCTTGGTGACCTCTCCCAATCCAAACCCAATGAATGAGGGGTAAGGAGGATGCCAAGGTGTGATCCCAAAGCTAATGCATATGATGAGATAGCATGAGGGATCTTAGGGTCAAAATTGGGGTCTTACAGCTACCCCTATTTAAGGACATTCTAACTGAGGATGTGAAGGTTAAAATCTTCGTATCAACTCAGTAGAATGGGATTAAATAACAACATATAGAAACAAATTTTGGTCCCTAAGAGACCTCATGATGCATATGATATGAATGTTAAAAATAATCTTCGTGGGGAATATATTGCCACAAAGGAAAAGAATCCGGAGAGACTGAAAGTCCACAGGAATATACTGCATTCTGTAAGGAACACTCACTGGGGAGACAGAGATTTTGGGGATAAAAGTTGTACATAGGCCAGGTTACGACTTAAAAACTGATGGAGAAGCAAGGGGAATTTCCATGAAAATAAATCAATGGAAGAACCCGGTTGGGGATAAGGGAAAATATGTAGGGGAAACAAGTAGATCAGAACAAAGCTAAAATACCTGAATTAAACTCAATTGGGGAAGAATGAACTTTAACACAGTAGTACCAAAAATATATTATTTATTATCGGTTACTGGGTAGGAATATAATATACTCTGATAGAGGGGCATCCATTATCGATTAGGGTAAACATATCAAGGATGACTCCTTGAGGAAAAAGAGGTGTATTTGTTACCAGTTACTGGGTAAGAATGGTCTGCTAGGAAAAATATCAAATAGGATTTACAACTACCGGCTACTGGGCAAAAGACCAAAGAGAGAATATCTGTCACGGGTTAAAGTGAACATATCAAGGATAAACTCAAAGGAAGAATATCTATCATCGGTTAAGATGAGCATATCAAGGATAGACTGTCGGGGAAAAATAGGAATTATATTTATCAATTACTAGACAGAATACCAAGGAGAGAATATTCGTCACCGGTTAGGATGAACATATCCAGGATAAACTCGGAGGGGAAAGTAGGATTTACAACTACCGGTTACTGGGCAGAAGACCGCAAAGAGGAGAAAATCCGTCATCGGTTAGGATGAACATATCAAGGATTAACTCTCTAAGGAAAAAAAGTAGGGATTACAACTACCTTTTTATTGGGTAGAAAACCAACAAAGGAAGAATATTTGTCATCGGTTAGGATGAACATATCAAGGATATACTGCATGGGGAAAGATGAAAATGAATTCGTTAGGGACAAATAAAGGAAGTAGATTACTTTTACCGGGTGTTGGGAAAAAGTAAAGTACTCAAAAATTAAGAAAAATATTACCAGTTACTGGGTAATAGACTCTCAGGGAACCAAAATATCCATCTAGGTAGTAACTAGAAAGAAACGACCAAACAAAGACTTAACCCACTGAGGATATAACTCAAGGGGAGTGGTTCCATCCAGATAATTAACTGGGGAGGAGACTAAAATAATGATCATCCACGAGGAAATAACTCAGTGGGGAAATGAAAAAGGTTAAACTCTTTCTGCTTAAGGGGGCTGACACTCTACAATTGAAGGAAGACAGACACACCAAACCTGCATGGGGAAATAATATCACCGTAGCAAGGGATCAAAATAAAGGAATTAAATGCAATAAAATTCATAATGAAATATCTGATGTTGTGTTTTATGTATGAATATGCATGTATACGATAATGATTATACTGACAAAACAACACAAAGGATACAAATATCACAGATTTGAATCATCGCTGCAACACTCGGCTAATCTCAACAAGATGGAAACACCAACTGGAGAAAATTTTGGGGATGAACATAAGTTATCTAGCTTTGAATAACTCAACTCCGACTGGCGAAAGAGAAAAAATCAGTTGAGGATCCAAATTGTCAATGTTGCGGGGAATTTTAGGTCAACACCATATCAAATGGGAGACAACCCTACAGGGGACCAAACCAAAATACTGCTCTGAATCCAAAACTGCCGGGAACAAAGGATCTTCAATATCAGAAGATAAACTCCGCAAGGGAATACAAGAGGTAAAACTCTACATTGGGATCTAAGCAAAAAATGTTGAAGATGCTCTGAGCAAGACCGTTGCATTCCTAAAAAATCATCAAATTCCCTTAGGAAATTGTGAAATAAACCAATTCCAAGGAAACGATAACTGGATCCAATGAACTTCAGAAGTTATGCAACATAAAAATATGCTAATGGAGACCAAATAAAGGTTCCGGGTCTCCGAAGTCACAAACTGGAGGATATCAAGAGGAGTACCGCAACTGTGGGATAGGGACCGATCGTCAACTTCACTTTATTGGGGACGATAAATTACTCGGGGAGAAACTTATCAATCAAGTTGGGGATGAATGACGAACTGTTGGGGAAAAGTTACCAAACCAAATTGCTTGGGGAAGACCAACATGGCTTTACATTTCAAGACTTATCTCTTCTCAGACTGTTGTTGATATTCCTTGTTGAAATCGATTATTCTTAAAGTGATTGTTTTTATTATTTTAAGAAAAATAATTTTTATTAGTTAATTTATTTCAAAATTATCATCATAAAAATTCAATTTTATTTAGCAGAAGTAAATAAGAGTAGAAAAAATTGGATAAAAAGCTCAACTTTATTTAATAGAATGGTAGTCTGTAAATGACAAGACTCCATAGATCTTTACAAAAGTTGAAAAATGGTAATTTACATGGGAAAGGGATACATTGAATACAATGATCATTACTTTCCCTACCAATTTTAATATCCATTGTGTGTTTGTCTTCAGTTGAGAATGATGAATCAGACCCAAATGACTTGCTCAAAACTGCCTCCATGATTATGACCAACCGAATACAGTTACTTGCCATAATCCCTAATTTTTGCCTAGATTTCCCCAAGGTGGGGTACTCAATCTACCGGGATAATTTCCATTTTATGTCTCTAATTTTTGCCTGGATCGCTCTTTTGGGTTTTCAATCCACCGAGACGCTCATTTTTGCCTAAGTCGCCCTTTCAAGTTTTCAACTTAGAGAGTTGTTCTTTTATTTTATTTTTTGTAAGGCAAAGTATTTCTTGACTGCACCGCCATTCATATGACGAGTGAATTCTTCACCATCCATAGTTGTAACAATCAAAGAACCACCTAAAAAGGCTCTCTTAACAACATATAGGCCTTTATAATTAGGAGTCCATTTGCCCCTAACATCAAATTTAAAAGATAGAATCTTCTTAAGCATGAGGTCACCTTATCTAAACACACGAGGCCTGACCTTCTTATCAAATTCCTTCTTCATTCTCTGTTGATATAACTGACCATGACACCACACGAGTCAATCTTTTCTCTTCAATCAAATTCAATTGGTCATATCTGGTCTGACACCATTCAGCTTCTTTCAACTTGGCTTCCATCAAGACACGCAATGATGGGATCTCAACCTCCACGGGGAGCACAAATTCTATGTCATAAACAAGACAGAAAGGGGTTGCCCCTATTGAAGTGTGGACGGATGTACTGTACCCATGAAAACAAACGAGAGCATCTCATGCCAATCTTTGTACGTTACAACAATGTTCTGAATGATCTTCTTAATGTTCTTATTTGCAACTTCAACAGCCACATTCATCTTAGGTCTGTAGGGAGAAGAATTATGATATGCAATCTTGAAGTGTTTACAAAGAGCTTCCACCATATTATTGTTCAAGTTAGATCCATTATCAATAATGATCTTACTTGGCACACCATAACGGCATATAATTTGATTCTTGATAAACCTTACAATAACTTGCTTGGTTACATTTGCATACAATGTCGCTTCAACCCACTTTGTGAAGTAGTCAATAGCCACAAGAATGAAACAATGTATGTTCGAAGCCTTGGGCTCAATCATACCAATCATATCAATTCCCGGCATGGAGAAGGGACATGGAGAGGAAATGACATTCAACAGTGTTGGAGGAACATGAATCTTATCTGCATAAACTTGACACTTATGGAATTTCTTCACAAACTTACAACAGTCAGATTCCATTGTCAGCCAATAGTAACCTGCTCTCAACATCTTTTTTGCCATATCATGTCCATTGGAATGAGTACCAAAGGAACCTTCATGGAATTCAGTCATCAACATGTCTGCTTCGTGTCTATCCACGCATCTGAGCAAAATCATATCGAAGTTTCTCTTGTAAAGCACATCATCATTCAGGTAGAAGTTGCCAGCTAATCTCCTTAAAGTCTTCTTATCTTTCAAAGATTTCCTAGGCGGATAAATCTGACTTTGGAGGAAACACTTGATATCAAAATACCATGGCTTTTCATCTTTGATTTCTTCAACAGCAAATACATGAGCTGGCCTATCAAGATGCATCATAGTCAATTTAGGAACTTCATTCCAAAATTTCACCATAATCATTGAAGCCAATGTTGCAAGAGCATCTGCCATCCGGTTTTCATCTCGAGGGGCATGATGAAACTCAACCTTTGTAAAGAAAGTTGAAATCATTCTCGCATAGTCTCTATATGGTATCAAACTGGGTTGGTTCGTCTCCCATTCACCTTTGATCTGGTACACAACTAAAGTTGAATCTCCATAGACGTCAATATATTTTATTCGGAGATCAATGGCCTCTTCAAGCCCCATAATGCAAGCTTCATACTTATCCATATTATTTGTACACTTGAAAGTTAATCTAGCTATAAATGCAAAATGAGTGCCTTAAGGAGTAATAATCATTTCCCCAATGCTATTACCATATGAATTAATAGCTCCATCAAATACCATGCCCCAACGGGAACCAGGTTTTGGCCCTTCTTCAAGCAATGGTTCATCACAATATTTCATCTTCAAGTACAAAATCTCTTCGTCAGGAAAATCATACTGCATTAACTAATAATCTTCAATTGGTTGGTGAGTCAAATGGTCAGCCAAGACGCTACCTTTAATTGCTTTTTGAGATCGATATTAAATATCATACTCAGATAACAACATCTGCCAATGGGCAATTCTCCTAGTTAAAGCAGGCTTCTCAAAAATGTACTTGATTGGATCCATTTTGGATATCAACCAAGTAGTATGATTCAACATATACTGGCGCAGACACTTAGCAGCCCAAGCTAATGCGCAACATGTTTTTTCAAGCATAGAATATTGAGTCTCATAGTCGGTGAATTTCTTATTGAGGTAGTAAATGGCATACTCTTTCTTTTCATATTCATCTTGCTAACCAAGAACACAACCCATACTTTCATCAAGCACAGTCAAATACATGATCAAGGGTCTTCCTTCAACAGGCGGAGACAGAATCAGAGGCTCAAGCAGATACTCTTTGATACTATCAACAGCTTTTTGGCAATCTTTGGCCCAATCACAAGACTGATCTTTCCAAATAAGCTTGAAAATAGGCGCACATGTGGCAGTCATATGCGATATAAATCTTGAGATATAATTCAAGCAACCTAGAAAACCTCTGACTTGCTTCTTAGTTTCGGGCGCAGGCATTTCTTGTATTGCTTTGACCTTGGTAGATCAACTTCAATACCCTTCTCACTGACAACAAAGCCCAACAACTTACCAAAATGAACACCAAAAGTACATTTATTGGGATTCAAGCGGAGTTTATATTTCCTCAAATGTTGGAATAGCTTCAATAAATGCTCAACATGTTCTTCTTCATCACTTGATTTGGAAATCATATCATCAACATAAACTTCGATCTCTTTATACATCATATCATGAAAAAGAGTAGTCATAGCTGTCTGGTATGTCGCACCCGTATTCTTTAAACCGAAAGGCATCATTCTATAACAGAATGTTCCCTAGGGTGTAATTAACACGGTCTTCTCCATATCTTCAGGTGCCATCTTGATCTGATTATAACCGGAAAATCCCTCCATAAATGAAATGCCTTTGAATTTAGTTGTATTATCTACCAACATGTCAATGTATGTGTAACACCTCAAAATTTGCCCTCTTCTCTTGGGACTAGCATTAACATATTGCATACATTTTTTAGGTCATTAGGCATTGCATGTTGCATATCATGTGGTTACATTGTGCAAGCTATTCTCCCAAGTCTTGATCAAAAGATGAGGAAGTCAAAGTGCAAGCCTAGGGTTTACTGATTGATCATGGCCATCTGAGGATTGGGCTATGAATTAGGGTTTCATGATTCTCAATGGATGTTGGTCTTCATCTTGATTGCAATGATACATCATCATCATCATGGTTGGATGTCATCCGGAGATTGAAGAAGATTCCTTGAGATTAGGGTTTTGACCACTGGTCAACCCTAATCAATTGCATTGGGCCAATCAGGGCATAATCAGGAGATGGGGTTTATGATGGTTGTGGGGTTCATTCTTTGATTATATTGAGCTAATTGAGGCTAGGGTTTCACCCTTGAGCCATTTCAGTTGAAGATTAGGGCTCAGATTGATCTATGCATTGACAAATTCATTTGTCAGTTGAAAAGTCAACTGTGGTCAACTGTACATGATCTGATGGATGTGGAGGTGAAAATGAGTTGAAGACATTTCATTCATGTTGGAACAAGTGTTGAATGACATTGCAAAGCTTAAGAATGAAGAAAATCAAGTCAGGACAAAAACTGCCAAAAATAGACAGTGACTTGTAATTGAAGTTTCCAAAAATGGAAAGTTTTGGACCTCAAGGCCACGTGTCCAAGGAAGCTTCAAATGAAAATTTGTTCAACATGAAAGTTGTAGATCTTGTTCTCACCTTTCCAAAAAGTCCAAGAACTTGAAAATCCAATGTATGGTTGGAAAGTTATGGCTCAGTGAATTTCAAAAATGACCCGTAATCAGGAGGCCATAATTACCACATACTTTGTCCAAATTGCAAGTTCTTTATATGCACAAACTCCATTTGACATGTACTTCAAGGGTGCATCATTGGATTTGTCCAAAAATGGCCAAGGCAAAAAGTCACTTTTCAACTGGACAGCTGAATTGGACCAGGGGCAAAATTGTCCAAATGTCAAAATAATTGGAATTTTTGAATGGGACTTTTTCCAACACCTCAGGAATGGCATTTTAAGTGTGTTTGAATATTCATTTCATGGCTAAGGCATGTAAATTGGATTTTGGCTTGGAAAATGAAGTGCTAAAAATGGACATTTTGCAAATACATGGTGAATTTGAGAAATACTCCACCAATGGACATGAAACAAGTTTCTACACATCACATGTGTCATTTAGAAGGTGTATGTGCTGTCAAAACAGCTGGCACTAGCTGGCATGATGTATTTACCATTTTGCCCTTGTTTACAAAATGACAATTTCACTTAACATTCCATTTTGCTAATTAAGTGGATTAAGGCATGATTAAGCTACCATATATAATCTAAATCATCTCCTAATCATAACAGCATTGCACAATTACCAAAACCAGATCTGAAACTTCCACATTCTCTCAAAACCCTCAAGAACACAAACACTTTCAATTCCAAAATTCTCCATCAATTCTACACCAAAGTTCGAAATTCTTTTTGGTTTGAATTCACATAATCATCCTCTCAAACTATTTTGATGATTTGGAGGGAGAGGAGTATGAAATCGCAGCTGCATCTTCAAGCATCATCCATGGTGAAATTGAATTTTGAGCATTAGGAGCAACATTGATCGAACCTGAGCTTCGCACCTTGCTTCTTCATCCTTATACAACATCTGTTTTGGACTAATTCACGCGAAGAACAACTCCATAAGCACTGCCATTCCAGGTACCTTCGAGTTTCGATTGTCATATTTTGCTCAATAATCATGTGCTTTTGAAAGAGCTTGCTATGTAGATCATCATGATAGTTTTGGAATTGCGAATGGATGATTGTGTAGGGAGATATTCGGATTCGAATTTTGGATGTGAAACCCTAGATCGAGTGATTCGTGAGTTTTAGGAATTGTTAAGTTGAATAGAGTTGATATTCATGATCCTCTTGTTTAGACGGTTAAAACGGTTATAAGCATGCCAAGTTTCGTGAACTTTTGTGTTCTTCGATTTCTTGAAAAATCTGGAAAATGTTGGTTTGGAACGATGAAGTTTGTGCTGTTTGATCCAAAAATGTGTTTGAAAATTCAAATTCTGTGTTTCCCTCCACCGCGCCAGAAATTACAAAACTGCCACTGTTATTTTAATTAACTTTGTTTAATTATTAGAAAATTGTAAAGACCTTAAAAAATGCATAAAAAATAGTAAAAAATTCCTAAAAATATGGAGATTTTTTCCTTGACTTTGTTGACTTGTGTAGGATTTTTTTGACCTATTGGTCAAAGTTGTGCTTGGCAAATATTTTATTTGGCATAGGCTTTTCTAATGTATGTCATATTTTGATACATTTTGGCAATTTGATCATGAAATACTCATATCCTAAAATAAATGGCTGAAAATTTTTGTGGTGGTTCTTGACTCATTGAGGATTATTTATATGTAAATTTCATGAATTTTTGATACCTGGTTAGAGAGCAGCAAATTCTGGAACTTAGGTGTGACAATTTGTGTCACACCTCTTGATGTCAACTTGTTGAATTTAATTGGATGACCTATGCATGTTGGAATTGGCTGAAATTTTGCATGATGACTTGTTGATATGTTAGGATGTTGTATGAATTTTTGTAGGATTTTTCACTGTATTTTCAATTTAATCTTGATTTTTCATTTCTGGTTGTTGAAATTGCAAGCTCATGTGATACATGTTGGTAGATTGATTGGGAAATCCTCATATTGTATTGTATGGCCATGAAATTTGATATGCATGAACTAGACACATTGTGTGACCTCCCTGTTTTGGTCTCATCCATTTCTTTGTTGTTTTCAATGAGATATGAATTTTTGAATTGGATGTATGCATTGATGGTGTGAATTGAAGCATGAAATTGTGTCTGTTTTTGATGATTTTCATTGACATGGTTCCATTTGCCCAATTAAGCCCAAATTTGACATGGTAGACCTTGATTGACCCCTGTTTAGGTGTATTTAATTTGAGAATTTTTGGATTTATTTTGGTATGGTTTTGAATGCAATACTTCTGTTTGTATGCTTGGTGGTTCATTTGACCTCATATGGATTGTTTTGTGCATGAATTGAACTTGATGGATGATATAAACATGAGACCAAGGATGTTTGCTCTTGTTTGATGTTAATTTGATGTTGGATGGTGGATACCTTGCTGTTTTAACTTTTTTCTTGCTTTGGGACCCTAGGCTTGGCCTAGTGGTCTAGTTGCTAATATTTGCTTGATTTTTCAGGATCAAAAAAGCAATGTACATGGAGAATGATACAAGTTGATTTTAATTGATGTTGTGGATGTTTGTACACTAACATAACATTGTTTTGTAGGTGTTGGAGCTTGGGCTTAAGCCTTGAGCTTGCTTTGTGTTGTATTGTTTAAACTGTTTGATTGTTTGCTGTACAATTTGTCTGATTGAATACTGACTGAGTTTGATTGTTTCCAGGTACTTTAGTTGCTCAGTTCCTTGTGAACTATTGCTTTGCTTTGCTTTGCATAAGCAATTTGCATTGAGGTAACTTCTTAAAACTTCATGTAGTCTGGAGACCCGGCTGTTACCGGGCCGGGCAAATTGTCTGAAGTCCTCCTTAAGAGGCAATGCTTGTGTATGTTTATTTTTAAGCCAAGCAGGAAAAGCCCTTCAAGTAAGGCAATTGGTGGAAGGTAGGGACAAGCAACCTGTCCCCCACTATTCAGTTGAGTCTTCTCCTTGCTCCCATTACATGGTTGTAGCATTGAGATCAAAAGCCCAAGATCTGTGCAGTGCACATTGAGTCAGAGTCATCGAGCATAGAAGGGTTCCCCCATTCTGGACCCATGCTCATTTGTCAGCTCTCCCTGGTTAGGGATAAGAGCTGTGAGGTCTGATCCTCACTTCATCCTTTCATCTGCTTCACCTTAGCCTCGTAATGGCAAGGTTAAGAGCAAACACAGCCTGTACAGACGATTGCTTAGGCAGTCAAACCTGATTGATTGAGCCCCTTGTTTGGCTATAGTGCGTGTTATGTGGATATCTGATTGACATGCTTGTTTGAGATACCTGTTCTCATTTGATGATATATGATTGTATGCTTGTGTGCTAGCTTCTTTCCTGGTTAGGTTAGTTTGCTTACGCAAGTAGGATAGAAAACCGAACTTAGGGTTGACGATGCATGACAACATTAGGCTCGAGTCTCAGCTCCCTAGTTGTGTATCTTTCCCCGGTTTCTGGTTAGCAATTTAGTCCCGTTCAGGGGAACTACATCGCCCTGATCCTCGTTCCAGACGAGGTATGTAGGCAGGGGGTCGTGCGAGACCTCTCCGGGCAACCTTTTTCTTTTTTGCGTGCGTTTACTTGTTATCTGACTGTGTGTTTGGTTCGGATGCCGACGTAAGCCCAGTAATTGGCTGTCGGGCTCCACGTTTGCCGTTTTGAGTGTGTTTTGGTTCGGATGCCGACATAATTCCATCCAGTGGTTGTCGGGCTCCATGTTTGCCACCCTTGCTTGTTTGTGTTGTTTTGTGTTGTTTGGCGTGCGTAAGCCGAACTACAGTGGCTCTGATTCTTGTTCCAGACAAGATATGTAGGCATAAGGTGCGATACCTTATCGAGCCCGTTTCTCTTAACCCCACCTGCGTTCCCCGTGTGTGTGTGTGATGTTTAGCAACCTTTTCTTTATTCTAGGACGTGGATCCCTAGGAGTACCTAGGACGTGAGGGGTGCTAATACCTTCCCCTCGCGTAACCGACTCCCGAACCTTTTCTCTCTGGTCGCGAGACCATGTCTTTCCAGGTTTCTCTGAGCGTTTCCTTTCCCTATCTTGGGATAAATAACGTTTAGTGGCGGCTCTGTGTGTTTTTATTTTTTAGGCTCGCCGGTTGATTTTTCGCAGGATGCGACAGCTGGCGACTCTGCTGGGGATATCAGAGATGTAGACCTGTGCTGGTCCATCGTCCCTGAGCGAGTCCTTCCTAGCGTCCTAGGATAGTTTAGGTTGCTTGTGATGTTTGATTTATTGCATTTATTATTCTAACCCATGTATATATGTGCATTAAATACTTGCATGCATCATACTATTATTGTTGCCATCCTCTGTGCAGGTGGTTCCCTCTGTTTGGGGTGGGTGTTCTGAGTGGGGCTAAAACCCAGGCCCGAGTATACACCTAGGATTAGCGTGGTCTCATGTCGCTCATGTGTCGGTTGGGCATATTGTTGCGACGTGACATACCACAAGTCGGACGAGGTTCATCTGAGAAGTGCTCTTCCAGTGGGGTTCTCCACTTTGGTTGGGTTATCTCTTTTGAGCTGTTGACTCTGGTGACCGATCATTTCCCGGATCTTTGGTTTAGACGATCTCAGGAGAGCTACAATGGCACACCCGAAAGGGCAAACCCATTGAGTATCTCTGCCCGATTGTCGAGACTATTATCCTCCTTAGGATGACCTGATTAGAATTTACCTGTGAGGGGAGGGTGATTCTTTCAGATGCATGTTCAGATGGTGACTCAGATGGTGACTATTTGTTCCGTGGATCAGAGTCTTATTTATAAGTCGGATTTATGGTCATTTATTGCCGAGACGCCGGAGTGCTGTCCGGTATTTATCAGTGGGGATCCGTTTATTTCAGGATTCCCCGGGCCGAGATATTTATCAGTGGGGATCCGTTTATTTCAGGATTCCCCGGGCCGATTCAGATGTTGTGAGTATCTGCTCAGAGATTGTGGTTTGATGATGATGATGATGTATCTGTCTT
Source organism: Lathyrus oleraceus (assembly GCF_024323335.1). Classification (NCBI taxonomy): domain Eukaryota; kingdom Viridiplantae; phylum Streptophyta; class Magnoliopsida; order Fabales; family Fabaceae; genus Lathyrus; species Lathyrus oleraceus. The sequence goes on along the minus strand of NC_066580.1, from coordinate 71,820,052 downwards.
CCGTTTATTTCGGAACCCGTGGGTCTGATTGATGATTGTACACTCCTCAGATGGTTATGATCAGTTCAGAAATTCAAGGCGCCCGCATTCGACAAATACAATGGCAGTTCTTGCCCGGAAACTCATCTCCAGGCATTTGTCCGCAAAATCTCAGCATACACCGCGGATCAAAAACTGTGGATGTACTTTTTCCAGGACAGCCTGTCTGGAGGCTCCTTGGAATGGTACACCAAGTTGAGATCGTCCGATATCAAAAGCTGGCAAGATTTGGGAGATGCTTTCTTTAAGCAGTACCAGTTTAATGCAGATATGGCTCCAAGTCGTACCCAGCTGCAGGGTATGTCTCAGAAACATAATGAGGGCTTTAAAGAGTATGCGCAAAGGTGGAGAGAGTTGGCTGCCAGAGTTCAACCTCCGTTGGTAGATCGGGAGATGTCTGATTTGTTTATGGGGACCCTGCAGGGGCCATTTGCTGAGAGGATGGTAGGTTGTCCTGTCACCAACTTCTCCAACATTGTGGTGGCGGGGGAAAGGATAGAGAGTTGGTTAAAGCTGGGCAAAATTCAGGGTGCGTCTTCTTCTTCTTCTGGTACGAAGAAACCATTCGGCAATAATGGTGGGCAGAGAAAGAAGGAAGGAGACACCAGCGCAGTGTACACGCATCGCGGACCCGGTAGGGAACGTTACTTCCAGCATACCGCTGCGGTAACAATCCCTGCTGAGTCTCATTCAGCACAACCGCAACAGCAACAGCAACAGAGACAACAACCCTTTCAACAGAGACCACAAAGGGCTGGTTATCAAGTCCGGGGCAGAGCGCAGGACAGACAATTCGATAGGCCTCCGGTGACCTATGCCTTTTTGTTCAAAAAGTTGATGGATTTGGGCCTTGTGCAAACCAGAACTCTGGCACCTTTGAGACCTGATCAGAGGCCAGCCAGTTATGATGAGACTGCGAAATGTGAATTCCACTCAGGTGCGCCTGGGCATAATATTGAGAACTGTAAAGCTTTTAAGCACACAGTTCAGGATTTAGTGGATTCCAAGGCTATTAATTTTGCTCCATCCCCCAATGTCAATGCAAATCCCATGCCTGCGCATGGTCAGAGGGGGGTGAATGCCATCTTTGAGGAGAGCAGAGCGGGGCTGTTTGAGGTTGGTCAGCTGAAGACGCCTTTGATTGAGGTCAAAAGGCAGTTGTTGAGGAATGGGGTCTATCCGGACTGCGGATCTGATTGTGCTGAGTGCACTATTTCTGCAAATGGTTGTGAGCTTCTGAGGAAGCATGTCCAGGGGCTGATGGACGATGGGGAGATTATGATCGAGAAGTCTGAAGGGAAGAAGGAGGAGGTCTCCACCATAACCATTTTCTATGACCCGGTTGATTTGTCTAACCTGGTGGAGGAGGCTCCAGTTACCATCACGGTACCTGGGCCGATTCCATACGACAAAGAGGATGCCGTGCCATGGCATTATGGGGGAGAGGTATATTGTAATGGTGAGAGGTTGGAAGAACAATCTGCTAGTGAAACCACCGTGCTAAAGGTGGATAATGCCGGTCCCAGCGGTTTCACTCGCAGTGGAAGGTTATTTGCTCCCAATGCTTTGAGGAGGGGGGAGGAAGAAAAAGATAAAAAGGAAAAGGCCGAGGCTTTGGCCAGGGCAAAGGGGAAGGCTGTGGCAGATAGTGGTAATACTCCTGTGATGACACCGGCGCCTGCGGGGTCGGATAACAAATTTGATGATGAGGCTGAAGAGTTTCTGAGAATCATCAAAAAGTCGGAGTATAAATTGGTGGATCACTTGCAGCAGACTCCTTCGAAAATTTCGATTCTGTCATTGCTGCTGAGTTCAGAGGGGCATAGGGAAGCCTTGTTGAAGATCTTGAAGAAGGCCTATGTTCCTCAAGAGATCACAATTAACCAATTGGAGACGGTCGTATCCAACGTGCATGCCAGCCATGGGTTGGGCTTTACTGATATGGATTTGACCGTGGATGGGAGAAATCATAATCGAGCTTTACACATTGCAATGGAGTGTAAAGGAGCCGTGCTTTCGCATGTGCTGGTTGATACCGGCTCCTCTTTGAATGTGTTGCCTAAGAAGGCCCTGGCAAAGCTGAACTGTGAAGGGCTGATTTTGACCCCGACTGATTTGATTGTGCGGGCTTTTGATGGGTCAAAGCGAGCCGTATTCGGGGAGGTGGAGTTACCAGTAAAGATTGGCCCGGAGGTGTTTAAGTCGACCTTCTATGTTATGGACATCCAGCCAGCTTACAGTTGCTTGTTGGGTCGCCCATGGATTCATGCTGCAGGAGCAGTTACGTCGACTTTACACCAGAAGCTCAAGTATATCTGGGAGGGCCAGGTCGTTACTGTTTGCGGAGAGGAGGACATCTTTGTCAGCCACCTGTCTTCGTTTAAGTATGTGGAGATGGATGGAGAGATATGGGAAACGCCTAGTCAGGCATTTGAAACCGTCAAGGTGGAGAATGCTCTGTTTGCTAAGCAAGAAGAGGAGAAACCATCCATCGCTTCGTACAAGCAGGCTGCTGAGGTGGTCAAAAGCGGAGAGGCTCCTGGCTGGGGCAGAATGATGGAAGTCCCTGAGAAGAAGGACCGGTTTGGGGTTGGATATAAGCCGAGCCGAGGCTCTGGGCCGAACAGAGGGGGTCGTACGTCTGTAACTTTCACGAGTGCCGGAATGCTGGATCCGGACCACATCTGCATGATGGGTGAAGATACTGACAGCGACTGTGACATGGACCGGTGGATAACGCCGTGCGAACCAGGGATGGAAATCCACAACTGGAAGGCCGAGGAAATCATCCGGGTCACTCTCCTCGAAGAGTAATATTTTTCCTGTTTTCTTTCTTATTTGCATGCAAACCATGCGTGTTGCCCGACACGTAATGGTTCATTGTAAGGGCCACCTCATGTTTAAATTTGCATTTCTGCATCATTAATAAATGGATGTTTTTCAGTCAAAAAGTGGCGTTCCCTGTTTTTCATTTATTTTTGCAGTTTAAAAACAAAATAAAAATGGCAATGTTTATTTTCTGTTTTTTCCTTTTGTTTTGTCTCGTCCCGAATTCAAAAATAATTCTCCGGATCTCGTTGATAACAATTTGGTTACCCCTCATATGACTTCGACAATCCGAGCAATCAGGCTGAAGAAGAAGGCGAAGAAGATTGTGATCTGCTGGAATTAGCCAGGTTGTCAAAACCAGGGGAGAAGGTGATTCAGCCGCTTGAGGAGCGAGTTGAGGTTGTTATTCCAAGCACCGCCGAGGTCAGGAATAGGAAAATTGGAGCCGCTTCAGAGGCGAATCGAGAGTAGAATGGTAGCCTTGTTGAAGGAGTATGTAGATACCTTCACCTGGTCATGTCAGGATATGCCAGGGTCGGATACCGGTGTCGTTGTGCACAAGCTGCCATGGAAAGGATACTGTCCTCTAGAGAAGCGAAACGCCAGTGCCTGTATCAGAGAGCCATGGTGACTTTGTTTCATGATATGATTCATCATGAAATCGAATGCTATGACATGATAGCAAAGTCCCAAACAGAAGAGGGGCACTTGGTAGATCTGGCCAAGTTGGTTAACTGGTTGAGACAATTCAAACTGAGGTTGAATTCGAGTAAGTGCACTATCAGAGTGTGGTCCGGTAAATCGTTGGGGTTCATTATAAGTGTCAGAGAGGAATCGAGGTTGCTCCTGCTTAAAAAAAAAAAAAAAAAAATGCCTGAACCGAGAAAGAAAAAGAGAGGTTCGTGGTTTCTTAGAAAGATTGAACTATCTGTCATGGTTCACATCTCATCTAACAGCCATGTGTGAACCCATGTTCAAGATGTTGAAAATCAAACGGTCAGGTGAAATAATGATTGCCAAGGGGCATTGAAAAATAAAAGAAAAATTGCAGGAACCTCTGATTCTGACGCCTCCCATGGAAGGAACAACCATCAATTCTGTATTTGACGGCCTTCGAGGGGTCTACGAGGTGAAGTGGGTCAGCATGACGCGTCTTGTCGAAAAGAGCATGCAATTTACCTTAGCAAAAAGTTTACCGACTGTGAAACAGTACATTCACTGTCGAGAAAACTTGCTGTACTTTGGCATAGGCTGATCGCCGACTGAGACAGTATATGCTGGTTCATACCACTTTGTGGGTTTCCGAGACGGATCCGTTCAAGTATGGGTTTGTGAATCCAGCATCGACCGGACAGGTTGTGAGAGTGCAAAAGAATGTTGATCAATTCGTAATACTCTCAGAAAGCAATCAAGGAGTGTATTGTCTAATTACATTGCTCCGCAACCTATTAAGGGTTATCAACCGATGAAGTTTGAGTTCCCTGATGAGGACATCTCGAGGTGCTCTAATCGAAAGATTGAGAGTGACCGATCCCGGAGGAGGGGCCTGACCCTGAATCCGAACGGATTCTGATGTCTGATGGGGAGGTTAAGGTGGATGAGTTAGTGCTTCCCGGGGCACGATGGAATGTATCAACGATGGTGACCGAGTACGAAGCTGGTATCCTGGGGACGGTACTTCGGTACGTACATCTGCTGGGGCACACACCTTTCTCACTCAGAGAGCATGATTGAAGAAAAGAGGCTGGCAGCTATCTGTCATGGGCAGTTATACCAGCAAAGGATGAAGCGTGCTTTTTACAAGAAGGTGCGACCTCGGGTATATCACGTAGGTGATATGGTGCTGAAAAGGATCCTTCCTCCCCAAAACGATCGAAAGGGCAAATGGACGCCGAATTATGAAGGTCCATTCGTGGTCAAGAAGGTTTTCTCTGGTGGAGCCTTATTGTTAATGACCATGGATGGTGAGGATCTTCCATCCCCTGTGAATGCGGACGCAGTTAAAAAATACTTCGTATAATTGACCCGCTGGACGAAAAGAACAAAATAGTCCAGGCAAAAATGGGCATCCCGGCGAACCAAAAACAGAAAGAAAGGTTCGGGCAAAAATTAGGGATAAAAATGAAAAATGTACACCCGGCAAGTCGAAAACCTGAAAAGGCGACTTGGGCAAAAAAGGGTATCCCGGTGGACTGAAAACCTGAAAGGGCGGTCCAGGCAAAAGAGGGATTGAAACGAACAACTGCGTCTGGCATGATCGTTTGCGCTTTGGTTAAAGCATCATGGATAATACCCGGTAGGGATCAGTCGGAATCGTCTTGTTCAGAAGGCAGAGAGCATGGAAAGTCTGAGGACATATGGGGTGTAACCGAGTTGGAACTCAATGAGATCACGAGTTTCACATTGCCATTAGGATAGATTTTTCCTTTTGTGCGCAATTACCTCTTTTCAGGAATTGCTTCCTTTTGTATTGCTCAATTTGAGCCACACTTTTCAAATCAATAAAATGCATATTCAGTCAAATAATTTTGTTTTTGTTTTCATTGCCGCTTCGATTGCAAAAACATCCGATTATTTTGATAAAGAATCTTTGCATTTTAAGACATACAGGTTCCTTCCAATGCATGTTTATAAGATTGAAAGCTTGAAATCTTATTTGGAAGGTTGAGTGACCCAAGTGTTGAAATCTTGACACGCCTGGGGCACGGTTTTATCTAACGGTTTGTTTTGCAGGAACTGTTGGATCTTTTCACTCACTTGCAGGTGGTGATGTGGAAGCTTTGTCACAAATCCCCAGAGAGTCCGACCAGGGACGAATGAATATGAAAGAATGACGAAGACGTGGAGACGTACGACGTTCCTTGATGATAATCAAGAAGACTCTTCAAAGTCGGAAGATTGGAAAGTATGTAATTCCCCACAGAGCCCGATCAGGGACGAGTGTATGAGGAGAGGACGGAGAAACGACGAGAGACGTCCGACGACCTTTGGAATTAACCAAGAAGACTCTTCAAAGTCGGAAAATTGAAATTTCTGTATAAATCCCAGGAGTACGTCTCTCGTCGAGCGCGGAGCGACTTGGAATGCAAGATGATGGAGCAGAAAAGGTCCAGACGAGTCTGGAAATTCCCCAAAAGTGGAAAGCTGAGGCGAGATTGGGAGGTGGATACGGTGGTTCGACGAGTCGACGGGTGTTGTGCCAACTATTCTCATTTCCCAGCTATATCCCCAAGCAGAATCAGAGGACTAGCTCCCCAACAGCTCCAAGGTCTGTGGACTTTCTCCAGCCGAGTCAAGATGGTTGTCCCCGACGGGTTTACAATGGTGTTTCCTCAGCAGACAAGCTTGAAGGTTGCTGTTCCCCGAGTGGAGCGGGTTCAAAGAAATATATCTCCAGCAGTTCCCCGAGTGGAGCGGGTCTTTTTCAAAGAATTATATCTCCAGCAGTCCCCCGAGTGGAGCGGGTTCTTTTCAAAGAAATATATCTCCAGCAGTTCCCCGAGTGGAGCGGGTCTTTTTCAAAGAATTATATCTCCAGCAGTTCCCCGAGTGGAGCGGGTCTTTTTCAAAGAAATATATCTCCAACAGTGTTCATCCTACCAGTGGATCGAACAAATTCCCGTAGCGGGCGGATTTTGCATCCCCAGCTGAGGGGATTCTACATATGGATTGCATGGGTTGTCCCCAGCGGAGTAGTATGCAGTTCCTTAGCAGGGTCGGGATGGTTATCCCCAGCAGGTGATAGAGTGATGCATCCCCAGGTGAGTCTGGAGATTGCTATTCCCTTAGCAGAGTCTCTGTGAGTGTTTCCCCAGTGAAGTCAACAGGTATCTGTGAGGGTTTTCCCGAAGCGGAGTCAGGATTGATATCCTCAGCAAGTCAAAGATTGGTGTATCCCCACAGAGTGTTGGTGGTGCTTATTCCCCAGCAGTTTCCCGAGCGGATTGGGTGCAAAGGAGGTTCTTCCCAGCAAGGGTTACCTTTTCCCAGCAGCAGTGGTATTCCCCAGCAGGGTGGAATCGGAGTATTGACGGGTTCCTCAGCAGAGTGTCTCGTGCTCCCCAGAAGAGTCCCTTGAGGGGGACGTTTTTATGCATTCATCATGTAGCGTAAGCATAGCATATTGCATAGAAAAATAAATCGCGTAGCATTTCCATAATTATGGAGCATTACGCAGAAAAAGATCATGCATCATTGTTGCAAGCATAGAGCTAGTCTCAAGCCGTGGTTACCGTTTGAGAAGTGGTTGTGTCAGACAGTGAAGGTGTTACTCCGAAGAGTTTAGCCTCATGATTGGATCAGGGATGTACCCCAGTAGTGCGATACTGGAGGAAGCTTTTCCGTCGGGCCGAGATGGGAATGAAGATTGGAGAATGTTACGCGATCAGCGCGATTCAAGCCGTGATTACCGCTTGAGGTTTGGTTTTGTTGGACAGTGAAGACGATACTCCGAGGAGTTCAGCATCGGGATTTTGGAGCAACAGTATTTCCCAGTCATCAGTAAGTGTCTGGTCGAGTTTTCTTTGGTGTCAGTAAACATCATCATTCGATGTTCAGTCAACGTCGAGTTATTTCCCAGTCATTGTTTAGCGTCTGGTCGATCATTGTTTGATGTCCTGTCAACATCATTGTTCGATGTCCTGTCAACATCATAGTTCGATGTCCTGTCAACATCCTTGTTCGATGTCCTGTCAACATCCTTGTTTGATGTCCTGTCAACATCATTGTTTGATGTCCTGTCAACATCATTGTTTGATGTCCTGTCAACATCATTGTTTGATGTCCTGTCAACATCCTTGTTTGATGTCCTGTCAACATCATTGTTTGATGTCCCGTCAACATCCTTGTTTGATGTCCTGTCAACATCATTGTTCGATGTCCTGTCAACATCATTGTTCGATGTCCTGTCAACATCATTGTTTGATGTCCTGTCAACATCCTTGTTCGATGTCCTGTCAACATCATTGTTCGATGTCCTGTAAACATCATTGTTCGATGTCCTGTCAACATCATTGTTCGATGTCCAGTAAACGTCGAGTTTTCTCCCAGTCATCAGTCAGTGTCTGGTTGAAAATGTTACTCTGAGGAGTGTGGTACCATGACGTCAGATCAGCAGTGTTCCCCAGTAGTGCGATATTGGAGGAAATGTTTCCGTCGGACAGAGATGGAAATGATATCAGAAGACGTTACGCGATCAGCGCGATTCCGGGGTTCAAATGGAGAAAAGGAGATGTTGCGACATTTTTTGGAGATCGGGGTTCAATCAGAGAAGAGTATATGCTGAGGCATTTTCTGGGATTCAAATGAAGATAGAGTTGGAGATTGTATCCGGGATGAGGTCCTTAGGATTATCTTCTGTTCATGTGTCACCTTAGACTCTGGCTGAGGCCGATGGAGGTCGTTATAAGGTGTCTTCTGAGGAAGAGATACACATGCTACCTTCCGTTGTGAAGGGTTACCCTCTGACATGTCGCCCTCAGAGTGGTTTGGTGTTAGTTCCGTCGTTGCCAGCGGAATTATCACGAGAGATTGGAGAAAAGGAGGTGCTGAGGCATTTTCTGGGGTTCAAATGGAGAAAAGGAAATGTGGATACATTTTCTGGAGACGGGGTTCAAATGGAGAAAAGGAAATGTGGATACATTTTCTGGAGAATGGGGTTCATTCTGGCGATCGAGAGTTATCGTCAGGCGACTGGGGTTCAAACTGGAGATGGGGTTCATTATTTTGGCAAAGAAGGAGTGCTGAGGCATTTTCCGGGGTTCAAATGCAGAGGTCCGAGGATCGTTTGCGCGGAAAAAATTTCGGGGTTCAAGAAAATAAGAAAAAGAAGAAAGAAGATGTTGGGGTTCAAATGCAGAGGTCTGAGGATCGTTTGCACAAGCAGAGAAAATTTCGGGGTTCAAGAAAAGCAAAAAAAGAGAAGAGAATAATGATCCCGCGTGGATGTGTGGTGATCAGACCATGGTTATCCCTGAGTTACCATTTATTTTGGTATCCAGGTCGGCGTTTCAGAGACTGTTTCTTCGCCGATGCTGACAGGCGTTGTTAATTATTATCCCATCAGAGTGCAAATTGTTCGTCTGTTTCTTGGTATTCAATCACTCTTCATCCTGATCATCCGAAAGCCGAGGCTATTTCGTATCGACAGGTTCACAGTGGATTGAATAGGGGCAGCTGTAACACCTCAAAATTTGCCCTCTTCTCTTGGGACTAGCATTAACATATTGCATACATTTTTTAGGTCATTAGGCATTGCATGTTGCATATCATGTGGTTACATTGTGCAAGCTATTCTCCCAAGTCTTGATCAAAAGATGAGGAAGTCAAAGTGCAAGCCTAGGGTTTACTGATTGATCATGGCCATCTGAGGATTGGGCTATGAATTAGGGTTTCATGATTCTCAATGGATGTTGGTCTTCATCTTGATTGCAATGATACATCATCATCATCATGGTTGGATGTCATCCGGAGATTGAAGAAGATTCCTTGAGATTAGGGTTTTGACCACTGGTCAACCCTAATCAATTGCATTGGGCCAATCAGGGCATAATCAGGAGATGGGGTTTATGATGGTTGTGGGGTTCATTCTTTGATTATATTGAGCTAATTGAGGCTAGGGTTTCACCCTTGAGCCATTTCAGTTGAAGATTGGGGCTCAGATTGATCTATGCATTGACAAATTCATTTGTCAATTGAAAAGTCAACTGTGGTCAACTGTACATGATCTGATGGATGTGGAGGTGAAAATGAGTTGAAGACATTTCATTCATGTTGGAACAAGTGTTGAATGACATTGCAAAGCTTAAGAATGAAGAAAATCAAGTCAGGACAAAAACTGCCAAAAATAGACAGTGACTTGTAATTGAAGTTTCCAAAAATGGAAAGTTTTGGACCTCAAGGCCACGTGTCCAAGTAAGCTTCAAATGAAAATTTGTTCAACATGAAAGTTGTAGATCTTGTTCTCACCTTTCCAAAAAGTCCAAGAACTTGAAAATCCAATGTATGGTTGGAAAGTTATGGCTCAGTGAATTTCAAAAATGACCCGTAATCAGGAGGCCATAATTACCACATACTTTGTCCAAATTGCAAGTTCTTTATATGCACAAACTCCATTTGACATGTACTTCAAGGGTGCATCATTGGATTTGTCCAAAAATGGCCAAGGCAAAAAGTCACTTTTCAACTGGACAGCTGAATTGGACCAGGGGCAAAATTGTCCAAATGTCAAAATAATTGGAATTTTTGAATGGGACTTTTTCCAACACCTCAGGAATGGCATTTTAAGTGTGTTTGAATATTCATTTCATGGCTAAGGCATGTAAATTGGATTTTGGCTTGGAAAATGAAGTGCTAAAAATGGACATTTTGCAAATACATGGTGAATTTGAGAAATACTCCACCAATGGACATGAAACAAGTTTCTACACATCACATGTGTCATTTAGAAGGTGTATGTGCTGTCAAAACAGCTGGCACTAGCTGGCATGATGTATTTACCATTTTGCCCTTGTTTACAAAATGACAATTTCACTTAACATTCCATTTTGCTAATTAAGTGGATTAAGGCATGATTAAGCTACCATATATAATCTAAATCATCTCCTAATCATAACAGCATTGCACAATTACCAAAACCAGATCTGAAACTTCCACATTCTCTCAAAACCCTCAAGAACACAAACACTTTCAATTCCAAAATTCTCCATCAATTCTACACCAAAGTTCGAAATTCTTTTTGGTTTGAATTCACATAATCATCCTCTCAAACTATTTTGATGATTTGGAGGGAGAGGAGTATGAAATCGCAGCTGCATCTTCAAGCATCATCCATGGTGAAATTGAATTTTGAGCATTAGGAGCAACATTGATCGAACCTGAGCTTCGCACCTTGCTTCTTCATCCTTATACAACATCTGTTTTGGACTAATTCACGCGAAGAACAACTCCATAAGCACTGCCATTCCAGGTACCTTCGAGTTTCGATTGTCATATTTTGCTCAATAATCACGTGCTTTTGAAAGAGCTTGCTATGTAGATCATCATGATAGTTTTGGAATTGCGAATGGATGATTGTGTAGGGAGATATTCGGATTCGAATTTTGGATGTGAAACCCTAGATCGAGTGATTCGTGAGTTTTAGGAATTGTTAAGTTGAATAGAGTTGATATTCATGATCCTCTTGTTTAGACGGTTAAAACGGTTATAAGCATGCCAAGTTTCGTGAACTTTTGTGTTCTTCGATTTCTTGAAAAATCTGGAAAATGTTGGTTTGGAACGATGAAGTTTGTGCTGTTTGATCCAAAAATGTGTTTGAAAATTCAAATTCTGTGTTTCCCTCCACCGCGCCAGAAATTACAAAACTGCCACTGTTATTTTAATTAACTTTGTTTAATTATTAGAAAATTGTAAAGACCTTAAAAAATGCATAAAAAATAGTAAAAAATTCCTAAAAATATGGAGATTTTTTCCTTGACTTTGTTGACTTGTGTAGGATTTTTTTGACCTATTGGTCAAAGTTGTGCTTGGCAAATATTTTATTTGGCATAGGCTTTTCTAATGTATGTCATATTTTGATACATTTTGGCAATTTGATCATGAAATACTCATATCATAAAATAAATGGCTGAAAATTTTTGTGGTGGTTCTTGACTCATTGAGGATTATTTATATGTAAATTTCATGAATTTTTGATACCTGGTTAGAGAGCAGCAAATTCTGGAACTTAGGTGTGACAATTTGTGTCACACCTCTTGATGTCAACTTGTTGAATTTAATTGGATGACCTATGCATGTTGGAATTGGCTGAAATTTTGCATGATGACTTGTTGATATGTTAGGATGTTGTATGAATTTTTGTAGGATTTTTCACTGTATTTTCAATTTAATCTTGATTTTTCATTTCTGGTTGTTGAAATTGCAAGCTCATGTGATACATGTTGGTAGATTGATTGGGAAATCCTCATATTGTATTGTATGGCCATGAAATTTGATATGCATGAACTAGACACATTGTGTGACCTCCCTGTTTTGGTCTCATCCATTTCTTTGTTGTTTTCAATGAGATATGAATTTTTGAATTGGATGTATGCATTGATGGTGTGAATTGAAGCATGAAATTGTGTCTGTTTTTGATGATTTTCATTGACATGGTTCCATTTGCCCAATTAAGCCCAAATTTGACATGGTAGACCTTGATTGACCCCTGTTTAGGTGTATTTAATTTGAGAATTTTTGGATTTATTTTGGTATGGTTTTGAATGCAATACTTCTGTTTGTATGCTTGGTGGTTCATTTGACCTCATATGGATTGTTTTGTGCATGAATTGAACTTGATGGATGATATAAACATGAGACCAAGGATGTTTGCTCTTGTTTGATGTTAATTTGATGTTGGATGGTGGATACCTTGCTGTTTTAACTTTTTTCTTGCTTTGGGACCCTAGGCTTGGCCTAGTGGTCTAGTTGCTAATATTTGCTTGATTTTTCAGGATCAAAAAAGCAATGTACATGGAGAATGATACAAGTTGATTTTAATTGATGTTGTGGATGTTTGTACACTAACATAACATTGTTTTGTAGGTGTTGGAGCTTGGGCTTAAGCCTTGAGCTTGCTTTGTGTTGTATTGTTTAAACTGTTTGATTGTTTGCTGTACAATTTGTCTGATTGAATACTGACTGAGTTTGATTGTTTCCAGGTACTTTAGTTGCTCAGTTCCTTGTGAACTATTGCTTTGCTTTGCTTTGCATAAGCAATTTGCATTGAGGTAACTTCTTAAAACTTCATGTAGTCTGGAGACCCGGCTGTTACCGGGCCGGGCAAATTGTCTGAAGTCCTCCTTAAGAGGCAATGCTTGTGTATGTTTATTTTTAAGCCAAGCAGGAAAAGCCCTTCAAGTAAGGCAATTGGTGGAAGGTAGGGACAAGCAACCTGTCCCCCACTATTCAGTTGAGTCTTCTCCTTGCTCCCATTACATGGTTGTAGCATTGAGATCAAAAGCCCAAGATCTGTGCAGTGCACATTGAGTCAGAGTCATCGAGCATAGAAGGGTTCCCCCATTCTGGACCCATGCTCATTTGTCAGCTCTCCCTGGTTAGGGATAAGAGCTGTGAGGTCTGATCCTCACTTCATCCTTTCATCTGCTTCACCTTAGCCTCGTAATGGCAAGGTTAAGAGCAAACACAGCCTGTACAGACGATTGCTTAGGCAGTCAAACCTGATTGATTGAGCCCCTTGTTTGGCTATAGTGCGTGTTATGTGGATATCTGATTGACATGCTTGTTTGAGATACCTGTTCTCATTTGATGATATATGATTGTATGCTTGTGTGCTAGCTTCTTTCCTGGTTAGGTTAGTTTGCTTACGCAAGTAGGATAGAAAACCGAACTTAGGGTTGACGATGCATGACAACATTAGGCTCGAGTCTCAGCTCCCTAGTTGTGTATCTTTCCCCGGTTTCTGGTTAGCAATTTAGTCCCGTTCAGGGGAACTACATCGCCCTGATCCTCGTTCCAGACGAGGTATGTAGGCAGGGGGTCGTACGAGACCTCTCCGGGCAACCTTTTTCTTTTTTGCGTGCGTTTACTTGTTATCTGACTGTGTGTTTGGTTCGGATGCCGACGTAAGCCCAGTAATTGGCTGTCGGGCTCCACGTTTGCCGTTTTGAGTGTGTTTTGGTTCGGATGCCGACATAATTCCATCCAGTGGTTGTCGGGCTCCATGTTTGCCACCCTTGCTTGTTTGTGTTGTTTTGTGTTGTTTGGCGTGCGTAAGCCGAACTACAGTGGCTCTGATTCTTGTTCCAGACAAGATATGTAGGCATAAGGTGCGATACCTTATCGAGCCCGTTTCTCTTAACCCCACCTGCGTTCCCCGTGTGTGTGTGTGATGTTTAGCAACCTTTTCTTTATTCTAGGACGTGGATCCCTAGGAGTACCTAGGACGTGAGGGGTGCTAATACCTTCCCCTCGCGTAACCGACTCCCGAACCTTTTCTCTCTGGTCGCGAGACCATGTCTTTCCAGGTTTCTCTGAGCGTTTCCTTTCCCTATCTTGGGATAAATAACGTTTAGTGGCGGCTCTGTGTGTTTTTATTTTTTAGGCTCGCCGGTTGATTTTTCGCAGGATGCGACAGTATGGAAGAGGAAAATCATCTTTCGAATTAGCTTTATTCAAATCTCTATAATCAACACACGTGCGGACTTTTCCATCTTTCTTAGGAACATGCACAACATTGGCCACCCACTGCGGATATTCGGAGGTAATAAGAAAACCAACATCAACCTGATTTTGCACTACCTCTTTGATCTTAACTTCCATATCAGGATGAGTTCTTCTCAACTTCTACTTGACCGGTGGGAATTCTGGTTTCAACGACAATCTATGCTCCATAATCTCAGAATCCAAACCAGGCATATCTTGATAGGACCAATCAAACACATCATAATAATCTCAAAGAAGATCAATCAACCCCTTCTTAGCTTCTGGGCACAGTTGAGACCTAATCTTGACTTCCTTCACATCATCTTCAGAACCCAAGTTGACTAATTCAACATGCTCTTCAAACGGTTGAATGGCTTTTTCCTCATGCTCATGTAAACGAGATAATTCATCAGATACTTCTTCATCATCAATCTCTTTCTCAGCATCAAACACAGGGAAATCAAAGTTTGAAGAGGGAGTAGGATCATTGTATTCAATGGGTTTGAGAACCAACATGCATAATGATTTGATACATGCGAGCACCTCTAAGACATACGCCAAAATTCTTCAAGCTGACCTATTCTGGCCTACCATGTGGGCGATGTCTATGCTTGCATTGTCAAATGTGATAGATGCCAACACAATGGAAACATTTCAAGGCGCGATGAAATGCCTCTAAGAAACATTCAGGAAGTAGAACTCTTCGACGTTTGGGGTATAGATTTCATGGGACCTTTCCCACCATCCTTAGGAAACAGGTATATCTTAGTAGCTGTGGACTATGTGTCTAAATGGATTGAAGTTATAGCTGCACCCACAAACGACACTAGGGTAGTAATCAAACTATTTAAAAACTATATATTCCCTAGATTTGGAACACCACGTTTAGTCATAAGCGATGGAGGATCACACTTTATATCGAGAATATTTGACAAACTTTTAAGAAAATATGGAGTTAGGCATAGAGTAGCAACACCATACCATCCGCAAACTAGTGGCCAAGTAGAGGTATCCAATAGGGAGATAAAATAAATCCTAGAGAAAAACTGTTTCTATTTCTAGGAGAGACTGGTCTCAGAAGCTTCAAGAAGCATTATGGGCCTATGGGACCGCCTTCAAAACCCCTATAGGAACTACTCCTTACCAACTAGTATATGGAAAATCCTGTCACTTACCGTTCGAATTAGAGCATAAGGCCTATTGAGCCATTAAAACTTTGAATTTAGACTACCTAGCTGCTGGAGAAAAGTGTACCCTTGACATTCATAAACTAGAAGAACTTAGGCAATCTGCCTACGAGAATGCAAAAATATACAAAGAAAGAACAAAAGCCTATCACGACAAAAGAATAGTAAAGAAAAACTTCAATGTAGGCGATCTTATTCTCCTTTTCAACTCTAGGTTACGACTCTTCCCTGGAAAGCTACGTTCAAGATGGACTGGTCCTTTCGAAGTATCCAAGATTCAGAGATCCGGAGCCGTAGAAATCAAGAACGAAACATGTAGTCCATTCATTGTAAATGGACAAAGATTGAAGCTCTACGAAGGAGGAGACATTCCAGTATACTACTCAAGCCACACCCTGATTGATCCACCAATTCCTACTACTACAGGTGTATACATTCTAATCGTCAAGCTAATGACGTTAAACAAGCGCTGCGTGGGAGGCAACCCATGGTTTTTTTTTATTTTACTTTTCCGCATTTATTTAATTTTAATTTTATTTTATCATATTTTTCATCGAGACTAAAAATTTGAATGGTTTGCATTTTCAGGATCACTTTCCTAACTTTTACAGGATGCAGGATTTCGATGATATGCACGTGGCCTATAGAGATAATGCTCAGAGAGAGCGCTACATTTGCTCTTTATTAGCGCCCTATGGCGCCCACACATTATCCTGATCAACACTGTATGGAGGCACTAGGTATCGAGCCGAGTATCCGATTCCTGAGCCACCAGATTCACTGGGACGAGTTTGCCGATGTCTTGAGTAACACCTACAGGAACCTGACATTGGAGTTCCTCAGTTCATTCGATTATGACCCATACTCTGGACCAGATGGGTACGCTGCTTTTAGGCTCTTTGGAGTTGAGTACTCTTTCATCCAGAAAGAGTTTGGTGACCTATTGGGGTTTCCAGACCACTCCTGATGCTATCCCGGAGACACCTATGGAATATTTTTTGGGTAAAGAGGTGGAGAAGTTTTGGAGTGATATATCAGGTGGCGGAAGCCAGGATCTGTCTATGCAGCTGTCTCAGGTTATACATAACCCCGTCTTTAGATACTTCCAGATGATATTGGCACATTCCTTCCTAGGAAGACCGGATGCTGAGACATTACTGAGTGAAGAGGAGATCTTCCTACTATTTTGTGCATCCCAGTCTCGCCCAGTAGCATGTGGGAACTTTTTGTTATGTGGTCTCAGCGGTGTCTCCAGATCGACCGAAGGAGTCATCCATGTGGGCGGGATCATCACGTAGATTGATGTCGCTTTAGGTCTATCTCGCAAGCTGTTACATCTCCGGACCTACTGTGAGTACACTACCATGGACATCGACTTCTGTTTGACCATAGGGTTGATGAGGAGAGCCTCTTTCCGCCCATGTCAGTTCCGATTTCTAGTCGACAGCGAGGCTATTCATTACTTCACACTGTCAGATCCTATGATGACCAGTGTGCATGATCCAGCGAATTGGAGTTATGCTCTAAAGGGCCAGGGAGAGACAGTTGAGGAGCCGAGATCACCACCCATTTTTTAGTACACGCCTACACCACCTTCTCCCAGGATCATTGTTTTCTCTAATAATCTTTCATTGCAGACCCCCAACATCCGCACCCAGTTTGCAAAGTGTCGTAGAGAGATTGCAGAGCTTAGACAGGAGGTGGCTGACCTCACTTTATAGATGGGAGTGTCTGATCTCACTCATGTTACCGAAGCCGACTGTTTATATCAGGAGATCGCAGAGCTCAAGCAGGAGGTAGCCATGCTCCGTGAATCCACTCAGGAAGACAACATCCCTACTATATGATTTCACCATTTCATCTTATTTTATCTCTTTTTTATATTTCTCGTATTTACATAACTCATTTCATATTATCGCATTTGGAATATTATATAAACTAGGTCTATATATTGATATTTCTACTTTTATCTATATATGTCTTATGTTTGTTTTATTTGCATTTTTTTTATTTTAGTTGTTTATTTATTTATTAGTCTAATATTTAAATTTTATTTTATTTTTATTTTTATTTTTACTTCTATAAAAATTATGCAAGTCAATGATACTAGGAAAATCACAAGACAAATGTTATCCGGACCCCTCAAAGCCAAAAGACAAAGAGAAGCCCAAGCCAAAGGACCAAAATCCGGCCCAACGAGATTTTGCCTTGTGGCGCCCACCATAGACCCTGTGGCGCCTGTCACAGCGTCTGTAAAAGGTCGGGGTAGAACCCCTTTCTTCACCATTTTCACACCTTACAACCTTCCAAACCCATTTTTCCACCTTGCAAAAACGTCCTTGAACCCACAAAAAGCTCACACCTTTCTAATCACCACACCGTACAAATCATTTTTCCGATTTCCATTTTCATTTTCATCCGTCGGATTTCGTAAAAATCCAACCTTTTCACATTCCACTTCATCTTCTTCGTCACTTTTCAAGAGCTACACAATGGAGTTTAATGGATTCATTCTTCGAGGAGGGAAACCGGGGGATAGACAAAGAAAAATCATCGAACGGTTGCTAAATCGGGAGATCCTCCCGACAAGGTATGTTGACGAAAACTGTCTCTACACTTTAGGTATCTATCATAGCATATTTCATTTATTAGATAACTTAGGTTTGCATAATTTCTTTTCCAACAAAGAACCTACCTATGAGCGATTGACAATCGAATTTTTGAGTTCTTTAATCTATATTGTCAATCCTAACACTGCTAACACAGTCGGTACTGTGAGATTTAGAATGGTTGCTGTTGAATATGAATTCAGTACCGACGAACTAGCAGGCTTGTTAGGAATCCCTCATGGGGACGGTGCTATTTGTGAGGCCCCTTTGGATTCGGATCGGTCAGTCGAGGTATTCTCCTTCTGGCAGAGACTGTCAAGCACTTTCATAAATTCTTTTGAGGGAGTTCTTGCCTCGACTATCCATAACCCGGCCATCAAAGTTTTAGATATATGTTGGCATGTACTATTTTTGGCCGGGAGAATCCAAATAAGGTGAATGCTAGAGAGCTTCTATTTTTGCAAGGAAGCCTCACAAATAGACGAATTAATTCGGTCCCGTTCATGCTTGCTCATATGACTTTAACTTTAAATAAAGCGGGACCGATTTCTTTTGGTGGTTTGATTACGTCTATTGCTTGAGCGCTTAACCTGAACAATGAGATGGCTACCCTAGATCCCTTACCTCCTCGCACAATTAACCTAAAATTTCTGAGAGACATGAAATTGTGCCGTTTGAGGAGAGAAGGAGGCTATATGCTTATGGTTCATGGTGTAGCCATCTCATCTGTTGTTCTACCTTGCACTAGACGTACAAATGTACGAGATGAAAGGAATTGGACCTACGCTTTAGATGCTCCACCTGTTTTGGGTCCTCTTCCTCCTAACATTCCTGATGAGGCGGGACATGACACTGATGATGAATATGATCGGAGAGAGAGATCTCCCGTACCCCATATGTCCCCCAATCATCCTTCACTACCATACATCACACCATCTTCTTCTTTTGCAGGTACCACTCCTGGCTTTTATATTACAAAGGAGATGTGGCGTGACCACATGGCTAGATAGCAAAGGCGTGACGACCTACTCTCTACCATCCAACAACAACTGGCGAACAACATGAGCTTCATGCAAGAGTCGCAGCGGAGGACAGACAGGTCCTACAACACTGTTCTACAGTCCCTCAAACGATCACAGATACGCAAGCCCGTCAGCAACAATACCACCAGCGACACATGGCACTCATCGAAGCCACTCAAGGTTCCATTTTGGGTAACCTTCGAGAGGTGAGGACCGCTCAGGATGCCTTGCAGGCGAGGATGGATCAGAGAGACCGTCGTCTTACCCGATCCCGTCGTCCACCTCAGGATGGCGAGGGCACCAGTGGTCAGCAATAGGCTGTCAGGTAACTCTTCCCTTATCTTACTTCGAAACATTGGGGAAAATATTCAATTTAAGTGTGGGAGGAGACTCTATCATCTTTTCTTTATTGTTTTTCTCATCTTTTCTTTATCGCTTTTTCTTTGCTATTTTTAGATAGTTTGTTTATTTTTATTTCCTTTTAGTTGTTTATTTTACTTTTTAGTTTAAGTGTCTTAGATAATGCATGAGTCTGACGAGTCACCAAATATAGTGTATCTTTAGTACAATCTAATCTCCCCATACCTTTAGCCCCACCGAATTTTTTTTGCAAAAGAAAACAGTGTTATTCCGAAAGTTTTTAGGTTTTAAAGGCAGGTTTTGAGTAAGGATGATGTGACTTGGGAGAACTTTGCGAAACATCAGTATTATTTTAGCACCATAGACTTCGTAAATATAGGAATCATTCCCGAAACCCCATATACCATGGCCTTAATCATCATTTCCGTATAAGTCCTCAGTAGTTTATCTCAGCAGTCAGCTCCGGCCTACGCATCCTCTACGTAGGGGACTAATGCAAATAAGTGAATGATCCAGCAAAACAAAAAAAATAAAAGAAAGCAAAAACGTAACTCCGGTATAGGTGACCCTCACAAAGTCATTTAAACCAAAGAATTGTAAAAATTTGCTACAAAAAGAAAAAGAAAAAGAAAAAGAAAAACTTACCCACTGTTAGTTGGTTCAGAGGTATCTGGCACTGAACTCGGTAGGGCAGATTACGATCTGATCCCCCACAACTACAGTTGGGTCAAATAAAAAGGTTTACACATATTTATGTGCCAGAAACCCCATGCTTAGATCATAATCACTAACAGGTCACTCTACTATGAAGTATGTACGGATAACGGGCTTAATGTGATTGCGCCTGAATGAAAAGGACACAAAAAGAGATGAAGAGGCAGGCCTAGGTATTGTGGGATGATATGGGTTGATTAATATAGGAATGAAGTTTATGTCCGTATTTGCGGATTAGTGTCATCATGATACCCTTAGTTCACTCAGTTAGTACCTACCACTCCATCCCGACTTGAACTTGGAATTTTTACTTGAAGCACTCGTTTACACCAGTTTTTCTTTTATGAGGTTTTTAATGTTTTGCTTGAGGATAAGCAAAGGTTTAAGTGTGGGAGAGTTTGATAACACTGAAATTCACCGTATTTTCGACTCCGATTTCGCATGCATTTTAGTAGTTTTATTGTCATTTTGTTGTGTTATTACTATGTTTTTCTTTGTTTTCAGGTTTTTACTTTAATCGGAGCCCCGATCAAGAAAAGGAGTGAAAAAGAGCTAAAAACCCTAAAATTCAGCATTTTGTACTTGTGGCTTCCACCATGGTTGGCGCCATAGACCCTGCCATGACGTGTCCAAGCTCAACTTCCCTCAACTGCCACGTTCCCCACTACTTCCACTAAGGCGCCTCAGATTGGCCTTGTGGCGGGCGCCACAAGAGAAAAAAATTTCCCTCCCATTTTCAAGTTGAAGGGCGTCCTTGTCATTTCCATCTTTTTACTTGCTTATAAATAGAAACTCAAAATCACTTTTTCAAGCATCCAAACTTAGAGCAGAGGCAAACTCAGAGCAACTTTATTTCACTTAGGCATATATTCAGTATTTTAAAGTGGTAATCGCTTCGCATTGGGGTGTTACCACAATTGTGTAATCGAGTCTGTAATCGAGTTTGGAGCACTTTGGAAGGAAGTTAATCCTGCCGCCATTTTCATTTCTGCTTTGCAATTTACTCAACCCTCCGATTGGAGCAGGTTTTTATTACTTGTCTTTATCTTATTTATTTTCCCGCACCCGCTTTACTTTATTTATTTTCTCGCACTCGCTTTACTTTATTTATTTCCCGCACTCGCTTTACTTTATTTATTTTCCGCACTCGCTTTACTTTATTTATTTCCCGCACTCGCTTTACTTTATTTATTTCCCGCACTCGCTTTACTTTATTTATTTTTCGCACTCGCTTTACTTTCTTTATTTCTTGCACTCGCTTTACTTTATTTATTTCTCGCACTCGCACTACTTTTATTTATTTCTTGCACTCGCACTACTTTTATTTAAATTAATGCACTTTTACTTTACCATGTCTAACTAAATTTATAAGGTTAGAATGTAAGGATCGTAATTGAACCGATAATCCGTACAATTGTTCGTAGAAACACTTAAGGGCTATTTTAACTTTCAACTTAAGTTTTCCCGCACTTCAACTTTGTTGGGTAAGATCGAAAGTCGTCCAACGTCTATCTAAACTTTATTGTTTTTAACTATTTCAAAAACAGCGAAAGCGCTTTGTTTAGTTCATTAGGAATCTTAATTTAAGAAGAAAAGAGATTTTAAAACTATTTTCGGACGCGTTTATAAGTTTAGAGTCTGGTTTGTGAGAACCTCTTTTGGTTAAGAAATCTAGGTTATAATACTTTTCAACTTAGTCAAGATATTATATTTCTTAAAAATAGGTTTACTACTCTAACGTAATGCGCGCCTTTTTATAAGTGACAATAAGAGGGTTTGATTAGGGGGTACAACTCGGTTCTGAATACGCGAAAGCGACAGTTCCTGTTAAATTAGTTCTTTTCAAAGTAGGAAACATTGCCCATAAGTAGTTCTATTTGCAAGTACTTGGATTATTCATTGATTATGTGAATTACATTCGACCCTGTCTTTATTAATTAAACTTTATTCAATACTTTGCTTTCCATTGCACACTCTAAAAACACCTATTTTGATTGCCTTTGATAAACACCATAACAATAGATAACGATAGATTGACACTTGGTCTCTGTGGATTCGACAATCTTTTATATTACTCTGAAGCGTTCGTATACTTGCGAAAAGCACCGCATCAAGTTTTTGGCGCCGTTGCCGGGGACCAATTTCGTCAAATTTCATTTTCGTGTTGTTATATCGTTTAGACTTAGGTTATTTCCCGTCGGTCAATGCGAAGAACTCGCAACACCGGAAGTTTAAGCTTAGTATACCCTCTGGCAGAACCTGAACGTTACGCTCGCGCACGTTTATTCTTTCATAGAATTAAGAGAGCTATGGCCGAAGATCAAAACCAAAGACCTCTTAAGGATTTCGCTCAACCATCCAATGGAGAACCTAGTTCTAGTATAGTAAACCCAACCATCCCAGCTAATAATTTCGAACTTAAACCATCCCTGTTGCAACTAGTGCAACAGAGACAATTCGCAGGTCTCGCCACTGAGAAACCAAACCAACATTTAAAAATATTTCTTCAATTAGCAGAAACTTTTAAATCCAATGGAGCTTCTCCTGAGGCAATACGTTTAAGATTATTCCCTTTTTCCCTCAGAGATAAAGCCCTATCTTGGTTAGATTCCCTTCCACCCAATTCCATTACGACTTGGGATAACCTTAGAAGAGTATTCCTTGCTAGATACTTTCCCCCGAGTAAGACGACCGTTCTTCGAAACCAAATAACTAGATTTACCCAAAACCAAGGAGAATCGTTGTTCAAAGCTTAGGAGAGATATAAAGAGTTGTTACGAGCATGCCCATATCATGGTTTAGAAAATTGGTTAATCATTCAAACCTTCTATAATGTACTTCATTATAACACTAAGATGACCATCGACGCTGCCGCAGGCGGTGCTCTGATGAACAAACATTACCCTGAAGTTAGTACCCTCATTGAAGATATGGCTCAAAACCATCAATCATGGGGAGTCGAACGAGAGACAGTTGAGAAGAAGGAAGCCCAAGGAGGAGTGCATGAACTAAGATCTATAGACATGATGCAAGCTAAAATGGACGCATTAGCCCTCAAAGTCGAACATATGTGCATAAACCTGAATACTGTAGATGTAATTTCGTCGGATTGTGAGATATGTGGAACCAAAGGACACCAATCCGCAGAATGCAGTCTATTAAACGAAACCCACTATGAGCAAGTGAACTACACCCAAGGGAACCCATACTCAAATACCTATAACCCTGGATGGAGGAATCACCCAAACTTCTCCTATAAAAACAATAACCCAATCCAAAATAATGCACCTCCGAGACCTAGTTATCAAACCCCAAGATCAAATCAACCTATGCAACCTGTGCCACCAAAGCCGAGCCTTGAGAAAATTATGGAAAATTTTATCACTGCTCAAACTCAACAAAATAAGGAGTTCATGAACCAAAACATTCATGTTAACGAATTGATTACTCAGTTAGGAACCAAGGTTGACCAAATAGTTACTCATACCAAGATGGTTGAAACCCAGATCTCTTAGGTAGCTTTAAACCCAGTCCCTCAAACCACACCTGGAGGACAATTCCCTGGACAACCTCAACAAAATCCGAGAGGACAAGCCAATGCCATTACCCTACAAAGTGGGAGCGCTTATGGTGAGCCACCAAACCCTAGAATGAGTGAACCCAAAACTTCTAAGGAATGTACCAAACCCACGAACGAAGTAAAGGAACCAGAGGAATCTGAAAACCAAGAAGGTCAAGAAAAAGGAGAAGAACCTAAAGATAAAACTTACGTACCACCCCGCCATATAAACCACCTATACCATATCCGCAAAGACTCAAACAAACCCGGATCAATAAGTAGTATAAATTTTTTATTAAAGTTATAGAAAAACTTCATGTAGAAATCCCTTTCACGGAAGCCATCACCCAAATACCTTCTTATGCAAAGTTTCTCAAAGACATCCTTACCAACAAACGTAGACTTGACGATCCGAAGCCCTTGGAATGTAATGTTATTTCCGAGGACAAATTGGCAAAGAAAGGTAAAGATCCTGGAAATTTCTCCATTCCTTGTCTTTTGGGTAATCACGTCATCGAAAAATATTTTCTAGACTTAGGAGCTACTGTGAGCCTAATGCCTTTAGCAGTTTGTGAGAGGTTAAACTTAGGAGAATTACAACCCACTAAGATGTCACTTCAGTTAACCGATAGATCTGTTAAGTATCCGATAGGCATTTTAGAAGATGTCCCTGTTAGGATAGGTCAGTTATTTATCCCTACTGATTTTGTTTGTCATGGACATCAAAGAGGACAATGATATATCAATCCTTCTGGGTAGACCATTCTTATCAACTGCAGGAGCCATAATAGATGTCAAGAAAAAGGAAAGTTGACATTTGAGGTAGGTGACGAGAAAATAGAATTTATACTTTCGAAATTTCTTATGGCACCTGTGATGGGAGACGCGTGTTATGCCTTAGATATCATTGATGAATGTGTTAGAGAATTAGAACAAGAAGAAATTATAAAAACAATTAAGTTAACATCAACTCTCATAAGGGAAGATGATGACTTTAAGAAACCCTACATCGATGATAACCTTTACGAATGTTTATCCCTTACCCCAGATCCTATGCCATGCCCTAAGAAACTAACCTTAGAACTTAAGGAACTGCCTAAGAACTTGAGATATGAGTTCCTCGATGAAAAGATGAACCGTCCAGTTATAGTCAGTGCTACCTTGAGCCAAGAGGAAACAAACCATCTTTTAGACGTTTTACGAAGATATCCCTCAGCCTTAGGATATAACATCTCTGACCTGAAAGGTATAAGCCCATCCGTATGCATGCATCGGATTTCGCTCGAAGAAGATTCAAAACCCTCCAGGGAACATCAGAGAAGAATAAACCCTATAAAATGAGTGATGTCGTTAAAAAGGAAGTTCTTAATTTACTTGAGGCAGGTATAATCTATCAGATCTCGGATAGTAAGTGGGTGAGCCCTATGCATGTAGTGCCTAAAAAGGGAGGCATCACAGTCGTGCAAAACGATAAAGACGAACATGTGGCAAAACGTTTAGAAGGAGGATGGCGGATGTGTATAGATTATAGAAAATTAAATAAAGCAACCAGGAAGGATCATTTCCCTTTACCATTTATAGACCAGATATTGGAGCGTCTAGCCAGACACTCTTATTTCTACTATCTAGATGGATACTCTGGATTCTTCCAAATACCTATCCACCCCGAAGATTAAGAAAAAACTACCTTTACACGCCCTTATGGAACTTTTGCCTACAGACGAATGTCATTCGGCCTCTGTAATGCCCCAACCACTTTCCAACGCTGCATGATGTCAATCTTTGCAGATTACCTAGATGGTATCATAGAAGTGTTTATGGATGATTTCTCGGTTTACGGATTTGATTTCCACAATTTCCTTGCTAACCTTGAGAAAGTCCTGGAGAGATGCGTGGAGGTGAACCTCGTGCTAAACTGGGAAAAGTGTCATTTCATGGTGACCGAAGGAATAGTTTTAGGACATATAGTTTCCGAAAAAGGTATAGAGGTAGATAGAGCTAAAATAGAAGTTATAGAAAACCTAAAACCACCAAAAACCATCAGAGAAGTCCGAAGCTTTCTTGGACACGCTGGATTTTACCGGCGTTTTATTAAGGACTTCTCCAAAATAACTAAACCTTTAACTGGACTTTTAATGAAAAATGTTGAATTCATTTTTGATGAAAAATGTAACGATGCATTTAATCTTTTAAAGCAAGCATTAATCTCTGCACCTATTATGAAACCGCCTGATTGGTCGGAACCTTTTGAGATAATGTGCGATGCTAGTGATTACGCAGTTGGAGCCGTTATAGGACAAAGGAAAGATAAAAATTACATGCCATTTATTATACCAGTAGAACCCTAGATGCTGCCCAACTTAACTATGCAACAACTGAAAAAGAATTACTCGCTGTAGTTTTCGCTATAGACAAATTTAGATCTTATCTAGTAGGAGCAAAAATTATAGTTTACACCGATCATGCTGCCATTCGTTACCTATTAAGTAAAAAAGATGCCAAGCCCAGGTTACTCCGATGGATTCTATTACTACAAGAGTTTGATTTAGATATAAGAGATAAAAAAGGCACTGAAAATGTAGTAGCCGGTCACCTTTCTAGGCTAGAACATCTAAACCCAGAACTAGTACCCATAAATGATGATTTCGCATATGATAGACTGATAGCTAAACTAGAAACCATTGAAGATGATAACCTAAGCCCAGATGAGCACTCCCAAAATTCCTTAGCAATAAGTAACGTACCATGGTATGCAGACTTCGTTAATTACCTAGCTGCTGATATAGTACCCCCTGATCTTGACTACCACCGCAAGAAGAAATTCTTCCACAATGTGAGAATCTTCTATTGGGACGAACCGCTCCTTTTCAAAAGGGGTAAAGATGGCATTTTTCGCCGTTGCGTTTCGGAAGAAGAGGTAAATAGTATTATCAAGCATTGTCATTCTGCACCTTATGGTGGACATGCGAGCACCTCTAAGACATACGCCAAAATTCTTCAATCTGGCCTATTCTTGCCTACCATGTGGCGCGATGTCTATGCTTGCATTTTCAAATGTGATAGATGCCAACGCACTGGAAACATTTCAAGGCGCGATGAAATGCCTCTAAGCAACATAGAAGAAGTAGAACTCTTCGACATTTGGGGTATAGATTTCATGGGACCTTTCCCACCATCCTTAGGAAACAGGTATATCTTAGTAGCTGTGGACTATGTGTCTAAGTGGATTGAAGCTATAGCTGCACCCACAAACGACACTAGGGTAGTAATCAAACTATTTAAAAACTATATAATCCCTAGATTTAGAACACCACGTTTAGTCATAAGCGATGGAGGATCACACTTTATATCGAGAATATTTGACAAACTTTTAAGAAAATATGGAGTTAGGCATAGAGTAGCAACACCATACCATCCGCAAACTAGTGGCCAAGTAGAGGTATCTAATAGGGAGTTAAAACAAATCCTAGAGAAAATTGTTTCTATTTCTAGGAGAGACTGGTCTCAGAAGCTTCAAGAAGCATTATGGGCTTATGGGACCGCCTTCAAAACCCCTATAAGAACTACTCCTTACCAACTAGTATATGGAAAATCCTGTCACTTACCGTTCGAATTAGAGCATAAGGCCTATTGGGCCATTAAAACTTTGAATTTAGACTACCTAGCTGCTGGAGAAAAGCGTACCCTTGACATTCATAAACTAGAAGAACTTAGGCAATCTGCCTACGAGAATGCAAAAATATACAAAGAAAGAACAAAAGCCTATCACGACAAAAGAATAGTAAAGAAAAACTTCAATGTAGGCGATCTTATTCTCCTTTTCAACTCTAGGTTACGACTCTTCCCTGGAAAGCTACGTTCAAGATGGACTGGTCCTTTCGAAGTATCCAAGATTCTGAGATCCGGAGCCGTAGAAATCAAGAACGAAACATGTAGTCCATTCATTGTAAATGGACAAAGATTGAAGCTCTACGAATGAGGAGACATTCCAGCATACTACTCAAGCCACACCCTGATTGATCCACCAATTCCTAATACTACAGGTGTATAAATTTTAATCGTCAAGCTAATGACGTTAAACAAGCACTGCGTGGGAGGCAACCCATGGTTTTTTTTTTATTTTACTTTTCCGCATTTATTTAATTTTAATTTTATTTTATCATATTTTTCATCGAGACTAAAAATTTGAATGGTTTGCATTTTCAGGATCACTTTCCTAACTTTTACAGGATGCAGGATTTCGATGATATGCACGTGGCCTATAGAGATAATGCTCAGAGAGAGCGCTACATTTTCTCTTTATCAGCGCCCTATGGCGCCCACACGTTATCCTGATCAACATTGTATGGAGGCACTGGGTATCGAGCCGAGTATCCGATTCCTGAGCCACCAACTTCATTGGGACGAGTTTGCCGATGACTTGAGTAACACCTATAGGAACCTGACATTAGAGTTCCTCAGTTCATTCGATTATGACCCATACTCTGGACCAGATGGGTACGCTGCTTTTAGGCTCTTTGGAGTTGAGTACTCTTTCATCCAGAAAGAGTTCGGTGACCTATTGGGGTTTCCAAACCACTCCTGATGCTATCCCGGAGACACCTATGGGATATTTTCTGGGTAAGGAGGTGGAGAAGTTTTGGAGTGATATATCAGGTGGCGAAAGCCAGGATCCGTCTACGCAACTGTCTTAGGTTATACATAACCCTGCCTTTAGATACTTCCAGATGATATTGGCACATTCCTTCCTAGGAAGACCGGATGCTGAGACATTACTGAGTGAAGAGGAGATCTTCCTACTATTTTGTGCATCCCAGTCTCGCCCAATAGCATGTGGGAACTTTTTGTTATGTGGTCTCAGCGGTGTCTCCAGATCGACCGAATGAGTCATCCATGTGGGCGGGATCATCACGCAGATTGCTGTCGCTTTAGGTCTGTCTCGCAAGCTGTTACATCTCCAGACCTACTGTGGGTACACTACCATGGACATCGACTTCTGTTTGACCAGAGGGTTGATGAGGAGAGCCTCTTTCCACCCATGTCAGTTCCGATTGCTAGTCGACAGCGAGGCTATTCATTACTTCACACTGTCAGATCCTATGATGACCAGTGTGCATGATCCAGTGAATTGCAGTTATGCTCTAGAGGGCCAGGGAGAGACCATTGAGGAGCCGAGATCACCACCCATTGCTGAGTACACGCCTACACCACCTTCTCCCAGGATCACTATTTTCTCTAATAATCTTTCATTGCAGACCCCCGACATCCGCACCCAGATTGCAGAGTGTCGTAGAGAAATTGCAGAGCTTAGACAGGAGGTGGCTGACCTCACTTTACAGATGGGAGTGTCTGATCTCACCCATGCTACCGAAGTCGACTGTTTATATCAGGAGATCGCAAAGCTCAGGCAGGAGGTAGCCATGCTCCGTGAATCCACTCAGGAAGACAACATCCCTACTATATGATCTCACCATTTCATCTTATTTTATCTCTTTTTTATATTTCTCGCATTTACATAACTCATTTCATATTATCGCATTTGGAATATTATATAAACTAGGTCTATACATTGATATTTCTACTTTTATCTATATATGTCTTATGTTTGTTTTATTTGCATTTTTTTTATTTTAGTTGTTTATTTATTTATTAGTCTAATATTTAAATTTTGTTTTGTTTTTATTTTTATTTTTACTTTTATAAAAATTATGCAAGTCAATGATACTAGGAAAATCACAAGATAAATGCTATACGGACCCCTCAAAGCCAAAAGACAAAGAGAAGCCCAAGCCAAAGGACCAAAATCCGGCCCAACCAGATTTTGCCTTGTGGCGCCCGCTGTCGCTCCCCGGATTTCCCGAATCCAAGTACAAACGCAAAAAGAGTGGTGCGGAAAAAGAGTAGAGTCGCCAGCTATGTACTTTTATCCCAAGAGGATGGAAAGGTAGTACTGCATAACCATGATGGAACGGATAAAACAAAGTCTCGAACCAAAGAAAAACTGAGTAAGGGGGCCGGTTACGTGAAGGGAAGGTTATCGCACCCTTTCACGTCTGTGGTACTCCACAGGATCCACGTTTGCTAATTATGTCTAAAGTGTGTTTATAAAAAGTCCTATATGCGATGCGAAAGAGAGAAAATCAAAGTAGGGAAAAGAAAGAGTTATTGCTCGCACAGGCCCTACCCTGCTGCATACGTATCTCAAGAAGGATTGAGAATCAGAGCACCGTAGCTCGGCTAACATATTTTTGTTTGTTTTTGTGTTTTTTAGATGAACGACGTTACTACGCAATCTACCGGATGCTCGACCTTTGGAGACTTACTCACCTGTAGTAGAAGGAGTTAACGTGTTCTTAGGAGAAGAAAAATCAATGAGTTTGTTTGTGTTTTAGGAATGCTCATGCAAAAAAGGAAGTCCTAGACGAAGGAACCGTGCTACCTTAATTGACATGCAAACGAGAGACTATACGAAGCCTAGAAATCCTATGGGGAGACGATCACACCAAAAAAAAAACATATAGCATAAAGCAAACACGCCAACAAGGGGGCTCAAACATACATGGGTAGGGCTTTAGTCAAGAGGGGTCATATCAACCTCGACAAACAAGCCATGGAAGGGTAATCAAATGGGCTCTTAACCACTGACATTGAACGTCAGGGTGAGCAGATCAAAAGGGTAATGAGGATAAGACCTCATAGCTCTTAACCCTGGACAGGGTGAGCTCATGACAAAGAGTGGGGATTTAGAAAGGTGGAACCCTCTCCACTGACTGACCGGACAGAAGATCTTGGGCTTTTGTTATGAAGCATCGGCACGTAGTGCGAGCATACAGAGCGACACACTGAATAACGGGGGATTGACTACTAATCCCTTTTATCCGTCAATTGCCTCTTCATGGAGGTCTTTAGCACTGGTGCCTCTTCTCGGAGGTCTTTGGGCACAAAAGTAAACACATAAAAACATTGCCTTCTATCGAGGTCTTCCAGCTAAGAAAGCGGTAAAATGCGGGAAAGATGTAAAAGGGATCAAAAGATCTACCACACGGATAAAGATCCGAAGTAACAGCAACTAAAGAAACAAGAAACCCAGAGATCTCTCAAGCTAGCATCATCAAAGAAAGCAAGCCAACAAAGTAATCAGAATAAATCTCCAAATGGTATCCCACAAATAAAGTGGAATACCAAGCAGGCTATCTCCTCAGGAGTCATGTGAGCCCTCACAAAAACTCAACAAACAAGTTAGAATAACAAGATGGGGTGTGTAACACGGTGGGAGAACTGACTTTAGTTAAATGTTGCGGATAGCAAGAGTCGCCACCGACTTTTATTTTATCCAAAAGGAAAGGACATAAAAGAACAGGAAAGACCTTAAAAAGATTTTGAGTTCGGGGGGTAGGTTATACAAAGGGAAGGTATTAGCACCCTTTATATCCATGGTTATCCATGGGCTCTTAGTTACTTAGCTCACTTTGTTTGTTTGCAAGAGTGTAGTGTGTGATTAGAAAAATTTCTTTAAGTACTTAGTAATGACCCTCGTATGGGTGTATACAAAGCCTAGTTTAGAAATTGTGAGGTGTAAAAGTAATTTTGAAAAGTGTGAGCAAGTAACTATGAGATACCTACCCTATATTAAGTCTTTCGTGTTCTTGTATATTCTTTCAATGGTAAGACTGTCTCTATTATTAAGGAATAGGTAGTCATTACCTTGGATGTGTTTAAGGGACGGGCGTAGGGTCATCGTATGGTCAATGAAGGCAACATAAGGGGTGTCTTTAACAACTCGTAGGGACTATCATCATATTTACCGAAGGGACAAGATCATTATATCGTAGGCAACCTCGTAGGGACTTGATCTTTTAAGTTTATAGGGACTTGATGATTTTTCTGTTTGAAGGGACTTTGCTTAAGACACCCCTTTTTTTGAGGGACTTGACCATTTAAAGAAGGCAACCAAGAGGAATACCCTAGGAAGTACAGATGGCGATCAAAGATCGACTTACGTGTGTGAGTGTTATTTTTCAGATATTTGTCTTGAATTTAATTTTCTAAATTCAATTATTTACAGTTAGTTTTTTTGCACTCCCTAAATTACTAACCACGCAATAAATATTTATAAAAGCAAGAAAATAAATTCCTAAACTATTACATGGCTATGGGACAGATACATAATAATCAGGCGAGAAAGAATAAATTTACAACCTATACATTTGTTCCTAATATTATAAATAAAACAAAATTAAAATAAGGAAAATAATGAAGCAAAAATAGAATAGATAAAAGCAAATAATAATAAAATAATAAATAAACAATGGTAATAAAGCAATAATAAAATAACAATAATAATAAAGTGATAATAAAAAGGTTAGAATTTTAAAAGAAATTATTTTAAGTTAAACAAGTTAGATTTTTTTAGAAGTTATTAGAAAAATATGAGTTTAAAATAAATTAGTAATAATAAAAGAATTTAAAATACATTAATGTACAAATTATAAAATAAAAGAGTTATATGAAAAATATTAAGTTAGTTATTTACAAAATAAATAAAGATTATAGAAAATATCAAATTATTAGATTAATAGGTTTATTATTATTATTCAATTAGAAAAATGGTCAATTAGATTTTATTTACAAAATGTATAAGGATTTATTATTATAAGTAAGTAATAAAAAAAAGTTATTAAAATAGTTAGTATTTATTATTTATTTACAAAAAAAATATAAAGGTTATAGAAAAATATTAAATAATTAATTTAGTAGGTTTTCACGCCCTACATTACTAAACCACGCAGTTAATATAGGATCAATGGCAGGAATTTAAATGGCAGAAAAATAAATGGCAGAAAAGTAAAATGGCAGAAAATAAATGGCAGAAAAATAAAATCCTAATTATTACAACGCTTTGGTGCAGTTACATAATAAAGATGGCGAAAAGTAAAA
This sequence comes from Lathyrus oleraceus, assembly GCF_024323335.1. Classification (NCBI taxonomy): domain Eukaryota; kingdom Viridiplantae; phylum Streptophyta; class Magnoliopsida; order Fabales; family Fabaceae; genus Lathyrus; species Lathyrus oleraceus. The sequence goes on along the minus strand of NC_066580.1, from coordinate 71,787,597 downwards.
CTGAAAATATTACAAGTTAAAACTTAAAATATTACAAGGGCGAAGCAGTTACAGTGTATGAATAACATAAATATGAGCGAAAATAGGAAATAATAATAAGGTTTGTTAAGGTTTAAGAAAAGGTTTATGGTTTAAAGGAAATAACACGGTTAAAGTTTTAGGTTTGAAATTTAGAGTTTGTGGCGAAATTGTCAGGGTTTAGGAAAAATCAGGGTAGTTAGTTATGAAAAAAAATGTGCAGATCTAAATATATGTATATAAAAAAAATATGAATTAAAAAAACAACGGCGTTGCTAGCGCAAAATTGCGATCATCGCAACTGGATCGGATAACACAAATGTCACGCCTCATACACGTATATGTGAAAACGGCGTATTGACACGATCCGATCCGAAAACATAATCAAATTATAACATAAAATAGAAATATATATATATATATTTAACACACTAGTTACATATATGAACATGTATTTGAAACACAGTAAAAAATATATCAACAAAATAGATAAAGTATATATCATATATAAACTATTACCAAACTGTGTGTACGATAGTATAGATCAGCCACTCTCAGTTTCTCTTTTTTTTGTTCTGTCTTTCGGCCTCCCTCTATCAGTCATGCTAGTAAATATATATAGGAACAAATTAGGTTAATGATAATGGGCCTAAGTTTATTTTGAAACCCAATATTAAATTAAAAACTGAATAAAGTTAAATAATTAAAATAGTTAAAATTAAAATAAAAACTAATTAACCTATTTATTTATTCTAGACCCAATATAAAAATAAATAGACTCAAAAAAATAAAAGTCGGGCACCAAAATGCTCGAAAAAATAAAATGAACACGTCAAAATAATCAGCGCGAAATAAATGACTCGGAAAAATACAGCGTTTGGTCGGATTTTGAAATAAAAATTATGACCGTTTAAACTACTCAGACTGATCAACATATGACCAAAAATAGTCGTAAAAATATTTTTAGCATGTCAAATTAAACCACGTGAACCGCAGATTAATGTTACCGACATTTGCAAACTTAAACTTGACATTTTTTCGTTGACTAATTTTAGGCACAATTAAAAAGTTAATTTGACCAGTCTGTTTGTAAATTCCGAGAAATTATTCCGGCTAATATTAAGACAGAAAAAAATGTTATGCTATGAAGATGATGCAAATGAATGTGAAACAAAAAATTGGTTAGAGTTAAAAATAGAGGGCAAATTTTGGGGTGCAACAGCTGCCCCTGTTCAATTTTCTGAAACCTGAGGAGTTAGATTGGCCTGTGTGCCATTCGTGACTTGGAAGGTTGAAGGGGATTGAACACAAAAGCCTAAAAATTTGCACTCGCCGGTGCGTAAAGTAACACTGATGACTGGTTGTATATGCTTAAGTGGGCTTGAAGATGCCACTTGGAAGAACTGGAGATGGGCTTATAGATGCCATCCATAATATCAGGAGGTGATAATATCTTGATGTTGATACTGGATATCAGTACTAGGTCTTCGTTTAGGCCGTCTCTGAATCGTATCTAAGAACATACTTTTAATTTAAGTGTCAGAACCAAATCTTCGTGGCGATTTCTTTCTGAATTAAGTATCAACACTAGACCTTCGTATAGATCGTCTCTGAACTGTTTTGAGTTGTTGAATAGACCAGTAGAAATAAATCTTCGTGATGATTATCTCTTCTGGAAATATCCTGGATTAGGGAATAGATCTTCGTATAGACCGTTTGCCTAATATCCAAGAACAAAAGAGTGTCAGGATGAAATCTCCTGAAAATATCCTGGACTAGGGAATAGATCTTCGTATAGACCGTTTGCCTACTATCCAAGAACAAAAGAATATCAGGATGAAATCTCCTGAAAATATCATGGACTAGGGAATAGATCTTCGTATAGACCGTTTGCCTACTATCCGAGGACAAAAGAGTATCAGGATTAACTCTCCTGAAAACATCCTGGACTAGGGAATAGATCTTCGTATAGACCGTTTGCCTACTATCCAAGGACACCTTGAGTAATGATTAAGTATCAGCACTAGATCTTCGTATAGATCGTTTCTGACCTGTTGTGAATTGTTGATAGTATTTTATCTGTATATAACCATCCTGCAAGGAAAAGGTTAGTTTATGCAATATGTATGCGTGCATGGCATGGTGCATCTAAGTAAATGTATTATGCACTTATGGATATGCCATGGTATGATGTAAATGATGTATGTATGAATCATGCGGCCTGAAGCGTCTGGATATCTTTGTATAACAACTGCTGGCTAGGGAAAATAAATCCCAATTCGTTGCTGAAGAATATGAGGAACTCGTTCCCGTCTTGTTTGATAGTATAGTATTTGTCACTTCCCGTATTCGTTCGTCGTACTTATATTGAAGGAATAAGTTCCTGAGTATCCCGACTGAGGATAAAAGAGATGGACATAAATTCAAGGGGAGACGTAATTCGAAGCATCTATAAAGATAGATTTGCTCTACTGGGGATTTGTAGTGGGGATGAACCGGCGAAGCTTCGTTGAACTACTACCCTCGTTCGTCCTTAGTAAATACTATTACTGCATTTTATGCATTTCTGGTAAACATCAATCGTATTCAAAAGCATACATACATTCAAACACAACCAATGGACGTTTTCGCTTATGTAAATAGAGTAAAAGTAAATCTGGATTCAAAGATGAAATTTTATTTATATCACAAAGTGACCTATACATAGGCAAGTTTGTACAAGGAGACAGAAATCCTGGTAAGAGGAATTCGTCGTAAATTTTTTATAAAACAAAGAAAACAGCTATGTGAAAAATGATCCTATTGAGTTTCAATTCTACTATTGCCATTATCTTCAAATATCTCATCTTCTGCTGTTGAGACAGAAACGATTGGATTGATCTTTATTTGTTTGAACTTGATTTAGGTAGCACCATCAGTTGAAGTTACATGAGTGATCTAAACGAGACATAGTCATACGCTTTAATCCCTAACTTTTGCCTGGATTGCCCTTTCAGGTTTTCAATCCACCGGGATACCCTTTTTTGCTCAAGCCGCCTTTTCGGGTTTTCGACTTGCCGGGTGTACATTTTTTTTATATATATCCCTAATTTTTGCCCGAACCCTTTTGGTTTGCCGGGATGCCCTTATTTTTGCCTAGGCCAGTCAACCTAGCGGGTCTCTTTTTATGCGTAGTATTTTTTAACTATGTCTGCGTTTATAGGCTGTGGAAAGTCTTCACCATCCATAGTAGTAAGAATCATGGCACCTCCTGAGAATACTCTTTTGACCACAAATGGTCCTTCATATGTAGGAGTCCACTTGCCCCTAGGATCACCTTGTGGTAGTATGATACGCTTGATCACCAAGTCACCAGCCTGATATACCTTTGGCTTAACCTTCTTATTGAAAGCTTTGATCATCCGTTTCTGGTACATCTGACCATGACAAACAGCTGCCAACCTCTTATCATCAATCAAATTTATCTGGTCGAGTCGAGTCTGAATCCACTCATCTTCATCCAAGCCTGCATCCTTCATGATTCTTAAGGAAGGGATCTGAACTTCAATGGGCAGAACTGCTTCCATACCATAGACTAAGGAGAATGAGGTTGCCCCTGTTGAAGTACGTATTGTAGTACGATAACCATGAAGAGAAAATGGTAACATCTCATGCCAGTCTTTGTATGTTACTGTCATCTTTTGTATGATCTTCTTAATATTCTTATTAGCAGCCTCCACGGCGCCATTCATCTTTGGCCGGTACGGAGAAGAGTTATGGTGTTTTATTTTGAACTGCGTGCAGAGTTCAACAATCATCTTGTTGTTCTTCCGGAGAGAGCAGGTTTCTCAGATGTATATTTGATAAGATCCATTTTAGAAATCAATAAAGTGGTATGATTCAACATATACTGTCTTAGTCGGCGAGCAGCCTAAGCCAAAGCATAGCAAGCTTTCTCGAGCTAGGAATATCTTGTTTCACAGTCGGTACCTTTTGCTAAGGTAGTATATTGCATGCTCTTTTCGACCAGACTCGTCATGTTGCCCCAACACACACCCTATTGAATTTTCTAACACGGTCAAATACATGATTAGAGGTCTTCCTTCAACTGGTGGCATCAGATTTATAGGTTCTTGGAGATACTTTTTGATTTTGTCAAAAGCTTCTTGACATTCATCATTCCATATCATCTCTTGATTTTTCCAGCGAAAACCTCTACATAGTCACGTAACATCCGACTCAATCTTTCTTTGACACTGTTTTCCAAGCCTGCTCCTATTTTGACTTCTTTCTTGTCTACTTCAGTGCCCAGATTTACAACCTCAATTGATTCCTCATGCGGCTGTGTAACTTTCTCTTCTTGTTGTAATAACCTAGCAAGCTCTACAGGTACTTCACAATCTTCATCCTTACCATCTTCAGCTTGATAGATCGGATTCTCGAAATTATAATTGGCAATAATAGAACTGTTATCAACAGGATCCAGGGTGGATGAGGATCTGCATTTTAGTGATGTGGGTGTGTGTAAGAACACATAGCTGATAAAAATAAAATAAAAGAAAAACATAGAGCCCAATATTTACGAAAACGAAACGTCCATTGATTTTTATTGAATGAAGTATGCAAATGAAATGACATCCCGAAACAAGCATACCATTGTGCCCCGGGTAAGGCACAAGGCTTAAAAATAACAACGCAGTAATAGTATTTACTCCTGACTAAAGGAGATAGGAATAACGTCTTCAGTCTTCCAATTGTTGAGCCCATCACCCACAGTAGGAAAAATCCAGTTATCCAGATTGTAGTCTTCATTATAGTCACCCACAGCATTGATTTGATCTTTCATGTTCCCTGGATTGGTGATACGAACAGCACGAGCACGACGAACAGCCTTCTGGGACTCTGCAGTGAAACCCAAACCAAACTTGTCAGACTTGTAAGGAATGTCGGGAAGCTGACCCCAAATAGTACAACCACCTTCTTCAACCACAGCTCTAGCATCTTCGAGGGAAGCCATTGTAGGAGGTACTCTGGTAACCACAGGAACTCTTTTAACCACAGGAGGAGCTTCAGTAGCGGGAACGACCCAAGGAACTACTTCAAATGTCTGGCAAGGAGTCTCAACATATTCACCTTCCACTTCAACATACTTAAATGTATTCACATGACTGACCATATATTCTTCCTCTCCATAAACAATTACGATCTTTCCCTTCACTGGATATCTCAACTTCTGATGTAGAGTGGAGGTCACGGCACCTGCCCCGTGGATCCAGGGGCGCCCAGCAAACAAGAGTACGCAGGATGAATATCCATTACATAGAAGGTAGAATCGAAGACTTGAGAGCCTACTTTGATCGGGAGATCTATTTCTCCATGCACCACTCTTCTTGAACCATCAAAGGCTCTCACCACTATATTACTTGATCTTAACACAGCATCTTCAGGACTGAGCTTGTTCAGAACCTCTTTGGGAAGTACATTCAATGAAGAGCCATTGTCTATCAACACATGAGACAAGGTATTGCCCCTACATTCAATGGAGATATGTAAAGCTCTGTTATGGTTTCTTTTGGCAGGAGTCAAGTCAGCATCAGAAAAACCTAACCCATTATCATAAGCCAGATGTGCAACACAATTTTCAAATTGATCCACAGAAATTTCATTTGGTACATGAGCAGTCCTTAAGAATTTGATCAAGGCTTTAGCATGAGCCTCAGAACACAGCAACAAAGACAACATGGAAATTTTGGAGGGAGTATGCCCCAACTGGTCAACAATATCATAATCACTCTTACGAATGATCTTCAGCACTTCTTCCATCTGTTTAGAGAGATTTTCAGCAGTCGGTGCTTCAGCTTGCACAGGTTCAACCACAGGACCTTTGCCTCAAGCATCAGTACTTGGCTCAGAAGTGGAGGTAGTAGTTGGAAGAACTGTATTTTTTGAGGTAGCTGGAGGAGAGAAAATTCTTCCACTTCTGGTGATCTTACTAGATCCAGCAATATTATCAACATCAAGGTTATCATCAGTAACAGGTGTATCAGTCAAAGGTTCCTGCTTAACACCATGGATATAAACATCAGAACCGTAATTCCAGGGTATAGCTTTATCAGAAGTATAAGGAATAGGGCCAGGAGTGGTAATAATCATGGGAGGCACTCTAACTTCAGCAACAGTCTTCACCAGGCCTTCAGTAGTAATTTTGATAGGACCCTTGGAAGTGATCTTGACAGGGCCTTTGGAGGTAATCTTCACTGGCACTTTATCAACCATATCCACATCTTCAAACTTCTTACCTCGAGTTAGGTGTTCACACATACTTTCCACAGAAGGAGTTCTCTCAAACAATATAATGTAATTGTCCATGAGGCGTTGAATACCATCTTTCAACGTCCAGCAGCTATCAGGTTTGTAGGCACAATAAAAACAGTCTTCGTTGCAACCTGGAAAGAATCCAGCCTGCACCAGCTTCTTCTTGATAATAGATAAGGGAGTAGTCACATCTGCTACTGAGGAAACATATGCAACTTCATCAACAACATTAACAGTCTTCTCATGATTGGGCATGGGAGCAGTAATCACATTTGGAGTCCCAGGAGGGTCAAATTCAATCTCCCCAGCTTCAATCATATCTTGAATCTTATTTTTCAGCACCCAGCAATTGTTGGTGTCATGTCCCGGACAATTAGAATGATAGGCACATCGTGCATTAGGATTGTACCGAGGAGAGGAAGTATTAGGATTCTGAGGAGGGTCCTTCAAAGTAATGAGTTCCCCTTTCAACATGTGTTGCAAGGCTTGGGCCAGTGACATGTTGATCTTGGTGAATTGTCTTCTAGGCTTCTGTTGATTGCTCTGTGGTAGCTCCGGTGTTGCAGGAGTAGGATTAGAAATGTGAACTGCTCCTACGGATTGGTGACTTCTGTTACGGCCAGGTTGACCATACACAACATTAGACTCCTTCTTTCCACTAGGGGGCTTATTTGCAGTGCTTGATGAAGAGGCACCCACCTGTATCTTACAACTTCTTATACCACTTTCCACACGCTCTCCAGTCATTATCAGCTCAGTGAAACCAGATGATGAGCTTCCAATGAGGTGACTATATAAAGGACTATTCAGCGTACTCATAAACATATCCACTAGCTCCCTGTCAGTCAGAGGAGGTTGAACTCTGCCAGCCAGGTCTCTCCATTTCTGGGCATACTCCTTGAAATTCTCCTTAGCACCCATTGACATGCTTTGCAGCTGCATGCGAGTAGGTGCTAAATCAGCATTGTATTGGTATTTCCTGTAGAAGGCCTCAGCAAGATCATTCCAATCACGGATATTGACACTCTCCAATTGATAGTACCATTCCAATTGAGCTCCAGACAAGCCCTCTTGGAAGAAATGAATCCATAACTTCTTATCAGCAGTATGTGGTTGAATCCTCCGGACATAGGATCTTAAATGCAGCTTGGGACATGAGACACCATCATACACCACAAAAGCAGGAACCTTGAAACCAATAGGTATAACCACTCCAGATATTAAACTCAGATCTTCAAAATCCAACCCAGAAGATTTTTGTAACTCCATAGCATTCATTCTATCCACCAGCATCTTGTACTTATCTTCATTAGGATCATGATAATAATTTGCTTCAGAATCAGAATCTCCCACAGTATCATGGAGACTACCTCCCTCTTTCTCAAAATTTTCAGACTCATAATCATCAACCTGTTCCTTTGTCTTGATAGGGCCTCTGAATCTTCTTCCCAGATTGATAAGGCCTCCTGATCTTCTAGTCTTCTTCTTCTTCTTAGCCAGCAATGTCTTCAACTCATCTTGCCCCTTGGACAAGTTCAGAATCAACTCTTGGAATTGTGCATTCTGAGCCTGGAGATCTTTGACAGTCTGTTCAAGAGCCATTTCTGTTGAAATAAACAGCGAGAAGATAAGATACCTGTTCATAAGAAACCTGTGATGCAATAATATGGTATGTAGATGCTTATGCAATGTTTTCAAGGACCGTAGGATTTAAATTTGTTTAAACCACCAAAAAGTAAACTTTTATTAGTAATAAACTTGTTTGCCCCTTGGGCTTACAATAAAAATGAAATGAATACAAAAAATGGGGTTTTAAGTCTCCCATGGACGTTTCCTCTTTGTGTTGAGGTATGAGTTGAGATTCCGCTCCTCGTGAAGTTGTTTTGTTAGCTCCAGGATTCTTTCCTGACTTGCCTTGTAATGAGTCTCAAAAGCATCTCTTTGCTCCTTCAACTGGATCCAGGACCTCTGTAACTCTTCCATGTCAGTGGGCATGTCTGGATGAAGAATGATGTAAGAAGTATCTCCTTCAGCAACAGGCTCCATGGTAACTGGCAGGATAGCAGGATATGGCATCATAAGAGTCTGAGCACGAGATCGTACCCATCTGAGATATGGTTCCATAGGAATAGTGTACTTGGGTTCCAGAGTCTTGCTGTCAACCTTGTTCACTTTACCCCATGCTCGTATGAACCTTTGACGGTAACCTTGAAGATCGTTGTCGTAGTCGAACACAATACCCTGAATAAGCATGTCATGAGGACCATCAGTCCGAGCGTAACCAAACTGACGTAGAGCTAAAGAAGGGTTGTAGGTAATGCCCCCTCTTATGCCAAGGAGTGGCACATTAGGGAACTCCCCACAATGGTCAATGATGGTAACATTCTCCATAGATCTAGAGCACCAATGAATATCTGAATGAGAAAGTGACATAATCCTCTTAGATCACCTGAACCCTTGTTCATTCTTCATCACTGATCGAGGAAGGTGAGAAATAAACCACCTAGATAATAGAGGTATGCAACACATCAGAGTTCCTCGTGCCTTCATAGTACGGGTATGAAGAGAGTGTAAGATGTCTCCAAGTAATGTAGGCACTGGATTGCGAGTCAGAAATATGTTAATGGTGTGTACGTCTATGAACTGGTCTGGATTGGGGAACAGTACTAAGCCATAAATCAATAGGGCTAAGATCTCCTCAAAAGCATCATAACTCATAGCCTTCAGGAATACTTGAGCTTTCTCCATCAATACCTTAGCAAGAATACCCTTAACTCCACTCCTTGTTTCTAGGACAATGTCTGATTTCTTTAAATGTAAGGCTGCAGCAATGACTTCAGGTTTAGGCTCTTTTTCCAAGCCTGTGAAGGGTTTCTGATAAAGAATAGGTATACCCAGAAGCTTGGAGAACTCTTCCATTGTAGGAACCAGCTGATAGTCGGGAAATGTGAAGCAATGATGTTTAGGGTCAAAGAACTGAAACATGACACTCATCATGTCTTCATTGAACCCTGAAGTGACTAGATCCAGTAGGTGACCATGCCTCTTGATGAACTGGGAGTTTTCAGAAACTTGAGAGACCAATTCCTTAAGCTTAGGAGGTATTCCTACAAAGTTGATCCGGATAGTATACCTACGAGCAGAAGCCATGACCTGCAACAAAGAACAAAGATAAATCCTTTGGTCCTTGAAATGGTTAGTGAAAATGCTATGCTTATGATGAATGATGATGCTATGATGTTATGCTCAATCACAAACATGTGGCACACACAAACAAGTCACACAATAGCCCTAGGTTTGAAGGCTTGCATGAGGTTTAAAGGTAAGTACCCTCCTCTGAAGTTTAGTTGATTCATCCTGTCCTACAAAAGTAACCAGGTTCTAAGGGATCTCAAAATCATTGATCCTTCACAAGGGTGGTTGTTCAGTAGGCAACTTACTTGCCAACCAAAACCCTCCAAGTTTAGGATCTCAATGAGTGTAGTATCGAGTATCAACCAACTTCAGTCTTCACCAAAGCCGGTTATCTCACTACTTTCTAAAGGCCAAGATGGGATGACTAGGGTTCTAAAAGTCAGTTAGTGTATTGACAACATATGGCAGCCTCATATTATCATCAACTTGCTTAAGGAACATAAGCACCAACCAAGAAGTCACACTAACTATGGCCACCGGATCAACCATATCGATATACGCCGTATAGTTTCCTTGGTCTATTGCCATTTACCTAAGGTACACTAGATCCGGGTTAGGGTCTTTCACACATAAGAGCACCCAACAGATAAGTATAAAGCAAACAAGGCAAACAATTTTAAAGTGATCTAATTCCTAAGGGTACCCCTCTTTTATTAAATCCCCAGCAGAGTCGCCAGTTCTGTAACACGGTGGGAGAACTGACTTTAGTTAAATGTTGCGGATAGCAAGAGTCGCCACCGACTTTTATTTTATCCAAAAGGAAAGGACATAAAAGAACAGGAAAGACCTTAAAAAGATTTTGAGTTCGGGGGGTAGGTTATACAAAGGGAAGGTATTAGCACCCTTTATATCCATGGTTATCCATGGGCTCTTAGTTACTTAGCTCACTTTGTTTGTTTGCAAGAGTGTAGTGTGTGATTAGAAAAATTTCTTTAAGTACTTAGTAATGACCCTCGTATGGGTGTATACAAAGCCTAGTTTAGAAATTGTGAGGTGTAAAAGTAATTTTGAAAAGTGTGAGCAAGTAACTATGAGATACCTACCCTAGATTAAGTCTTTCGTGTTCTCGTATATTCTTTCAATGGTAAGACTGTCCCTATTATTAAGGAATAGGTAGTCATTACCTTGGATGTGTTTAAGGGACGGGCGTAGGGTCATCGTATGGTCAATGAAGGCAACATAAGGGGTGTCTTTAGCAACTCGTAGGGACTATCATCATATTTACCGAAGGGACAAGATCATTATATCGTAGGCAACCTCGTAGGGACTTGATCTTTTAAGTTTATAGGGACTTGATGATTTTTCTGTTTGAAGGGACTTTGCTTAAGACACCCCTTTTTTTGAGGGACTTGACCATTTAAAGAAGGCAACCAAGAGGAATACCCTAGGAAGTACAGATGGCGATCAAAGATCGACTTACGTGTGTGAGTGTTATTTTTCAGATATTTGTCTTGAATTTAATTTTCTAAATTCAATTATTTACAGTTAGTTTTTTTGCACTCCCTAAATTACTAACCACGCAATAAATATTTATAAAAGCAAGAAAATAAATTCCTAAACTATTACATGGCTATGGGACAGATACATAATAATCAGGCGAGAAAGAATAAATTTACAACCTATACATTTGTTCCTAATATTATAAATAAAACAAAATTAAAATAAGGAAAATAATGAAGCAAAAATAGAATAGATAAAAGCAAATAATAATAAAATAATAAATAAACAATGGTAATAAAGCAATAATAAAATAACAATAATAATAAAGTGATAATAAAAAGGTTAGAATTTTAAAAGAAATTATTTTAGTTAAACAAGTTAGATTTTTTTAGAAGTTATTAGAAAAATATGAGTTTAAAATAAATTAGTAATAATAAAAGAATTTAAAATACATTAATGTACAAATTATAAAATAAAAGAGTTATATGAAAAATATTAAGTTAGTTATTTACAAAATAAATAAAGATTATAGAAAATATCAAATTATTAGATTAATAGGTTTATTATTATTATTCAATTAGAAAAATGGTCAATTAGATTTTATTTACAAAATGTATAAGGATTTATTATTATAAGTAAGTAATAAAAAAAAGTTATTAAAATAGTTAGTATTTATTATTTATTTACAAAAAAAATATAAAGGTTATAGAAAAATATTAAATAATTAATTTAGTAGGTTTTCACGCAGTTAATATAGGATCAATGGCAGGAATTTAAATGGCAGAAAAATAAATGGCAGAAAAATAAAATGGCAGAAAATAAATGGCAGAAAAATAAAATCCTAATTATTACAACGCTTTGGTGCAGTTACATAATAAAGATGGCGAAAAGTAAAACTGAAAATATTACAAGTTAAAACTTAAAATATTACAAGGGCGAAGCAGTTACAGTGTATGAATAACATAAATATGAGCGAAAATAGGAAATAATAATAAGGTTTGTTAAGGTTTAAGAAAAGGTTTATGGTTTAAAGGAAATAACACGGTTAAAGTTTTAGGTTTGAAATTTAGAGTTTGTGGCGAAATTGTCAGGGTTTAGGAAAAATCAGGGTAGTTAGTTATGAAAAAAAATGTGCAGATCTAAATATATGTATATAAAAAAATATGAATTAAAAAAACAACGACGTTGCTAGCGCAAAATTGCGATCATCGCAACTGGATCGGATAACACAAATGTCACGCCTCATACACGTATATGTGAAAACGGCGTATTGACACGATCCGATCCGAAAACATAATCAAATTATAACATAAAATAGAAATATATATATATATATATTTAACACACTAGTTACATATATGAACATGTATTTGAAACACAGTAACAAATATATCAACAAAATAGATAAAGTATATATCATATATAAACTATTACCAAACTGTGTGTACGATAGTATAGATCAGCCACTCTCAGTTTCTCTTTTTTTTGTTCTGTCTTTCGGCCTCCCTCTATCAGTCATGCTAGTAAATATATATAGGAACAAATTAGGTTAATGATAATGGGCCTAAGTTTATTTTGAAACCCAATATTAAATTAAAAACTGAATAAAGTTAAATAATTAAAATAGTTAAAATTAAAATAAAAACTAATTAACCTAATTATTTATTCTAGACCCAATATAAAAATAAATAGACTCAAAAAAATAAAAGTCGGGCACCAAAATGCTCGAAAAAATAAAATGAACACGTCAAAATAATCAGCGTGAAATAAATGACTCGGAAAAATACAGCGTTTGGTCGGATTTTGAAATAAAAATTATGACCGTTTAAACTGCTCAGACTGATCAACATATGACCAAAAATAGTCGTAAAAATATTTTTAGCATGTCAAATTAAACCACGTGAACCGCAGATTAATGTTACCGACATTTGCAAACTTAAACTTGACATTTTTTCGTTGACTAATTTTAGGCACAGTTAAAAAGTTAATTTGACCAGTCTGTTTGTAAATTCCGAGAAATTATTCCGGCTAATATTAAGACAGAAAAAAATGTTATGCTATGAAGATGATGCAAATGAATGTGAAACAAAAAATTGGTTAGAGTTAAAAATAGAGGGCAAATTTTGGGGTGCAACAGGGTGCAATCAAGAGTTTCACCAAAAGAAACATAACAACAACATCGTCACGTAAACAGTGCACGGATGTAATAGAAAACATGTCACACCAAACACAAAACAGATTAGAGAGCAAACAGAAAGAAAAAAACAACTACTGTCATGATCGCTATTGCTTCGCTTAGCGAGGCTTCGCTACAGGTTCGCTTAGCGAGGTGCTAGCGAATGCCTGCGGGTTCTGGGTTCTTCCTTGATAACAGTCCGATTTCAGAAACCCCAAACCCTATGGTACCCGTTTCAGAAACTAAGTGATTAAACATTCAAGGCATTGTTCTACACATTCATACACATCTAAACCCACATGCAAAACCTAACGATACCCACTCTTCCAAATTCACCCCCAATGCCTCATACATTCAGAAATTTCAAATTGAAAGCATAAAGTGATGGAAATAAAGTAAAACTGATTGGAGAGATCGATTGAAATTGAATGGCACCATTGGGTTTGCAGAGCAATCTTAGGGTTTGTGTGAGATGGAATTGATAGGGGTGATTTTGTGCAAGTGAGTTTTTTTTCAGTGTGTATGGAGGCTACTGCAGATTAGTTAGCTAGGGTTTTTGGGAGATGGAAGTGTCAAAATCTGTGAGTGTGAGAGTCAGACTAAAATAATTTAAACTGGTTTTGGGCCCAAATGAGTGGCCCACTGAAAATTAAATGGATTTCTGCCGCGCTCGCTACTGTCTTCGCCTAGCGAGCAGCTAGCGAACAATTCTAGTAGCAACATCATCAAGGTTCGCTGGATCAAAGGAGGAAGCGTGGGCTTTGCCTAGCGAAGGGTTGCTCGCCTAGCGAGCATGACAGCTCAGGAACATCTTTCCAAATTTGGTAACCTGTGCACTGGACCTTTGTTCCTTCAAGATTAAGGTTTTGAATGATGAATAGACCCCATTTGAACATGTTGGAAGCATCTCAAGTCATTCCCTAGCCATTTGACCCTCAGTTGACCAACAGTTGACTTTTGGCTTCACAGTTGAATTTTGAACTGTACTGAGCCCATTAAGCTTGATCTTTCAGATAGAACCTCCAAAGTGACTTGAATGATATCCAAGCTTCTTGGAAGACAAACTCTTGGAGCTAATTCTGATTGACATGATGAAATGCAATATGAAATGTTAAATTATCTAAAATGAATGCATGAATGAGGAGGGCAAATTTGAGGTGCTACAACTGCCCCTATTCAATCAACTGTGAACCTGAACGGATGAAAGCAGCGGCTGTCAGACTTTCAAGGTAAATAGGGATTGAATACCAAAAGAACCGGAGAATTTTCACTCTGTAGGTGACGAATCAAAGAAGAGCGAGGCCATTTACCGATGGCGGCTTCAAAACAAAATTGATAATTACCGATATCAAAGAAGAGCGGGGCCATTTACCGATGGCGGCTTCAAGACAAAATTTGATATTTACCGATATTAAAGAAAGCGAGGCCATTTACCGATGGCGGCTTCAAAACAGATTTGATATTTACCGATATCAAGGAAAGCAATGCCATTTACCGATGGCGACTTCAAAACAAATTTGATATTTACCGATATCAAGGAAAGCGAGGCCATTTACTGATGGCGGCTTCAAAACAGATTTGATATTTACCGATACCAAGGAAAGCGCTACAAGACCAGACATTTATCGATGACTGGGAAGGAACTCGATGTTTACCGACATCGAACGATGGTGTTTATAAGTGAAACAAGACCAGACATTTACCGATGACTGGGAAGGAACTCGATGTTTACCGACATCGAACAATGATGTTTACCGACACCAAGGAAAGAACACACTTATGAAACGAAACCATTTACCGATGGAGAAAATTAAATACTCGATATTTACGGATAGCGAAAACACACAATTATTTAAACGACAAAACCATTTACCGATGGTTAACAAGCGGCTGATGCTTACCGACATCGATCAATGATGTTTACCGACACCAAAAAAAGGAAAGGACACACACGGGTGTTGACAGGACGATTTTTTTTGTAGACATCATAAGAGACATACCATTTACTGATGGCCAACGATTGGAATTCGTCGTTTATCAATATCGAAAGATGATGTTCGCCGACATTAAAGAAAGGTGCAGACATTTACGGGGATCAACACGACACTTACCGGTATCGCAAGGATGACATTTGCATATGTCAAAATAAGGCAGACACTTACTGGTGCCTAAATCAGAAGAGAATCAAGTTTTCCTTTCACGGACTGATGAGAAAATAAATCTCACTGGGATTATCGATTCTGAATGTTGCCATGAGCAACCGCTGCAAATGTGCTACATTGATGTTGAAAAATGATCCGTCTCTTCCGAAGATAAGATCCAATCTGGTTTAATACATGTATGCATATGTTTGAGTTTTCTATGGCGTAATGCTCCATACTGAATGGAAATGCTACGCGATTTGAGAATGCGAATGCAAATGATGATTACTACATGCAAGATGCAAAGGGAGGAAATCTCCTGCTGGGAAATCAAATGATCACTTTACTGAGCACATAATTTCTGATTCGATCTTCCTACTCTGTGGGGACATACAACAATTCTGCTGAGGATACTTACTGATCTGACATTCTCGGAACGGTAGAGAAACCAACTCAACTGGGGAGTCACTTGTTGGGAAAACACCAACCTCTCGACCATGCTGGGGAAACAAATTCTGAACTCGACTTAGACGACCTAAATTCTTACACGACTGGATAGTGTTGAAACAACAGGGTCTTCCTTCGAACAAACTTTGGCTCATCTGCTTTATCCATCAATCAAAGATAGTAACCTGCAAAACGGCAGGACATACATGCCCCAGGGGATCGTATGGACAAAATATACTCAAGTGTACTCAACATTCAAAATGATTTTCAGATGTTTTATCTTTCCGCACGTCATTGTCTAGCCTTCATGTTTTTAGATGCAATGTTTATCAAAAATTCGGACGTTTTTTTTTCAAACAAAATAGTAGAAATAAGAAAAAAAACAAGTGAGCAATTTGACTGAATAACGACTTTTATTGATTGAAAACGGCCTATAAAGGAAAATACATCAGGAAGCAATTCCTAGGAAGAGGTAATTGCGCCAAAAGAGAAAATAAACTATCCTATTGGCAATGTGAACACGGCATTCCACTATTTTCCAATTCTGTTATGACTCATAGATCTTCACTTTCCCCCAAATTCTTTGCTTTCTGAGAAGAGTGATTGGACCGATCATATCCTTCAAGATGGTAGACACTGAAACGCGATAAAGTACGGATAACTCAGACTGTAGTCTTCGCTTTAATCCCTCTTTTGCCTGGACCGCCTTTTCAGGTTTTCAATCCACCAGGATACCCATTTTTGCCTAAGCCGCCTTTGCAGGTTTTCGACTTACCGGGTGTACATATTATTTTTATTCTTTATCCCTAACTTTTTCCCGAACCTTTTTCTTTTCTTTTTTTCTCTTGGTTCGCCGGGATTCCCTTTTTTGCCTGGACTTTCTTTTTTTTGTCCAGCAGGTCAGTTTATGCGAAGTATTTTTTGACTACATCTGAATTCACAGGAGACGGAAAATCTTCACCATCCATAGTTGTAAGCATCAAGGCTCCACCAAAAAAGACCTTTTTGACAACATATGGACCTTCATAATTCGGAGTCCACTTGCCCCTGTTATCTGTACCAGGAGGAAGGATCCTCTTTAAAACTAAGTCACCTATCTGATAGCTTCGAGGACGCACTTTCTGATCAAAGGCCTTCTTCATCCTTCTTTGATATAGTTGTCCATGGCACACAGCTGCTAATCGCTTTTCCTCAATTAAATTTAACTCATCAAACCTGGCTTGAACCCACTCAGCCTCGTCAAGTTTTACATCCATCATCACCCTCAGAGAAGGGATTTCAACTTCTACTGGCAAGACTGCCTCCATGCCATACACAAGTGAAAACGGAGTTGCTCCGGTTAACGTACGCACTGAGGTACGATACCCATGTAAAGCGAAAGGCAACATCTCATGCCAATCCTTGTACGTCACAACCATCTTTTGCACAATCTTCTTAATGTTCTTGTTTGCCGCCTCTACAACACCATTCATCTTTGGTCTGTAAGGAGAAGAATTATGGTGTTCGATCTTAAAGTCTTTGCAAAGCTCTTTCATCATCTTGTTATTGAGATTCAAACCATTATCAGTGATGATTCTCTCAGGAACCCCATAACGACAGATAATTTCTTTCTTAATGAATCGAGCAACCACTTGTCTAGTAACATTGGCATAGGAAACTGCTTCCACCCACTTGGTAAAGTAATTAATCGCGACTAGGATGAAGCGATGTCCATTAGAAGCAGTAGGTTCAATCTTTCCAATCATATCGATGCCCCACATCGCGAATGGCCAAGGAGTATTCATAATATTCAGAGGGTTTGGTGGTACATGCACTTTATCTGCATAGATCTGACATTTGTGGCACTTCCGAGCGTATTTGAAACAATCAGATTCCATGGTTATTCAGTAATAACCGACTCTTAACAACTTCTTGGCCATTGCATGACCACCAGCATGGGTACCGAAAGATCCCTCGTGTACTTCCTGCATTAACATGTCTGCTTCGTGTCTAACCACGCATCTGAGCAGAACCATGTCAAAATTCCTCTTGTACAACACATCATCCTTGTTCAAGTAAAAGCTTCCAGCTAGCCTTCTCAGTGTCTTCTTGTCATTCTTTGACGCTCCTTCAGGATACTCTTGGCTTTTGAGGAAATTCTTAATATCATAAAACCATGGCTTCTCATCAATAACAGACTCGGCTGCAAACACATACGCAGGCCTCTCGAGTCGATTCACAGCAACGTGTGGCACATGATTCTGCCAATGAACTTTAATCATGGAAGACAATGTGGCCAAGGCATCAGCCATTTGATTTTCATCTCGGGGTACATGATACAACTTTACTGTCTTGAAGAAAGTCAGGATCCTTCTGGTGTAATCTCTATAAGGAATCAGATGCGGCTGATGAGTATTCCAGTCTCCATTGACTTCGTTAATCACTAGAGCAGAATCTCCATAAATATCCATAGTTTTGATCCTTAGATCGATGGCTTCATCAATCCCCATGATACAGGCCTCGTACTCAGCTTCGTTGTTGGTTACTTCGAAAGTCAATCTGGAGGAAAAAGGTATGTGTGCACCTTTAGGATTAATGAGTACTGCCCCAACACCATTTCCACTCATATTTACCGCCCCATCAAACATCAATGTCCACTTGTCATCGGGATCCGGTCCTTCCTCGACAAGAGGCTCTTCACAATCTTTCATCTTTAAGTACATGATATCTTCATCGGGGAATTCAAACATCATCGGCTGATAGTCATCAACTGGTTGCTTGGCAAGGTAATCAGACAGGATACTGCCCTTGATGGCCTTTTGCGACGTGTACTGGATGTCATATTCTGTCAAAATCATCTCCAACGAGCCACTCGTCCGGTAAGAGCCGGATTTTCAAAGATATACTTTACTGGGTCCATCTTAGAAATCAACAAGGTAGTATGGTTCAACATATACTGTCTTAGTCGGCGAGCAGCCCATGCCAAAGCGCAGCAAGTTTTCTCGAGCAGCGAATATCTTATTTCGCAGTCGGTAAACTTTTTGCTAAGGTAGTATATTGCATGCTCTTTTCGGCCTGACTCGTCATGTTGTCCCAATACACACCCCATCGAATTCTCTGTTACTGAAAGGTACATTATTAGAGGCCTCCCAGGAACTTGAGGTATAAGAATTGGAGGTTTCTGCAAATATTCTTTTATCTTATCAAAAGCTTTTTGACAATCATTGTTCCACCTGATTGCTTGATCTTTTCTTAGTAATTTAAATATCGGTTCGCACATAGCTGTTAGGTGAGATATGAATCGTGCAATGTAGTTCAGCCTCCCTAAAAACCCACGAACCTGCTTTTCTGTTCTTGGTTCAGGCATTTCTTGAATAGCTTTTACTTTCACTGGATCAACCTCAATCCCTTTCTCACTGACACTGAAACCTAACAGCTTTCCAGATCTCACTCCAAATGTACACTTGTTTGGGTTCAGCCTCAGTTTGAACTTTCTCAATCTTTCAAACAATTTTTGCAAGTTTACCAAGTGCTCCTCTTCTGTCTGAGACTTCGCAATCATATCATCCACGTACACTTCAATTTCTTTGTGCATCATGTCATGAAAGAGAGTCGTCATAGCTCTTTGGTAGGTAGCACCGGCGTTCTTCAACCCAAATGGCATTACCTTATAACAGAACGTGCCCCAAGGTGTAATGAATGTCGTCTTCTCCATGTCTTCTGGCGCCATCTTGATCTGATTATAGCCAGAAAATCCATCCATGAAAGAGAAAAACGAGGACTGAGCAGTGTTATCGACCAATACATCAATGTGAGGTAATGGGAAGTCATCTTTCGGACTGGCCCTGTTTAAATCTCGATAATCGACACACATCCTGACTTTACCATCCTTCTTCGGCATGGATACAATGTTGGCCACCCAAGGGGGATAATTGGTAATTGCTAGAAAACCTGCATCCAACTGTTTCTGAACCTCTTCTTTGATCTTGACAGACATATCAGGACTAGTTCTACGAAGCTTCTGCTTTACCGAAGGACAATCTTCTCTGAAAGGTAGTGTAACACCTCAAAATTTTCCCTCCTCTTCTTGGGACTAGCTTAACATATTGCATTTCATTTTTAGGGCATTAGTCATTGCATATTGCATATCATGTGAAATAAACAAGTCATCCTCCTTAGTCTTTCTCAGAAGATAGAGAGGTTAAGAGATTCAAGCTTGAGGGTCTCATAAATTGATCACCACCCATCTGAGGGTTTGTGCTTCAATTAGGGTTTTTTTTTGGTCCCTCAAGGAGTTTGACCATTATCTTGATTGCAAGGGTACATCATCATCATCATGGTCTTATCATCTTCGAAAGGTTCATTGTGCCTGATCATGTTCCTTGGGATTAGGGTTTTGACCTCTGGTCAACCCTAATCAGTTGCATTCTACTAGTCAGGGATTTTCAAGGAGATGAGGTCTTTCTTGAGAAGGAGATCATCATATGATTTTATTGAGCTTGTATAATCTAGAGTTTCATTTTGGAGCCATTTCGTCAAGTGGTTGAGGCTCAAAATCATTTGTGCATGTTCAAATCATTTGTCAACCAGGAAAGTCAACTGTGCAAGAACTGAGGGCTAGGAGGTGGAGAAATGGGTTTCAACATCTCATTCATGTTCAAAAGAGGCTTATTCATCATGTCAAATGCATATCTTGAAGAATTTGAGGTCAAGTCAAAACTTTCCAAAAATGGAAAGTGACCTATAATTGAAAGTTTCCCAAAATGGAAAGTTTTTGGTTCAAATTCAACTTGATCTTGCATCATCAAAGAAGCTTCAAATGAATTTTTGCCCAACATAAAAGTTGAATATCTCTCTCTCCCATTTCCAAAAAGTCCAAGATCATGAATTTATGATGAATGGTTGAAGAGATATGATCAAATCATTGCCAAGAATGCATGAAACTTCAAATGGCCATAACTTTTGATTCATAACTCCAAATTTGGTGGTTCTTTTTGCAAAATGCTTGTCATGACATGAAGTTTCCAAAACATCCATCACATTGCATGAAATTTGAACATATGATCATTTGTGCATTCAAGTCAATTTTGGAGGGAAAATCATAAATTTGAAATTGGTGCATCATGGGAACAAATGACCATTGCTAACATGTGCATGGGAAGATTTTGAGTGAAAATGAGCTCCCATATGGTACTGTTCACGTTTGGAATTGCCATGCACCACCAAATTTCCAATTTTTGCCATGCACCCTTATTTTGCTAATTCCTAATTAACTTTGCTTAATTTTAATTAAAATAGGATTAACACATGGTATATATACATAATTATAATAGAATTTGGAGAGCTTAATCATTTTCACCATTTTTTAGATCTAGAAGTTTTTCCCTCCATTTTTTTCTCTCAACCAAAACTTGAATTTTCTTCAAAGAACCTTGCATTTTTATTCCATATTCTTGTTCTCTGGTGTGGATTGAGTACAAATCAAGCCTTGAATTGTGGAATTCGTGTGAAAATCAAGTGTGCAAGTTCAAGAACTCAAAGATGGCAAATGCAAATTAAGCAAGATCTACACGTTTCCAAGCCTCAATTTCATCATCAAACATCATCACAAGTATTCTGGATTGGATTTGGATCATTGCAAGCCTTGGATCGTGCGTTTTCAAGGAGTTGTTCTTCAAGAGGTCACTTTTTCGATCCTCTTAATTCTCTGTTTTATGTACATAATCTTGTAGATCTTGTTGTGGTGAGAATTCTGATATAAATTTTGTGGAATTTGGATGAAAATTGAGTGAGATATGATGATTTCAAGTTTAGATCTAGAAACTTCTTTGCTTCGATTCAGAAAATCCATGGAGATTTAGGCTTAGATAATATGATATTTGAATTCTACATTGAAAGAGATTTCCAACGATATATAATTTGTAAAATTCTGAGAAAATCTGGAAATTCTGGAAAAAGTTTGCATAATGATCCTTAGAATGTCTAGTTTTTTATGATCATAAGTTTGAAAGTTGTGCATGGCTGGATTTTTGCTGGTGTTATAATCTTTGACCATAGGTGCATTTGTGACCTTGCCTTACTCTTTTCCTTGTGAAATGCTTGATTTTAATCCAATGGACTTGAAATTTTACATGCTGATTCTAGACACATTGATGGATGTTTTAGGCTTGGTTTGGTATTTTTACCATTTACCATTTCTGTTTTATGCTTGTGTTAACATGGTGTGACAATTTGTGTCACACATTTGGTTGTTCAACTTGTACCATTTAATTTCCATGCCAAATGATCTTGGATGCTTCTGATTTTTTGTATGTTGATCATGTTGAATGTTCATGAATTTTTCCAGAATTATTTGAATCATTTCTGTTTTGATTTGAAATTTTCATTCATGATGTCCATATATGAGCCTTGAAATTGCCTTTGACTTCTTTTGATCATGAAATGCATTTGATGATTGATTGTGATGTGAGCCTTTTTAGGACATGTTAATATATGTTTGAAGTTACATTGTGTTGAATTTCAGCTCTTGTTTTGAATTTTTTCTTCACCTTTGACCCTAGGCTTTGACCTAGTGGTTTGTTGCTTACATGTGAGCTTTGAATTTCAGGTTTAAGCATCCAAGTTCCATGATTGATGATGCTTCATCATTTGGATGTTGATATTTGCTTTTGATTGCTAACACTTGCTGTTTTGTAGGTTGATGATAACTCATTTGAGTTTGCCTTATGGCTTATGTTTTGTACATGGGGATTGTCTGTTGGTTATTAACTGTTGTCTGTTTGTCTGAATTGTGTACTGACTGGTTTAGCTATTTCCACAGGTACTTAAGTTTCTTTAAGTTCATTTGAACTTTGCTTTGCTTGCTTGTGGTTGACATACCACTGAGGTATAATTCCTTGATCTTCATGTAGTCTGGAAGACCTGTCATGTTACTTTGGCAGGCACCTGTCTGAAGCCCTCCTTAAGAGGCAATGCTTGTGTTTGTTTAATTTTGTGCCAAGCAGGTAAAGACCTCTTAAGAGGCAATTGGCAGAAAAAAAGGGATGTGCAATCCATCCCCTGCTATTCAGTTATGTCAGTCACTTTGCTCACACACCCTGTGTTGATGCATCGTGAATAAGAACCCAACATCTTGTTGTGTCAGTCATGTGAAGAAGAGTTCCTTCATTCTGAGCTCCCACACTTTCATTGATTGGAGCTCTCCCAGGCCAGGGATAAGAGCTATGAGGCATAACTCTCATCTCCATTTCATCTGCTTCACCCTAACTCTCAATGTTAGGGTTAAGAGCTAAAAACACCCCATTCCAGTTGGCTTGTTTCTACAGCCTAGCCTTGTATGAGCCAATTGTTTGCATATAGTGTATGTGCTTGCTTTATTGTGCTTGTGTTTGCTTTTGTGCTGCTTAGGCTAGCTTGCTTCCTGTGCAAGTTAGGATAGAGACCTCAACATAGGGATCGTATGCATGACAACTTCTAGGCTCGAGTCGTAGTCTCCCTAGTAGCTTGTTATCTCTCTTGTCTCTGGTTAGGTTAGAAGTTCTTTCCCTGTTAAGGGGAACTACGTCGCCCTGATCCTCATACCAGATGAGGTACGTAGGCAGGAGATGAGCAGATCTCTCTGGGCGCCCTTTTTCTTTTTTTACCCTTTGTGTTATGTTGGAGTCCGACATAAATCCAGCGATTGGCAGTTGGTTTCCTGTGTTTTCTTCTTTGTTTGGAGTCTGACGTAAGCCCAGCGATTGGTAGTTGGTTTCCTGTGTGTGTTTTGTTGGTTTGGAGTCTGATGTAAGTCCAGCGATTGGCATTCGGTTTCCATGTTTGCCTGTTTGTGTGGAGTCTGACGTAAGTCCAGCGATTGGCAGTCGGTTTCCTGTTTGTGTTTTGTTTGGTGTGCGTTAGCCGAGCTACGAGTGCTCTGATTCTTCTCCGGTCAGAGAAGATACGTATGCATAGGATGCGACATCCTAGCGAGCACGTTTCCCCTGTCCCCGAACTACGTCGACTCTGATGTCTGTGTCTGACAGACTACGTAGGCCTAGGATGCGATATCCTGCCGAGTCCCGTTTCTTCCGTCTTTCATCTGTGTTTCCTCCCAGTGTTTGTGCAGTTTTGAGCAGTTTCTTTAGCAACATTTCTTCTATTCTTTCTGAGCGTGGATCCCATCGAGTACGACGGATGCGTAGGGGTGCTAATACCTTCCCTTCGCATAACCGACTCCCGATCCTTGCAATCTCCGGTCGTAAGACCATTTCCTTTCCAGGTTTACTTCGAGCGTTTCCTTTCCCTCTTTTGGGATAAATAACGCACGGTGGCGGCTCTGTTTGTTTGTTTTTCCTGCCGGTTGTTTTTCGCGGATGCGACAGCTGGCGACTCTGCTGGGGACTTAGAAGTTGACCTCTTGCTGGTCCATCTTCCCTAAGCGAGTCTCTCCTAGCGCTCTCTAGGATAGTTTAGGTTGCTTGTGCTGCTCTATTTATTGCATTTACGATCATTATATTTTGTACATATTTGCATATATGTTCGCATGCATCATATTATCATTGTGCTGATTCTGTACATGTGGTTTCTCTGATGTGGGGTGGGTGTTCTGAGTGGGGCTAAAACCCAGGCCCGAGTATACACCTAGGATTAGTGTGGTCTCACGTTTCCTCACATGTTGGATCAGCATGTTGTTGCGACGTGACATACCACAAGCCGGACGAGGTTCTTCTGAGTGAGCTCTTCCTTAGTGGGGTATTCCACTTTGGTTGGGTTATCTCTTTAGGACTGTTGACTTCGGTGACCGTGCTTTCCCGGATCTTTGGTTTAGACGATCTTAAGAGAGCTGCAACGGCACACCCGAAAGGGCAAACCCGTTGAGTATCTTTGCCCGATTGTCGAGACCATTATCCGCCTTAGGATAACCTGATTAGAATTCACCTGTGAGGGGAGGGTTGATTCTTACAGATGCATGTTCTGATGGTGACTTTGATGGTGACTAATGATTCAACCGTTGGTCAGAGTCTTATTTATAAGTCGGATTTATGGATATTTATTTCTGAGACGCCGGAATGCTGTCCGCGGTATTTATCAGTGGAGATCCGTTTATTTCAGGATTCCCTGGGCTGGTTCAGAGGATCTGGTGGTTATCTGTTCAGAGGACTTTTTGGTGATGATGGGGATGTATTCTCCGGTTCCGTTTATTTCGGAACCCCCGAGTTGGATTTAGGGTTACTCAGTTCCTCAGATGGTTGTGATCAGTCCAGAGACTGAAACTCAGTGCAGTGGTTGATCAGATGACTTGGAGGATGGCACAGTGCATTGCATTCATGCATCAGCATCATTCACATTTTGCATTTATCTGCATCTAACTCATGTTTATCCATATGTAGGGGACATTCTTGATCGAGATCCTGGTTGAGAGACTTCTTTGTTCCAGACATGAGGCCCGACTTGAAAGATGACGTCGTCTACAGTTTCTTTAATCCAGAGATTGATGTGTTGAGGGATATGATAACATTGATTACACTTGACCATGTGGGGTTGTTCCGTGAGTATTATGGTGGTATTCTGAAGGTGGTTTTCAGGCTTATTGATACAGATAAGAGTGTCGTCCACACTTTTCTCCAATTTTATGACCCGGGTTTGAGATGCTTCGTTTTCCCGGATTACTTGTTGGGACCTTTGATGGAGGACTACGCCAGCATCCTGGGTCTCCCGATCAGGGACCAGATTCCGTTCTACGTCACTAAGGAGGAACCTGATGTTGCCGAGATTTCTCGTGCTCTTTATTTGAGCCCAGAGGTGACCAAGGGGGGTTTGAAGGAGAAGGGAAAGTTGCCCGGTTTTCATCTGAGTTTCTTGGAGGCTAAAGCCAAGGAGCATGCTAGTGTAGGTAAATGGAAGGATGTTTGTGCTTTGATTGCCGTGAGCATTCATGGAATCATCTTGTTCCATAATCAGAAGAACTTTGTGGATATTAATGCCATCAGGTTGTTTGCTCAGAGGAACCCTAATCCTATCCTGGTTGGGGATGTCTATTACTCGGTCCATAATCGGAACGAGAAGAGGCGAGGGGGATTGATCAGATGTTGTGCTCAGTTGTTACACAAATGGTTCATGGGGTATTTGCCTTCCAGAGGTGCCTTTGCTTTTGTTCTTCAGGACTACACGGTTAATTGGGCGACCAAGCTGATGGGTTTGCGAGCCAAGGACATAGCTTGGACTCACAATGGTGTGGCCGGACGAGATTTCATCTACAGTTGTGGGAGCTTTCCTAATGTGCCTCTCATAGGAGTTCAGGGTTGCATCAATCACAACTCGGCGCTTCTTAGGAGACAGATGGGGTTTGCTATGGAGGTTCCTCCTCTCGAGCGCAAGATTCAGGAGTCTTTCTATTTCCCGGCTGAGGGTAATCTGACACGGTTGAGGCAAGTGTCTGGGGCATGGCGTAACATTCAGAGAAAGGGCAAGGTTCCTTTTGGCAAGGTTAATAGCAGGTCTTTTCCTCCGTTTGATGATTGGCTTAGGAAGAGGATTGAGCTCACACATCTACCATTTCCTGGGGGTGATCCTTGGTGTCCTTTGATTGAGGGGCCATGTTCTTCTGTCAGCATGAAAGAGTTCCTGGAGATGAAGAAGGCTAGAGATCAATTGCAAGCAGAGAAGACTGAGTTGGAGATGAGTGTTGCTCGAATTCAGATGGCTAATCAGGAAATCAAAGGGAGAATAAAAGATCAGGATAAGAGACATGCCCTGGAGGTGAAGCGCTTTGAGATAGATACTGCCTATTACCGCAAGATCAGCCAAGCGTTGGAGTCGTCTACAAAGGAGCATGACCTTACCAAGGAGAAACTAGCTAGGGCCTTGAGGGATATTGAAGATGAGAAGAGGAGACAAATCCTTGTGAAGAATCAGAGAGATGCCAAGCTAAAGTCCTTGCCACAGAATGGGAAACTGAGAAAGCGAAGATTATTGCTGAGAGAGATCATTATCTTGCTGAGAGGGATCATTATTTCCGACAGATGAAGATTCACCAGAAGGAGATAGGAAGATTGCAGCAGGAGAACACCGAGCTTAGGTTCGCCGTGAAGTTTACCAGGATGGTTGATGATGCAGAGCCCTCTGGGGGACCTCCTTCAGTGTAGACTTTTGTTATCATGTGTTGGATTACCGTCAGGCCTGTTGACGGAATTCACTTGCTTGAATTTTCCTTATGATTCTGGAGAATTGTATTAGATTTGTATCAGCCTGATGTATGACTTTTGCACGTGTAGTGCACTTTTGATATACAGTGGTTATTTTCATTCAGTGATCGATCTTCGAGCTTTATTTGCTTTCCTGTGCACACTCACATCACACACACATGGTCGGGTGATATCTTTGCTAAATCATATATCTCTGCTCTGTATGGCAAAATCAGATGATTGATATCAGAATATTGCTGTCAAATTATTATCTGTCTCGATGAAACCAGGATCGAAAGACAAAATGTTCCTCATATCGATAGACATTGCATTCATGCGTGAGTCATAATAACTGTCTTCTGTTTTGCAGGTGTCAGTTTCTAACATGTTTGATTGACTCAGGAACGATGAATCCACCCAACGCTGACATTCTCGAATTGAAAGAGATGATGAGGGAGTTGTTCAATGTTGTGCGAGGGTTCGCCTTGGGATCGTTACAGGGAAATGCTCCGTCGTCTGAAGTAAGGAAGTCCTTTGGCGATGGTCAACATAAGAAGGAGGTTGAATCAAGTGATGTGTCTGCCAAAAGGGGGCACGGTAGGGATCGTTACCACCCGTATGTTGCTACAGTAATGATTCCTATTGGTAATCAATCTGTACGACAGCAACAGCAACCACCTCAACAAAAAACACAGAAAGTTGGGTGCCAAGCAAGAAGAAGGATGACTGATCGTCAGTTTGATAAGCCACCCATTGCGTATGCTCTTCTGTTTAGGAGGTTGAAGGATCTTGGGTTGGTTCAGCCAAGGACGTTGGCTCCGGTAGGACCAGATCAAAGGCTCGAAGGTTACAATGAGAACATCAAGTGCGAGTTCCATTTTGGTGCACCCGGGCATAGCATTGAGGGTTGTAAAGCTTTTAAGCATGTCGTTCAAGATTTGGTGGATTCTAAAGCCATCAATTTTGCACCGACACCGAATGTTAATGCTAACCCCATGTCGGTGCATGGTCCTATGGGGGTGAACGTGATGTCAGAGGATAAGAGAAAAATGGAGGTGACGGATGTGAATCAGTTGAGGACTCCAATGTCTGTGGTCAAGAGACATCTAATGAAGAGTGGAGTTTTCCCTGGTTGTGATAATCGTTGTGCTGCTTGCGCTGTCACTACAAATGGGTGCGTAATGCTAAGGGAGACGATTCAGAGAATGATGGATGAAGGGCGTCTCCGATTTGAGAAAGTTGATTGGGGGGAGGAGGATATCTTTATCAGCCAACTATCATCATTCAAGTACAAAGAAATGGATGGTGGAATATTTGAAACACCGAGCAAAGTATTCGAAACCGTCAAGGTGAAGAATGCCATTTTTGCAAAAGAAGAGAAAAAGTCGTCCATTTCTTCGTACAAGCAGGCCGTTGAGGTGATGAAGAGTGGAGAAGCCCCAGGTTGGGGAAAGATGATGGACATCGCGGCGAAGGAAGACAGGTTTGGGAATGGTTATCAGTCGGGCCAAGGATCGTCTGGGCAGAATAGAGGGCGTCGTCAGTCATTCACGTTCACCAGTGCTGGAATGCTGGATCCAGATCACATCTGTATGGTGGGTGAAGAAGTTGACAGTGACTGCGAGATGGATCAATGGATAAAGCCGTGCGTACCAGGAATGGAAGTCCAGAACTGGAAGGCTGAAAAGATCATCACTGTCACTCTACTTGAAGAGTAATATTTTCTGTTTTTCAATTTTATCTGCATGGAAGCCTTACGTTTTACCCGAAACGTAATGGTTCATTGTAAGGGCCACCTCATGTTTCATTTTGCAATATTTGCATCATAAATAAAAGGATGTTTTTCAATTAAAAGCGGCGTTCCCTGTTTTTCATTTATTTTTGCAGTTTAATAAAAACAAAAATAAAAATGGCAATGTTTTCATTCTTCTTTTAAATTGCTTCACTCCGGTTCTAAAGCAATGCATGAATCAACATTCATGCAGATGCGATCTTTCTCCGGATCTCATTGATAACAATCCTGTTACATCTTCATATGACTTCGACAATCCGATCTATCATGCCGAAGACGAAGGCGAAGAAGATTGTGAACTGCCGGAGGAATTAGTCAGGTTGTTAAAACAAGAGGAGAAGGTGATTCAGCCGCACGAGGAACAGGTAGAGGTTGTGAATCTGGGTACCAACGAGGTCAGAAAGGAAGTGAAAGTTGGGGTTGCTTTGGAGGCGAGTGTTAAGAGCAGAATGGTAGCGTTGTTGAAAGAATATGTTGATATCTTCGCCTGGTCTTATCAGGATATGCCAGGGTTGGATACCGATATCGTTGTGCACAAGCTACCATTGAGAGTAGATTATCCTCCAGTGAAGCAGAAGTTGCGCAGAATTCGACTTGAGATGGCCATGAAAGTCAAAGAGGAAGTGCAGAAGCAGTTGGATGCTGGTTTCCTCGCTGTCACTAATTATCCGCCTTGGTCGCGAATATTGTGCCGGTCCCGAAGAAGGATGGGAAGGTGAGAATGTGTGTGGACTACCGGGATTTGAACAGAGCTAGCCCGAAGGATGATTTCCCACTACCTCACATCGATGTGTTGGTAGATAATACAACTCAATTCTCGGTGTTTTCCTTCATGGATGGCTTTTCTGGCTATAATCAAATCAAAATGTCGCCAGATGATATGGAGAAAACAACGTTCATCACACGGGGGGCACTTTTTACTATAAGGTGATGCCATTTGGTCTAAAGAACGTCGGTGCTACTTATCAGAGGACCATGGTGACTTTGTTTCATGATATGATTCATCATGAAATCGAATGTTATGTTGATGACATGATAGCAAAGTCCCAAACAGAGGAGGGGCATTTGGTAGATCTGGCCAAGTTGTTTGACCGGTTGAGACAATTCAGACTGAGGTTGAATCCGAATAAGTGCACTTTCGGAGTGCGGTCCGGTAAATTGTTGGGGTTTGTAGTAAGCGAAAGAGGAATCGAGGTTGATCCTGCTAAAGTAAAAGCAATAAGAGAAATGCCTGAACCGAGAACAGAGAAAGAGGTTTGTGGTTTCTTAGGTAGATTGAACTACATTTCACGGTTCATATCTCATCTAACAGCCACGTGTGAACCAATATTCAAGTTATTGAGAAAAGATCAAACGGTCAGGTGGAATAATGATTGCCAAGCGGCATTTGAAAAAATAAAAGAATATTTGCAGGAGCCTCCGATTCTGATGCCTCCTGTGGAGGGACGACCGTTAATTCTATACTTGACGGTCCTCGAGGGGTCTATGGGGTGTGTATTACGGCATCATGACGAGTCTGGTCGAAAAGAGCATGCCATATACTACCTTAGCAAAAAGTTTACCGATTGTGAAACACGATATTCACTGCTCGAGAAAACTTGTTGTGCTTTGGTATAGGCTGCTCGCTGACTGAGGCAGTATATGCTGGTTCATACCACTTTGTTGATTTCCAAGATGGATCCGATCAAGTATATTTTCGAGAAGCCAGCATTGACCGGACGGGTTGCGAGATGGCAAATGATTTTAACTGAATATGATATACAATATACTTCTCAGAAAGCAATCAAGGGGAGTGTATTGTCTGATTACCTCGCCCAGCAACCCATTGAGGATTATCAACCGATGAAGTTTGAATCCCCTGATGAGGACATCATGTTTCTCAAATCGAAAGATTGCGAGGAACCAATCCAGGAGGAGAGGCCTGACCCTGAATCCGAATGGATTCTGATGTTTGATGGGGCCGTTAACGTGAATGGTAGCGGTGTTGGTGTTGTTTTGGTTACGCCGAAAGGATCCCACATTCCTTTTGCTGCCCGGCTAACATTTGAGTGCACCAACAACGTGGCTGAATACGAAGCTTGCATATTGGGTATTGAAGAGGCGATTGATTTGAGGATCAAGAACCTTGTCATATATGGAGATTCAGCTTTGGTTGTGAATCAGGTTAACGGAAAATGGTATACGCATCAATCTCATTTGATTCCATACCGGGAATATACGAGGAGACTGTTGACGTTCTTCACCAAGGTGAAATTGGATCGTGTGCCGAGGGAAGAGAATCCGTTGGCAGATGCTTTGGCTACTCTGGTTGCCTTGATTAAGATGCAGTGGTGGAATCAGTTCCCAAGTGTTGAGGTGGGGCGTCTGGATAGACCGGCTTATGTGTTTGCTGTTGAATCAGCGCCTGATGACGAGAAGCCGTGGTATTATAATATCAAGCGTTATTTGGAAACCCAAGAGTATCCTGAAGGAGCATCCAAAAGGGAGCGAAAGACTCTGCGGAGGTTGGCCATTGTGTTCTATCTGAACAAGGATGGGGTTTTATACAAGAGGAATTTTGATTGGGTCTTGCTCAGATGTGTTGATGATAAAGAAGCAAGCCAGTTGATGAAAGAGGTTCACGAGGGGCCGTTCGGTACCCATGCCAGTGGGAATGCAATGGTGAAAAAGCTGTTGAGGGCAGGTTATTATTGGATGACCATGGAGGCCCAGTGTTTCAATTTCGTGCGGAAGTGTCATAAATGCCAGATTTATGCTGACAAGGTGCACGTGCCTCCAAATCCGTTGAGTTTGATGTCGTCTCCGTGGCCGTTTGCTATGTGGGGCATTGATATGATCGGGAAAATTGAGCCTACGGCTTCGAATGGGCACCGGTTCATATTAGTGGCTATCGATTACTTCACCAAGTGGGTGGAAGCAGCCTCTTATGCAAATGTGACGAAGCAAGTCGTTGCCAGATTCCTCAAGAGAGACATCATTTGCAGATATGGGGTTCCCGAGAGAATCATTACTGATAATGGTTCTAATTTGAATAACAAGATGATGGCAGAACTGTGCCGGGAATTCAAGATCGAGCATTACAATTCTTCTCCTTATCGTCCGAAGATGAATGGGGCAGTTGAGGCAGCCAATAAGAATATTAAGAAGATTGTGCAGAAGATGGTTGTGACCTATAAGGATTGGCACGAGATGTTGCCATTTGCATTGCATGGGTATCGAACTTCAGTGCGCACATCTACTAGGGCAACACCTTTCTCGTTGGTATATGGAATGGAAGTCGTGCTACCGGTTGAGGTTCAAATTCCCTCTTTGGGAGTCCTGATGGACGTGAAATTGAAAGAGGCTGAATGGGTAAGGACTCGGTACGAAGAATTGAGCCTGATTGAGGAAAAGAGGTTGGCGGCCATCTGTCATGGGCAGTTGTACCAGCAGAGAATGAAGCGCGCTTTTGACCGAAAGGTGCGATCTCGGGTATATCACGTGGGAGATATGGTGCTGAAAAGGATCCTTCCTCCTCAAAACGATCGAAGGGGCAAGTGGACACCCAACTATGAAGGTCCATTCGTGGTCAAAAAGGTTTTCTCTGGAGAAGCCTTGTTGTTAACGACCATGGATGGTGAGGATTTTCCTTCCCCTATGAATGCGGACGCAGTTAAAAAATACTTCGTATAAGAGACCCGCTGGACGAAAAGAATAAAATAGTCCAGGCAAAAAAGGGCATCCCAGCGAACCAAAAAAAAATGAAAAGGTTCGAGCAAAAATTAGGGATAAAAAGAAAAACCTGTACACCCGGCAAGTCGAAAACCTGAAAAGGCGACTTGGGCAAAAAAGGGTATCCCGGTGGACTGAAAACCCGAAAGGGAGGTCCAGGCAAAAGAGGGATTGAAACGAACAACTGCGTCTAGCATGATCGTTTGTATCTTTGGTTAAGACACGTGGATAATCCCCGGCAGGGATCGGTCGGAAGCGTCTTGTTCAGAAGGCAGAAAGCACGGAGAGTCTTGAGGACATATGGGGTGTAACCGAGTTGGAACTCGATGAGATCACGGGTTCACATTGCCATTAGGATAGATTTTTCCTTTTGTGCGCAATTACCTCTTTTCAGGAATTGCTTCCTTTGTATTGCTCAATTTTGAGCCACACTTTTTTCAATCAATAAAATGCATATTCAGTCAAATAATTTTGTTTTTGTTTTCATTTCCGCTTTGATTGCAAAAACATCTGTTTATTGTGATAAAGAATCTTTGCATTTTAAGACACACGGGTCCCTTCCAATGCATGTTTATAAGATTGAAAGCCTGAAATCTTATTCGGAAAGTTGAGTGACCCAGGTGTTGAAACTTTGGCACGCCTGGGGCACGTTTTTATCTAACGATCTCTTTTGCAGGTGCTGTTACATATTCTCGCTCACTTGCAGGTTGTGATGTGAAGCCTTTTTGACAAAAGATCCCCGTGGAGTCCAGTCAGGGACAAGGCGTCGGAGAATGGTGAAGAAACAGCGAAAGACGTGCGGTGATCCTTGAGAATTAATCAAGAAGACTCTTCAAAGTCTGAAGACTGGAAAGTTTGTATGAATCCAGGGAGTGCGATCTCTGTGGAGTACGGAGAAGTCGAGAATACAAGGTGATGAATCAGAAAAGTCCAGACGAGTCTGGGAGCTCTCAAAAGTGGAAAGCTGATATTGGGTTTAGATGTTGAATACCAGGGTTCGACGAGTCGACGGGCGTCCTGTGCCAGACTTTCCTTATTTCCCCAAGCAGAGTCGGGATTGTTACCTCCCCAGCAGATTCAAGGTCTGTGACTTCCCTAGCAGGGTCGGGATGGTTATCTCGCCAGCAGTTTCGAGATTGTTATTTCCTCAGCAGCCAGGCCTGAAGATTGCTATTTCCCCAATAGAGGTGTCTGTTGGTAGTTGTTTCCCCTAGCACGGCGGAGCTTGTTAGTTTCCCCCAACAAGTCAAAATTGTTGTTTTCCCCGCAGAATGCGTGGGTGGTTTCTTCCCCAGCGAAATCCCCAAGTTGATCGGGTTCAGTGGAGGTCATCCCTGGTAAGGGTGGCCCTTTCCCCAGCAGCAATGCTATTCCCCAGCAGGGTGGAGGTTGGAGTGTTGTTGAGTTCCTCAGCAGAGTGCCTCGAACTCCCCAGAAGACTCCCTTGAGGGGGATACCTTTTATGCATTCATCATTTAGGAGATCATAGCATATTGCATAATAAATTGCGTAGCATTTCCATGATTATGGAGCATTACGCTGGAAAAAAATCATGCATCATCATTGCAAGCATAAGCTAGTCTCAAGCCGTGGTTACCGTTTGAGATTTGGTTTCGCCAGTGGGTGAAGATGCTACTCAAGTCGTGGTTACCGTTTGAGATTTGGTTTCGCCAGTGGGTGAAGATGCTACTCAAGTCGTGGTTACCGTTTGAGAAGTGGTTTCGCTAGTTGGAAGATCAACATCAGCATTGCAAGCATTCAGTTACTTAAGCCGTGGTTACCGTTTGAGATTTGGTTTTGCCGGATGTCGAAGATGTTACTCTGAGGAGCTTAGCATCGTGACGTTGGGTCAACGGTATTCCCCAGTAGTGCGATACTGGAGGAGATTTTTGTCGTGCGAGATGGAAGTTTGAAGATGTTACTCTGAGGAGCTTAGCATCGTGACGTTGGGTCAACGGTATTCCCCAGTAGTGCGATACTGGAGGAGATTTCTGTCGTGCGAGATGGAAGTTTGAAGATGTTACTCTGAGGAGTTTAGCATCGTGACGTTGGGTCAACGGTATTCCCCAGTAGTACGATACTGGAGGAGATTTCTGTCGTGCGAGATGGAAGTTTAAAGATGTTACTCTGAGGAGTTTAGCATCGTGACGTTGGGTCAACGGTATTCCCCAGTAGTGTGATACTGGAGGAGATTTCTGTCGTGCGAGATGGAAGTTTGAAGATGTTACTCTGAGGAGTTTAGCATCGTGACGTTGGGTCAACGGTATTCCTCAGTAGTGCGATACTGGAGGAGATTTCTGTCGTGCGAGATGGAAGTTTGAAGATGTTACTCTGAGGAGTTTAGCATCGTGACGATGGGTCAACGGTATTCCCCAGTAGTGCGATACTGGAGGAGATTTCTGTCGTGCGAGATGGAAGTTGGAAGATGTTACTCTGAGGAGTTTAGCATCATGACGTCAGATCAACAATGTTCCCCAGTAGTGCGATATTGGAGGAAAAATTTCCGTCGGGCAGAGATGGAAATGAAGATCAGAGAACGTTACGCGATCAGCGCGAAAGTCGGGGTTCAAATGTGGTGATCCGGGATCATCCGCGCGCAAGAACATATTTGTTATGAGGTTCAAAAAAAAAGTTGTGGGGTTCAAGAAAAGCAAAAAAAAAGATAATGATCCCCAGCGGAGCGCAAATTGTTCGTCTGTTCTTGGTATTCAACCACTCTCCACCCTGATCATCTGAAAGCCGAGGCTGTTCATATCGACAGGTTCACAGTGGATTGAATAGGGGCAGCTGTAACACCTCAAAATTTGCCCTCCTCTTCTTGGGACTAGCTTAACATATTGCATTTCATTTTTAGGGCATAATCATTGCATATTGCATATCATGTGAAATAAACAAGTCATCCTCCTTAGTCTTTCTCAGAAGATAGAGAGGTTAAGAGATTCAAGCTTGAGGGTCTCATAAATTGATCACCAGCCATCTGAGGGTTTGTGCTTCAATTAGGGTTTTTTTGGTCCCTCAAGGAGTTTGACCATTATCTTGATTGCAAGGGTACATCATCATCATCATGGTCTTATCATCTTCGAAAGGTTCATTGTGCCTGATCATGTTCCTTGGGATTAGGGTTTTTACCTCTGATAAACCCTAATCAGTTGCATTCTACTAGTCAGGGATTTTCAAGGAGATGAGGTATTTCTTGAGAAGGAGATCATCATATGATTTTATTGAGCTTGTATAAGCTAGGGTTTCATTTTGGAGCCATTTAGTCAAGTGGTTGAGGCTCAAAATCATTTGTGCATGTTCAAATCATTTGTCAACCAGGAAAGTCAACTGTGCAAGAACTGAGGGCTAGGAGGTGGAGAAATGGGTTTCAACATCTCATTCATGTTCGAAAGAGGCTTATTCATCATGTCAAATGCATATCTTGAAGAATTTGAGGTCAAGTCAAAACTTTCCAAAAATGGAAAGTGACCTATAATTGAAAGTTTCCCAAAATGGAAAGTTTTTGGTTCAAATTCAACTTGATCTTGCATCATCAAAGAAGCTTCAAATGAATTTTTGCCCAACATGAAAGTTGAATATCTCTCTCTCTCCCATTTCCAAAAAGTCCAAGATCATGAATTTATGATGAATGGTTGAAGAGATATGATCAAATCATTGCCAAGAATGCATGAAACTTCAAATGGCCATAACTTTTGATTCATAACTCCAAATTTGGTGGTTCTTTTTGCAAAATGCTTGTCATGACATGAAATTTCCAAAACATCCATCACATTGCATGAAATTTGAACATATGATCATTTGTGCATTCAAGTCAATTTTGGAGGGAAAATCATAAATTTGAAATTGGTGCATCATGGGAACAAATGACCATTGCTAACATGTGCATGGGAAGATTTTGAGTGAAAATGAGCTCCCATATGGTACTGTTCACGTTTGGAATTGCCATGCACCACCAAATTTCCAATTTTTGCCATGCACCCTTATTTTGCTAATTCCTAATTAACTTTGCTTAATTTTAATTAAAATAGGATTAGCACATGGTATATATACATAATTATAATAGAATTTGGAGAGCTTAATCATTTTCACCATTTTTTAGATCTAGAAGTTTTTCCCTCCATTTTTTTCTCTCAACCAAAACTTGAATTTTCTTCAAAGAACCTTGCATTTTTATTCCATATTCTTGTTCTCTGGTGTGGATTGAGTACAGATCAAGCCTTGAATTGTGGAATTCGTGTGAAAATCAAGTGTGCAAGTTCAAGAACTCAAAGATGGCAAATGCAAATTAAGCAAGATCTACACGTTTCCAAGCCTCAATTTCATCATCAAACATCATCACAAGTATTCTGGATTGGATTTGGATCATTGCAAGCCTTGGATCGTGCGTTTTCAAGGAGTTGTTCTTCAAGAGGTCACTTTTCGATCCTCTTAATTCTCTGTTTTATGTACATAATCTTGTAGATCTTGTTGTGGTGAGAATTCTGATATAAATTTTGTGGAATTTGGATGAAAATTGAGTGAGATATGATGATTTCAAGTTTAGATCTATAAACTTCTTTGCTTCGATTCAGAAAATCCATGGAGATTTAGGCTTAGATAATATGATATTTGAATTCTACATTGAAAGAGCTTTCCAACGATATATAATTTGTAAAATTCTGAGAAAATCATGAAAATCTGGAAAAAGCTTGCATGAACATTCATGGTGTTCATCTTCATCTTCATGAAGAAGATGAAGATCTTCATCTCTGGTTCGCTAGGGTTCTAGCATGAAGAACACGCGCCCAGGCCTGTTTAATCCATGGTCCTCACTTCGATTCCTGCTTCAGGCGTTTTTTGGAATTTATTTTTCACTTTTGCCATGCTATGCCATTTTTATTTCACATTTTTTCATCAACTTGTAAAAATCATAACAAATTGAAAAATGCATCAAATCACTCCCAATTTTTTGCATAATGATCCTTAGAATATCTAGTTTTTTATGATCATAAGTTTGAAAGTTGTGCATGGCTGGATGTTTGCTGGTGTTATAATCTTTGACCATAGGTGCATTTGTGACCTTGCCTTACTCTTTTCCTTGTGAAATGCTTGATTCTAATCCAATGGACTTGAAATTTTACATGCTGATTCTAGACACATTGATGGATGTTTTAGGATTGGGTTGGTATTTTTCCCATTTACCATTTCTATTTTATGCTTGTGTTAACATGGTGTGACAATTTGTGTCACACATTTGGTTTTTCAACTTGTACCATTTAATTTCCATGCCGAATGATCTTGGATGCTTCTGATTTTTTGTATGTTGATCATGTTGAATGTGTTGAATGTTCATGAATTTTTCCAGAATTATTTGAATCATTTCTGTTTTGATTTGAAATTTTCATTCATGATGTCCATATATGAGCCTTGAAATTGCCTTTGACTTCTTTTGATCATGAAATGCATTTGATGATTGATTGTGATGTGAGCCTTTTTAGGACATGTTAATATATGTTTGAAGTTACATTGTGTTGAATTTCAGCTCCTGTTTTGAATTTTTTCTTCACCTTTGACCCTAGGCTTTGACCTAGTGGTTTGTTGCTTACATGTGAGCTTTGAATTTCAGGTTTAAGCATCCAAGTTCCATGATTGATGATGCTTCATCATTTGGATGTTGATATTTGCTTTTGATTGCTAACACTTGCTGTTTTGTAGGTTGATGATAACTCATTTGAGTTTGCCTTATGGCTTATGTTTTGTACATGGGGATTGTCTGTTGGTTATTAACTGTTGTCTGTTTGTCTGAATTGTGTACTGACTGGTTTAGCTATTTCCACAGGTACTTAAGTTGCTTTAAGTTCATTTGAACTTTGCTTTGCTTGCTTGTGGTTGACATACCACTGAGGTATAATTCCTTGATCTTCATGTAGTCTGGAAGACCTGTCATGTTACTTTGGCAGGCAC
This sequence comes from Lathyrus oleraceus, assembly GCF_024323335.1. Taxonomy (NCBI): domain Eukaryota; kingdom Viridiplantae; phylum Streptophyta; class Magnoliopsida; order Fabales; family Fabaceae; genus Lathyrus; species Lathyrus oleraceus. The sequence continues at coordinate 71,749,296 of NC_066580.1, read as the reverse complement.
CTGTCTGAAGCCCTCCTTAAGAGGCAATACTTGTGTTTGTTTAATTTTGTGCCAAGAAGGTAAAGACCTTTTAAGAGGCAATTGGCAGATAAAAGGGATGTGCAATCCATCCCCTGCTATTCAGTTATGTCAGTCACTTTGCTCACACACCCTGTGTTGATGCATCGTGAATAAGAACCCAAGATCTTGTTGTGTCAGTCATGTGGAGAAGAGTTCCTTCATTCTGAACTCCCACACTTTCATTGATTGGAGCTCTCCCAGGCCAGGGATAAGAGCTATGAGGCATAACCCTCATCTCCATTTCATCTGCTTCACCCTAACTCTCAATGTTAGGGTTAAGAGCTAAAAACACCCCATTCCAGTTGGCTTGTTTCTACAGCCTAGCCTTGTATGAGCCAATTGTTTGCATATAGTGTGTGTGCTTGCTTTATTGTGCTTGTGTTTGCTTTTGTGCTGCTTAGGCTAGCTTGCTTCCTGTGCAAGTTAGGATAGAGACCTCAACATAGGGATTGTATGCATGACAACTTCTAGGCTCGAGTCGTAGTCTCCCTAGTAGCTTGTTATCTCCCTTGTCTCTGGTTAGGTTAGAAGTTCTTTCCCTGTTAAGGGGAACTACGTCGCCCTGATCCTCATACCAGATGAGGTACGTAGGCAGGAGATGAGCAGATCTCTCTGGGCGCCCTTTTTCTTTTTTTACCCTTTGTGTTGTGTTGGAGTCCGACATAAGTCCAGCGATTGGCAGTTGGTTTCCTGTGTTTGCTTCTTTGTTTGGAGTCTGACGTAAGCCCAGCGATTGGCAGTTGGTTTCCTGTGTGTGTTTTGTTGGTTCGGAGTCTGATGTAAGTCCAGCGATTAGAATTCGGTTTCCATGTTTGCCTGTTTGTGTGGAGTTTGACGTAAGTCCAGCGATTGGCAGTCGGTTTCCTGTTTGTGTTTTGTTTGGCGTGCGTTAGCCGAGCTACGAGTGCTCTGATACTTCTCCGATCAGAGAAGATACGTATGCATAGGATGCGACATCCTAGCGAGCACGTTTCCCCTGTCCCCGAACTACGTCGACTCTGATGTCTGTGTCTGACAGACTACGTAGGCCCAGGATGCGATATCCTGCCGAGTCCCGTTTCTTCCGTCTTTCATCTGTGTTTCCTCCCAATGTTTGTGCAGTTTTGAGCAGTTTCTTTAGCAACCTTTCTTCTATTCTTTCTAAGCGTGGATCCCGTCGAGTACGACGGATGCGTAGGGGTGCTAATACCTTCCCTTCGCATAACCGACTCCCGATCCTTGCAATCTCCGGTCGTAAGACCATTTCCTTTCCAGGTTTACTTCGAGCGTTTCCTTTCCCTCTTTTGGGATAAATAACGCACGGTGGCGGCTCTGTTTGTTTGTTTTTCCCGCCGGTTGTTTTTCGCGGATGCGACAGGTAGCCTGTGCACCACAATATCTGTATCCAAACCAGGCATATCTTGATACGACCATGCGAATACATCCACATATTCTTGCAACATTTCAATCAGCTCTCTCTTGACCTTCTCCTCTAGACCAGCCCCTATCTTGATCTCTTTCTTTGCATCCTCAGTACCAAGGTTAATGACTTCCAACTCTTCCCGATGAGGTTGAATGACCCTTTCCTCCTGTTTTAATAGTCTGGCCAATTCTTTGGGGAGTTCACAATCTTCTTCACTCTCCTCTTTGGCTTGGTAAATGGGATTATCGAAGTCATACTGAGCCATAACAAAACTGTTTTTAATGGAATCCGCAAGATCAATTCTGCACGAACGATGTTTCATGCTTTATTTTAGAAAAGAGTTCAAGGAAGTCACAAAAAACAAAAACAAACATTGCCATTTTTATTGTTTTGACAACAAAAATAAAAACAGAAAGACAGTGAACACAAATTTGATTGCAAAACGTCCTTTATTGATGATAATCATTGAAAATTCAAAACATGATGTGGCCCTACAATGAACCACTATGCTTTGGGCAGAGCATAGGGCTTTCATGCAAAAATGAAAAAACTGAAGAAAATTACTCTGTCTGAAGAGTAACTTGGACTATTTCTTCAACAGTCCAGTTGTTGATCCTCTCCCCTGGAGCACACGGGTGCACCCAATTATCCATATCACAATCACTGTCACCATCTTCATTGTCTGTTGCAAAGACATCCCCGTGATTCATCAATCCTGCACTAGTGAAAGTACACGGCCCTTTCTGATTCTGGACACCCTGCTCTGATGATTGAAAAGGCTGATAACCAACGCCAAACATGTCTTCTTTTGCGGTCACATCAATCACCTTTCCCCAGCCTTCCGTGTTACCTGAATGAGTGACCTCCAAAGCTTGTTTATAGGACGCAATCGAGGTACCTGATTTCTTCTGTTCAACAAAAGCCACCTTTTGAATACTGACAGTCTCAAAAGCTTGACATAAAGTTTCATGAATTTCGCCATCCATCTCCACATATTTGAAGGAGGATAAATGGCTCACAAAGATGTCCTCTTCGCCACACACGGTCACAACTTGACCATCCCACACATATTTTAGCTTTTGGTGGAGAGTCGAAGAAACTGCTCCGGCTCCATGTATCCAGGGACGCCCCAACAGACAACTATATGCTGGTTGAATATCCATCACATAGAAGACAATATTAAACACTTCCGGGCCGATCTTCACAGGCAACGTGACTTCACCAAAAACCGATCGCTTGGATCCATCAAAAGCACGGACAACAAGATCACTTGGTGTGAGAACAACCCCTTCGACATCGAGCTTACTCAGATCCTTTTTGGGCAGCACATTCAAAGAAGAACCGGTATCAACCAAAACATGCGACAAAACGGCGCCTTTGCATTCCATCGTGATATGCAGAGCTCTATTGTGATTGCGACCCTCAGGTGTCAAGTCTAGATCCGTGAATCCCAAACCATGTCTCGTGTTAACATTTGCAATAACACCTTCAAGCTGGTTAACAGAAATCTCTTGAGGCACATAAGCCATATTCAACATTTTAAACAAGGTGTTACGGTGCGCCTCGGAACACAACAACAGAGAGAGAATAGAGATTTTTGACGGTGTCTGGTTCAACTGATCCACGATCTTGTAATCACTCTTCTTGATAATTCTCATAAATTCCTCCACGTCCTCCTCAAAAGAACTCTCAGGCACTTCCTTTCGCACTGGTTCTTCTTCAACTACAACTTGTTTTCCTTTTGTTCTAGCAAGAGCCTCAACATTGTTATCCTTCGGGACCTGCGGTGCAAACAAACGACCATTTCTCGTAAATCCTCCGGGTCCTCCCACATTACCCACAGCCGAACCAACTATTACTAGACTCTTATCTGACAAACCAATCGTCATTGGAGTATGATTTACTGATCTGGTCTGATTCTCTGGTCTTCTATTTCTGCAAAAAGCATTGTCATATTGCCACGGAATTGCTCTACTATTCTCAAACAGTCTTCCACTAGAAGCAGCAATGATGGTAGGAGTACTGATAGTTACTGAAGCATTAATAATCACGGGAACACCAATAGTCATCGGAGCAGATATGGTCACGGGCGCAGCTATGGTCACGGGAGTACCAATAGTCACAGGCGCACTAATAGTTCTTGGAGCACGTACAGGACCTTCTGACGGTGTAAAGTAAATGGTAACAGTCGATACCTCTTCACGGTCTTTCACTACTCGATCAAACTGTAAACAACCTTCATTCATCAATTCCTGGATACCTTCTTTCAATTTCACACAGTCGTTTTCATGATTACCACAATCTGAACAATTCTCGTCACATCCCGGGAATACTCCCCCTCTAAGTAGACGTTCCTTCACTACAAACAACGAAGTCTGAACATCATTAACATTGACTACCAAGTTCAAATTTTCCCTATCTTCCACACCATTTACTTTGGGCCCTCCATGCTGAGGCATTGTATTATTCACCACATTCGGAGTAGGAGCAAAGTTAATTGTCTTGGCATCAATCAAATCTTGAACTTTATGGTGAAAAGCCCGACAATTCTCGATGTGGTGCCCTGGCGCACCAGAATGAAAATCACATCGGACATTAGCATCATAACCAGCGGGAATCCTTGTTAATGGAGCCATAGTGCGAAGTTCAACAAACTTTAACCTGAGCAGTTCAGGGAGTAATTCAGCATAAGCCATTGGCAACGGATCAAAATGACGATCTGGCATTCTTTGTCTTGGTTGGAATTGGCGTTGCTGTTGTTATTGTGGCTGTCCTCTTTGTGGTTGTTGAGGTTGGGTTGCTGGAATAGTCACAGCAGCAACTTGACGGTATTGTTGTCCTCTGTTTCCATTTCTCTGATTATGTATAGCATTTTTCTCACCCTCTCTCCTTCTGGGTGCCCCTGAAAATGGTTTCTTAGCACTTGAAGAACCAGGGTCTTGGATTTTTCCCGCTTTGATAAGACTTTCAGTTCTTTCTCCGTAAATCACAACATCCGAAAAACTACCAAATGGGCAACTTCCCATACGATCCATGAATACACCTTGCAGGGTTCCAATGAACATATAAGTCAATTCTCTCTCCAACATCGGAGGTTGTACTCTCGCAGCTAGTTCACGCCACCTCTGGGCGTATTCCTTGAAACTCTCACCAGTCTTTTGAAACAAACTCTGCAACTGGGTTCTGCTCTGAGCCATGTCCATGTTATGCTTGTACTGCCTCAGAAAAGCTTCACCTAACTCTCTCCAGCTTCTGACAGATTCTATTTTCAAGTCCATGTACCAATCCAAGGAGGCTCCAGACAAGCTGTCTTGGAAAAAGTACATCCACATTTTTTCATCATTAGTATAAGCGGATATCTTCCGGTAGTAAGCTTGCACATGAGTTCGGGGACAAGAAGTGCCATTGTACTTGTCGAAAGATGGCGCTTTGAACTTGTACGGGATCCTCAGCCCATCAACTAAACCCATGTTAGTAACATTAAAGCCCAAAGAATTCTGGCACTCCATGGCGCGAATCTTTTCAGCAAGGGCGTCAACCTTTCTATCTCTCTCTTCCGCCTTTCCAAATTCATCATTGTCACTAGGAATAGTGAACATATCTTCTTGCTTGTCAACCAAATGAGAAGGATGGTGAACTGGAGCACGTGCCGCTCGAACATTAGCAGTCTCTGTAATGAGGGGTTGTCCATCGATTCTAATACCATGCAATTCGTCACCAGTAGCATAGTTGTTGACAGGGTTGGTAGCAATAGCGGTGTCATTGACGGGGGTTCCTTCTGGCGGATTCTGACCGACAGGGGGAATCACAGTTTCTTGCCTCTGGACCAAGGCTCGGAGTTCCTCTTGCCCTTGCACTACCCCTTGCATCATACTCATGAACTGGGCCGTGTTGGTCCTCATCTCTGCTAGTTCTGCTTAAAATTGATCCATGATCTTCTGTCGATTCTGCCTTGTTGCATAACGGTGCGGACGATACTCAGCAATTCTGCCTGAACCGGGAACAAGAATGAGAAATCCTCTTCAAGAACACCTGTAATGATGCAAGAATGATATGTGTATGATGTGTATGCTATGTTTTGTCATGGATAAACCTGAAAAATGATATGCATATGCGGGTTAACTTTTTTTCTTTTATGCATTATTTTTTTTGAAAATAAACATGCTATGATGCAAAATAATGAAACAGTGACTGGTTGGATGTGTATCACAAGGCGCAGGATCAGAACTTCAGCATGAATTCGGAACTGGGAACCATAGAACACAGTCATCAACTTAGAACCCATACTTTAGAACCAACGGTCACCAACAAGAACCAAACGAAAGTCACCCACAGGACACGGTCACCAACAGAACAAGTCACCATCAGTACCTGTAAATGATTCATTCCCGCCCCACTCAAGGGTGTAATCTAGGTCAGGGTAAGGTCAAGAGAAACGCAGGATAAACAATCCTTTCAAGAATATCATCATATGCACACCAGGTGTATGCAACGATAATACCTCATCAGAATCTGAACTGCTCGTGATACCATGTTCCGCTAAGTGGCACCATACCACCCGCTTCCCATGAATCACTCTATTCCTAGGTGTCCTAAAGTTCACTCATAGCCTGTGTATTGGGCCTTTTACCTCTTGTGACTCCCACCCAACAACAAAACAGATACACAGCCAGCACAATATGCATGAAACAGTAAAGCGCACATAGGATGCAATGCAAGCAGATAAGTATGCAAATCAATAAATAAATAGCACACAATAGACAATAAACAAACGAACGCTAGGAAAGGCCCACTAGGGAGAATAAGTCCTCAGCAGAGTCGCCAGCTGTTGCTCCCCGGATTTCCCGAATCCAAGTACAAATGCGAAAAGAGTGGCGCGGAAAAAGAGAAGAGTCGCCAGCTATGTACTTTTATCCCAAGAGGAGGGAAAGGTAGTACTGCATAACCAAGATGGAACGGATAAAACAAAGTCTCGAACCAAAGAAAAACTGAGTAAGGGGGGCGGTTACGTGAAGGGAAGGTTATCGCACCCCTTCACGTCTATGGTACTCCACAGGATCCACGTTTGCTAATTATGTCTAAAGTGTATGTATAAAAAGTTCTATATACGATGCGAAAGAGAGAAAATCAAAGTAGGGAAAAGAAAGAGTTATTGCTCGCACAGGCCCTACCCTGCTGCATACGTATCTCAAGAAGGATTGAGAATTAGAGCACCGTAGCTCGGCTAACATATTTTTGTTTGTTTTTGTGTTTTTTAGATGAACGACGTTACTACATAATCTACCGGATGCTCGACCTTTGGAGACTTACTCACCTGTAGTAGAAGGAGTTAACGTGTTCTTAGGAGAAGAAAAATCAATGAGTTTGTTTGTGTTTTAGGAATGCTCATGCAAAAAAGGAAGTCCTAGACGAAGGAATCGTGCTACCTTAATTGACATGCAAACGAGAGACTATACGAAGCCTAGCAATCCTATGGGGAGACGATCACACCATAAAATAAAACATATAACATAGAGTAAACACGTCAACAAGGGGGCTCAAACATACATGGGTAGGGCTTTAGTCAAGAGGGGTCATATCAACCTCGACAAACAAGCCATGGAAGGGTAATCAAATGGGCTCTTAACCACTGACATTGAACGTCAGGGTGAGCAAATCAAAAGGGTAATGAGGATAAGACCTCATAGCTCTTAACCCTGGACAGGGTGAGCTCATGACAAAGAGTGGGGATTCAGAAAGGTGGAACCCTCTCTACTGACTGACCGGACAGAAGATCTTGGGCTTTTGTTCTGAAGCATCGGCACGTAGTGCGAGCATACAGAGCGACACACTGAATAACGGGGGATTGACTACTAATCCCTTTTATCCGTCAATTGCCTCTTCATGGAGGTCTTTAGCACTGGTGCCTCTTCTCGGAGGTCTTTGGGCACAAAAGTACACACACAAAAACATTGCCTCCTATCGAGGTCTTCCAGCTAAGAAAGCGGTCAAATGCGGGAAAGATGTAAAAGGGATCAAAAGATCTACCACACGGATAAAGATCCGAAGTAACAGCAACTAAAGAAACAAGAAACCCATAGATCTCTCAAGCTAGCATCATCAAAGAAAGCAAGCCAGCAAAGTAATCAGAATAAATCTCCAAATGGTATCCCACAAATAAAGTGGAATACCAAGCAGGCTATCTCCTCAGGAGTCATGTGAGCCCTCACAAAAACTCAACAAACAAGTTAGAATAACAAGATGGGGTGCAATCAAGAGTTGCACCAAAAGAAACATAACAACAACATCGTCAGGTAAACAGTGCACGGATGTAATAGAAAACATGTCACACCGAACACAAAACAGATTAGAGAGCAAACAGAAAGAAAAAAACAACTATTGTCATGATCGCTACTGCTTCGCTTAGCGAAGACTTAGCGAGGCTTCGCTACAGGTTTGCTTAGCGAGGTGCTAGCGAATGCCTGCGGGTTCTGGGTTCTTCCTTGATAACAGTCCGATTTCAAAAACCCCAAACCCTATGGTACCCGTTTTAGAAACTAAGTGATTAAACATTCAAGGCATTGTTCTACACATTCATACACATCTAAACCCACATGCAAAACCTAACGATACCCACTCTTCCAAATTCACCCCCAATGCCTCATACATTCAGAAATTTCAAATTGAAAGCATAAAGTGATGGAAATAAAGCAAACCTGATTGGAGAGATCGATTGAAATTGAATGGCACCGTTGGGTTTGCAGAGCAATCTTAGGGTTTATGTGAGATGTAATTTATAGGGGTGATTTTGTGCAAGTGAGTTTTTTTCCAGTGTGTATGGAGGCTGCTGCAGATTAGTTAGCTAGGGTTTTTGGGAGATGGAAGTGTCAAAATCTGTGAGTGTGAGAGTCAGACTAAAATAATTTAAACTGGTTTTGGGCCCAAATGAGTGGCCCACTGAAAATTAAATGGATTTCTGTCGCGCTCGCTACTGTCTTCACCTAGCGAGCAGCTAGCAAACAATTCCATTAGCAACATCATCAAGGTTCGCTGGAGGGAAGGAGGAAGCGTGGGCTTCGCCTAGTGAAGGGTTGCTCGCCTAGCGAGCATGACAGCTCAGGAACATCTTTCTAAATTTGGTAACCTGTGCATTGGACCTTTGTTCCTTCAAGATTAATGTTTTGAATGATGAATAGACCCCATTTGAACATGTTGGAAGCATCTCAAGTCATTCCCTAGCCATTTGACCCTCAGTTGACCAACAGTTGACTTTTGGCTTCGTAGTTGAATTTTGAATTGTACTGAGCCCATTAAGCTTGATCCTTCAGATAGAACCCCCAAAGTGACTTGAATGATATCCAAGCTTCTTGGAAGACAAACTCTTGGAGCTAATTCTGATTGACATGATTAAATGCAATATGAAATGTTAAATGACCTAAAATGAATGCATGAATGAGGAGGGAAAATTTGAGGTGCTACACCCGCCATAGACCCTGTGGCGCCCGCCACAGCGTCTGTAAAAGGTCGGGGCAGAACCCCTTTCTTCACCATTTTCACACCTTACAACCTTCCAAACGCATTTTTCCACCTTGTAAAAACGTCCTTGAACCCACAAAAATCTCACACCTTTCTAATCACCACACCGTACAAATCATTTTTCCGATTTCCATTTTCATTTTCATCCGTCGGATTTCGTAAAAATCCAACCTTTTCACATTCTACTTCATCTTCTTCGTCACTTTTCAAGAGCTACACAATGGAGTTTAATGGATTCATTCTTCGAGGAGGGAAATCGGGGGATAGACAAAGAAAAATCATCGAACGATTGCTAAATCGAGAGATCCTCCCGACAAGGTATGTTGACGAAAACTGTCTCTACACTTTAGGTATCTAACATAGCATATTTCATTTATTAGATAACTTAGGTTTGCATAATTTCTTTTCCAACAAAGAACCTACCTATGAGCGATTGACAATCGAATTTTTGAGTTCTTTAATCTATATTGTCAATCCTAACACTGCTAGCACAGTTGGTACTGTGAGATTTAGAATGTTTGTTGTTGAATATGAATTCAGTACCGACGAACTAGCAGGCTTGTTAGGAATCCCTCATGGGGACGGTGCTATTTGTGAGGCCCTTTTGGATTCGGATCGGTTAGTCGAGGTATTCTCCTTCTGGCAGAGACTGTCAAGCACTTCCATAAATTCTTTTGAGGGAGTTCTTGCCTCGACTATCCATAACCCAACCATCAGAGTTTTTAGATATCTGTTGGCATGTACTATTTTTGGCCGGGAGAATCCAAATAAGGTGAATGCTAGAGAGCTTCTATTTTTGCAAGGAAGCCTCACAAATAGACGAATTAATTCGGTCCCGTTCATGCTTGCTCATATGACTTTAACTTTAAATAAAGCAGGACCGATTTATTTTGGTGGATTGATTACGTCTATTGCTCGGGCGCTTAACCTGAACAATGAGATGGCTACCCTAGACCCTTACCTCCTCGCACAATTAACCTAAAATTTCGGAGAGACATGAAATTGTGCCGTTTGAGGAGAGAATGAGGCTATATGCTTATGGTTCATGATGTAGCCATCCCATCTGTTGTTCTACCTTGCACTAGACGTACAGATGTACAAGATGAAAGGAATTGGACCTACGCTTTAGATGTTCCACCTATTTTGGGTCCTCTTCCTCCTAACATTCCTGATGAAGCGGGACATGACACTGATGATGAATATGATCGGAGAGAGAGATCTCCCGTACCCCATATGTCCCCCCATCATCCTTCACCATCACACATCGCACCATCTTCTTCTTCTGCAGGTACCACTCCTGGCTTTTATATTACAGAGGAGATGTGGCGTGACCACATGGCTAGAGAGCAAAGGCGTAACGACCTACTCTATACCATCCAACAACAACTGGCGAATAACATGAGCTTCATGCAAGAGTCGCAGCGGAGGACAGACAGGTCCTACGACACTGTTCTACAGTCCCTGCAAACGATCACAGATACGCAAGCCCGTCAGCAACAATACCACCAGCGACACATGGCACTCATCGAAGCCACTCAAGGTTCCATTTTGGGTAACCTTCGAGAGGTAAGGACCGCTCAGGATGCCTTGCAGGCGAGGATGGATCAGAGAGACCGTCGTCGTACCCGATACCGTCGTCCACCTCAGGATGGCGAGGGCACCAGTGGTCAGCAATAGGCTGTCAGGTAACTCTTCCCTTATCTTACTTCAAAACATTGGGGAGAATGTTCGATTTAAGTGTGGGAGGAGACTCTATCATCTTTTCTGTATTGTTTTTCTCGTCTTTTCTTTATCACTTTTTCTTTGCTGTTTTTAGATAGTTTGTTTATTTTTATTTCCTTTTAGTTGTTTATTTTGCTTTTTAGCTTAAGTGTCTTAGATAATGCATGAGTCTGACGAGTCAACAAATATAGTGTATCTTTAGTACAATCTAATCTCCCCATATCTTTAGCCCCGCCGAATTTTTTTTGCAAAAGAAAACAGTGTTATTCCGAAAGTTTTCGGGTTTTAAAGGCAGGTTTTGAGTAAGGATGTGGTGACTTGGGAGAACTTTGCGAAACATCAGTATTATTTTAGCACCATAGACTTCGTAAATATAGGAATCATTCCCGAAACCCCATATACCATGGTCTTAATCATCATTTCCGTATAAGTCCTCAGTAGTTTATCTCAGCAGTCAGCTCCGGCCTACCCATCCTCTACGTAGGGGACTGATGCAAATAAGTGAATGATCCAGCAAAACAAAAAAAATAAAAGAAAGCAAAAAGGCCACTCCGGTATAGGTGACCCTCACAAAGTCATTTAAACCGAAGAATTGTAAAAATTTGCTACAAAAAGAAAAAGAAAAAGAAAAACTTACCCACTGTTAGTTGGTTCAGAGGTATCTGGCACTGAACTCGGTAGGGCAGATTACGATCTGATCCCCCACAACTACAGTTGGGTCAAATAAAAAGGTTTACACATAATTATGTGCCAGAAACCCCATGCTTAGATTATAATCACTAACAGGTCACTCTACTATGAAGTATGTACGGATAACGGGCTTAATGTGATTGCGCCTGAATGAAAAGGACACAAAAAGAGATGATGAGGTAGGCCTAGGTATTGTGGGATAATATGGGTTGATTAATATAGGAATGAACTTTATGTCCATATTTGCGGATTAGTGTCATCATGATACCCTTAGTTCACTCAGTTAGTACCTACCACTGCATCCCGACTTGAACTTGGAATTTTTACCTGAAGCACTCGTTTACACCAGTTTTTCTTTTATGAGCTTTTTAATGTTTTGCTTGAGGACAAGCAAAGGTTTAAGTGTGGGAGAGTTTGATAACACTGAAATTCACCGTATTTTCGACTCCGATTTCGCATGCATTTTAGTAGTTTTATTGTCATTTTGTTGTGTTATTACTATGTTTTTCTTTGTTTTCAGGTTTTTATTTTAATCGGAGCCCCGATCGAGAAAAGGAGTGAAAAGAGCTAAAAACCCTAAAATTCAGCATTTTGTACTTGTGGCTTCCACCATGGCTGGCGCCATAGACCCTGCCATGACGTGTCCAAGCTCAACTTCCCTCAACTGCCACGTTCCCCACTACTTCCACTAAGGCGCCTCAGATTGGCCTTGTGGCGGGCGCCATAGCCTTGTGGCGGGCGCCACAAGAGGAAAAGTTTTCCCTCCCATTTTCAAGTTGAAGGGCATCCTTGTCATTTCCATCTTTTTACTTGCTTATAAATAGACACTCGAAATTACTTTTTCATGCATCCAAACTTAGAGCAGAGGCAAACTCAGAGCAACTTTGTTTCACTTAGGCATATATTCAGTATTTTAAAGTGGTAATCGCTTCGCATTGGGGTGTTACCACAATTGTGTAATCGAGTCTGTGATCGAGTCTGTAATCGAGTTTGGAGCACTTTGGAAGGAAGTTAATCCTGCCGCCGTTTTCATTTCCGCTTTGCAATTTACTCAACCCTCCGATTGGAGTAGGTTTTTATTACTTGTCTTTATCTTATTTATTTTCCCGCACCCGCTTTACTTTATTTATTTTCTCGCACTCGCTTTACTTTATTTATTTCCCGCACTCGCTTTACTTTATTTATTTCCCGCACTCGCTTTACTTTATTTATTTCCCGCACTCGCTTTACTTTATTTATTTCCCGCACTCGCTTTACTTTATTTATTTCTCGCACTCGCTTTACTTTATTTATTTCTTGCACTCGCTTTACTTTGTTTAGTTCTCGCACTCGCACTATTTTTATTTATTTCTCGCACTCGCACTACTTTTATTTAAATTAATGCACTTTTACTTTACCATGTCTAACTAAATTTATAAGGTTAGAATGTAAGGATCGTAATTGAACCGATAATCCGTACAATTGTTCGTAGAAACACTTAAGGGCTATTTTAACTTTCAACTTAAGTTTTCCCGCACTTCAACTCCGTTGGGTAAGATCGAAAGCCGTCCAACGTCTATCTAAACTTAATTGTTTTTAACTATTTCAAAAACAGCGAAAGCGCTTTGTTTAGTTCATTAGGAATCTTAATTTAAGAAGAAAAGAGATTTTAAAACTATTTTCGGACGCGTTTATAAGTTTAGAGTCTGGTTCGTGATAACCTCTTTTGGTTAAGAAATCCAGGTTATAATACTTTTCAACTTAGTCAAGATACTATATTTCTTAAAAATAGGTTTACTACTCTAACGCAATGCGCGCCTTTTTAGAAGTGACAATAAGAGGGTTTGATTAGGGGGTACAACTCGGTTCTGAATACGCGAAAGCGACAGTTCCTGTTAAATTAGTTATTTTCAAAGTAGGAAACATTGCCCATAAGTAGTTCTATTAGCAAGTACTTGGATTATTAATTGATTATGTGAATTACATTCGACCCTGTCTTTATTAATTAAACTTTATTCAATACTTTGCTTTCCATTGCACACTCCAAAAACACCTATTTTGATTGCCTTGATAAACACCATAACAATAGATAACGATAGATTGACACTTGGTCTCTGTGGATTCGACAATCTTTTATGTTACTCTGACACGTTCGTATACTTGCGAAAAGCACCGCATCAGGAACTCGCAATCATACGTTTGTAATAAAATGAACTCAACATCTTCAAGAAGATCTTCGTTATTTCCTTCTCTTCCAAAGGTGGGCTTATCTGAAGGAGAATTGCGGTCCAAAACGCAGCGAAAATTAAAATTTTCTCCTTAGAGATCCTTACGAATGGTCATGATCAGTGATAGAATATTTACCTCTTGTGACGATTGAATCCTTTGATGCAGATCTCTTGTGATGATCAAAACCTTTGATGCAGATCCACGAAGCGATCACGAACGTTGAACGATGACAACGTCTCTACTCAGTCCACACGAACGGATTCCTTCACTCTCAGTGCTAGCTGGTATGAATGAAGGCTTTGAGTGAGAGAGAGAGAGAGAGAGAGAGAAAACGAAATTAATGCAACCGCAATCAATGCTTCTGCACAAGGGTTCTATTTATAGAACCACTTGTGTGGGCTTCAAGTTAAAAGCCCACTTAAGTGTATTTTGGCCCATATCTTATAATATGCCCAAAATCACTTAAGCCCATGGTACCTTACCATATTTCGTATTCTACTCAAGTACACTGTACCTTACGATGTTCTATAATTCACTTAAGGGCACCGTACCTTACGGTATTCCTTAGTTACTCTATCTCTCATCAATCTGTCCTTTGTGTGTGACCCTGTAGGTTTTCGTGACGTTGGCAATTATATTAAATCACGCATTTAACATAATAAACAGTGAGCGGTATCTAGCAACACATCACTGCTACCCAAGACACGAAAATGTCATGTGATCTGACAAAACCTTCTATGATAATACTTATGTGTATAATTACCCTTTTGCCCTTATGTCTATATTGAACACAAGGCATAGACCGTGTCATCCTTGTCCAGTTCAATATTGGGCCCATAGACATTTATCCTGTTATGCAGGATAGGCAAATTCCATCTAGGTCACTCATGTCCCTCAGCATGCTTCGTGGAGTACCCATCAACTGTCTTTATGGTTATCCAGTTACGGACAACGTTTGATCAGCAATAAAGCACTTGACTCTACATCTAGGTCCATAGTGGTTTCAGGTCGAAGAGTGGTATACACCATTATCACCATGAGAATAACTTATGACACTTTGCATAACTTTCTATATAGTATTCTCATAGCGGGTCAATCCGGTATAAATATTACTCCTAATATTCATACCTATGTTTAAGACTTGATAACTCTTTATCCATGATCCATGAGATGTGATCATCAGTCTACAAACATAATAGTCTTAATGCTTTAATGTTATCCCACTTCACACTAAAGCTCGACTACGGATACTTTAAGAATAGTGTCCTTATGTTTAATGTGATCTCATGATTAAGTCATACTTGATACATTAAACAGACTAGCTATTCTAGGGACTTTATTAAACAAACGTAATAAAGAAAAATCCCTTTTATTATAAATAAATAATTCAATACAAGTACCAAAAGTATTGGCCTCTAGGGCTTACACCAACATTATCTAGGCAGCCAACTCTCTCCATCTCTGGGCATACTCTTTGAATGTCTCTTTATCCTTCTGAGACATAGACCTTAGTTGGTCTCTATTGGACGCCATATCCACGTTGTATTTGTACTGCTTGACAAAGGCCTCACCTAAGTCGTTGAAAGTACGGATGCTTGCACTGTCCAGACCCATGTACCACCTCAAAGAGGCTCCAGTCAAACTATCTTGGAAATAGTGAATCAACAATTGATCATTATCAATATGAGTAGACATTTTTCTAGCATACATCACAAGATGACTTAGCGGGAAAGTATTCCCTTTATACTTTTCAAAGTCAGGGATCTTGAACTTTATTGGGATCTTAACATTGGGGACCAGACAGAGCTCAGCAACACTCTTCCCAAACAAATATTTCCTCTTAACGTCTTCAATTTTTTGCGTAGCTCGAGGAATTGATCTTTCATCTCGTCCATTTTCTCATGCACATCTGGACCCTCAGATGGCTCAAAATGGTAGATAGTGTCCTCAACACGAGGCAGAGTGTGAACAACAGGTGGTGGCACTGACATGACCGAGCTAGATGCCGACAGAGAAACAAAGGTAGGTGCATACCCTTCTGGCATAAAGTTAGATGGCATCCCCTAAGGGAATCCAGCAGGCATAGAAGGGCCGGATTGACTGGCAGTAGCAACGGGAACAATTGAGGGAGCAACCTCAAAAATGACAGTCCTCTGGGGAGGAGTTGCGGGAGTTGGTGAAGACTAGTTATGTGCAACAATGGCAGATTCCATCAGCGTCGTTAACCTGGAAATCTCATACTTTAGCTCTTGGTTCTTTTGCTCTATATGCTCCATGATCCTTGGTTGATTAGCACGAGTGTGATAACGGTGAGTCAGTTTGGCTGAAGTATATAAGAAGAACTGATAAGACATATGGCAGAAGAAAACATGTTATGCAAATGATGCATGAAATGCAATGTTTTTTATTGTTTTTAATTTCAAGGAACATATGGGGTTCTATTTGCAAATACATATTCAACTAATAACAATAACAATTCAATTGACCATAAAGTTTCTTTTTATTCATAAAATTTGGAAGGATTACACTGAGTACAATTTCAGAAACCAAAGTACAAATACAAGAGAAAAGGAAACTATCATCCTAAGGATCCCTTAGCAACGGTATCAGATGATCTGGCTGTGGGTGCATACTTCCTTCGGATGTGTCGAATCTCAGACTCAAAGGATGTCTTCATTTGAGCTTTCTCAAGAACTAGCTGCTCAACAATCTTCTTCCAAGCATCGGAAGGCTGAGGCATACTAGAGGAAGATATACCTTCTGGCTATCTATGTATCTTCACTGCACGATCTTCAAGAATCTAGATAAGTGTATCTTTATCTTTTGACTCAAGCTGCAACTCTTCATGCTTTCGGCTCAAAGCATGGAACCGCTCCTCCCACATATCTCTTTCTTGCTTTATCTTGGTGAGTGTGTCTTTCAACTCCTCTACATATTGGTTAGGGAGAGTTGATGGCTCAGTCATAACCAAAGACATAGGTCTCTCACAAGCATAAGGCATCTTCAATTCCAAAGCTCTCTTCTTCACCCAAATAGTGTAAGCTTCCAAAGCTACACGGTTGCACGGACCAAGCTCGAATATTCTTTTCTTATGCATATTATGCCAAGCATGAACTATCTCCTGCTTCAAAAGTTGGGAATCTTTATCCTCTTGATAGAAAAGACCTTCTAACTGAGTGTTATTAGGTTTATCTCTCAAGGGGAACCCAAGTTGACGATGAGCCAAAGCAGGGTTATAGTTGATTCCTCCTTGTTACCAATGAGAGGCACATTAGAGAATGCACCACAAATATCAATAATATCTATACTACTCAATGCAGAATCATACCAAGCAATATCATCATTAGTGAGAGACATAAGCCTCTAAGACCACCGTAGACATTGTTTGTTCTCTAGGAAAACAGGCGTCTGAGGCAAGTGTGAAATGAACCACTTGTATAGAAGAGGAACACAGCAAACAACAGTCCCACCATATTTAGAATTCCTCAAATGCAGAGAGAAATACAAGTCACCCAATAGAGTAGGAACAGGATTCCCAATCAAGAAGATTCTAATGGCGTTAACATCAACAAAACCGTCAATGTTAGGGAACAAAGCTAGACCATATATGATCAATACAAAGATGGATTCAAAAGCATCCATACTACTGGCTTGAGGAAAGATAGTAGCTTTGCCAATGAGGAACTCAGAAGTCAACCGAAGAAACCTCCTTTCTTCACCAAATGAGCATCAATCTCAGATTTCTTCAGATGAAGAGCTTCAGTTATGATATGAGATCTGTGAATCTCCTCCAATCCACTAAAAGATACCTTGTCAGATATGGATATTCCCAAGAGATGGGCGTACTGCTTTAACGTAGGTACAAGCTGATAATTAGGAAAAGTGAAACATTGATAGAGAGGATCATAGAACTGAACCAAAACACTCAGAAGTCCTTCAACCACATCAGCAGATAATAATGACAAAAGCTTCACATGGCGTTGCTTGAAGTCCAAGGGATCTAATACAAAAGATGACAACTTCCTTAGCTTTTTCAAATCAGGACATTTGAAATTTTACTTCTTAGTGTTCCTTCATCCATAATACATGGTCTGAAAATATTTGCAAATAAGACCTTAGTTCCTTGAAATTTATTTTTCTATGATGAATGTTATGATGTGCATGTATACATTAATGCAACAATCACAAACAAGGGATCACACACAAGACAAACACAAACAAAGTTCAAGGGATGGATCAAGTCATCATCAAGATCAATCATCCATTTTGGTGGATTATGGTTTTCACCTTATCAACACCCAAGTTCCATTGATATTGATGAGACTTGATCGAATCAATCGAGAATCAAAGGGTTAGTTATGAGTCACGAGCATGAATCCAGGTTAAGAACCATCCCAAAGGAGTGTAATAAGGATAAAAACATGTATATCATGTTCTATAAAAGTTCCCAGAGTCTTAATCCCATCTATTGGATATTATAGGTTAGGATGACTGACTCATCAACCCATAATATTCTTAAGAGAAACTCGTCTTAGTGTAGTATCATGTAACAACTGTTATCAGGTCTACACCTGAACAGCCTCCGCACTATGTCCTAAATAGGCCAAGTTGGGTCAAATGTTCTAAGGTCCTCGGCTTCTCAGACCCCAAATCAGAGAAAGTAATGCCTAACCACAAATAACTTTTGTGACATTAGTAACTCCAAAAGGGACTCCACTGAGTAGATGAGTCTCAAGCCAACTTGTTAAGGACTATTTCACACAAGTTGAACATGATTATACCATCCTTCTATCTTAATTGCACTCAAGTTCGGGTTAGACCTTATCTCACCACTCAGAGATCACGAAGCACAACTGACAGATTATATCACACAAACAAGTATATAAACATCAAATATACAAATATATATATATATATATATATATATATATATATATATATATATATACACACACATAAAAAAAGGTTAAACCCACTGAGGACTAGTCCCCAGCAGAGTCACCACTTAATTTCTGTAGCGGTAAATTCATGACTATCAAGCTATTGATAAGCTTAATGTCAATAAAACCAGAATCGCCACCGCGCTTTTATTGTTTCCAAAGGAAAATGGAAAAGTACGAACAAAATCCAAATATAATAAGTTTTCAAATCAAAACTAAGAAAATGCCATAGATTACGGGTAAGGGGGTTGGTTACACAGAGGGAAGGTGTTAGCACCCAAAGTGTCCTAGGTACTTCTAAGGAGCTCTTTTTTATGTGTGCATGTGTTTTGGTATAAAAGATGTTTGAAGAAAAATAGAGTGTGGGGATGAGAAGAGAATTTATTGATTATATTTTATGTTTGACAAGACCTTCGTACTTGTGCCTACGTACCAACATAAAAAATGAGGGATCAAAACCTCGTAGTTCGTGGTAAAAATTTCAAAGTTGGTGAATTGCTTTTAACAAGAGTTTAAATAAAAGGGCACAAAGGGTCAAAAATTTGAATGGAGTTGTTAGTTCTTTTTCTATTTTGAAATTTTAAGTCAATATGATTAACTTTAATTACAAATTTGATTTAAGAAAGAGTTTGAAAATACATTGGCATAAGGCCAAAGTTTCTATTTAAAATAAGGTTTAAGTTTGAAATCATAAGCAAAGAAAGTTTTTGAAAAGGGGGAGAGATTTTGAAATTTAATAAGTGGGAGAAGATGAAGAGGCTATCCTAAGCACATATTAAAAGTTAAGAGTTGAAAAGATCTGACTAATGGGATGCAATCTTACAGACAAGAATGTCATATAGAAAACCTGCTTTCCCTTTGGACTTTGAATCAAGCAATAATCAAGGAACGATTAGCAATATCCAGACATTATGAAGATCAAGGCATCAAATAAAGATAGCCACATCCAAGCAAGCAATTCCCACAGCTAGCAGTCTTCTTTGTCTTCTCATGTATCAGATGAAATATTCCTTGATCAAATCAAAGCAAAGCATCAGACACAAGGTCAAAATAACAATTAGCACAAAGACAAAGCTGCAGATGAGTTCAAACAAGATCCAAGGCTTACATAAGATGAAGGCTCAGTTTATAATAACTTGGTTTCAAAATGTTGGCATTGGCCAAGTCCTTTTTGCACAGGGAGTGTTGCCTAATGCTAAGTCCAATAGTTCAGATCAAGATCAATAGTCCACCAGACATATTTTAGGGTTTTTGTTGTTATTAAGTGTTTTAAGGTCCTAAGACCACAAACAAAACCAAAATGCACAAACAATATATACAATCACAAGATATGGCTCAAATGAGCAAAGTGAAAATGACATAAACATAAACAAGTTAAATGGAATGTAAATGGCAATGAATGATAAATGACTGAAATTTAAATTGCATAAAGTAAATGACTTGAAAGTAAAGCAATATTAACAAGAATTAGTCAAATGTTAGTCAATGGTTAGTCAAGTGTTAGTGGTGTGTTTTTTTAATTTATTAAGTCATTCTTTGGAGAACACTCAACCATTCTTTCACAAGTATGAATCATTAAACCAAGACATCTTCCATGAGAAGGGCTCCAACTTGGATAATTCAACAAGTATGCCACTAGCTCTCATGAAAGGGGAAAAAGTCAAGTTTCCACACAATACCATGAAGAATGGGAGACTTACAATCTCACTTACTAGAATGTTATGCCTTTAGGGTCAAATTTAGCTCTATGTTAAGCAATCGTAATTGGACTTATGTAGAAGTCACAACTATCTGAGGTCGGGCAATAAAAATTTAGGTGTTAATGTAGGTTAGAGATTTGGTATAAAGAACCAAACTCGAAAAACATACCACACACTAAAAGAAACAATCAAGAGGGATGGACATATCTCAGTCATACTTGTATTGGTTCATCTGACACAAGGTCATTGATGAACCAATTAGCCTTAAGACATTAGAGATTTCATTGGTCAAATGAGGGAATGGGAAGGAATAGGGGTGAAGATGAAGAGGGATAAGAAGATAGAAACACAAATTGACCAAGGGAGGATTTTCATCAAATCAAAACCATTAATTCATTTTGGGAGATGAAATGTACATTTCATCAATCCCCTGAATCCAATGGTTTTGATCCAACAAAAGTCAAATCAACCTTGACCAAGGCCCAAACAGAAAGTCAAACATCACAAGACCATAAAAATGGCTCAACATTATTTTAACACATTTAATCAATTAAATATCAATTTAAAAATGAATTAAAATGCAGTTTAATTTGATTAAAAACCTAAAATCTCTTCAAAACACCAAAGAAATGGCAAAGAGATTTATCATAGATCAAACAAGGTCAAAGGACCTTAGACAAAAAAACTCATGATTTTTGAAATGTCATAAGTATTTTAAACGATTAAAAATATTCATAAAAACATTTAATTCATGAAAAATATCAAAATTAATTCAAAAAATAATTTTAATTCAGAATATGAAAGTGAAAAATATTTAAAGATTTTTGCTGAAAGTCCCATATTTTTTGGATTAAAAATGAAATTAATATGAATTAAACAAATTAAAAGGATTAAACATAAAATCAGAAATTAAAATAAAATAAGAAAAAACAAGGGTCATCAGACCTCCCTCATTAATTGAGGTGGCAGATCTGATGGCCACACACGTGTGTTCCATGGTGCACTACAGTCAACGCGTCACATGCTTGGTAATCAAAAGCAAG
Organism: Lathyrus oleraceus; assembly: GCF_024323335.1. NCBI lineage: Eukaryota > Viridiplantae > Streptophyta > Magnoliopsida > Fabales > Fabaceae > Lathyrus > Lathyrus oleraceus. The sequence continues at coordinate 71,728,016 of NC_066580.1, read as the reverse complement.
GGATCAGATTAAAACGTTCAAATATGATTAGATGGCCAGAAAGTATGACAACACACCACAGAAGTTAGGGCTCCGGTGACCTCCACCGGACTGGTCCAACTTCATTTCAATGGAAAATGAAAAACAAGGACACTATTTCAAAGAGAAAATGCCCAGGATCACGAATTTGGCTTCAATTTTCTCCAATTCCAAGTATATAAAAAGATACAAGGATTTGATATTTGAGGCTCATGAACTGAGTTGCTTCGGTTTGACCTCAAAGCAACTCAATCTTGCTGCCTACACTGGTAGGACTTCAGCCAACCAAAAATCACAAAGAATGGTGAAGAATTGAGAGAGAATCGAAGAGATGAAAATTCTGGAAAATCACCTTCGAGGGAGCTTGAAACTTGCTTGATCTTGCTTCCAATTGACCTTTGCTTGACTTCAAAAGCTTGTAGAAGTTGAATTAGATCAAGGAAAGGCTTGGATTCTTGGAGTTTCAACCTCAAAACAGAAGGAGAATTGAAACTCGATTTTCAAATAAAAACCTTCAAATTATCCTCTAATGGTTAAGGTTTGGATTGAAGGTTCAAAGCTTGGGCAAGGTGTCCTTAATTCTGAGCAATGAGGGTCTTATTTATAGGCAAGGCAATTGCTTTCTACACATTTCCAAAATTGGCCAAAAATAGCAATCTCTCTTGCATGCTTGCATGGGCGTGTGATATGCCCATGAAATGATGCAATCAGGTCCAAAATTCCTCATGTGCAGTGCTGAAAGTGTGTCATGTGATCATGCAATGGTAATTGTAATGTGATCATGAATTTTATCCAAATGAACCCTTGTGAAGAAACCATGCACAAGTCCTCCAATTCTTGGCCAAATGAGATAATTTGGACTTTTTGGAAAGGTGAGATCAAGGGGAACAACTTTCATGTTGAACACTTTTCCATTTGAAGATTGGATCATGATGAATTTTGAGATGGAAGTTTGGGAAATCAAACATATTTGAAAAATTTCTAAGTACCAAGTCAAATGTTCACTTTTTCCACCTTGAATAACGTTTGCTATGAGCTTCAAATGGAAAATGTTCCTTCATTAAAGTTGTATCTCTTTCAAGCCTCTTCCATTTGGTCACAAATTTGACCTCGTTTGGATTTGGCATGAAGGAGTTATGCATTTTAGAAGTTAAGGAAAATCACTTGTTCAATGGTAATGGCCCAAAATGATCTATAATGTTTCCTCTTGGCACATGCATTTGCAAGTTGAATTTGAATTTATTCTAAGAATAAAAGTTGGATAGGACATCTTGAATTTGATAATGAAACTTGAATGTCTTTCATCTCATAAGAATTGAGCATGTTATGGTCCTTGGAGTTTGACCTCCTAACTAGGGTTCAGACAAAATGACCTATAATCTTTCACCATAAAAAATGACTTTACAAGCAAAACTAGCTCTTGACCTAAAAATTAAAGTTGTTTGGAATGTCACGAAGAGTAACTTTTCTCTTGGAATAATTCTCATATGACAAAAATTGTAGGAGATAGGGTCTAGGGAACCCTAGTTTTGACCAGTTGACTTTCTCTGGTCAACCACCATGAACCATCTTGCAAACTTGAAATTATATTGATATCTTAGACTCATGGAGTATCATATATGTATAAGATGATATAATATGAAGTATCCCTTAAAATATTTGATCAAATGGTGAAGAAACTTGTTGAGAAAGTCACACAAGATACCTAGATGAATTAAGGCTTCCAAGACAAACAAGCTTCAAACTCTTGATGATTTCTTGATCAAAATGATATGTGAAGATAATGGGGATCCATATATGATGTCTAGAGTCAATGTGAACCATCTCTTGATTATTCTCCTTGCACTGAGGGTGTTAAACCCTAGTTATGAGCTTGATGAGGCATAGATGAACACGCACACTACCTACAAAAGAAGTAAACTATACATAGACATATTTTTGGTATTTTGGTTAGTAAATAATTAAAAATATAGTATGATACAATCAAATGTGCTTGGTGACCTCTCCGAATGCAAACCCAATGAATAAGGGGTAAGGAGGATTCCAAGGTGTGATCCCAAATCTAATGCATATGATGAGATAGCATGAGGGATCTTAGGGTAAAAATTGGGGTCTTACACTTTCCTTTCATCCTTTCACCCTTTTTTGAGATTTTTGTCCTCTCGCTCCATAACCCTAATTTATTTTTTATCCCTTTCTCTTCACCATGTCCACCATTTATGGTTTGGTTCAAGACGACTTTGATTCGTGTCATCCTTCACCTACTTCTCAACCTCCTTCAACTGTCTCCATCACTAATCCACCCATACAAAACTCTTTCAGTTCCTCTAACCATCAACAAAACATTCAATGCAACTATCAAACTGATACGTTGGATTTTTTCTTCGTGCTCCCATCTGACAACCCATGTCAATACATTCACATTCTTTCTCTAAACAAAAACAATTACCATTTGTGGTTCCGATCCATTAAAGTTGCATCTTAGTCCAAGAACAAACTAGGTTTCATTGATGGAACCCTAATTTTCCCTCTCACCTCAGATCGTACTACCATCACGTGGGATCCCTGCAATACCATGGTAATGTCATGGATTACTAATTGGATTGATCTTGATATAATTGAGAGTATTATTTGGATGTACACTGCTCACAAATTTTGGAAAGATCTTCAAGATCGGTACCATCAAGGGGATATCTTTTGCATATCTGATTTATAAGAAGAGAATTACTTTATTAAACAAGGAGATATTTCCAGCACAAAAATATTTACTACTCTCAAGAAACTTTGTCAAGAGTTGGATAACTTCTGCCTTATACATGTCATGTTCAATGTTTTTGTACTCTCCTTCCAACCATCGAACTCTATTGAGACAATGAACACGTTACATGTTTCTTAAAAGGGATTAACAAACAATATGCTCCTATTTTATCTTAGATCATGTTGATTTAACCCCCACCCTCAATCAATAAAGTGTTCTCCATGATTATTCAACAAGAAAGATAACATTTTACCTCAAGTGATAATGATAAAATGATAGCGTACGTCCAGAAACCTGCCTATAAAGGCCCACCCCAAGATGCTTCTCCCAAGCCCTTCTCTATTGGTCGTGGTTATGACATCAAGATTTGTTCATATTGTCACAAACCATGTCACACTATCGATGTTTACTTCAAGAATCAAGGGCTCCCTCCTCACCTGAGAAAGATGAATCTTACTCAAACCATGCCTAATGGGGATACTCCTTATACATTTAATTCAGAGAATCATGAAGAATCCACTCACACTAGAATTTTTAGAAGCTTTACTACTGAAAAAGCAAAAGGAAATTTTTGACATCATCAATCAAGCCTTGTATCAACAACAAACATTCACTCCTCAATTGAACACCATAGTAGTCGAACCTTCAAGTAACTCTAAATTTTGTCTCTCCTTAAATTTTGTTAACTGAATGGATTTTAGATACTATGGTCATAAATCATGTGTGTCATTCCAATTACTTATTCACTCATTTACATTTGATTTATCTTGTTAGAATAAGGCTCCCTAATTGAGCCTTCATTACTACCTATGATTCTAAGGTTGTCTATTTCAATCCCACTTTCTACCTCATTGGTGTTTTATATATGCTTGATTTTCATACCAATTTGATTTCCATCCCTAAATTAATTGTTTCCATTCACTGCATCATTCATTTTAGTTCTTCTGATTTTATTATACATGGGAACCATACCATGCAGGCGATTGGTACATCTAATCTACATTATGGTCTCTACTTGCTAAAATTCCCTCACGAGCCCATTTCTTATCACTAGGAATTTCATTACTAAACATAATGATCATTCTTGTAACAACATCATTAATGATAATACCATGTGGCATAGTCATCTAGGTCACCCATCTCATGAAACTCTTCTTCACATCAATAAAAATTTCCATTTACAACCTTACTTAAAACCTATTTCTATTTTTGATACATGTTTTTATGCTAAACAAAAAAAAGATTCATTTTAATCATAGTATTACCAATGTTGTTGTTGGTTTTGACATTGTCCACATGGATATTGGACTTATCTCCCACTCATCCATGCTTGGACACAAATATTTTCTGACTGTTCTAGATTATCACAATAGATTTTGTTGGATATTTTTAATGAAATTTAACTTAAAATTTCTCCTTTAATGCAATATTTTATTCAATATGTGAAACCCCAATTTCATAAAACAGTTAAAACAATTCATTCTGATAATGGTCTGGAATTTATCATGATTTTTTTATCAAACCCATGGGATTCATCATCAAACGTCTTGTCCTTACACACCTCAACAAAATGAAATTGTTGAAAGGATGCACTAACACCTCATGAATGTAACTCGTGCCCTTCTTTTTCAATCTCATCTACCAAAATAATTCTATAATTATTTTATATCTCATGCCATTTATCTTATCAATATTATTCCTTCAAAATATTTACAATACAAATCCCCATTTCAAATCCTTTATAATGATAATCCCAACTATACCAACATGGAAGTCTTTGATTGTTTAGGTTTTGCTTTCACCTCTAAAAAAATAGAATCAAATTAGACTCTAGATCTCAAAAATGCTTATACCTTGACAACAAACATGGTGTCAAAAAACACATTCTTTAAAACCTATTACTAGACACATCTTCATATCTAGGGACACCACTTTAATAGAATCCATTTTCCCTTATTCCCACCATTAACCTACCTTTACTAATAAACCCAAACCCATGCCTTGTACCACCACCACTGAGTATATTTTTTATTATTGATAACTCACGTTTTGTGAGCTATCGTAAATCTTAATACTTAAATTCATATTCTTGTTTCAGTTATTTAATAGCTTAATTTATTGCATTTTCTATTTTTTGTAGTTTATAAAAAGTATAATAGGTGCTCTCTTTTGTTAGTTTTTATACATTTGTTACTTATGTGGAGTTAACTTCGGATGAGTCCTAACACGATAGTTCTTGAACAACACCTTAACCTCAATTGAAAGAAGAATATCATAGCAACAGAAGTCACAAAGAGTATACATTCATAGTGTAGGGCTTATTTGGCACTAATCTGCAGAATGGATGCGTTTTAGTCAAATATACAAAGGGATAAGATCAATGCACTATAGGAAAAAACTTTGCACCATAGTACACTCACTACAACGATGTGCTTGTCTACCTGCTGCAAAGGACAAATGCAAAACATTGTCTTTTGAATGTTTGTGTCACTAGTCTAGCACAAGACACATTGCCTCCCACTTGCTGATTATACTTGACTTTGCATTGGTACGAAAAGGAGAAATTGGAAGGATTTTTGTTAACTCATTTGGGTCAAAATTCACAAATATCCACAAGTCCATGATCCAAGACAACACAAAAATCCTAGTTAAAAGTGACTATAAAAAATACAATGTTATACAATACCTATGATAAGTGCTTATTCCTTAACTTAAAATAAAGATGGCTTACTGCCAAATTATTTATTTTTGAAAGTGAAATTTAAGAAAAATTTTAAAAATGTTAAATATGGAATAGTTTATACATAATGTCTAAACCTAAAATTCATTAGTCATACAAAAATGATATTGGGTTGATTTATTTGTGTAGATGGAAATTGGAAGTTTAAATGTTTAGCTATTATCGACTCACTACTATAAAATACACCTAACGTAATATGATATTGCTACGAATATTAAATCAACCGAGGTAATATATCTTATTTAGGCGTCTGATTTTTTATTTCTTTTATTAAAAGACTTTTAACTAAGGTCCATGTTAAAAATCATAGTGGTATGTTAAGGCTTACAAGCTTCGATTTCCAGCACCAGGAATTTTCTTCTTTTTTTTTATTTAAAAAATTAAATATATTTCACCACGGTCTAAAGTAGCAACCGTTGTGAAAAGTACTTATATTTTATCACAATTGTTATAAGTAACCGTGGTAAAAGTTTAACATATATTTAAGCGAAAGTTTTCTCTTTCAAGACAGAACAACCGTCTATCTAAAAACGAAACCATAACACTCTCACGCCTTTTTATTACACCATGAACGGTCTATACCACTTATTCACAAAACTCCAACATATATTCTTCATCTCTTATGGATCAAGGAAAAATGTTACACAAAACTCATTTTTCTCCTTTCATCTTCACATTTTAGGTATGTGAGACTTTTCCATATTTTATGTTGTCGTTGACTTTGTTTTTGTTGTTATATGTTATATGTTGTTTAAGGTTTGTTGTTGTTGATAAAAATTGTTTGTTGTTTATGATTTAGTGTTTATTGATATACAGGGGAGGCCCTATGGGGGTGCGAGGAGTGCTACCGCACAGGGCCTCCGACTTTTTAGGGCCTCGAATTTGATATATATGGTCAATATAAATATAATACTAACGAATACATATCACTAATTCCATTTTAATATATGATTGTAGTGTAGTCGAGTGGTGGCTATGTTATTTTGGTAGTAATACAACCTGGGTTTGATTCCATGTTCTTACATTTTATGTATATTTTTACTTTTATAAAAAAACATCACTATATTGTTTTTAAATTTAATTTAATGTTGCAATTAATTTAATAAATATTTTCTTTTATTAATATATTGAAGTATATCCTATCCAGCAGCCTATAATCTAAATGAAATATATTTAAATTTATTTAAAATTTAATATCGCAATTAACCTAATAAATTTTTTTCTTTTATTAATATATTTTATAGATCTATGAAAAATCAAATTTCTACATAGTATTTTTTATCATCTTTGTCTCTATATATTTAACTTTATTTACAATTAAATAAAAAAAAAATTAATTTGTTGTGTTTTCATCTATTAAATATCAAATTTTAAAATAGAACAGGACCTCCAAATTGATTGGGACGGCCCTGTTGATATATGTCGTATTTTGTTTAAGATATGTTATGGTTGTTGATAAATGTTGTATGTTGTTGATAATTTAGTTTTTGTTTATATATGTTGTATGTTGTTTAAGGTATGTTGTTGTTGATAAAATTTGAATGTTGTTGATGATTTAGTTTTTGTTGATAAATGTTGTATGTTGTTTAAGGTATGTTGTTGTTGATAAAAGTTGTATGTTGTCGTTGATTTAATTTTTATTGTTATATGTTGTACTTTGTTTAAGGTGTGTTATTATTGGTAAAAGTTGAATGTTGTTGACGATTTAGTTTTTGTTGATATATGTTGTATGTTGTTTAAGGTATATTGTTGTTGATAAATGAAATGAAAATGTCTTCTTGTGTCATCTCTCAACAAAAGCAGTAAGTAGTGGAGCGTTGAGCATAATGAGGTAGCAGTGGGCAAAATTAAGGAACTCGAACTCACGTACAATACGTATGATCTCCTCAGGCATCGGAGTCTTCGGGAAGTCCTTCAGTTTTGACCCGTACGATGTCACCTTCAGCGGGATACGATCTTGTAACAAACAAATTTTAAAAAAAAATAGCAGTTAACTTTCATGGCACAATAATAAATAAGTTAAAGTTAAACATAAAAGATATTACCTCTCCATGCCATAGTTGGTACGCCATATGGTCAACATACTCAGTAAGCATCGGTCGGTCAATGGATCCTCCAGGGAATCCTCCATCAATGTGCACAGACGACTCGGTCGAATGAGATGTAACCTCTGTGTCAGCAGTAGCAAATGGGACTGGATCAGCAACAACAATATTTGGTTGGACCACCTCATCTGCAACCTTATCAGCAACTATCTCATCAACAACCACCTCGTCAGGAACCTCATCTGCAACAACAACATCTGGCTGGACCACCTCATTTGCCACTTCATGTATGAACTGCTCAACTGATCTAAACAGTCAGCATCGGGTTCTACGGGGTGCACGGAATTGACCCTGCTCAACTAACTATTTCCGATGTGAATCGGCTGGGACCACTCGTCCAACCTGTATCTGGGAAGGCTCAACCTCAGCAGCCCTAATCTAGTATGTCACTCTATTTATCGCTCTGTCTGCAATAATGTTGCCCTTGCCTTATTATTTTATTGCAAAAGACAGAAACAAATTAATAACTATTAAAAATACTGAAATATTCAATAAAAAAAAGGTTTTATAATTATCAAAAATTCTAAAAAAATTGATAAAAAATAAAGTTTTTATAATTGATAAACACAATTCCAATAAAAAAATGAAGTTTTATAACTATTGAAAAGTCTAAAATTTTCTGATAGAAAATAAAGTTTTATAACTATCAAAAATTCTAAATATCCCAAATTTTAAAATTATAGGTTCATTATCACCTGTGAAAGTTTGAAATTTCCTCTACAAAATCACACAAATTTAGTTATTTATGGATAAAAGAAAAACATGTTGATTTTTAATTTTCTAGAAAATTCGCACATTGAAATTTAGAATTTCAAAAATAAATTTAGAAATTTCAAAAATAAATAAAAAATTTCAAAAATAAATAAAAAATTGTTACTAGAGAGTATTGTTATTGTCTATTCATACCAAATAGAGAGGAGATTTCAAGGTAAATCCTCCAAACAAATTTACATAGTTTAGTTCGGTTCCCATCCAATGAAATAAAATAACAATAAATTGAAAAGGGAAAAATACCACTTTCTCACTTTTTAAATGTAAAAAACAAAATCTAATTTTACTAGTTCAAAATATAGTTTTTAACTAAATTTTATACTATATTTTTAATGATATCATTTCCAATATACTCTTCAATTTATTTAAGATTAAATATTTCAATAACCTTTTACTTATTAAACAATTTAGTTTTAATTTTAACCATCGCATTTATTCAGAGGTACAAGTCCACAATCAAGAACCAAACTAAAAAACTGAAATTAACAAAGAAATCATAATGTAGGCGTGAGTAAATATTTAAATGGTGCAAAAATTGCGGTGGCTCATTTCAGCCAGTCACAAACATAAAGACACTGCTATGTAATCAGTATGTTAGGGGATCATGATTCATGTTTCAGATACAGTCCTTAACTACGCATAGTTACTCTCGGACTTGGAGCACGTACCAGAAAACTTCACCAGTTACAATGTATTTTACCAAAAGAGCCATAAACTTGCATCAATTTATCATAGGAGATGCCATCATCATTTAGAAATATAACAGAATGACTTGTGTTATTTTCCTGTCATGACAATAAACAACCATAAAACTGTATGCGAACAGAAACTGACAGAACTACTCTCAATGTTAAAGCAACCTCAGGTACTATCAGACTCATTTCCTGAATCAATGTTCACCGGTTGTGCTTGTGCATTCTTGTAGCCACTAATTTCATCCTGATAACGTTTTTTATCAATGCGGGCTTTTGCCTCGTATGGCTCCTTCTCCTCCCCTGTACATTCACCACACAAAGAAATAGCAGAACTTAGTAACATGTGATAGGATTTTATTAGTGATAAGGAATGATATTACGTGGAAATAGAACTGTGTGAAATGCAACTGCCAACCAGCCATACCTGACATCTTTTTCCATTTCTCTCCAAGTACTCTTGCCACGTCCGTAAATGAGATCCCAGGATTAGTTTTCTTCAGATTCTGTCATTAAAAAAACCAAGTAGTGTTTGAAATTTCTTCTATCTTTAGTTATAGACAATTTGGCAGAAGGGAAGCGATCATTTCCACACACCCAAATCCAAAACCACACAACTGGTATGTAAAACATAAAACGCACCTCTCTTTCCACTTGTGAAAAGAACATGAACCCAGACAATGACCTCTTGGGTGCATTTGGATCTTTTTTCTTCTTTGGTTTTCTCTTCTTTCCATCTTCATCGGCATCTCTTGATTTCTTCTTAGAAGTAGATGCTTTAGAGCTAGAAGGTAGATCCTTCTTAGGCTCCTTTTTGAGAGGCTTCTGAAAATTGATCATTATTAAGTTGTTAGGAATACCCCAACTTAATAATCTCAAGATAAAGGCAGATAAAACAAATCACTTGCCTCTTTCTCATCATCACTTTGGCTAGCATCAGAATCATCTGCCCCAGAATCATCCGTAGGAGACCCTTCATCATCTTTTTCAGCAACAAAATCTTCATCCTGTAGACATTTCCCACTGATTAGTATACACAAAAGCAAACAAGATTACAGAAAACATGGTTCAGGGTGAGGGAACCCCACCATAAGAGATAGTCATGTGCACAACCATAATAATATATAATACAGAAAACACAAGAAAGTGAAAAGGATAGATAATAAACAATAGAAAGTCTGGCTGCATAACAACAAAAGTTCAAGCTCAAGAATGCCTCGAAGAAGTAAGCATTTCCAACATCTTTTATACTTTTTCTATGCAAAAATATTTTCCAATGTTGGATATAAATTGAATTTGTCCTTGTGTGCCTTAAAATAGAACACAAATTTAACGAATGCTTCTCATGAACAAAAGATGAGGATAAAAATTAAATCAAATATAGGTTAGGCACCTCCTCGTCACTTTCATTTTCACCAGCTTCATTTCTGATGCGCTCAAGATGTGGATCAACAGCATCATCATCATCGCTCTCAAGAACCTTAGCCACACCAGCGGCTTGTTGGGCATCTCCTAAATTCATAATTTTCAAGCCCTTTGAACTGCATGATCAGGTAAGAAATGAATTGCTATATGACAAACAAGCAGTTGCCGAGTAAAATTTGGCAGTGAGGTAAGGTTTACCTGATAAAACCATACAAATTGTGGTACTCATTTCTCTGAATATTACGGAAGAGATGCTCTTGCTCAGATTTTAGTCTGATAAGAAGGTCAAAATAATGCATATTTGAACCACCAGCAGCATGTCGCTCAAATTCCACATAGTCAATCTAGTCAGAAACAATGAAACAATGAAACAATGAAAACCTCTAATGGGTAATATCATATGCAGGTCAACCAGTTATTAAGTATTTAATAACTGATCATCAATAAGCAGAACTCAATTTCACCTCTTCATGAGTAATAAGAGTGGGAGGTTTAGGTAGAAAGAAGAAGCTCTTCTCAAGGGGATACAGAATTCCATCTTCAGCTTTCAAAGATGATTTTACAGCATAACCATCTTGACAACTCCTAAATTTTCCAGGCTTGGTAACTTTGGCCCCAGACAAGCCACGTAATATTGTGGTGAACACTTCATGGATGAGCCCCTGGTTATTGAATTATAAATGAAATGTATCAAGTATTGCATCGCATCACATGTGACCCATAGTTACCAAATTTTCACATAAGTCAATCAACTAAAAATATAAGTTTCATGTTTTCCCAAGCAGCTCTCGAGGATCAGTACCCCGGGATTGTATATCAACAAATCACCAGTTTAGGCTATACCTTATAAGACAGCTCCAACTTGTCTTTGTACTTAGCGTTATAGAGATCTTCACTTAATGCCAATTCACTTTGAACGACATCATCAGTTTCAAACTATACATAAATGAGCAAATCAATGTTAGCTTCAGAAGAACACAATATTTATCACCTAAATTGGTAAACCATAAACCGATGAGCAATTACCTGCATCACAATATGAGGGTACAAAGTTTGTCCTTTCCGAATAGGGGGGTCAAGACTAATAACGACGAAGGTATGCGGCTGATTAGACTGTAGATACATACAGCAGGTTGACATGAGAAGTCAGTATTCTTAACAAGTCCAGAGAAAAGCATCAATCTTGAGACATGGTTGGCAGATAAACTATACTAATAGCTAATATGGAAACCAATATCAGTGAAAAAATGAAAGCAACAGATCAGAAAAATAAACCTTAGGAAGTAAAAATAGTCGAACCACACTGCTATACTGGATTTTGAAATCATTAGCCTGTCCTTGAAGCCGCAAGAATGACAGGTGTAACTCGACACTATATCGTCCTCTGCACAATAATACAAATTTCTACTATTAGATGCTTGCTCTTTCTGTTGAAAGGATGTAAATGAAATCAGAAGTATGCAAGAGAGTGATATGAAACCGAAAATAGTTGAACAAACATGTCTGTGTATTTAAAGAAGTTTACCTTGGTGTGAGGATTGCAATACTCTCAAATGTAACAACAGGATTTTCACCAACTCCAGTATCAACCACGGGAGCTATTTTATCATGGAAAACCTGATACAAAAAAGATTTTGCAAATTTGGGGTTACATTGGATTTATTTAGGGTTAGATATGTTTTTAGCCCCTATAAAGTTACCAATACTCCAAGTTTAGTCACTATAAATATTCTGTCCATTTTCAGTTTCTCCTTTTATAAAAAATGAGGGACTAAAAGCACCCAGTTTTTATAAAATGAGTGAATAAAAGCACCCAGTTTTTATAAAATGAGCGAATAAAAGCACCCAGTTATGTAAAGTGTGGGGGCTAAAAATTGATAATAAAAAATATAGGGATTAAAAACACATTTAACCAATTTATTTATTATAACATGAAACATGTTAACCTCGTGAAAAACTCACCTGAGCGGGGGGGCAATTTTCATCACCAACGAACTGGGTGTTTGAATTCGGTATATGGAAACTTATCTCCATCAATGAATCTTTCTGAGATCATATAAATAATATTAGACTATAAAAAAATGCACACCCAAATTGAACCGGTTAACCCCATCCCACAATACAATCAAGCTCAATATGGATAAAGAAGGCTTTTCTGTAAGCAGCTGCAAGCAGCTGTTATGAACTGTATTTGTTAAAACTCAGAAGCCTCCAGTTGGTTGGCATCCACGTGAAACTATATAGATATATACCTCATTGGCTCCAGTGGTGTCATCCACATGAAACTCCAAGATCACATCATTTTTCCCTTGAAAGCTTGTTTGAGAGACATCTGCTAAAGGCACCTCAAAAGCTTGCTTTGAACCAACCATGAAAGCCAGCATATTACCTGAAATGGAAACAGAAGCATAAGAACATCCACTAGTAGTACAACTGTATAGAAGCAGTCAGGTCAATTCCATCAAACCAGTTTTCCTATGAAGATAAAGAACACATTTGGTTGGCAAAACAAGAAAGCAAGAAAGAGGCGCAGTTCCTGTTTGAGAAGGCCCACCCAACACCACCTACACCCCAACCCCTAAGAAAGAAAGAAAAAAATTACAGTACAAGGAAAACCAGCGCATCTCCAAATACAGAACAAATGGTATCAACTGAAGTTCTTAGTGGAGTGCTATGTATTGGTATCCCTTGCAGAAAATATCTGTGTACCATGTTCTTGTGTTTCGTCTATGTTGTACAGAACACAATGTCAAATATTTTTACTCCAATTTTTTTTCTCAAGTATAACAAGTAAGGATGATAGATCCATCAGAGAAAAATGTAACACATCGTCAGGAAATATCAATTTCATTACATTAGTCAGTTCATGTAAACATCACCAACCATTTAAATCAATTTCTCCCCAATTGCGTCCACTAATAGAAAGTTGCTTCTCCTTTACAGTTACTCCAAATGTCTTTTGGAAAAAACTTGTCAAACTTACAACGTCCTACAAAATAAGTATAAAATATCAGCATAAGAAATGGAATGTGATAGCAGTCCAATTCCAAGTCATTCAAATTTAGATCTCTGCCAAAGTGTTAATCAAAGGAACAAAAATAAGAAAGCAACCCAGATACCTTGAATTCCTTTTTCTACATCAAATATATGTATTTAGGAAGGGCAGAAAGTAACCTGATCACGAAATCCAGTGAATTTGTGGAACGAACCATCTTTGTTCTGAACACCAAGTTGATTACTCTTTGGAACCTTCGTCCATGTAACACTCAATAAGTCGGCTTTGTCAACTTCAATAGATTTACCCTGTCTCATCCATATAATTCCCCCAGAATATATTTTTATCTGCCCTGGATTCTGCAACCCCGATATATGAAAAGTGGTGTCAGACAAAACAAATGATATATTCTGCTATCTATTTACAAATTTACAAAAACTATAAACTTTTTCCCCTTTTATCATTGTTCTTTTACATAAAAAAAATAACACTGAAATTCAATAAATCCTTGACATGGGATAAGCAATGCAACATCGTAGAGACTATGCATGTTCAACATCTTCATATGGATATTTAAATTAAATCAGTTGTACATAAAACCAAATGAAATATATGAATCACGGAAACCAAAAACACGACACTGACACTAACACTCGGATAATAATTTAAAAATGAATAAATTAAAAGAATGAAAGCACTTTGTTGTGTGCTGCTAAGCACCTAAATTCCATTGTAAAGATTTTGAGAGGAGAAACAAAAACCACTAATGCCCTAATTCCCCCACTGTAACAAAGAAAAACCAAACTATGAGCTTATTTACCATCATTAGAATGCTAATAACAATAATAATGATAACTAGGGGTTAATAAACGAGTAAGAAAATTCAGAACAACACGCACAAAATAAACTAGGGTTCTTTACGAAAAGAAGAATTTGCAAGCGATACATGTAAATTGAAATGCTGAAAAATAGGGATGATAAAAAGAGAAACAGAACGAAGGTTTGCGTAAAGACAGAGTAAAGAATGGAAGATCGTAGGGAGAGAACTGACCGTGCCGCCGCGGCCGCCGAGGGTGATGTTGTTGAAGACATGACCGTCTGTCATGGCTCCTCACAAGATTACTTCTACAGTCTTTGTATCTGTGCAATTTGGGTATAAATAAGCATTCGAAGAAGAGTAGCGCGCCGAAGCTATCTATTTATTTTATTTTATTTGGTCTATTCATCATATTACTACTATATTGTTAAAGCTAAAAGTCCACGTTCAATCAAAATATTTTATATTATCAAATTATAATAAGTATTTTAAAAATAAAAGTATAATGAGAAAATAAAAATGTAATGAGGCGGGATTCATGAATTTCATTGATTGATAATGTAGTGTATATTTCTTTTTCTCTTATTATATTTTATTAATTAATATACAATAAAAAAAGAGTCAGGTGATATAAAAATTAAAGATTAATTGTTATGTATTGTCAATCTAAAAAGTGAATGCATCACAATCGTCTGTTTGTATTATTTTTTAAGTGGTTAAAATAAAAATCAAACATTTTAAATAAATCAATGGTTGTAATTAACTGACCGTGTAAAAAAACTTTACTCAGTATATATCAATTAAATTCTAAAAATTAATAATAATTTTATATTAAAAATATAATAACTGTGCATATGTTATATATATTATATTATTGAAATACTTAACAATTATAAATAATATCAACTTTTTATTTTATTTCTGCCTAAAAAAACTTTAAATTTAATTTATTTTAGGTGAACACTAGTATAATTTAAAAGAAGGTTAAGAAAAATAAATTTGTTTTGAAACCTAAGAAAAATATTATCAAAAGGTCTGTCACACTAAGCAAAAAGAGAAAAACTTTTAAGAAGGAGGAAATTTTAAAGAGAAAGAAATCTTCAAGGAAGAAAGTGTTGCTAAAAAATATGTCATGAAGGAGAAGTTTGTGCTAAAAATAAATAGGGGTCTTGAAGAGGAAGTTATCGAGGAAGATGTTAATGTTAACTCGGTTGACATGCTCGTTCATGTGAATAAAAAAAGTAAGAAGGTATTATAGGTAAGAAATTACCTAACAATGTTCATGTAATGCCCCTAAATAACGTCTCATTCCACTCTGAAGATAGTGTCTTGAAATAGACATACGTCTACCACATGCGCATTACACGTGAAAGAGAACCATCAAAGAAAGCACTGAAATATTTTGAAATTATGAAATAGTTAGAAGATACACATGTCAGGAAGATTGTGTCTAGTATTGGTCCATTTTATCACAAATTTGTTAAAGAATTTATTGTGAACTTGCCAAAGAAGTTTAATGATGTTGATACCAATGAGTTTAGGAAGGTTCACATGCATAGACATTATTTTTCATTCTCTCCAGCTGTCATAAATGATTATCTGGGAAAAGAGAAATTCATAATTGTTGTGTATTCCCTCCATAAAGATAATAGCTCAGGAATCACCGAGAATGTCCATGATGATTGGTCTGCCAAGGGTTTTCTCTCTGCATCAAGTTTGGGCTTGAAGTACACTATTCTAAAAAAAAGGAGTTGCTAGTTGGGCTCCTACCAACTATTGATTAGGTATCACATTATCCCTTGTTAGTTTGCTTTACCAGATAGGAACAATAGGCACCTTTGATTTTGGTGAGCATGTTTTTGAACAAATTCTGAAACAAGTTGAATCTTTTACAATTAAATTGCATACTGTTTTTCCATCATGTATTAATGGTATTCTTATTAACAAAATTCGAATATATTAACTAGTGAAGATATTATTTCAATTTCTCTGAGTCCCTTGAACTTTAGCTACAAACTATTTACTAAGAAACATGTCTTGGACATTGTTCTCCCCAATCTTCCAAACTTTGGTGAAGCATATTTATCTACATGTGTCAATCTTCTAGAGGTCCCTCTTATGTCAGGGGCTATTAGGGACCACATTTTGAATGTTCTCATGTAGGAGTCACAAGCTTTACAAGTGATAATTACTACTCTAACTACAAGAAATAGTATGGTTAATGGACTCATTCAAATGATGAATCTCAAAGCTTATGTGGCATCTACCTCTCAAGCAGCAAGTCAAGATGTTGAGAAGGTTGCTGAGACATCTAGTGATAATGAAGAATGGGTTGAAAGTGAAGATGGTGAAGATATGGAGTATGAATCTGTCTCTAATGATGATGACTCACAATGACAACATGATTAATGAAAAAGTTTTTTTCTCTGATTAAGTTCCGTGTAAGCCATTTGTGAGTGTAACTTCCCGTTAGATGTATTTTGTATGATATCAAAACTATGATACTTTAGCGTTTATATATTTTAGATTGTATCGTATGATTCTTAATGTGCATCTTAGCATTATGAAGCATAAAAACATCTTGAGAATGGTTTAGAAAAGGTTTCATACATTAAAAATAGGTTTGTATATGGAAAACATGTGTATGTGTCGACACATACATGCTATGAGTTGACACATGTGGATCATTTTTAAAGGTTGTAGCTTCTGATTGATGTGTCGACCATGGAGGGGTTTCAGGTCGATACAATAGAAGAAACATTTCTTCTATGAGTCGACACATGACCTATACAGATCGACACATGCTTCGAATGTGTCGACACATACGATGCATTTTCCCAAAAATTCATGATTTTTTCAAACCTCTTGCGTTCCTTTTTGCCTCCAACTTACACGCATATATATACCTCATACATGCATCATTTGAAACATACAAAACTAGGAATATACAGAGAGTTCTCTTCATCTTCAACCTATGTTCTATGCATACACACAAACAAATTACACCTAATCATTTTTTGTTTGGGTGTCATATAGAATCAGAGTTGATAACGTCCAATTTAGGTTGTTGGATTGTAAATTGGGTTGAGAATATTTGGGGGTTTCAAATAAGAAAACCAAGATAGGTTTTTCCTTCAAATTCAATTGGTGATTTGAAGGTTTTAGACAATATTATGGAAGTTGGATTCAGCCGAGTGAAAGCTTCGAAGAACGGTGGGTTCGATCGAAGGAGTAATGGTAACTGGAGGATCATCTTGGTAAATCTTGGGTGATAATAATTCGCAATTTGGATTTGATCGAGTGAAAGCTTTGATGAATGGGGTTTCTTATAAAGGAGTAGTATGAGACGGTGGATCAAATTGGTATTGTTGAGTGACTTGATCAAGCTCGGATCAAGGGATGAAAAAAATATAGGATCAACATCAAACATAGGGTTTTGAGGGTTGGATTGCTATTTCTTTTATTGTAAACTACAATTGTAAAGGTTAATTTTCATTATATCAATTCGAGTTGGAATTGAGGGCAGACGTACACATAGCAATGCCGATTGGGGAACTGCCTAAACAAATATATGTGTACTCTCTCTGTCTCCCTCTCTCTCTCTCTCTCTCTCTCTCTCTCTCTCTCTCTTTTCATTTGCAAATTGTTGAATTCGTAGATTGTATGATAGATACGTTTGGTTAAACCTTTGTTGATAACATTTTGAAAATGGTTTTGTTATGTTGATTACAATCCATTAGATTGTAGTTGTTTTCTTAAACCAACAAAACCATAGAAAATTCTAAACGAAATTGATTGCACACAAGGTGTTCGAAAATTTGTCTTAATTAAGTTTTTGTGTATTTTGTCATTGGAAATAAACTTCACTTTTATTGTAGCATTCAAGTGGTTGTTGTTAAAAGTATATTGATCAATTTGTTCTCATTATCATAACTTGATTCTATATACACATATCCGGGCGTTTTGATAGCGGTTCGGTTTAGACGATTTGATTCAGGTCACTTCCGCTAGCCGTTAAAATTTTCAAAATAGAGTTTTTGTAAAGTTTTTTAACTTGGGATCTATTCACCCCATATAGATAAGTCGCCTTCGTCTAACAAGTGGTATCAGAGCTTCCATTAATTTCGTGCTTCAATATTCACTTATTAGAAAATGGCTATTGAACCTAAAGAGGCATACAATAAAGCCCCCATATTTACCAGTGAAAATTATGGCTATTGGAAAGCTTGTATACGTATACATATCAACTCGGCTGATAAGGGTGTATGGGACATCATCACCAATGGTCCTAATCAAATTACAATGACCAATGTTAAAGGTGTCTTCGTACCAAAACTGAAAGCACAATGGAGTGATAATGAAGGAAATTATGGTCACGTGATTGGAATGCACGAAATATTCTCATATTTGCACTTGGTATTAATGAATATTATTGTGTTTCCCATTGTGAAACCGCCAAAGCTATGTGTTACATATTAGAAGTTACCTATGAGGGAACTAATGAATACAAACAAGTTAGGATCAATCCCTTAACTCAAGAATTTGAACTATTTCGCATGAAGCATGGTGAAACCATTACCGGCATCCAAAAGAGGTTCACACATCTTATATATCGTTTGAATGCTCTAAGTAAGCCTATTTCCAATGATATCGCTACTAATAAAGATTTGAGGTGTCTTAATAGGGAATGACAACCTAAGCTCACTGTAATTAACGAAGCGAATGATCTTAGAACACTTGATCTCACAACTTTATTTGACAAGCTAGAAGAAAATGAGCAAGAACTCACTTGCTTGGAAAAACATGAGAAAAAGCATGAGAAAAAGACAAAGAAGAAGAAAGGAAAGGACAAGATGTAGAAAATAAGTTTATTGCTCTAAAGGCTTCAACTTCAAAGTCCTCAACCAATGGGAAAAGTGATTGTGAAATAGGTGATGACGAGAGTTCCGGTGATGAAGAAATGGGGTTGTTCGTCAAAAGGTACCATAGGTACATAAGAAAAAATAGAGTCAAGCACTCTAACAAGAACCTAATCAACTTTAGAAGGCTATCGAACTCCTCAAAGGAAGATGGGAATAAGAAGAGTAAACATAGAGGTTCATGCTATAATTGTGGAAAAGTCGGTCATTATGAGTCGGATTTTCCATTGATTAAGAAAGAAAAAGAGAAAGGTCATAACAAGAAATCTAGCAAGTCTAGAAGAGCCTATATTGCTTGGGAGAGTGAAAGTGATTCTTCAAGTGATGAAAGTTCAAGTTTAAGTGACGAATCATCTAAGCTTTGCTTCATCACCTACAAAAAGAAGAAGATGAATGTAAGGCGTTCTAAACTTGAATCTATTAATGAATTGTATTATTCTTAATTACAAAAGGCTTTTGAAAATCTACATAGAGAAGCCGTAGACGCTTTTAAAAAGTTATCTTCAAACAAAAAAAATTGTTCACATTTAGAAGCTAAAGTTTTAGAAACCGAAAAAAATATGGAAGCTCTTAAGAAATTTATGGTAGATATTCAAAAAGATAAGAATGAGGATGAAGAACCTTCATGGTTCATTTGTGAAACTTGTCACATTTGATAAAAAGAGATAAATACTCTTAAAGCTAAATTGGACAAGGCATTACAACCAAATGTTACATTTGCTATTGATCCATCAAAGTTTGAACGATCTTTGAACCCTTCATATAAAAAGTATAAATATGTTCAAAAGGATTCAAATAGAAAAAGTACATTTCATCACAACTTATCTTGCCACTATTGTTGCAAGAGAGGTGCCACTATTGAAAATGCAAGTTTAGGAGACTCTTTGTTCCTAAAGGTGTTTTTCAATGGTTGCCTAAATGCAACCATGTTTTCACCAACCCTCAAGGACCCAATAAAGATTGGATACCTAGAATTTCTTGTTGTTCTTATAGAATAAATGTCTTGGCTCTATGAAGAGCATATGGGTTATCGTTAGTAGATGCTCAAGACATATGAAGGGTGACATCTCCCTACTTCATTGACTTTGTTGCAAAGAATAATGGGTTTATAACCTATGAAGACAACAATAAGTGTTATACAATTTGTAAAAATAATGTAGATTACCTTTAATGTTTTTTCCGAGAAATGTCTGGATAGGTGTTTCTTTTTCATGATGCAGAATTATCTTTAGAAGACATACTCAAAGACACCGAGGAAGGAATTGATCAACCTAAAACGGTGAAAATTTAGGAGGAGGAGGAAGATAACGTTCTTGAAAATGAAAAAGGATGAAAGACCAACTAAAATGGATGATCATCAAATTAACAACAACATTCTTGGGGACATTACAAATCACATTATCGGGTACTTAAACAAAGATGAAAGTGGTAAGAACGTTGATGACAAAAGATTTTGATGCTCTATTTTCATTTGTTTCAACTTTCATTCGAAAGTTCCATGTGAAATGCAAGTGCATCCTCCGTCATTCATACGGTGAGGTAATATCATTTCAAATTTTTGCTTTGTAAGTAAGTCTCTTTATTTTACCTTGATTATGCTCCAAAGGTATTTGATACATTTTATGGATGATTCAGGTTATGTTTGTTCACTTATAAAAGATTTCAATTGATCTATTTCAGTTTACATGCTTATAGTGACTTCATCTTATTCTTCTTCCATACTTGAAATATATTCTCTGTGTATAAGCATGTTATCTATCATTAGTTCTTGCATGATATATGTGAGGTTGTTGTTTATCTGTTCCAGCATGAAATATGTTTGAACATGTTATAATGTCAAAATAAATTCTTGTAGTGTGCCATTGTTATGATAACATTATGTTTTTGGTTTGAGTGGTGATAAATCTAAATAATCACCTTGCTAGAGCACATACGTGTGCAACATTCAGGAGCACAAAAAGTATATGTCACTAAAACGTGCTACTTTTAAAGCAACTCAAGAGTTTTTGATTTCATTGTATCCTTCATCTTTCATGTTTATTGTAAATGTTATTTGGCATGATTTGTGGCAACTATGTTATATTGTTGCTTAAATTGCTTTTATTTATGTTTATGCATTTTCAATATTTATGTCATTCCACGTGAGTGTTGTTTTATTAATGATTTTATCTTTGCAAATTCCTCTCTGTGTGACATTAATACATGTGTGGTATAAGATACTTCTCATGGATTGATGTGTCTCTTTTTGATGTTGTCAAATGGGGAGAAGCATCTGCAAGATGAAGTTGAGATGCATACATTCAGGGGGAGCCTTGATGAAGACACGAAACACATTGTCTCAAGTTTTTCCATCATAAAAAATGGGGAGTATGTGAGTGCAACTTCCCGTTAGCTGTATTTTGTATGATGTCAAAACTAGGATACTTTAGTGTTTATGTATATTGGACGGTGTCCTCTAAGTCTTTATGTGCGTCTTAGCATTAGGAAGCATAAAAATATCTTAGGAATGGTTCAGTAAATGCTTCATGCATTAAAAACAAATTTTTATGTGAAAAAAAAGTCTATGTGTCGACACATACATGCTATGAGTCGACACATGTGAATCATTTTTAAAGGTTGTAGCTTTTGTTTGATGTGCCGACTGTGGAGGGGTTTCAGGTCGACACATAGAAGAAATTTTTCTTCTATGGGTCGACACATGACCTATACAGGTCGACACATGCTTCGAATGCGTCCATACATGACTTACATAGGTCGACACATGCGATGCATTTTTCCAAAAATTAATGATTTATTCAAACCTCTTGCATTCCTTTTTGCCTCAAACTTACACACATATATATACCTCATACATGCATAATTTGAAACATACGAAACCAGGAATATACAAAGAGTTCTCTTCGTCTTCAACCTATGTTCTATGCATACATACAAAAAAATTAAACATTATCATTTTTTGTTTGGGTGCCATCTAGAATTAGAGTTGATAACGTCTAATTTAGGTTATTGAATTGTAAACTGGGTTGAAAATCTTTGGGGGTTTCAAATAAGAAAACCAAACAAGGGTTTTCCTTCAAGATCAATTGGTGATTTGAAGGTTTTGGAGAAGATTGCGCAAGTTTGATTCAACCAAGTGAAAGCTTCGAAGAACAGTGGGTTCAGTAGAAGGAGTAACGATAACTGGAGGATCATCTTGGTAAATCTTGGGTGACAACAATTACATTTTGGATTCGATCGAGTGAAAGATTTGAAGAACGAGGTTTCTTACAAAGGAGTAGCATAAGACAATGGATCAAATTGGTGTTATTGGGTGAATTGATCAAGCTTAAATTAAGGGAAGAAAAGAAGATAGAATCAACATCAAACACAGGGTTTGAAGGGTCGGATTGCTATTTCTTTTCTTGTAAACTACAATTGCAAATGTTAATTTTTATTATCTCAATTCGAGTTCGAATTGAGGGCAGACGTACCCATAGCGAGGCCGATTGAGGAACTGCCTAAACAAATTCGTGTGTACTCTCTCTCTCTCTCTCTCTCTCTCTCTCTCTCTCTCTATTATATATATATATATATATATATATATATATATATATATATATATATATATATATATATATTTATTTATTTATTTATTTATTTTTTACTTTTCATTTGAAAATTGTTGAATTCGTAGGTTGTGCCATCAATATGTTTGGTTAAACTTTTGTTGATAACATTTTGAAAACGGTTTTGTTGTGTTGATTACAATCCATTAGATTGTAGTTGTTTTTTTAAATCAACAAAACCATAGAAAATTCTAAACAAAATTGATTGCACAAAAGGTGTTCGATAATTTGCCTAAATTAAGTTTTGTGTATTTTATCATTGGAAATAGACATTGCTTTTATTGTAGCATTCAAGTGATTGTTGTTAAAAGTACATTGATCAATTCGCTCTCGTTATCATAACTTGATTCTATATACACATATCCGGAATTTTCGATAGCGTTCGGTTTAGACGATTTGATCCGGGTCACTTCCGCTAGCCGTTAAAATTTTCAAAATAGGGCTTTTGTAAAGTATTTTAACTTAGGATCTATTCACCCCCTCTAGATAAGTTGTCTTCGTCTAACACCATTTATATGGTAGGATTTTGGTTTGACTTCTATACCTCTATATAGGTCTGTTATTTTGATGATGTGATTGCCCTTCGTGGGTCGGATAATGCTCTTTTATGCCCTCTATTGTGTTATTTCTTTCTTAATTTCTGGCTGAATGGCCTTGACGAGCTGGATAATGGTTTTCCCCTTTGTCCATTTCTAGAAATTAGGGGGAGATGAATTAATGCATGAACTTTTAGTTGCCCTTGTTTTATGTGGTTTCCTCGTGAAGATGTTTTCTTGATTAACATGTTCTTTGTTTAGTTTTGTTGTACTTTGATGTTAATAAACTTGTCTTGAAGAATGTTTGTGAGGTCATGCCTAACATCTTACATGTTGTATTTGTCTAAAATTTGCCATAGAGGCAGATTGCTATTATGTGTGATTTGCAACATTTTATGTGTAACATGTGAAGCACGATGTTGTGCCAAGTTGTAATACATCATATTTATAAGTGATCAAGACACTTTAATAGAAAGCAACATGTTATGTATAATATTCTACATTGTGTGAGATATCTTGTCTCTCTATAAGTTGTTTCACGCACATAATTCGTTGTATTAATTCTCATGCATGTTCGATTTATTTCCTTTTATATATAATCAATGATCAAATTGAGTTTGCGCATTTTTGGATTAAGAAAGTATTTAATCTAGATCAGATCTAGCAAGATTAATTTTATATTTTCAAGATATTCAGATTTAATCAAGATTTGCAATCGACTATTATTGAAGACTAATCCCTTGCGCTTTTGAAGGTTCACTCGTGTTCAAGATATAATCCATAATGGGATTTGAAGTTGGACTTTTGTTGCTATTTAAGGAGTTGTTATCCTTTGTGAAGACTCATACATTGCATTACTAAGCTTGACGTGTTTTTATTGTTCCTGAGTCTTGTTTTCGTTTTTGTGTAATATTTATTCTTGTGTTTTAATTCTAAGTTAAAAGAATATATTAATTGAGTTGTAATATTGTTCTATCATTCATATACTTTTGTAGTTGTCTAAACACTTGAGAGAGTTTTTAGTGAAACTGAGAAGGGTCTCAGATTCATGAGAGTCTGGCTTGATGTTCATGAGTAGTATTAGGAAAAAAGACATTAAACTGGAAGAGTTTAAATCATACCAACTTGGACTTCTGACTATTAAAAGTGAATTTCCTTTTATTAGGTTAACTTCCTCTAGATATAGGTGATTTTGCACTTAACTAGATTACCAATGTATGTGTTATTCATATCATGTCCTTATTTTGTGTGTTACGCATTATACTTATCATACATATTGTTCAAACATTATGTCTCCCCCACCCCGCCCCATTTGTTTGTGGGCTTTTAAGGGGTGCGCATTCTTGTTTGCCAACCTTACATCAAATATGTCACTTTTATTGTAACGCCATATTTTTCCGACTGAACATTTAATAAAATAATTCAATATAACTCGACAAATAAAGTGTCACTCATACTTCACCACAACATAAAAGAACCACAAATAAAAATTTCAGAAATAAGCAGCGGAAACCCATTAAGTTTAACATATAAATCTCAACAACATTGAGAAAGTGGTCAACCATCCTCAAAAGAAATAAGACATGCAACAAAAGAAAACACAAAATAACTTGTTTCCCAATGTTAGATATCATAACGACTCCACTAAGACCCCGACAATAAATAAATAAAGAGACATAACACCATCCTATAGCATCAAGCATCTACTCTTGTACTTGACCATCTATACCTCAGAGGAGTACAAACACAACAACAAACAGAAAATGGTGAGAATACATTCATATATAGATAGTGTGTATAAACATCAATGATAGATAAACAACATGTTATCAATATCATAACTCATATCAACTACCAGAACAACAATGATAACATAAACCCATACAAAATAACCCAATCAACTCATACAATCAAATTACTCACTCACATTAACTCATATAAACAATTAACTCATACTCAATGCAGATATGTATGCAATGCTAGACTCCTTAACTTTGTATGCATGTGGTACCAGTTTTTGGATGATCATATGTTTGCTACTGAGTTTCATCCTGCCACGGTCCCCTCTCTAAATTGGGTCGCCCCAATGTCTCCTCTCTGAACTGGGAAACTCTACAACTCATGAATTCATGTAATATAACTCAACTCATTCAATTCTCGTCACGATCCCCCCTCTGAATGAGACTCGCAACTCAACTCTATCAACGCTTCTCATGGTCCCCTCTCTGAACCAAACCCATCACATCTTAATTGTTACTCTTTCATGGTCACTCACCATGAAACTCACCAAATGCTCATTATCAATCAATTGATCACAACTCAACATAAACTCAACAATTTCATGCATAATAATTATCAATTAAATAAAATGCATCAATTCACACCAAAAATAAAATAATAATCTCAAACAGTACATGACAATACCAGTTAATCGTCAAAACAACACACTGTCACTACATTACTCGAAAATAACTCAGTTCTCCTTTGTCACTTTCGCTGAGCGAAATACAGTTCGTTGAGCGAGATCTCGCTAGGCGAGCTCCTCTCACACTAAGTGTGTGTCTCAGAAACTAGAAAGTCCTCACTTTGCATATTTCACTAAGCGAGACCTTGCTCGCTGAGTGATGAATCGCTTGCTAAGCATGACTTATGAAAAAACCAGAAAACCATAATAGACATCTCGTTGAGCGAGACCTCCTCATGCTAAGCAAAATTTCGCTAAGCGGGGCTTCGACACACGCTGAGCGCGAGAGCCCGTGACAACAACGTCAAAAGTGCGACTTTCCACCATTTAAGCCTTACCAAAGTTCCAATTTTGACCACAAACACACAAAATTCAATCATACATGTTAATAAAATATTAAAAGCAATTAAATAGACAAATATTAACATATATTACATTGATTTGATTTAAACTCATCATCATCTTCAACACTTGTAACACAACCAATAAGAACAACAAATTTCATAATTAACAAGTTAAAATCACACGAATTTGGCATGGAATAAGTGCATGAAATTAACACAATAACACAAAATTCTTGAAAGAGTTTTAGGGAAAATTCATCTCAAGTTCTAAATGTAACACCCTAAACCCCAAAACTTATATTTTAAGCATTACTAGAGAATCTAAGGTGTCATTAACGATAAATTCTTTAATAAATCAAACATTTAACAAACACGTAGTGGAAAATATTGTCATACAACACATGTCATAGTACACTCACCTTCACTTAGAGTATTATTGCGGTGATATCGAGCTTATTCCAATTTAAAAAAATGTTGCTACTTGTACTTTTAGTCTCCTCTTCAAATTATGATAAATGGTTTTCAAATGTAAGGAGTTATCATATTCCATCCTTTAACAACTTCAACATAAACTGAATAAAATCAATTAAACTCCAACAAAACATAATAAGCAAACAAACGTTCTCATCCCTGATATTATAGGATCAAAACAAAACTTCTAAAATAACAATAAAACTAAATGAAGTAACTCCAGGAGTTAACTTCCACTTACATCAGCAAACTCTATCCCTGAGTATCTACAAGATGTCCATGATGGACAACATGAAAGCAAAAGGGGGTGAGAAACAACAAACTAATATAAATAGTGTAAAGAATTCTAAGGTATAGAATACACATCAAGCACACATTCATTACATAACCATCAACAACATATTCTCACACCCAATTCATGATAACAATTACATAATCACATCCATTCATCAATATCAACAACATATGCAATCATATATACAAATTTACTCCACAACTGAATCATTATGCATGCAGTACCATTCACGAGCACTCAGATCTCGCTCCCAATCCTCACCATAGGATCAGAGCATACCAAATTGTTATCATCACCATAGGTAACGCTTCACCGATTCCCACCTGGAATCGGCTACTCACCCCTGATCCCCACTACAGGACCAAAGCACACCAAAATTGGACCGAAGCCCGTACACCATAATGCATGACTCTCAACAACATGCATTACCACAAAAAGGTTCACCAAAAAGGATCCCCATACACATCTCACCATTTATATATCACATCATTGATCATACGCAACAATCAATTCATGATATAACATCAATAAACAACAACAAACAACAACAACTATCATTAGGTAGCTCTGCACGTTAGCTTTCTAACGCTTTAAAAGACGTCTCATTTGGACTTACGGAACGAAAGTTACAACCAAAATTGTCGAATAATGCAGCAAAAGACAAAACAAACATTTTGACAGCCAAAAGTCGACTCAGGGGGTTATAGGTTGATGCACGGGGGACTCTTCCAGCTACAGGTCGACTCATAGCACATATGCATAGGCGCATACTGTGCAAAATTTGAAAATTTCTAATTTCGTTGGTTTGAGGTCGACACATAAGATTATAGGTCGACTCATACTGCAGTTTTTTGTATGCCAAAATCAGGTTTTAACACATTTTGAAAATCATTTAGTGATAATAAACCACTCAAACACTTCCTAACACCAAAATAACTTATTTTAAACATCTATTTTCTCAGAATAAAACCCCACTCCTATTAATCCCTAATTCTACCAATTAACGTACCAATTCAATCGCCAATTCATCAATTCATCATCAATTCACCTCTCTAAACCTTCAACATTTCAACAATGATGGAAAACACACATATACATTCATGATCATTCAAATATGGATTCAATCATATCAACACATATAAACACAAGATCAACCAACCAATTTTCAAAAATTCATCATATAACACATCATCAAATAACACCTAGAAACCTAATGAGATTAAGGACTTCTCATCACCACCCCATCATGCATTACACCTAATTGGTAGTCTTTTATCCCCCCTTACCTTAGCTTTCCAACAATTGATGTTGAATCAAGCAATCTATATGATTCGTTGTTTAAAATCTTAGCTTTTTCTCTTTCTGTCCTTTTGTCTCTTTTCTACGTATGTCAGATATTTACTCTAAAACCTATTCTCCCTATTTTTAGGTTATATAATTCCTCACCACTTTGTTTAATTATGAATTTTCTCACCTCAATACTAGCTTCTCTAATCCCACCACTTATTTCCTCCAATTCTCACTAATGACCCAATTCTATCATTTTATTATTTATTTAATTAATTCGAATAAAATACTATATATTGTAATACTTAATTAAAATTCTAATAACTTCTAAACAACTAAATTCACCTTTTACTCTCTCTCCATACATCTATTTCAAGAATACTTAATCCCACAATTTCACAACAATAATTACAAAAAAACATCAATTAATCAAATAAAATTTTAATTAATTCAATCAAATTAATTAATCGAATTCAAGGTGTTACACTAAATCATCCAACAATTGTGAAAAGGAAAAATTCCAAAGGATGAGGGTAAATAACCTTCTCTATCCTCTTTGCCTAAGCACTCACACATAAATAATTTTTCCCCAGAATTGCAGAATCTCTAAGCTTTTGGTTATGGTATCTCCTCCTAACTCTCCCTCTTTCGAACCCTTGCTCTAACCCTTGTCAAATTTCACGTACGTCAAACAAAACCTATTTTCCTCTCACTTTCTCTATTTAAATAAAACAAATAAAATCTAATTATTTATTTTTAATATTACTCATGATACCCTCATCTCTCGTTAATTACTCACAAACTCCAAAACTCTACTTAACTTTTAATTTCTATCCCACACTCTATTTTCTCAAATTAAATAATTAAATAAATTAAAATTAAATGAAAATCTCATTTTATTTCTAAAGTGTGTGTTCTCTCATCTTAGGTCATTTATCCTCAAACACATAAAATCAAATGGTTCACCAACACGTCATAAATTTAATTAAAATAGCATAATTAATTAAATATGAAAACAATGTCTTACAATTCTCTTCCCACTTACATAATTTTTCCCTAAAAAATCACTTGAAGGAAACAACTCTGAATACGAAAAACAGGGTGTAAAGTGACATTGCAAGACGTTTCAGTGATTAGACTAACATTTAATGTGCATATTCCCAGGCCGTCAGTTTCCACTTACTTATTTTTTTCATTTTTGCAAACCATAAGTCCGTTGGGAAGACCAAGACAAGGAATGAGGACCACCCAACAATCTCAATCTTCACTTTACTAGGTAATATGTAGGCTTTAGGGAGAACTTGTTCTAGACCGACCAAATACTCAAAAAACGGGAAGTCCAATTACATAAAAGTCTAACCAAAAGCACCAGACCGACCAAATACTCAAAAAACGGGAAGTCCAATTACATAAAAGTCTAACCAAAAGCACCATTTACATGATAATTGAGGGCCAAGTAGAACCACGCTAGAGGGTCGAACGATTGATTTCATCTGTCCAAACATCACCGTCATCGCATTTGATTAGACGGCTCCCCGCATCTCATGTCGAGTTATATGATATATAAGCTTTACCACTTACTATTTACATGTATTATTATCCCACTCTCGCCCTCATTACCTATTCTCTATAATTTCACTTACTTAACATTATCATTAGAATGCTAATCTTACATGTATATCTTACTCTTCCGTATCTAAAGATTTGTCGTCGTGCCGAAAGTAATTATTTCTCCACCACCTCTCGCTCTTGGTACCACCACGGAACAAATGATACGGGTTTAGACATAACTTGTTAAAAAGGAAACATCAAGAGAGTATAGACTTATGTTTGTTGCAATTTGTTTTTAAGTTTTCCAACTCTACAAAATAATTATGGCTTCATGTAGGAGCGATGAAATTAACTATCTTCATAAGTCAAGTCCTAACGGTTGGAAATAAAGAGAACTAAAAAAAGGTCATTTATAAAGAATAAAAGAAAAATATGGCCATCAAAATCATCAAGTTAAAGAGGAGAATCCTATAAAGTAAGTGGAATCTGAATAAAGTTAGTGGAGTATGATCATAAGAAATTAATATACGTAGAAACAACATAACCATACAAAAGAACTATCCATAAGAAGATGCTTATTAGAATGCCTCATCAACTTTATAAATAAGTGGGAATATAAACATAATTGATCATGAAAGTAAAGCCAAGTGAACAAATTAAAGACAAACAAATAATCAAAACTTTAAACCAAAATGATACAATATTATTAATAGCTTGAGAGGAGAAACATGTGCATAATGCTCTTGAACTTTTGAGTCTTTGTCCTTTTTATTAAGTCAATGTTGCATGATGTGAAAATTAATCACAGCATTAGATGCTATTCTCACTATGTTAATGGATATAATTGTTAGTTATCCATGTTGATATATACATGTAGAATATAGGACATTGATATTTTAAGCATGGTAGTTAGCATAATGAGAAAGAGATTCTGCTTACAAAAGCTTCTTGATTATATAAGTGCATGCTGTGAATAAGTTTTTGTGTGGAAAGCTTTACAGAGAGTAGTGAGGGGGAAAAGGGATGGGAAATAGCATAGTAACATACAACAAATACAAAAGTTTCTTGTTCTTTATCAAAAAATACAAGTTGACTGAGCTCGTTCCGCCTCAGGATCTTCAGGAGGTTTTTTCCAAGTTCGCCGGAGGTGGATCGTGCATGTCAACTGAGCAATTACACCAGTTTCTCGTGGAGCATCAAGGCGAAGAGAGTTTCACCTTATCGGATTCGGAGAAAATTATTGACAGGATTTTGCAACTGAGAAGGACGCATATGGAAACGGTTCATGTTGATCAAAATAGAGAAAGGGAAATCACTCTTGATGATATCTTCCGATTTTTGCTTCTAGATGATTTCAACGGTCCTTACAAAAACAAGGTAACAATAAGTAATAACACGTTTTGTCAGTCAATCAGAGTATTCAGATGAAGATCAGACAATTCGTAATTTAAATGAAAATTTACTAAAGTCGAAACCTAAATAGTCCAATCTTCATATGATGATTTGAATTTTCTTATGATTTCGTGGTTTGATTTAATTGGCCTTACTTTGCTAACAAGAAAGTGAAAATAAATTTACAGGTACATCATGATATGAATGCTCCATTGTCACATTATTTCATATATACAGGACACAATTCCTATCTTACTGGAAATCAATTAAGCAGTGATTGCAGCGAAGAGCCGATCATAAAGGCGCTTCAACGAGGCGTGCGTGTTATCGAACTCGATTTATGGCCAACTTCTAATAAAGATGATATTAAAGTTGATCATGGATGGTACTATCATTTTGACTATATGAAAAGTTAAATCAAACTTTGTTTACATGATCTTAATCATTTTTCAATTTGATTTTTATCACTTTTCCACATGATATCAACACAGGACACTTACAAATCCTGTCTCACCTATCAAATGTTTGGAGTCTATAAAGAAATATGGTTTTGTTGCATCTCAATATCCAGTGATCATAACTATAGAAGATCATCTTACAGAAGAACTTCGAGCGAAATTCGCAGAAGTATGCAATAGACTATATATCCCGTCTTACTTTTACCTTTTTAATCTCGATTTTCATTCATTTTTCTTTTTATCTTGTGGTAGATGGCAACTCAAATATTTGGAGAAATGCTTTATTATCCTCAAGCAGAATGTTTAAACTTAACAGAATTCCCTTCACCGGAATCATTGAAAAATCGAGTTATTATATCAACCAAACCTCCAAAAGAACGCTTTGAGTCCAACCGAATCAAGGACAATGGCAACTATCCTGTACTAGATGGAAGTAGTGAATCATCAGAAGACGAATCATCGGGACAGGAATCACCAGACTCCGCGAATGAAGTGGAGATTAAGAGCACGGTGAGAAATGAGAAATGCTAATAGTACTATTAATAAGCTTTGCATGACTGCGTTACAATATTTTTCATGTTTATTAATCAGAATGGACGTGATCGCGACGAGGGAGAAACCAGTTCGTGTGAATGTGATCAAAGATTATTTCAAGAGTGTTCACCTGATTACAAAAGTATAATCACAATTCATAATAAGAAACTCAAGGGTAGCTTGAAAGATAAATTGAAAACCGATGGTGAACTCAGACGGTTAAGTTGGAGCGAAACAACCTTAGAAAAGGCTTCGGAATCTCATGGAACAGACATCATTAGGTATGTGATTCACTAGTAGAAAAGTTTGATCAGGTTTTAGTATCTAAAAATCTCCTATGGTTTATCTGATTCAAACTGTTAAATTTTCAGGTTCACACAGAAAAATATCCTCAGGGTATATCCAAGGGCGACACGTGTCAAATCATCGAATTTCAAACCATATCTCGGGTGGATGTATGGAGCTCAGATGGTCGCATTCAATATGCAGGTTAGCAAGAGAATTTGTGAGTAATATCATTGACACTACAGATTCAAGATATGTCCGGCCTCTAACACCGAGATTCGGGGACATTCAATTACTTCACTTGCAAGTTACTATTTTTTTTTATCTCTATAGGGGGTTGGAAAATCTCTCTGGTTGATGCAGGGGATGTTTAGAGCAAATGGAGGGTGTGGTTATGTAAAAAAACCTGAAATTCTAATGCAGAAACTTCACTGTGACCATGAGTTTGATCCAACAAGGATAATGCCAGTAAAGAAGACATTAAAGGTATGCATACCATATAGTATATCAATGCTACAAGATAAACTCATTTGTTTGATGACATCTTAATCTTATGTTGTCATGTCAAATTAACAAGGTGAAACTATACATGGGACATGGATGGAGTTTAGATTTCAGTCCTACACACTTTGATATGTTCTCTCCACCAGACTTTTACTCAGAGGTCAGTTGGAAATAAGTATAATGTGTTTTATGTTCTAACCTATGAAGCACAGAAATTTGAAACACGACACAGACACTAACGCGTCAGATACAGACACCGACATATTTTCAGAAGTGTCGGTGCTATAAAGTTTCTAATTGATATATTAGTTTTTTTTACAGGTTGGTATTGTTGGTATGCCTTGTGATATTACAAAGAAGAAGACTAAAGTGATCATGGACAATTGGTTTCCTGTGTGGAATGAAGAGTTTGAATTCCCTTTAACTGTTCCAGAGATTGCCTTACTTCAGATACAAGTAAAAGACAGAGATCCAACTGGAAAAGATGATTTTGCTGGTCAAACATGTTTGCCTGTGTCTGAGCTAAGATCTGGATTTAGATCGGTCCCTTTGTATAATGAAAAGGGAGAACAATTTAAATCTGTAAAGTTGCTAATGAGCTTTCAGTTTGAATGAATTGTAAAAGTAATTAAATCTTTTAGGATATGTATATCATTTTTTTTATTCTTCCTCCTCCCCACAACACGGGTGATCCAGATAACCATTTCAAATATATTAAAAAAAAAAATAAAGGAGAGAGAATGATATTTTTTCTAAAATATCTCTTATTAAATATTGAGAATGATAAAAGTAATATTAATTAAAGGATAAAATTGGAAAAAATATATTGGAAAATTGAAACAGATCATTTATTTTGTAACACTTTTTTATTACAAATATGTCACTCATTGTGAGACGGAGAGAGTAATGTATTTTGTACTAGAATTGAAAATCAATGGTGATCACTGTAGTGAAACTTCTCGTGCGAAGGTGACCGTTCTCCGGTGATTGGAAGAGTATTTGCAAAAAAGAAATTAACATTTAAGTACTTCAATGTTCAAGTTAGTCTCATAATAAAGTGGAAGATTGCAAGTGTGATTAAAATAATACTTCAGGATGACACTTGTATAAATGAGACAATTATATTTGTCCCTGACTTGCCCGACGTGGAGTGCGGGCGACCTTTGGATGTAAATTAACGGTCATGATGGAGTATATCGAGGTCGTGCTCCTATGCAGTATCTTAATGAGAGTCCACCTATTCGTTAGAGGTTGGCGCTCTCTTACTAGACTTATGAGTCATGCTAGTTGGATTGTTGGCCGACCCAAAACACAATGAAGCACATACACGATTGTTTACCGTGAAAATTGGTAAACAACCGCTGAACTTCCAAATTACTAAATTTGGTTACTTACATGATCGATCAGATTGATCCTAGGACATGTGCTAATTGTTTAAAGTAAATTTTGGTAAATACAAATACTTCGACAATATTACGATGACAATAGTGAGTGGACTATTTAGACAATAAAAGACTAATACGAATTAAAGAGAAAGATTGTAAAAGAAATGATGACGATTTCTGGAAAAGTAAAGATAAATTGTATTGCTTCAAAATAACTGATAATGGTGTAAACAAACGTACATTTCTTAATTTACGGTTCCTCTTCACACGGGTAATTGGTAAATTTTACAGACTTTGTACACACTTTGACACACTGATCCTACCACTAAGACCCTCTATTTATACTTAATCGAAATAACCGTTTCCAACGGCCCTTCAATCACGTCGAGACACATGCACTCTGCATGGATGCAACTATCCATTATGCTCCACGTGTACCTTCAACAGTTTCAGATAAGAGCAAAGTTCCCTCCTTTATTTGAATTTCGAATCTCCAGTCGAAATCGTCTTCAAAATATTTAAAGAGATGTTTCTAAGTCCTAACTGCACGCTGGCCATTTTCACCCAAGGATTTTCGACTGGATCTCCCTAATATCAGATTCGGTTGAAAACATCTTCATTGGTCGAAAACATCTTCACATGGAATTTCCATTTTTGTAACTCTAAAATGGGCGTCAAACTTATGAGCTAACAAATTTCCCCTCAAAAATATTATTTTCGACATATAGGAGAAAAATACATTTTTTTAGAACATGCTTCAATGCCTTGAACAACTTTTACATATTGCCAAATGTTCCAATGTTGCAAAACTTTTCAGTTTCTCCATCTGTCTGGTGATGTCAGAGTCATCATTACCTTTTTCCTAACCACTTCTCTTTAGCCCACAGCCGAATATTTTCAATCATCACGTTTCCTAGACTCTAGGACATCGTGGGTTTAGACATTAATTACCATTTCTCCATCACACTATCCAAGGAAGACACGTGGTCCACTAACTTGCCAACCATCAATGTTGATTTGAAGCGTTTTCTCTCCCAAGCTTGCTTATAAAAACCACAAACTTACCAATTTCACATTTTATGCTTTCTGAACTTTCAAACTCTCTAGCTCTTCATCCTCAAACAATCTTCAACCAAAACCCATATTATCTTTTCCTCTTCCAACTTTAAACAGAGATGGAAACCTTAAGCAAAACCCCTAAAGAAGTAAGCATAGCTATCAAGACCACATCTGTCAAATCAAAAGCTCCCAAGAAGATTTCGGAGATTCCTCCTTTCACCACATTGCCTAATCCAGTAACGATGGGTAATCAACAATATATCCCAGAGCCCAAAATGGCAGAACAACGCAGGATCTACGCTTCCCAGGTACTTATCCCTGTTTCTGTTTCTGGAAAAAATCATGCATTATCTGGGCCTTTAACTGATTTAGACACTGATTTTAGCAAACTTAAAGAATATTTCCCCTCTTACAATAAATGCAAACCCATAGGGCAAGCAAAAAAACCTAGGGTTGAACTAACCGCTGCTGAAAACCCAAACACTAGTGAAACCATAGATTTGAGGTTTATGAACAACGGATTTAGAGTTTTTCGCGCTACCCCTTCATTCAAAGACCCAACAAATTATTTGGAATGGTTAAAGAAAATAGAGAAAACCAGAGCCCAAAGCTGGAAAGACATGGGAATTTACAGCCTGATCATGTTGTCGAAGATATGACTGGAGTATAGTGCATCCATGTTGGTCTCTTCATTGTACTTCTGGGATAGTACACATCATACTTTCCACCTTCCACGCGGCATGGCTACACCAACACTTTTCGACTTAGCCGCTATCACATGGCTAAGACCCACTGGACACACGTACGACCCTGAGATTGATTCTGAAGATACCATAGCCTTTTCGACCTTTCGAGCAACGTATTCGACTCCCATTGCACATTATCATGACAAAGACACTGACACTGTCTCTGATGTGGAACACATAACTTTCCTAGCCATGTGGTTGTCTAATTCCGTATTCTGCTCGAAGTCTCTGCAATTTGCTAAAAAGTATCTCACCCTGGCGAACTAACTACATGTTGGATATAGTGTTTGCCTAAGTGAAATGATACTGGCAAACCTCTATGAATCATTGAGTGATGGAGTCACTCAATTGAAGAACTTGGGTGAAAAAGGGAATCTCCTCCTCTCTGGTCCCTTTTGGTTATTACAACTTTTGCTTAATGCCACGTTCGAGGCAAGACTACCGAATAAAGACCTCGTTGATGAAGAAGCTGAGGAAGTAAAAAATAGAAGGATCGAAGGCATTCGACTGGCCCAACTGTCTCCCAATGACGAAGGACAAGCCTTTCGACCTACTTTCATGGGCTATATAATGATGTTCGCCAATCGCCATATGTTTACTTCGAGCATGGCCCCCTTTGCTACTAGAAAGTATGGTCCAAAATGGTTTACAAGGCCTTTCCCATCTCCCTACAAAAAACAAGAGACAAAATCCCTAATGATTTGGGAAGCCTTTTTGACCCCTAGGATCTTAACCCTTCGACTGAACCCCTTGAAGGTTCAGGTTACTTTGATCGCCTATCAACCCAACCTTGTCGCTCGATAATTTGGGCTAATTCAGGCTCTCCCGAAGTGCCTGTATGATAAAAAGGGCAGCCTCCTTCTCTACAACACGGTCCACAACGAAACCACCGCCCTTAAGCAGATAACCATATATACTGGCAGGACCTAACTCACTCCTCTCAACTTCGAGCCCAACTTCCTCTGCACTTGAGATTTTGGGAGATGGTGGAACATATACTACACTGAAGAGTTCTATGATGTCTCTTCCTTTATCCAACATTTTGACAAATATTTTTTTCTTGTGCAGGAAAAAACCAAGAAAGGTACTTACACGCTTATCAAAGAAATTCAAGCCTTCCAAAATTACTTTAAAACTGCCTATAGGCCTGATGATCTTAGTCGAACCATATGCGAAGCAGCTTTCACGCTCAAAGAAATTTTTTCAAAGAAAATGGAAACTCTAAAAATCCCTTCGTACGTTCCTCATGAGAAACGCTACGAAATGGATTTCGAACTGTTTCCCCCAAAATTTCCTCCATTGCCTAATGTTGACTTTGGAGTGGCCCTTGCCCCTCCATTTCTAGTCTGGTTTATTTATGGGGACTCCATTAAGATCCTTCGCCAGCAGTCCCAGAAAAAATCCCAGTGAATGGTTGCGACTAAGCATACTCTAGACATTTTCAAAGGGCATCTTCATATAGAGATCGAAGATGTTCACATCGAATCGAACATATATGAAGGTGTGACATGAGAGATTTTTTTCGAATCATACCCCTCTATTAAGATATTTACCCTTAGCTTACACTAATTGCTCTATGTTATTTTATTTTAGCCACCAGGGTCCCACCCAAGAAATCAACAATCAGAAGGCCAGTCGAATTGGAGACTGAGGGAGGTAGCAAGCCCACAGAGGTATATCTTCCTCTTTCCCTTTTTTACTCTTTGTTATTTTTAATGGTACTGACACTCCAATACTCAATTCAGGGTGCTCGAAAACCTCCTCTAACCCCTATCAAAATCCAAAATAAACCCACAGAAACCCCTTTCATATTAAATTCTGACGAAGAGGATCTGTCACCTGTGCTCGACCTAACCTCTAGGAAGAGAAAACAACAACCAAAGACTATTGATGCTTTGAGCCAGCCTCCGACGAAACTTTCCAAGAAAAGGCCTTCTGCACTTACCATCCAAGAGCCTACCCCTGAAGACATGGTGAGGATAGCGGCAACTCAAAGTGGAAGTGATAACTCCAGCCCTGGGGTTGAAGGAGACAAGGTAAAACAAATTTCACTTTATCTTAATTAGTTGATTTACTGTCTTTCACCGCTCATTTTTCGATTGTTTTGATTTCAGGATGGCGCAGATACTGTCGTTCGAACCAAAGCTACGACTTCCTTCGTGCTAGCTTCTATAACAAATGTCCTAAATAGCGTTGGTGAACCCACCTATAGATCGTCATTTGAAAAAAGCTTTATGAGTGAAATCAACCAACCTCTTTTTGGTGGGCTTGATACTTCACCACCAAAGACCACTACCCAACATTCTCACACCAGCGGTTCCGATCATGAAGCTAATTCGAACGAATAAGACGACGCTCAAGTGAACCAAGATACCATGATGGTGGATTAATAAGTTCAAGCTGGAGACAATCCTGGAGACAATTCACACAATGTCGAAGGAACAATCAATCCCTAGCAAGAGGGTGACAACGGCGAAGATACGGTGATGGAGGAAGAGGACGAAGGTAACTAGACCCCATTTCCTACTGGTGATGATGATGGAGGCTTCGAAGAAGGGGAAGATAATGATGAAGGAGGATAGGACATAGGCGAAGGACAAGCTCAAAGGTAAACTCTTGCCACTCCAACCATTGCAGCTATTCCAACAGGCAGAGTTTCGACAAGTAGTACTGGGGGTCTCTCTGCAGAAGAACTGGCTATTCTAAAACGAAGCCAACCCCTTGAATATCTAAAGGCTATGTTAAGATTCAGGGAGAGTTCTTCTGAGAAAATCCTTAGCACTTCTTCGGCATCTGACGATCAACCTTCGAGTACGCCTGTAGATGAAGTGCTTTCCAAGATTAAGGACAAGATCTTCAAGAGTGGCTTGTTTCTGCTGCTGTTAGATGATCCTTCTGCCCTCTTAACCTTGAGGGCTCTTCTTAATCAAGTCAATCTACTAGAATCTTCTCCTGAATTGGCCAATGTTATCTTGGAGGTAGGTACTATAATCGACCAAGTTGTCGAAGATCACAAGCTACTACCTCAATTAACAGGAGAGATTGAAAAGAAAGTTGGTTCTGAGGTAGCTGTCTGGGATGCCACCACTGAGTCAACTAACAAGGCAATGGAATTAGAGCAGACAAAACAGAGAAATAAAGAGAAGATCGAAGGCCATGATCATGATATTGCTTCGTGGAGAAAGCAAAGAGAAGAACTACACGCAAAAATCTCTGAAGCCGAAAGAAGCAAAATTGAACTCCTAGAGTTCGATGATGCTTTGATGGCTAAGGAACTAGAATTCGGCATGGAGTTCGTCAAAAAAGCTCGAAAATTGGAATCTGAAATCAAACTTCTCTGGTCGAAAAGGTTTTTATGTGAGAAACGTATGGAACTTCTTAAAGCAAAGTACCTTCAGATCAAGGCCAATCTTCCTTTCTAGTTCTAGTCTCCTTTCCAATTTTGCGTATTTTGATGTAATGAAATATAAGTATTTATTGTAATGAATATTAGCCCTTTGGGCCTTTATTGTAATGAATATTAGCCCATTGGGCCTTTGAATGCAGACCATTTTGGCACTTTTACCATTTTGGCACTTAATTGACTTATACACAATTACTCGTTTCTTATCTTTATCTCTTGGAGTATTGGCCTATACTTTTTCAAATATTTCCCATTTACTCTCAAGATTCTCTTGTCTTAATTAAGTTCCTCAATCTCATAGGCACAATTTGAAAACACTTGCACAATTCAAAAAGGGCCTTCCCACTTTGGAGACCACTTCCCTAAGGTCCTATCCTTTCGATCCATTGGAAGGATCACTTTCCAGACCAAGTCTGGAGAAAATGTTTTGATTTTTACCTTCTTGTTATAAGAGTTCTCTACTCTCTTCTTCTGCCGTTTTAATAACTCCAAGGCATTTAGTCTTTCTTCATCTAGATCAACTAATTCATCCAACATCATGTTCCAATATGATTCTGATGGAATTTCATGATGCCTTTGAATCCTTATGGATTATACGTAAACTTCTACTAGTATAACTGCATCATGACCGAAGGTTATTCAAAATGGGGCCGAATTCGTGGATTCTTTGGGAGAAGTACGACATGCCCACAAAATCTGATCTAAAGTTTTGTGCCAATTTCTAGGCTTCTTCCCCACATGCTTCTTAATCAAAGCAATAATCACCTTATTAGTAGCTTCAACCTGTCCATTAGCCTGAGCATAATATGGCGTCGAAGTTAATAATTTGAAACCCATTTCTTTAGCAAATTCTTGCATCTTTCGACCAGTAAATACTGATCCTTGATTTGTTGTAACGGTCTCTAGGATTCCAAATTTATAAATAATATGTTTCTAAATAAAATTGATCACATATTCCTGATTTACACTTGGTAAAGGTATAACTTCGATACATTTCGTAAAATAATCAATGCCCACCAGGATATACCTCTGATTCTTAGATGATGATGGTTGAATTTCCCCAACTAGATCCAAAGCCCAACCTCTAAATGGCCAAGGCTTGATTATAGAGTGCAATTTGCTCGCGGGGACATGTTGTATGCTTGCGTGTACCTAACATTCTTGGTATCCTTTTGCAAATCTGATGCAATCTTTCAGCATGGTAGGCTAATACATCCCTTGGAGAAATAAAAGCCATTTTATCTTATGGATAATTTGGTGTGCCCCACATGCCCCACTATGGATAGTCGAAAGGGCTGAATATGCCTCTGACTCACTGAGGCATTTAAGCAAAACTCCCTTAGGAGACTTCTTAAACAACTCCAATCCCAAAAGACAATAACTTAACGCTCGATACCTGGTTTTTAGATTAGAAGACACCGCTGGATTCTGTAGATATTCCACTATTGGTTTCCTCCAATCTCCATCTGTCAGATTGTCTATTGCCAATATTTCGAAGTTTTATTCATAAACGTATCCCAACTTTGTCTCTTCTAAGTCTGATGGGGCTAATCTGGTTGATATAACTCTTCCTCTGACTTGATGACTTTTTGCAATTTTTCTTTTGAAATTTTATACCCGGATGCAATTTGAGCCAAATCATTAGCCACTTGATTTTCTAGTCGAGGTATATGTCGAATTCTAGCCATCTCGAATCTTTTTAGCAATCGACTGGCTATTATGAAGTACATAATTAAATTCTCCTTAATACAGATGTATTCTTTTGTGACATGTTTTATAACTAATTCTGAGTTACCCATTATTTCGACTCGAGTTTCCCCCAATTCCAACAATAT
Source organism: Lathyrus oleraceus (assembly GCF_024323335.1). Classification (NCBI taxonomy): domain Eukaryota; kingdom Viridiplantae; phylum Streptophyta; class Magnoliopsida; order Fabales; family Fabaceae; genus Lathyrus; species Lathyrus oleraceus. The sequence goes on along the minus strand of NC_066580.1, from coordinate 71,686,622 downwards.
TTCAATTTCGGCTATGAGGGCTTCATATTCAGCCCCATTGTTCGAGCAAAGGCCCTCTACTCTATACTTGAGTCTTGTTGGAATTTTATTAGGAGAAATAATTAAAACCACTATGCTTGTTCCATCTTTGTGACTAGACCCATCAAAGTACAACTTCCAAGGTTCTAATTCGAGATAGTTCAGTGCATTCACATCTAATGAGCGGTCGACTATAAAATCTGCTACCACTTATCCTTTAACAACCTTTAATGGCATATACGTTAAGGAATATTCAATTAACGATAATGCCCACCTCTCAATTCGACTGTGCAAAATTGGTTTGGACAACATATGTTTAATAATGTCGAAATGAGATGAAACAGAAACATCAACCGATTTTATATAATGCTTCAACTTTGTACAAGAGAAATACAAGCATAAACACAATTTTTCAATTATGCTATACCTAGTTTATGCATCATTTAAAACCCTATTGAGGTAATAGATGGCCCTTTTGACGCCATTATCATCCTCTTGAGCTAACATGCTCCCTAAAGTCTTGTCAGATGCAGATATGTACAATCTCATACTCTTATTTCTACAAGGTGGTGTCAGGATTGGTGGATGACTCAAGTATTCTTTAATCTTATCGAATGCTTCTTGTTGAGCATGTGCCCATTCGAATCCTTCCTTGTTTAGTCAAAGTAATGGTGAAAAAGCTTGCGTTTTCCCACTAAGGTTTGAGATGAATCTCCTCAAGAAATTGATCTTGCCCAGTAGTGACTGCAATTCCTTCTTTGTTGATGGCGCTTTCACCTCCATTATGGCCTTGGTCTTATTCTGGTTTATTTCAATTCCCTTTTTATGGACCACAAAGCCTAAGAAATCCCCTGCTTGCACACAAAAAGTGCATTTGAGAGGATTCATTTTCAGACCATGTCTTCTCATCCTTTCAAAGGACCGTCGAAGATGGCATATATGACTATTCCCTGAAACAGACTTAATGACAATATCATCTATGTAAATTTGCATAAAAGTGTCTCTAAAATCATGGAAGATCGAATTCATTGCTCTCTGATAGATTTCCCAATCATTTTTCAAACCAAAAGGCATCAGCACCCATTCGTATGTGCCTAAGGCTCCAGGACATCGAAATGTTATTTTTGGGACATCCTATTCTGGCTGTATGAATGAAGTTACAGTGAAGAAGTCTTTCGATCTCCTCTTTGATCTTCAAAAGTATGGATGGCGCAAATCGCCTTGGGTTCTGCTTGATGGGCTTATTTCCAGGCTTTATTGGCAACCTCAATTCGACCAGATCTCTTCTTAAACCAGGCATCTCGTCATAGTCTCGTGCGAAACAGTCTTTGAACTCCTTTAACAACTGGACTACTTCGAATTTTAGTTGAGGGTTGATATTGGCACTGATGTAAGTTGGCCTCTTTATCAATCCCTCTCCCAAGTCTATTTCCTTAAGTGGATCTTGAGCCAACATTTTAACATTTGTTTCCAGCGGATCCTTCTCGAAACCCAAAGGCTCATCATCGTAGATAACGTCGAGCCTCTGGCATTGCACTTTGTTTTGAACCTTATCAGGTGGCATTGGTTCAAAGTCCTTTCCATGACCTATTTGATGAGAGTCTTCACTAGCTTCGACAACCGTGTTTTTTTCTTCGGCCTCTAAGACCAACCGTTGCTTGCTTTCAGCTGTATAAGTTGAAATCCTTTGTAGTGCTTCAAACTCGGTCATCGGCACTGAATTCGCTTCCCCAACCAGTGGGTTCAATTCCTGACACTCCTAAGTACCCAAAGTCGTCTTCTCCCACAAAATAGTACATGCCAAAAGATATCGAAAAGTATGGATGGTCGGGTTATGAATATTGGAAGCTAAAATTCCTTCAAAGGAAGTGACAGCCACATTTGATAATCTATTCCAAAAAGTAAATGCTTCGAGTGCCCATTCAACATCTAAGGGTGTCTCACAGATGGCACCCTCTCTATAGGCATTCCTAACAAACTTGCTAAAACATCGGTAGTGTACTAATATTCAATATTAAACATTCTAAAACATAAGGTACCAATCGTGCTAGCAGTGCCAGGATAAACAATGTAAATTAGGGAACTCAAAAATGAAGGAGAATTGCGATCCAAAACGCAGCGGAAATTAAAATTTCTCCTTTAGAGATCCTTACGAATGGTTATGATCAGTGATAGAATAGTTACCTCTTGTGACGGTTAAAACCTTTGCTGCAGATCTCTTGTGACGATTGACACCTTTGATGCAGATCTACGGAGCGATCACGAACATTGAACGATGACAACGTCTCTACTCAGTCCACACGAACGGATTCCTTCAATCTCAGTGCTAGCTGCTATGAATGAAGGCTTTGAGTGAGAGTGAGAGAGAGAGAGAAAGAGAAAACGAAACTGCAACCGCAACGAATGCTTCTACACAGGGGTTCTATTTATAGAACCACTTGTGTGGGCTTCAAGCTAAAAAGCCCACTTAAGTGTATTTGGCCCATATCTTATAATATGCCCAAAATCACTTAAGCACGTGGTACCTTACCATATTTCGTATTCTACTTAAGTACACCTTACCTTACGATGTTCTACAATTCACTTAAGTGCACCGTACCTTACGGTGTTCCTTAGTTACTCTATCTCTCATCAATTCGTCCTTTGTGTGTGACCCTGTAGGTTTTCGCGGCATTGACAATTATGTTAAATCACGTATATAACATAATAAACAGTGAGCGGTATCTAGCAACACATCACTGCTACCCAAGACACGAAAATGTCATGTGATCTGACAAAACCTTCTGTGATAACACTTATGTGTATAATTACCCTTTTGCCTTTATGTCTATATTGAACACAAGGCATATACCGTGTCATCCTTGTCCAGTTCAATATTGGGCCCATAGACATTTATCCTGTTATGCAGGATGGGAAAATTCCATCTAGGTCACTCATGTCTCTCAGCATGCTTCGTGGAGTACCCATCGACTGTCTTTATGGTTATCCAGTTACGGACAATGTTTGATCAACAATAAAGCACTCGACTCTACATCTAGGGTCCATAGTGGTTTCAGGTCGAAGGGTGGTATACACCATTATCACCATGAGAATAACTTATGACACTTTGCATAACATTCTATATAGTATTCTCATAGCGGGTCAATCCAGTATAAATATTACTCTTAATATCCATACCTATGTTTAAGACTTGATAACTCCTTATCCATGATCAATGAGATGTGATCATCAGTCTATATACATAATAGTCTTAATGCTTTAATGTTATCCCACTTCACAATAAAGCTTGACTACAGATACTTTAATAATAGTGTCCTTATGTTTAATGTGATCTCATGATCAAGTCATACTTACATTAAACGGACTAGCTATCCTAGGGACTTTATTAAACAAACGTAATAAAGAAAAAGCCTTTTATTATTAATAAATAATTCGATACAAGTACCAAAAGTATTGGCCTCTAGGGCTTACACCAATAATCTCCCACTAGCACTAGAGCCAATCAGGCATACCCCTAATGCCCATAGATCTAGTATGGCCATCATGCTTCCGTTGCGCAAGAGGCTTTGTCAGTGGGTCAACAATATTGTCAAGTGTATGTACTCTGCATATTTTCACATCTCCTCTATCTATTATCTCTCGAATGAGGTGATAATGCCTAAGTATGTGCTCGGATCGTTGGTGATATCTAGGTTCCCTAGCTTGTGCGATAGCACCATTGTTATCATAATAGAGACCAATGGGATCCACAATGCTAGGAACCATACCAAGTTCACTAATGAACTTTTTGATCCGAACAACTTCCTTTGTTGCACTTGAGGCAGCAATATACTCTGCCTCGGTTGTAGAAAAAGCAACTGTATCTTGCTTTGAACTTTTCCAGCTCATAGCGCCACCATTTAAGCAAAACACATAACCATCGGAATCATGCATATTAAAGCGTCTTAGCACTTTGTCTATGTATGTACTCTGACTTAGGCCAAGCAGTTTTGTGATCTATCTCTATAGATTCTGATTCCTAATATATAGGCTGCTTCACCTAGGTCCTTCATAGAAAAGTATTTCCCCAACCAAGACTTTACTTGTTGTAGGGTAGGGACATCGTTTCCAATGAGTAATATGTCATCTACATATAATACCAGGAAAACGATCATACTCCCACTAACCTTCTTGTAGACGCAAGGCTCATATTCGTTCTTGATCCATGAGTAATACATCACCTTAATTAGTTATGAGATATCCATGTCTCTCAGGTAGGTGACGTATCATGCCTGACCTACGCTGGTCTTGTTCTACTTGAGCAGGTTGCTCTTACACAACTACTTGTGTTTCCTGCTCTAATTCCTCCATAGGTGTATCAATGCTTTGTGATTCTTGAATTTCTTCAAGATCTACTTTCCTCCCACTGATTCCTTTGGAAATAAAATCCTTTTCTAGGAAAACTTCAGTTCGAGCGACAAACACTTTTCCCTCAGAAGGATTGTAGAAGTAGTACCCCCTTATTTCTTTAGGATACCCCACAAATAAGCATTTGTCAGATTTGGGCTCAAGCTTAGTTGAAACTTGTCGTTTCACATAAACTTCGCAACCCCAAATCTTCATGTAAGACATATGTGGTTTCTTACCACTCCATATCTCATATGGTGTATTCTCTACCCTTTTGGATGGAACACGGTTAAGTGTGTAATCTGCTGTCAATAGTGCATGTCCCCAAAAGGAGTTTGGAAGATCGACGTGACTCATCATGGATCGGACCATGTCTAACAGGGTTCGATTTCTTCTCTCAGATACACCATTCCATTGGGGTGTTCCAGGAGGAGTAAGTTGGGATATGATCCCACACTCTTTCAGATGGTCATCAAACTCTAGGCTTAAATACTCACCACCTCGATCTGATCGAAGAGTTTTAATATTCTTACCTAGTTGGTTTTAACTCGTTAGGTTTCACCCTTTTAGTATTAATGTTATAAAGAGGCATTTCGAGATCAAGGACATATAGTCCATTGCTCATTTGTGCAGTAGCATAGAATATATCATTCAAATAAATTAAGCAACAATTGTTCTTTATTATAAATGAAAAACCAAACTTGTCAAAACAAGAAATGGAAATAATATTCCTGCTAATTGCAGGTACATAATAACAGTTCTCTAACTGAATTATTGAACCACTAGGTAAAGTCAATACATAAGTTCCTATGGCTAAAGCAACAACCTTTGCTCCATTGCCAACTTGTAGGTCAACTTCACCTTTTGCCAAATCTCTACTCCTTTTCAGTCCCTGCATATTTGTACAAATGTGATAACCGCATCCAGTATCTAATACCCATGATACAGAAGTAGATAAATTTATTTTAATAACAAAAATACCTGAAGTTGAAGTCTCTACTCCATTCTTCGTATCTTCCAGGTACTTTGGGCAGTTTCTCTTCCAGTGTCCGGTCTTACCGCAATGGAAGCAGGTGTCTGCCTTTGCTATGTCTCCACTAGGCTTCAAAGCAGAAACAGTGGGTCTGGGTTTGGCAACTTCCTTGCCTTTCCCTTTATCACCCTGCTTGGTGGGCCTTTTGTTCTGTCTCTTTCCATTCCCGATCATCAGAATGGACTTCCCTTTTGTCTTCAGATTCTGCTCAGTAGTTCTCAACATGGCTAGCAGTTCAGGAAGAGATTTGTCCATATCATTCATATTGGAATTTAGGATAAATTGACTGAATCCATCTGGCAACAATTGCAAGATCACATCAGTCGCAAGTTCGTTTCCGAGGGGAAAACCCAACCTTTCAAGGTTTTCCACGTCCCCAATTATCTTGAGCACATGGGGACCTACAGGGGCTCCCTCAGCTAACTTGCCTTGAAAAAGGTATTTTGAAACTTCAAACCTTTCATGCCTTACTTGCTCTTGATAGAGCATCTTCAGGTGTTCGATCATATCGAACGCTGCCATGTTCTCATGTTGCTTTTGCAATTCTGAGTTCATGGTAGCTAGCATGAGACAAGCAGTTTCATTGGCATTATCGACATGCTTCTTATAAGCATCTCTTTCTGCCTTAGGTGCAGAACTAGGAGGTTCCTCTTCAGGAACAAGTTTCTCCAAGACATACAACTTTTTATCATGTTTGAGGACAATCCTCAGGTTTCGGTGCCAATCCAGAAAATTTGTCCTAGACAATTTTTCCTTGTCAAGGATTGATCGCAAAATGTTGTTAGAGGTGTTTGCTGTCATGGTAATCTACATAAGAATTAATGAAAATATAAGTATCATTAACATATTTAATCAGGCCTTTAATTAAATATGCTCCCACTATTTTACTCAAAACAAATGACCCTCATCATTTGATTCGGAAAATCCCGCTGGAAGATTTTCTAGTGGGTCGAGATCCATATTTCACTTTGTTCTAAGTCCGTGTAGGCGGATTACACAAAACTAGGTTACTTAGGTAGGAACTCCTTCCAATTGTATCTCATACAACTCTCAAAAATTTCAGTTGGGTGAATAACTCCTTATTCCAACCCATCATATGGATCATTCCCAACTCTTGCTTCTAAACATATATAATATTATTATAATTTGTTTAGTCAAGTTTGACCCATTGTTTTAGCAGTTGGATATTACGATTATTCCATTGCACCTTACTAATATAGAACATGCACCTCGCGTAGGCGAAACCTACATTATCTGATACTAGTCTTGATGAGTGCTAAAACTTGGAAAGCAAACACATATAATATTATTATAATTTGTTTAGTTATGTTTGACCCATTGTCTTAGCAGTTGGATATTACAATTATCCCATCGCACCTTACTAATATAGAACATGCACCTCGCACAGGCGAAACCTACATTATCCGATACTAGTCTTGATGAGTGCTAAAACTTGGAAAGCATAAACTTAATATTTAATTTGAGGGAATTGCAATTATTCTGATCTCACCGGCTTATTTATCATATAAATCGTCTCTCACATGCATCAACATACATACACATGCATCAACATACATAATGAAATAGTTATGGCCCCTAGCGCAATTGTTCTCCCAAGCCAATGAGAGAACCTAATCTAACCTAATAACGATCTAAGCTTCTCCAAGCAAGATCTTCAAGGTTGTCCTCCATTGATATTGAATTCTTCTCTTTCTTCATAATATTGTCCTCCTTTGATATTGAATTCTTCTCTTTCTTCATATCATTATCCTCCTTTGATATTGAATTCTTCTCTTTCTTCATATCATTATCCTCCTTTGATATTGAATTCTTCTCTTTCTTCATATCATTACATTACAGAAGAAACTCGTTTTACATACGAGGGATTGAGATGAGAAAAGAAGTTACATTAAGAGATTAAAAGGAGAGGCACGACACGCAGGTCGTATTTAAAAACCCAAAACAAAATAAAGGAAGACTAAGGCCATAACTGATCACCATAAGGCAATAATAATAAACACATTATTGTTTTTAATTTTAATTCTTCAATTAATTAAAACCAAATTAAATTTCGGCGACCGATCACACTACGCAGAGTTAGCCGATCACCAAATTAATTTGAAATGGACATCGTTTTGCATCAACACAACTCTTGCGCAGTCACAAAACAGAAACCCCGAGAATTCTGACTCTGTGAATGTGACGACCGTCACAAGCATGTTACGACCGTCATAGGCCCATGAGGAACGTCACACAGCTAAAATAACAGAAGCGCCTAGAATTCTGGATCTGTGAATGTAACGACCGTCACAAAGCATGTGACGACCGTCGTGTCCAGCTTGTTACGATCGTCACAGGTCCATGATGATCGTCACACGGCCAAAACCAACGCTTTGAAACAGTCAACAGACGTGTTCCAACAAGCCCTCAATTCACAACTCCTTGACGACACAACCCTTGCACTGTCACTAACCCTAATGCACCAATTTCAGACCGTCAAACACACCTCGATTGTTGATTTAGTATGATTGATTAACAGGTCATTGCTTCACCATACTATTGTCAGATTCCGAAGCAAATGACCATTGATCGCTCAAAGGAAAACAACCATTTAGTGTTTGAATGAACGAAACACAAACAGTATATCATATATATCGTACTTTGCATTAGGATTACTTATATCATATATAAGTTGATCGGCCTCACTTGCGTAACCTATGGACGATCGATGTATTGCTGCTTCACCATACTAATGTCGGTTCCGAAGCATAGTCAACATCAATCATCTAACTCATACACTCATGATGCCAAATTTAATTACTCGTTTAATTAATTGATTCATTTTGTCTTTTAATCATATTTATACATAAAATAAACAGCTATCTGATTCATGGTTTCGTAAGTGGCTCTGATACCACTGAAGGAGAATTGTGATCCAAAACGCAGCGGAAATTAAAATTTCTCCTTTAGAGATCCTTACGAATGGTCATGATCAGTGATAGAATAGTTACCTCTTGTGACGGTTGAAACCTTTGCTGTAGATCTCTTGTGACGATTGACACCTTTGATGCAGATCTATGGAGCGATCACGAACGTTGAACGATGACAACGTCTCTACTCAGTCCACATGAACGGATTCCTTCAATCTCAGTGCTAGCTGCTATGAATTAAGGTTTTGAGTGAGAGAGAGAGAGAGAGAGAGAGAGAAAACGAAAATGCAACCGCAATGAATGCTTCTGCACAAGGGTTCTATTTATAGAACCACTTGTGTGGGCTTCAAGCTAAAAAGCGCACTTAAGTGTATTTGACCCATATCTTATAATATACCCAAAGTCACTTAAGCACATCGTACCTTACCATATTTCGTATTCTACTTAAGTACACCGTACCTTACGATGTTCTACAATTCACTTAAGTGCACCGTACCTTACGGTGTTCCTTAGTTACTTTATCTTTCATCAGTCCGTCCTTTGTGTGTGACCCTGTAGGTTTTCGCGGCATTGACAATTATGTGAAATCACGTATATAACATAATAAACAGTGAGCGGTATCTAGCAACACATCACTGCTACCCAAGACACGAAAATGTCATGTGATCTGACAAAACCTTCTGTGATAACACTTATGTATATAATTACCCTTTTTCCTTTATGTCTATATTGAACACAAGGCATAGACCGTGTCATCCTTGTCCAGTTCAATATTGCGCCCATGGACATTTATCCTGTTATGCAAGATGGGCAAATTCCATCTAGGTCACTCATGTCCCTCAGCATGCTTCGTGGAGTACCCATCAACTATCTTTATGGTTATCCAGTTACGGACAACGTTTGATCAACAATAAAGCACTCGACTTTACATCTAGGGTCCATAGTGGTTTCAGGCCGAAGGGTGGTATACACCATTATCACCATGAGAATAACTTATGACACTTTGCATAACATTCTATATAGTATTCTCATAGCGGGTCAATCCAATATAAATATTACTCTTAATATCCATACCTATGTTTAAGACTTGATAAGTTCTTATCCATGATCCATGAGATGTGATCATCAGTCTATATACATAATAGTCTTAATGCTTTAATGTTATCCCACTTCACAATAAAGCTCGACTACGGATACTTTAAGAATAGTGTCCTTATGTTTAATGTGATCTCATGATCAAGTCATACTTGATACATTAAATGGACTAGCTATCCTAGGGATTTTATTAAACAAACGTAATAAAGAAAAAGCGTTTTATTATTAATAAATAATTCGATACAAGTACCAAAAGTATTGGCCTCTAGGGCTTACACCAATAAAAAATTCCCTAGTCAGCCTAT